>NC_064919.1:86122981-86832981 GCF_929443795.1 Astur gentilis | reverse complement strand
TTTGGATATGTCTGCCTCTGCTGGGGTTCTCCTTGTCCTTTGTGGGTATTCCCTTCTGACCACAGCTTTTCCGCATCTCTGAGTCCTCACGCCCTTTGGCAGATTTCATTTTCCTCTGTGAAACTGGAGAACAACTAAGAGATCCCACTGCAGACAGTCTAAGGTTTAAAAGTAAAATAACAGCTGCTTCTTGAATTGTTTCATAGGAACGAAATGTTGACCAAGAACACGTGGGTCACCCGGTCTGGTCCCTACAATCACAGACAGTAACATTTAGTCTGCAGAGGTTTATCTGAACTGCTCCGTTTGCTGCTTTTTTCTACATACTTTCGGTAATCCAGCCAGATCCCAAAGCTACTGAATTGCCCTAATGCTTCTATCGAGATCACAATTCAACCCAAATCCTTCATTTTTAATTAGGGCTGGAACTAATCTATTTGTCTTCAACTGTAGCTGTCTACTACCAAAAAGCCTCATTTGTAACAAATTAAGTGTCAGAGGAGTTAAACTGCAAAAATAGCCCACCATTTCCATTCTTCTCTGTTTCAAGGTGAAGAGTTTAATTTATTGTTATTTGAATATTAATTTGAATTATTTAACAATAACATTCAATAAAACTGGCTTTTCACTTACTACCCAAAACAGCCAGTTGTGAGATACCTGCTAGCGGAGACCAACAGGCACCTTCACGGGGCAGTTAACTCCTAGGCGTAACTTTGCAAAATGTTAACTAATCCGAGCCCGGATTCACAGCCAACCTGTCTCAAAGCCGCTGACCCCATTTTTGACAACGACTGACCCCACCTTAAGTTTGCCACTTCCAAAAGAGCAATGATAAACTTTCCCTACTTCACTGTATCCAATCGGGTCAGCTCAGTGAATGATTACATGAGTATTTGGGAACGCAGGAGCTGAAAACCCAGGAAAGCCGTTGCTGTGCCAAGGCTGTGCATCAGTCTGTGGGCAAAAGCAGAATCGGAAAGGGAAAGCTCTGCTAGTTGTAACGTTTTGAAAGAGACAGGAACAAGAAAGATCAGTTCTGCTCATAAACAACACTTCCTTTGTTTACTAAAGCAGCTAGATTAAAAAACAAGAGCTCATTTTCTCAAATTTCCCCATGCTGGAAGCGGCTTCTTACTGCCAAGTTGAAAAAAAAAAAAAGGCTTTAAAAAAGCTTTCTAAAGTTTGTTTTATGCCTTGTAATTACATTCCAAATTCCTTCTGCAATCAGAAAAATCAAAAGAAAATAATTTTTTTCCCACTTGAGAATAAAAACCCCCATAAATTACTATTGAATATTTTCACCTCTGCTTATGTTTGAATAAACTTCCACAGGTATTTGTAGAAAGCATGCCCATTAACAAAAGATCTCCAGTTTAGAGGCTATCCTTAGTGTAATTCAGCATACGTGAATGATTCATAACCAATAAAACTACTCCTTAGGAAAAAGGATAATCAAAATGATTAATAATTTTTATAATTTTTCTCTTTGCTTATTTGAATCACATTGAATATCAATTGTTTTGAATATCAATTGTTTTGACTACACTGAGTTAAGCAGTCCACCTGCTTTTCCATACTAATTCTATACTATGTTCTGAAGTAATAAAATATTTTAAGAGTTAAAAGCAAGCCACTCCCAGAAAAAAAAGAACAAAACACTTCAGTGGTTTGCAAAAAACTCTTGAAAATATTTTTTGCAAAAAACTCTAAGTGTTTAACCTTAAAATAGATTGATGCTTCATATTTCTGACAACCTTCCATGTAGTAGATTTGACATTAAATACTGAACTCAATTTATATCCTTTTTCTACCATCTGAGAGTCATTTGCAAACCATTTTTTTCTTTCCTAATGCAATTGTTTTTCTCAAGTATTCTTCCAATATTGTCTGTAAATAAATTTCAGATGACAGCTTATTCCTGAACTTTTTACCCTGGCTGCTGGTCTTCTGCTGGGTGTAATAGTCACTTTGGCCATGTGACCGTTTCTTCTGAAAACTGATTTGAATAATCCAAATTTTTCACTGATAAAACAACCAGTAAGCAGCACTGGCATGAGAAAAAAACCCACAAGGAACACACATTGAATGCCACATTTTTTTTTTCCTATATTGCAAAGAATCTATTCCAGTTTCACTTCTGCATACTTCACAAGAAATATTCAAAGATTCTCTGGGAATGTAAATGCATCTTCCAAAGTTGCATGGAAGTGAACCATGCAAACACACATCTCAGCTATCTTCCTCTTTTCCTTAACCACCCCCTAATTTGTTACCATCAGCAGTTTATGCCTTTTTAAAATAACTCTTTCTCAAAACAAACTGTATTTGCAGTGCAAGTGATTTAGGGTACAAAGATGAGTACAGCTGGTAAACATCTGTAATACTTTGACTGTTACTTCGGGCACTACAAAACCAAAAGTGATGCCAAAAGATTTAACATATTAAGAAGAAGGAAAAAAAAATGCTTAGCCTCTTTTCAGAAGATATATAAACCCTGGTCAGGAAAGCCACTAATGTCACTAGTTCAAGGCATGTCAAAGGCCAGAATCCCTTCAGTGGTACTGTACTGGCTATATTGACATTTTACTCTAAACCAGCTGAAATATCTCACTAGCAAAACCTACATCCTCCCCATCAGAAACTCTCAAGTCCCTTAAAAATAAAGTCTACCTAATTTCTAATTTCCACTATTAGCATGACACTGGGACGTGGCTTTTCCTTAATTTCCCTGTACAGTGAAACCAGTGGCCTTAAACTACCTGGGTCATTAATAATATCAAATGAGCCCTGAGGTTAGTACTAAGCAGAACAGCTACCCATTTTTATTCAGTTTACTCATATTTTTTCCAGTCTATAGGCAACCTGGGTTTTCAGTGTATCTGCAGTTACAATAACATTAAACACAGTGAATTTTTAAGTGGCACTAAGTACTTCCAGCTGTTTATTTACGTGACAATTAGATCTTACCACATTAAAAGACACTGTAATTTCTGCCCAGGCCTAACTCAGGAACCTGAACGCCATCAGCCTGCATACAGAAATTTAATCCTCATTCCAACTAGAACAGAACAAGTTTAGTACAGAGCAGCACTGTAAAAAACCCAGAGCTCTTCCTCCACTTGCTGTATTCCCATTCATTATCTTTGTCCATGACCACCAGCTGCCTCTCATTTTGGATTTGGGATTGTGGCTTGCTCCCCATATAGCACCTCGCAGGACGGAGATTTTCCTTAAACTAGTGTGCCTAGGAGCTGCAGTATTACAAATTTCCTAGCCTTTTCCCTTATTTTATAAAGCCCAGCACAGTCTGACAGAAGCAGTGATCAGGTTCCAGTGAATCAGGAAGCAGTCAGATATTCCCAGCAGCGGGACTGATGTTCTCAAAGGCACTTAAGATCCCAGCACCTACTTAAGGGCCAAATTCCCACTGGTTTCCACTGGGATTAAATGCCTAAACACTGTAATGATTTGGGTTTTAAGTCACAGGGCTCACTTTTTGGTTTCCTTTGACCCACAGTGCTAGGTGTCCTTTCTCTGAGTGTTATGCACTGACTTTCACTTAGATTAGTTTCCTTAATCCTCTTTACAGCTCAGTGTCCTTTCGAAGATAGTATAGATAAAGCAGGGAGCACATCTAGGAGAAAACCCAGCACACACTTCAAAGACCACAGATGAATTAATTAATACGCATGGACAACTTTAATGCAACAAAACCAACGTACTGCCGTGGGAAAAAGAAAAAAAAAAGGGGGGGGCAAGTAAAATGAAGTGTTGACAGTTTTTCAGTCAGGACAAGCTCACATTGAATCACCACGTACTGTGTCTTTAATCCACAAACTATCTGGCACTGGGACCTCACTTTAGCCTTAACAACTGGGCTCTGCTACACAAAGTGAGTGGTGCTATAAATACCAGCATATGAGAATTCTGGTTGCTTACTTTGCATGAAGGTGAACAGGAGACCTGAATCCTGCAAGCATGGTTTTTATAGCACCACTGAGTAAGTAATACCGAGAGGTTTCTAAGCAGAGAAGTACTAGTGGTTATAATTTTTTCCCCACCTGCAAAGGCTTGGAGGTATACATACAGGAGGAGATACTTTTACTTGATACCACAAATACTCACAAGCATTCTGAAAACCTGGACAGTTGACAACAAATGTCACATTCAAAGCCCCTGATAAAGATGTAAATGCAGAATATATCCAAATGTGCCACTGTTGGAAAATGAGTTAGCCTACTTCACAGGGAAGATTTAATCGAATGGTTTTCATGTAACTTTTAATCATTGTTATAACATATTCACAGTATATTGTAGGCTTTGAAGTAGCGTCATAAACATTTTTAAAATAAAGTAGATTTTACATAGGATTGTGGGTTGCTTCTCTTAACTCTGCTTCCTTCTGCTAAATCACAAAGTTCACTGTTGCACAACTGCAAATTAATAAAGTTCACTCATATGAATCAAAGGTGCATTTGCTATCTCAACCATAGATTCAAAGTTTCTCTGTCTTAATGAGAGCAGTGTAGAATATGGAAATCTCCTTTGATTTCTTTCCCCCTTCATTTTTTAAACTCAATTTCATATCTTTATTCTTCCAGAAACAGCATAGTATATATAGTGGAGGGTGTGGCTGATACAGCACAGCAATCTACTCCCTGCTCAACAGTGACATGACCCAGACCTTCCCCAGGTTATTCAGCCTTTAAAGACCTCAGTCTCTCTGCAGGCAAAGATGCCACCGGTTCTTGTACCGCCTCTGTATGTGTGGAACCAGATGTAAATCACTTGGGCTGCTGAACCAGACTTAGTTAACCCACAGAAGCTCTCATTTACTAATGATGTGGCTTCACCTAAAAGCATTCCCCTGCAGAAAATGGGAAAAAGTCAGAAACAGAAAGCCTTTACACACCAGCAAGTAAGTCATTCAGACTCTCTAGGGTTTGCTGCCAAGCACAACGATTATGGTAAAGCTGTACATTGCAAATCAGGAGCATGATGACTGAAATGGTTCATCTACACCATATAGCATCCCTGAACACCTCAGAGACATTTCATTAAACTGCTATTTTTTCTAACTAAGCAGATGCCACTGTTTTTGTTCTCCTTTAACAGCATTAATCCTACAATAAAAAGAAAGAAACCAAAACATTTCAAAACCAAGACAGCTTCCTTCCTTTCTCCACCCACCATCCCAGCAGCTCACGAGTCCTGAGCAGAATAGCTGATCTAAGTTAAATGAGGTGCAATACTACCTACCACCTTTAGCACCTAAGAGCACCTTTTCAGAGGGATGATAAAAGCTGGTTACAGATTAAACAGTTCCATCTTTCCACATTTAATTCCCTTTAAAAGCACTCAGATCTCGAGGAAGATGATAAAAGCTGAAGATGCATTGTTGTGCAATCCCCATCTCCAAACCAGTTGGGCAGGACACTGGTGCTGTACTCGTGGTGGTACTTTTGGGCTGGGTATGTTCATGTGCAAGGAAACTAGCCGTTTCTATCAGTTTCCCACCTTCTAGGATCTTTCTTCGTGACTGATCAGAAACTTCTGGTAGTATTTCAAACACTGCATTTCTTAGCAACATGACAATTACTATTTGCAGTACATCTCCACATCCTGTTTATCCTGGTTTCCCCTGGAAGGTAGACAGGCATTGTGTATTCTACACCCTGGCTGCTCAACTCAACTGACAAGACTCTAAAAAGTATTAAAACAGAAGAAATCAAATGTGTCAGAAACCAGCAGTGAGAAAGAGTAGGGGAAGGGGAAAGGGAGCATATGCTTTTAGATCTTAAAGTTCATACTATCTTTCTTCACATTCTCTTGTCCTATCCTATTTATTTTGTCCAACTAGCTTTAACTTTGGGCTGGGTTTTTTGTTTGTTTTTGTATTCTGAATTGGAAACACACTGCTCAGATATTTGCCAGAAGTCAGTGAGGTCACATACATCTTTGTTAAGAGAACTGATTCTTTAAACAAAGGTATCTGTCAGAGTTTCTGGAAGTATTCAGTAAGGCATAGATGAAAATAAATTGGGCTAAAAAAGCTGGGAATGAATACAGATGAAACTGTGATTAATGGTCTAGCTAAATACAAGATATGAGAAGATGACCACCCATATGGAAGTTAGACACTGGGACAGTTCCTCAGGAATCTGCCTGGGATTAAACTGCCACTCGTGACCCCTTCAGTGAATTCTTTTTTGAAATTTATCATGTATTCTCATGCACATGTGCCCAGGCATACACATACATACAAATATGTGTGAATGAATGTGTGTGTTTAAAGCAATGTCCTAAAGATATCTGCAGAAGCTAAAAATTTGGGAGGCATTGTCAGTACAGGAGAATCATGTTAAAGAATGAAATAACCAAACAATATTGAGGAACAGAGTAACAGAAAAAGGGGTAATGGAATCAACTGTACAAAATACAGTCATGCACTCAGATAGCAACAAGAAGAATTGATGCCATGAGGTAGAAAAATCACCAACTAAAACACAGAAAGCATCACAAATTATTCAGTCATAAATTTGCTGCAAGCACACAGAAAACAAACATATGAATAATGTTACAGGTCACATATTTCCAGTGAGGAAAAAGACATACTGATGCCACTCTACATGGCAGAATGGACATCACCAAGGTCAGGGATCACCTACTCATGCATCATCTGTTCTGTGCTGGAAGAAGAAATCCTGGCCCTTGACTGAGAATCCGAAGCATTACCACAATATAAGTTACAATTTAATTGAGAGTACTAAACAAATGAGTTTGTCCTAACAGTGTTCCAAGCACCCAACAAGCTTAAAACGCTGCCTTGGCACAGCAAGGATCTCCAGCAGAATAAAAGGTCCTGACACCAATTAACTGTAATTTGAATCCCTGTCACAGAGTAGAAATCAAACATCATGGAAGATCGTAAATATACATGGTTGCCAGCAATGCAGTTACAGTATGTTCTGCAATTGTTTGGCTGCAACAGCAAGGGCATTACTGATATAGCTCATGACCTTTTCTGAGCTGCCCTGACAGTGAACGCTTGAAAGCTGGCCTTCAAACACCAAAACCCCAACCAGTTGATGGAGGTGTAGCATGCACCTGCAAAAGACAGGTAAGGATGGGAAAGAAAAGAAACAAATGGTAAGAGAAAAACCTACTCCAATGGCAAAGAACCAGAGCAGATTAATTTGCACAAGGGGAAGGGGTGGTTTTCTGTTAGTGACACTGCCATGTTGCAGTTCTTGTTTTAGGGCCACTGTATATTAAAGGAGATCAAATGTTCTTTAGAGTTGATAGGGACTGTAAAAACTAAACATGAGCAACTAAAACATGAGTCATAAAATTACTATCTCAACAAGCTGCCAGCAGGAGATAAAGCCCTTTATCCATGCCCATATGTATATGATATATATATACACATGCACATGAGGCACTGTGGGCAAGAAAAACACAAAGGGTAAAGTAATTTGCATATTTAGTCAATCATTTATTTCTCTGTTGAAGTTCCAAAATACATTTCTATACAGATACTGCACCCAATATCAAGCAGTAGCACTTAAGTAGCTTACAGATCCATTCAAACAGGTGTCAGCCTTAATGATAGACTGATACAACAGAGCCAAACAAATGTGGAAAGTTTTTTCCTCTCACAAGTATCTTTTCCTGGAGACATTAAAAAAAAGAAAAATCAACTGCTATTAAGAAGCAGCTCTCTGCTCTTCCCTACTCCGCAACAAAAACCCATAAAAAATACTGCATTGTGCTCAGTCCACCAGAGAATTCCAGGCCTAAAAGAAAATAAAAATTAGAAAGATATTCCCACTACAAAAACAATAAGAAATGACCTATTGTTTTTGTTTCTGAACACTGTTGCATAATCAGCACTTGGAAAAGCTTTCAGGGCTTGAAATAATTTCCACTGGCATGTCAAAGTGTTTATAGCTCAGAAAAGTCTCAAGATAATCTGAACTTAGTAAATCACACCAAACTATTCTTTTCTCCTTCCCCAACATGGCCACCCCAATTTTATTTTTGCAATCAGCCAGTCTCTAATTTCTACAGCTTGCTCTCTATATATGCAACCTGCATTCATGCAGTATCAAGGCATCTCACACTACGCTATACCGTACAAGAAACAGTAAGAAACATGACTACAAGTCTACATTGTGCCTTCTTCCTTTCTTTTCAGGACACTGAGGAATCACTTTTGCCAAAAGAAACGTGAGCAATTCTCCCTGTAGTTATGGGCAGGATACAAGGAGATGCAGCTTGCAGTTCCTAGCTTGATAACCCACTGGCCAACTTCTAATTCTGACAAAAGAGAGACACAAAGAAAAGAAAAGGGGCGGGGGTGGGAAGGTTTAGCCATGCAGAGGAAAGAGCCAGCCTAGTCCTTCTGCTGAGAGAAAGGCTCAGGGTTATGCGTCTGGCTTGCCAGCTGGCCAATTTATAGCAGTACATGCTGCTTTGCATCTAGGCAAAGGGGACATGGGAAGGAGCTAAGAATACAGGGGGAGAGGAGGAGTCAGGGCCATGGGCAGAAAAGGAAGGAAATTTACAGTGAAGGAGATATACAAGGCATTAGTGGAGGGGAAAAAATAAAATCAGAGAATGTGGAAGAGGAGAAGTGCCAGACATTAAGAACATAGGATAAAACCACAGAAGTCCAGCTTCCATAGCTCCTTTGCTCATGAAATACCCTGTCAGAGACAGGTAGATTTGTCACTTTTCTTGGACACTTTAGACATCTTGGATCAGCTACCAAAAGCACTCACCTCATTTCTTACTAGTTTTAGTTTACACATTAATTGTTTCAAAATTCCTGAAGGCTACTACTACTCTGGGAAAAAAAGAAACTGGGGAAGGGTAGTGGAAATAGGAAAATTTCTGTAAAAGGAAAAAACCCCCTACTTTCTTAAGAGATGTTCCTCCCAATGCATGGAATTAACATAACGTCCCTACCTCCCAGCTAGCTCCATTCAAGGCTTATTTTTAGATGCTCTCTGTCCGACTCTCTGCACGGGGATGTTTCTTACTGATATGGCTCGGTCCCAATTCACAGTCTTGCAGGAAACAGGACTAGGACAGAGAGGCTGACGCTTTCTATCCCTAGCAAGACTGAATTCAGAATTAACTTTTGCAAACTATGAAATAGGACCCTTTATCTGCTAAAGCTTTACTTCAATTCAACCAGCCCCAAAACTAAGCCAGTAATCAGCAAAAATCAGCCTCTCTTCATTTGGCACAAGGAAGCAGCAGTATCGACTGTGTAAGCCACAGCAAACCAGGGGAAGCACAGGCTGACAGAACCAGAAGGTGTTATTGGAAGTCCTTGTACTGTAGATATCCATGTAGTAAACTTGAAATGATCACTGACTCCCCCATCTTCTGTACCCTTTTCTGGCTGTGGCCCAGTACACCTCCTGGAGGTGGTTTAACCCCGGAACAAGGTCCATTGGACGAATACCGGATGAAGATAAGGTATCTGATAATCATGCACTACCAACCTTGTTTGTTCGTGGGTTTAACATCAGTGGCTTGCCTTTTTCTTTCGTATGTGCACTGCGATACACCATCGCACAGGGAGTGGCAGCTACTCGTAGTCGGGAGAACATTTTTTTTTTATACTGCACCTGGGAAGAGGAAAAGAAAGTCATTCAGATACAGAGGCCACGGAACCAATGTTCATAGTTGTAGGTCATCTGTTGTAAAAGAAATAGGTACATGTTAGATACGACTCTTTCCTCAAACACCGTGATAATGACCCAAAATTGCCTTGTGACAGCCAGGAGGAAGAAAAAGGAGGAAGGCTTTACAACAACGAGAGTGCACGAATGAGCGGAGAGAGCATACAAGGATACTAATGTGAGCTAGCATTATGCTGTGGGTTGCAAGTCAGCCAGCATTCACTAGGTGTTGTCTTATAACTGCACCATAAACTCAGAGCAGAATTGCCGTTAGCAAACATTAACCTTCCATGGCGACCCATGCAACTGGCACCAGTGCAAATACCAGGGAGAACAGAATGACTTGAGCTAGTGCAGCAAGAAAATTTAAGCTGAGTTTCTCCAGTAGCTTTCTGACAATGAAATCTTGTGGCCTGGACAACAGAAAGGGAAGAAACTATGTCTATTAGCATATTAAAACTAGACTAGAACAAAATGTAAAATTAAAATGGTCAAAAATTCACTGAACTCTGAACTCCATGCTTAGACTTTCTAAATTCCAAACCTCCCCCAAAAGGTTATTTTCAGAGAGAATATATCCTTTTCAATAAAAGATATGTTACCCTAACAAAATAAAAAGTTTCTTAGTACCACTCAAAAGCTTAGTTCTTAATCTTGCCAGGTGATATCCACTTTCAAACCCATTTTATTCAAGTATTAATTGCAAGCTCTTTGAAGCAGAAATGGTAATTTATTACATGCTTCAATAACGCAGTACCACCAGGGAATGTGTACTGGACTCATCTCTAAACATTATTTCACCAGCACACAGAGACAACAGCAATCACAGTGAGACCTTACTCAGGACCCCTGACTGTATGAAGACACATTAAAATGGTTGGTCAGAAGGGACAGACGTACACAGCCCAGTTGAAGTATCGTGCAGAATCCTGACACAGGGAGAGGGAAAAAACAGATCCCTTTAGCAACAGGCCTATGCAGTCAGTGGAGGAAGGCAGAGATCCAGGATTAGCGTGGCAGGGAACCCCTCTACCTCTCCGTTGCAGCTGGCGTGGGTGAGGGACCCCCGTGGCCGGTGCTCCATCATCCCCCAGTCCTGCTGTATGCTCAGATCCAAGGCACACGCAAGGACAGTAAAGCAGGTACGAGACATTTTTAAGGAATGAAATGATGCATGGTTTGGATTTGTAATTTCTTCCAGATGGAAGCCAAAATTAGATTAAGGAACAAAACTTCATTACCTTAAATATGGCCTGAATATTTTAGAAGACCTTTCTATAATCAAATTTACACATAACCAGCTTTTAAGATGGCAGACTGATCTTACAAGTTACAATCAGGATTTTCTTCAAAATCTTTCCAAGCATTAGAAGAACATGCAAACATTCAGTATTTTTCATCATCACTTATACCCGAGTTTCTCTTCTACCCATCAGAAAGCATAGAGGAAAGCAGCACTGACATTCAGCGGTATCCCTTTCTCTCATCCTTTATTTGTTTGTTTAGGCCCTGCAATTGAAAAAAGTTCCACTCGAAACCCATGTGTTTAGTTGTTTCGTGGTAAAGAACATAAATTTACTGTGTGGAGACAGGATGAATGGAAGCCTTGCCAGCACTACAAACAAATGTTGCTTTTAACATGATAATTCCTCCCTAAACCAGCTAGCAGTGGACTAAACACAGCTGGTCTGCCAGAACTCAGGGCAGCTGAAAATCAGGATCAGATAAGCAAAACTAAATTTGTGCTGCAAAACAACCAGCCTTTAGGAATGGCAAATTCCGTCTTAACTGGTTTTAATTCTCATTGCTCATTTGCCATCGTTACACAATAGTGAGTCCATCTCCTCATGCACGTGAGGCTAAAAACGATTTGTGTTACAGCGTGGCAGCAAACTTCAGCCCGCATCCTATCAGTCTGGTGTTAGGGTGGCTTCAATCTGTCATGAGCAAACACCTTAAACAAGAAATCAAAAAGTAGGCCAAACACCACACCTTATCTTACTCTAATTAAATTTAAATTAGTTCCTTGCAATTAATGAGTGTTTAAGAACCAAACAAGATTGTGGCCCAGATTTCTCCTAACTTGATCAATTAACTCTAATCAGAGAGAGAGAGAGACTGACTTTTCAGGGGTGTGATTCAAATCGTACAAATCTTACTTTCTTCTCACCTCTGTGAGAAAGGAGACTTGCTCCTCTCCCCTGAGCTGCCATACAGGCACCTAAAATCATTCTCTTGGTGGAGGTCTCTCAGATGCATACAGCAAGTGAGAGGAATCAGGCTTCATTTTTCCACTCAGTCCCTCTGTTTCGATCCAAAACATATGATCCCAGTTAATTTATATCTGGCATAAAACCTGCCTGGTTACTCAGTCCCGAGCTTTCCTTTCCTTGCTCTTCTAATTGCTTCCTATTTCTGTTCCACCTCCCATCTCGCACATCTCCTCTAACTCCTTTTGTCGTGGACTTTTAAGCATGTTTTAGCAGGAATCTGCCTTCAAAACTCACCTTAACGTGACCTACCCTGAAGCCACAAAGCAAGCATCCTTCCCCATCCCCTGTCCATGCTCCTCTGTAGAAGTTCCAGGAGCTCTGTGCTTTGCCACCGTGGCCCTTCATGACTCACCTACCCTTTTCTCCCGGCTCTGCGGGCCACCAGCCTGGCAAGAACAAGCCACCCATCTGCCCAGGTCCTTCTGCTTTAAAAGTTCCAATTCCTTCCCAAGAATACATGCAGAGGACAATCCAGTAACCCTGATGATTAAAAAACAAGGCTACATCTATACATGCCACTAGTAGTTTAATGCTTTTTAAAACAGAGCTCACAGGATGGCTCGAGCCAGATGCAGCACTGGGGCACCCATAAAAACAGTGTGCACCAGGAGTTTGGGATTACAGCTAACGGCTCCTCAGATGAAAGATACCACCAGACAATAAAAATACTTGAGAGGCAGCGTGGTCCGACTGACAACACATAGGCAGCACTGGGCAGCATCGCTTCTCCTCTGGCCTCGTGAGAAAGGAAGAAGGGACACGAAACCTCATGGCCGGTGGCTCTTATTTGCCAGCCCTGTTTTTGGGAAGCACTTGGGGCAGGCAGCAAGCTGCAAGGACAGGTCTGGAAGAAAGGTCCCCAAAGCGATACCTGGTTTCAAGGAGATAAGGGTTGGGTCCCGCTGCTTTGCAGGAAGGTTTTTCAATGGTTTGTGATGGGTTTTGTAGAAGAGAGGCCAGGCTTGAGATGGTGGTACTTTAACTGTAAGAGAAAGGAGAGATGATTTTGACAGGAGAGGCTGATAGAGAAGGAGGAGGGATGTCAACTGAGGGAAAGATAGGGGGTTGCAATGATGTGACAACATACAGAGAGGACTGAGGTTGTGCAATGTCCTCTGAGGAGGAATTGAGAAGAAAGCAGAAGAATTGAAAGAGGAATGAAATTCCTGCTAAAACATGTGTCAGCATAACCAGAACAAGGATTTTTCTTTTTTCAGTACCTCACAATGGTAAGGACTAAACAAGACTGCAGTGCACCACTGGATTTAATCCAATACAACTGGTAATTTTTGACTTATGATCACATAGATACTGTGTCACAATTTAAGAGAATTAAATTCTTCAGCATACCAGATGACAGCTCTCTTCTGTGCCTTATCAGGAGGCATCTGGCCAGGTCAAACTAATTACCAATACTGCACAAGTGCCCTTATCTAGGAGCAAATGTTTTGCTGCTGCAATTATGGATTTGTTAAATTGCAAAAGCTACTTTTAAGGGAAAGGGTCATCATACTTTTAAAAGGTACAATAACATTGCTCAGAGAGTCAGGAAGCTCAGTCTCAATTAAAGCAAGGTCTGCCTCAATTACTGCACAGGCTGCTTGACTTGTGGATTATACCTTAATAGTAAGGAGTATCTCTCAGTGGACAGCAAGTTGCACTTGATGACTTTGCAGTCTTCCTTCAGTTTGAAGGGTAGCTAAACATAAATATATTTCAAGTCTTCTGCAAATCCTGTGTAAATGAACAGTTCCAGTCTTTCATGTACAGAAATTACCAAGACCCGTGTGCTAACTGACACTTGTTTTTGATAACACAAGCTGGAATTATTAATTCAAGACCATACAGGCCTCACAAGGTTTCCAATCCTCCTGGCCCGAAATGGTTGTGGGTTTTTTAAGCAGCACTGCTCTAGGGCCAACAAACATTTTCTCTTATACACCCAGAACAATCTATACCCTGAGTCTGCACTATCCCCAGCCTGGTGTGGATGCACCATTGCACTCTATTACCTTTTTTTTTTTTTTTAATAAACAGACGAGCCTTGCCTACCTAAGCATGACACAAACCAGGCACATACTAGCTGGCTTCATCACTTCAGTAATGATAAAGCAGTCTAGAATTATTACATTAGGCAAGTATTAACTATAAATGTGTCTCCCAGTGAGACTTTTGCTTAAAGAAAGCAGCTTTCCCTGCACCCACCACCTGCAGCACTGCAGCAGGTGCTTTGCAGATCAAGGGGCAAAGGGGACACTTCCATTTTACAACGGGAGCACCCCAGTGCGTACATGTGCGGAGGAAGGAGCGGAGAGACAAGGCTGGGCAACGCAGTTCTGCACAGCAACTCAGCACCTCTGACTCCCAGAGCTGACCAGATGCTGTTGGGGAAAGTTAGCAGACAATGGTGGTAATAACATTTCAGGTTCCTTCCAGCAAAGTCCTGAGCCATCATTTTAAAGGACATTTCTAAGGTACCTTGAGATCTGCAAAGTAAAAGGAACAATCGTACGGGCGGGTGTTACTAATAAAACGTTCGGCAGCGGTGAGCTTTATCATTTTGGAAGCAGATCTTGAAACTACTTTCCTTCCCTCTTATTCTAAGGCAACCAATTCAACAAGGAGAAAAGTTAGATATAAAGTACTTAAGTAGGGTAAGTGAGTTCACAACTTGAGGCTTGAAACATTCAGCAAATAAAGCACACTTAGGCGAATTCGAATGAGAATAATGTCGGAACACCTTTGTAAAAAGAGCATATGTTCTCTGAATTACTTTAACTTACAATATTAGAAAACTTCTTGCAGCATAACTAGAAAGTAAGACTAAATTGTTTGGTATTGGAGCCTTGGTTCATAAAAGCTTTTACCACACAACATCAGAGAGCTATTTTTTTATATATTAATGGATCTGACCTAAATATTTTTCTTAAGCATCAGAAAGTCCATTATCTTGTACTGTGGAAACTGCAGCAGCAGTATTTTTGGCCTAATCTGACAAGAAAATGTATTCACCTTTTTTATTTTATTCCATTTGTCTAACTGGGAGGGCTACCGGTAGTAAAGGTAAGCGCATCTACGCGTGCGGGACAAAGGCCTTATCCTGCAGAATCCTCAGAAAGATTGCAGAAATAAAGAGAAAGCCACTGTTGCTTTATTCTGGAGAACTGGCACATCTCTGTATTAGAGCTGTTTTCTTCAGTTCAAAGATACAGATTTTTTTGGATATAAGTTGCGAGAGTAATGAGAATGTTCTCAACAACTGCTGCACACTTACAAAAGGGAATTCTTCCTGGGAGAACAGCTCAGCAATAAGCACAGAGAAACTGAGCCGCTTGCTAATTCAGTGCCGATCAGGTGAAGTATAAGCCTGCCAACCACTTATAAATCTTGGAGTGCACTACAGTTAAGGCTTTTAAAAAAAAAATCCTGCTTAAATTACAGAAGAATCTGAAAAACTATCCATACACAATTAGTTACCAGCCCTAGTAACAGCAAAGTGCTCCTTCTGTTGTAATAAAGGTGCTCCCACCAGTAGTAAAGATGAACATCCAATTAGTACTCACTCAAGCATGGCACACCACCATGCATTTTTGACAGCTTCTTTCTCAGTTTGCAGAAGAAAAAGCTTCAAATCTTGTCTGTACTGACACTGCTGACTTGTAACGCTACTGCACAGGATTATCAGAAGTTTTGTCCTGGGACTGTAATACACACTTTCTCTTAAAAATACCTGCTCAGTCTAAATTTCTGCAGACCTTATCACGTCTAATAGAGCCAACATCATATTAGACACTGCTGGCTGCACACACACACGGATTACTCGCAGAGTTTGCTACTCTGCCTAGCTCTTTCTATTACCCACGTGTTTACACACATACCTAGAAAATTTCCCTTTGCTGTTCACTACTAACTTTTTGGAACGAAGAACACAAAGATACCAAATAATTAATAGCTCGCTCAGCTGCAAGATCGTCATTTTTTACCAGCCCTTTAACAACATGCTGCAAGTTTTCCCGTTTCTTCAATTAGTTAAGAGATTTGTGCCGTGACGTAACACACCAAGATGCTCAGAGACCAGCACTTGCCTAATACCGTTTATAACGTTACGGTGCAGCGAGGCCAAGAGGAACGCGGGACCTGCGACGGTGGCATTTCAAACAGCCACTGCCACTTCTTTTAACACAGAGCCGAGAGCCAAAACCCCATGGACCGCAGAGCCCAGCTCTAAAAACCACCGGGCAGCCTGACGGCGTTTCCTCTCCCAACGCTCTGCCGCTTCCCAACTTTTGCTCTCTGGCTTTTAGGGCCACGCCATAAAAGTTCACCGTGGGTTGAAAGCCGGCATGAGGGGGGAACGTCGGCCAACGCCGAGGAGCTGCAGAAGCAGCTGTAGCCTGAATTTGGCAAGTTTGGGGGATCATCCTCCCGGCCTTGACCCCAGGAGCTGCCACCAGTGAAGGGGGGGGGGGGGAGGTCGTTCTCGAAGGGTGGCAGCTGAATTTCTCACCCATTTTGACAGCTGGTAAACACATACCGCTGCACGGCCTTTGGCAGCGCACGCCCTGTTTCCTCCGAAGCAAAACAGCCGCTTTTAGTGGTTTCCACCTGCCGCCGGGCCGAGGGCAACCCGGGCCGCAGCGGGCGGGCGGGCGGCCTCCGCTGCCCCCCCGGGGTGGAAGCAGGGGCGCTCCCGGCAGCAGGCCGAGCCTCGGGGCCTCCCAACAAACGGGGGAGGAACGACTTCAGTCGGCCCCAGGGACACCGAGCTCCCTCCATCCCCTCCTTTCCCGCTCCCGGGTGGGCCTCGGACCCCCTCACGGCGGGACGGGGCCGGCCCTACGCCCCGGCCCTCCCGGTCCCGGCCCGGTCCTGCCTACCGCACACCTCCGGCTACAGCTCGGGGGCCAGGGGAACGAAGCGAACGCCCTCTCCTCACCCTGGCAACACGCAGGCGGCAGGGGAGAGGTTTCAGAATGGGGGGAGGCACTGGAGGGGGAAAGGCAGCGAGGGTCGAGGCTCTGGAGAAAACGCCCTCAAGATACGGGTTTGTAAAGAGACAGAGGCCTTTCGTACGCCATTGCAATTGTAAAATTGTTACCAGAACGGGATCTACCTCCTCCTGCGGCTGCTGCCCTCTGAGTGATGCTGGCCGAGGACCTGTTTCTATTGTGCAACAGCAGCTCCCATCCGCCGGAGCTCCGTCCGCCTCGGAAACCCGCCACTGAATGGAGCGAACAAGGAGGCGCCAGGGAGGGACACTCCGGAGGGCGGGGTGTTCCCCATGACTGACAACCAGGACCAGCCAATGAAAAGGAAGCCGACGGCGGCGCTCGGCCAACGAGCCTTCTCCCCCGCGGCTCCCCGCTCTAGGCGGAGGGGAAAACGCGGGCCGGGCGCGGCCTGTTATATGTTAATTAGGCCAGGCGCGATGGCGAATCGGCGTGGAGGGGCGGGGCTCCATGAAAGGGGCGGGGCGGAGCGGAGGGTGTCGCCTGAGGGGACGGGGAGGCAACATGGCGGCGGGGAGGGCGGTTGGGCGGGAAAGGCGAAGCAGGAGGAGGGTGGCGGGGAGAAGGGGTTCCCCCCCCCCCCCCGAGTATAGTTATTTGAAGCAAGATGGACGCCGGTTCCCAGTGGCAGGGGCCACAGGGTTAGATCCCCTCCATTGGCAGCTAGTCAGCGAGGCAGCTCATGCTGCAGGTCAGCGCGAAAACTGCCAGGCCCAGGAAAGAGCTGCGGTCTGAGAAAGCGTCATTTTTCGTAACAACTCCGGGCTGTTTGTCCTCACACTGGTCTCGCCTTCTTCACAGAAATGTTCCTCTTCCCCAGCTAAGCTTTCACAGCGTTTGGGAGCAGGAAGGTACGATGGTGTGAAACGCGACCGCTTTCCTCACCTGAGACCCCGTCCGTCTCCTCTCCCGCCCAAACTGTGAGGTGTTTTCCAGTGTTAATCCTCTCCTGGCACTTAACGTGATTTAAATTGTTAGATGTACAGAGGAGCACCGTGCAGTTAAAAGAAGCAGAGTTGCTATAGTAACCGTAACAATATATAAACCCACTTAATCAAAACCTCCTCTTCTAATCATGATTTTGAGGCCTGTCATGAAGGGCATATTCTGCTGCTTTCCCCCCCCCCCCCGTCGGCATAACTGTGATGGCTTTGAAACATTTCTGAATAATGTGGTGCTGCACCTATAAACAAAGGAGACTGCTAAAATGACGTGCAAGGTCATGACTTTGTACCTGGCTAAAAATAGCCCAAAGTGAAGGCATTTAAAAATGCCGGACTTCATACCCGAATAGCATAAATCAATATTGCTGTAAACCCACGTTATTTTAGGCTGGTTGAGGATCTTGCCCAATGTATCTAATGAACAGTTAACACGTTGCTCAAATATACTGCATAACAGTTCCTTGTGAAAGAATGACTGTCTTGAAAGCTATGTTGTAATTAGTCCCAGAAGAGGAAAACCTCCACCCCAGGGAATGGGATTTGGCAGGGCTGCAGGGTCTGAAACTCCCCGCAACAATTTTTAATGGGAGGGAGACATTTCATTTCTAGAGCGCACACCCACTTCTTTTGCACCAGTGTTTTCTCCCAGCAGCCCCTTCATATCAGTTACATTCATTCTCAAATCCAGACTCCGATCCTCCAAAGCTTTTTAAAGCTACACGTCGTCGTGGAGAGGAGGTCTGTATCACGATTCATGCCTTAACACAACCCCAGCCTCGTACAGGTGGGCAGCAGCATCCCGTAGTGATCTGTCATGCTACAGCACGTCATGATGACGCAAACTTGTCTTGTCCTGAGACAACAGGGGTGCTTTATGTCTGATCTATATGGACAGCAATCCCATGCAGCATGGGACCCTGCTTTCCCAAGCCTGTTCTTCATCTCACGCTACTGCATAGCCACCGAGCGACTGTTACATTTACAGCTAATTCATGCAACCAGCCTGTGCTATAGAACAAGAGAAGCAGTCATTTCTTCTTCCTCCTGAGGACTTTTATCACCATATTTGGTCCTCAGCACAGAAGAGTTTCTTTTGGCGCACATGATGTTGTTGCTTTGCTGTTGCCAAGAGAACAACTGGGAGCCCTTGGCATTCCTCAACCTCTTAAAGCCAACTGTCACGGCTCTGCTCTCTTGGCTGTACAGGAGCAGCCTCAGGCAGTTTCACAGCTCGCTCGCTACAGGGCGTGAATTCATTCAGAAATTTTTAATACAACAGGAGACTATTTGATTATAATAGCAGATTTCCTGCATATACAAGCCATTGCATTCTACTGGGGTTCCTCTTCAGAGGAAGCCAGCGGTTTGTGCTGAAGTAAAATGCATCTCCCAAAAGTCATCCGAGTGTAGTTTGAAGGTATATATCAAGGTGGTTTTTCTTAAATCACTTCCACTCTCCTAAAACCATGCTGTATTTCCCATTTGAGTTTTCCTGGACTTTTGATCATTTGCTGCTGGTTCTATCTCTCTTTGCTAAATCACAGAGTCGGATACTTCCTGTTTCATTTTTCTCATGATAAACCTTACTGATTGTAACTGAGTCTGTCTGATAAATTAAACAGAAGACTTTTGTTTCCCATCCTTGAGAGAATTTTGTCTCTCCCTTCTGTAACATTTCCAGTTTTTCAAATATCCTATTTAAAGCAACATCACCAGAGCTGGACTCTGTGTTCTTGTTTTTTTATATCACTGATGCTTAATGTAAATTAAAAAAAAATAAATCACTTCTCTGTTCTACTCACCTAGATCCAGGGCCCTTTTTCTTCCCTCCATAGTGCTGCCTCAACACCTACACTGTCATTCCCATAAATACACTGATAAAGTTGCTATAATATACAGCTACTGAGCAAAGGATTATTTAAACAGTCATGTTAGTTTTTATCTACCTCCAATCTCAGAAATTTTTACACCACAGACTACCAGACAAGCCATCTCTCAGTAAGAAAGTTTCTGTGGCTTGATAAAAACTGGCATCTTCAGCTTCTTCTCTTTTATTTCTGTTAAAAAGTGCTGAGGTTTAACTATATGTTTAGACTAAGCCTCATATAGAGAGATGACCCTAATGACTCTTCTCATTTACATTATGAGACTATAGCAGGAACTAGGCAGTAAAGATGATCGTTACCTCCAGGCAAGGTTTTTGAAGAAAAAGAATATCTTTTATTAGACCAATTCCACTAAAACATATTACTTCTCTCCACAAACCTTGCCCCTTTTACATCTTTGTAGCAACAACACTGCTAATTACCTTTACCGTTTCCATTATTTTGATTCTACTTCTGCCCAGTAATTTTGTTGTACCTTTTAAAGTAGAACACTCCTACTTGAAACTTCTCCTGCTTGAAATTTCTCATGTAGCTTTTTTGCAATCAAATGTGTCCAGACTATTCCCCAGCTCACATGGGAACAGCCCACATCCATGCTATTAAAGTGGTTTACCATCCAAACCAACATTCACATACAGACTGTGTTTTGGGAATAGTGTGCTAATTCCCACGCTGTGTCCAGCAATTATTTGGGAAAATGGTAGCTGACCAGGTCCAGAGCTATGGCTGGGATTGTGCTAAGAATTTGGTGGTGTAGATGACAAAGCTCCAGCTCCTGGGGACTTTTTGTGGCACTGTTAATTCTGTCTTGATTAAGGATGACTTTGCTTAAACATATATCCATACGCGTCTGTAGGTCTTCCCAATCAGGGAGCTTTGGTGTGCATGAATACAGGTCCCTCCCTAGTTCTGATGAATCCCTTTGTCAGTGATTCATATAACTGTCATTGTAGACTAACAGGTCTGGCATTTGCTGCTTTTTAATTTATGTTTTACTTTCTCTGCTTTTGACCTGCTTTTTAGGCTGGTGACCCGTTTGACCTCAGATCATCAGTTGCTTCTACTCTGCTGAGCTCCTGAACAGTCACGGACGTGGTGACAAAACCTGAGATGGTCTAACCAGGTGGTGTTTCATCTTGTCTTTCTGGCTTTTCCTCGGCTTCCATAAATTTTCAGTTTCTTCAGTGCACCTTCAACACTGCCCCACGCTACTTTACTTATCCTGACCAATGACCCTCTCCTCCCTCCGCATTCGTGCCCCATTAATACAGCCACAGAGCGACTAGAATATACGGTTGCAGTTTGCACGCTTACCTGTATTGGAGCAAATCTGGCCACCATGGTGGGGCCAGAAGCAAGTGCCCTGTCAAGGAAAGGCTGCCCAGCTCCTCCCTTACTGCTTGGGGCAGAGACCACAGGTACCACACAGAGCGGGCTTCGCAGGGGGAGGCCACAGACTTTTTGGTGCCTTAATCCCCTAATAGATCTACTTTTCTGCTGGGAATCAGGGTAAACCCCTTCCTCTGGCCCACTGCGTTCAGTTGTATTAGTTGCATTAAAACCAGGTGGATTTATATGTGCTGTGGTCTCAGCTCTGGGGCAGACACACATGACCCTTGCCCACACCATCCTCATAACTGGGAGCTTTCTTCCAGAGATCATCTACAGCACCCTACCTCTGTCCTTCTGAATCATCTTCCCTGACATCATGTTTCTTATATTTCTTCTCTAGTGGCTGAGTTCCTTAACTGTCTTGGTGGAAGGGCAGAAGGACACAGGACCTGAACCGAGGATGGCAATTTAGGCTCAGGAGAGAAAACTTGTGTCTTTAATGTGCCTCCTTTAACCGCAGAAGTAACAAATTAATTTTCATCATGAGGCTCAAATGGTCTATCGCTCTGTCTCCCTTTTGTGTGATGATCTGGGAGGGGGTTGAGGACTAACGTAATCCTCGCAGTTATTCCATACTTGCAGCTCTGCAGCGAAAATAGCAAGTAAGGTTAAAGTGCAGCTTTGTTGATAGAATTGTGTTGGCAGTGGGCCCTACTCCACTGCAGCGATGTCATTCAGGGGTTGCCTCTAGCCACATCCCTGACCAGCGTAACCATATCAGCACAAGGCTGCAGCATCAACTTGTGCCTTTGAGACTATTAATTCAAGCATAAAGTAGAGCGAGTACCAAGAGGAAGGACTGCCCTCTTCTGATCGCTCAGTATATACCAAGTGGGGATTGTCACGCCTTTATCTGACCAAAGCAGGTATAAAAAGCACCAAAAACTTAACACTAAACTCACTATGAGTTTAGAAGCCCTAAAGTCCCACTGACTTGAGTTAAGCTGGAAAGAGGTGTCACTCAGACACCTCAGAGGAGAGTCTAACTCCATCAGTAAGGGTTTGGTGACATTGCCTCTGGGTTTAAGATCTTGAAATCAGCACACAGCGCTTTTTGGCCTCTCTCTTTTCTAATATGGGGTGTACATGTGCTGCAGAATGAGAATGGACCTCGCAGGGACTGATCAGAGCCAGTGGTGAGACTTGAAAGTTAAAGGATGAGTACCATCAGCATATGCACTCTCTATAACTCTTGCTCCTGCTTTTAAGCTGATGGACACCACACTCTCAGCCTGGGCTCCCAGGCAATTACACTGGTGTCTCAGGCTTGAAACTCTCTCTAGTGAGAACAGTGTGCTTTGTTCTCCATATGGCAGTGACAGAAAAAATAATAGAGAAAATTGCCAAAAAAGATCCATTAACCTTCATAGGTCTCCAAATTGTACTGGCTTGAAAGGCCGAAGAGTGAATTTTCTGTACCTGTTAGCACAATATGATCATCTCTACCCTGACTTCTCTATAAGGCTGGCAAAGGGTAGCATCCTAACCAGTGCAAATCAGCTTAGTTTCCTATGAAAGAAGTGAGAAAAGAGACTACGGGTGGATAAGCAGAGCACCAGCTCGGCACTAAAGAGAAATGGCTTTTCCTCTTGGAGCTGCAATTTACCTGCTGAACGTTGCGGAAGGCAAAGCAATCCATAGGATTCTGCTAAAGCAGTGTTGTAGCTGCTGACCCATGGTGTTACATCTGTGTCCTTCTCAGACTCCTTTGTATTTTAACTCATCTGACAGGTATGCTCACTGGCCGCATATTACTAGCTGAATCACAAAAACTAACTCCTCCCACAGAAGAAGGTTAATATTAAAAATGTGATCAGGGAGAAACAACTACATGATGAGGTTTTGTATCTCATACAAACAATAAAAGCCATAAATCCCTTACATCATTTGTGCATCGTATCACTTTCTAGAATGTGCAGACTTCTGGATTTGGAACAGTGTCAGACGTCTTAGTTATGAGATATCTGGATAGAGAGTTATGAGCCAGCTACAAAACTTATGTTATAAAGCAAGATTTGGCACTTATTCAGAAGCTCTTCTGTAGTTTAAATTACAGAGAACCTAACTCCATCAAGATTTCATCAGCACTGCTGTGAATGGAAGTCTCTGATTCTTGACATCTTCCACAAACACGATTCTTCTCTTTTCTGAAAGCGAGGGAACTTGAGCCTCTTGAAAATCCAGACCTATTTAGCTAGCAAGGTTTTTTCCAGTTTAGGCTTATTTTCCTCAAACCAAGGATCAGGTGGGCTGAAGCTGAATGAAGCCACTGCCGAAAGGCACTTGAGGCTAAAAGATGGCATGACACAGAGCTGTAGAAGCCACAGATCTCACCTCTGCTCTGAGCCTGCTGGCCAGAGGTCTAAAGTCAACGCGCTGAAAGAAGAAAGCCATCAGGTAGCCATCACAAAAAGCTGTTAGGAACAATTTACCCTCAGTAAATCTATGCCACTTGTTCCCGACCACCTTTATCCACTTCAGGTGTTTGGAAATGGCTTCCAGGAGGATTTGTTCCCTTTTCTTTGCAGGACCTCAGTTTAGGCTGCCTGACTTGTAGGCTCGAGCAATCCTTTCTGTCCTGAGAAGGGTTTTGGGGTCCCTTTGCACCCCTGCTGTTATTTAATGCCTTCATTTAATGCCCTCCAGGGCTTCTCCTTCTCTGCTCCAGAAGTCAGTTGGAGACAAAAGGCGCTGGCAGTCCCTAATCGGGAAACTGCCGGCAGAATAGACGCTGTCAGGAGCAAAACCTTCCAGATGCCAACCCTCACCGCAGCGATCTCTCGGAGTCCCCAGGGAAAGCGTGTGGCCAGGCCTGGAAGCGGGAGCACAGGACTGCAGTCACTCTGTATATTCTGCATGATTGAGCCCAGGAGAGTCAGTTCATTACTTTCCCCTCAGTCTCAGTCGATCCCCACAGCTCCTGCAGACTCCAAATTGCAGCTGTCAGGGAATACTCAGAGGGCTAGCAGCTGTACGTGTTGCTTTTTGGATACTGTCTTACTTTCCAGCAGTGCATACAAAGGCCTGAACAACAAGACTTTGTACTTTTTCAGCTGCTGATAAACTCATCTGAGTGTGAGCTGTACATTAGCCCTGTCCCAAATATCTGGGGGGGGGAGTGGGAGTGCAGAGTTAACGAGCAAACTGGGGGCAGCACCAGGTTACTGTTCAGAAAGATTTGGACTTCTTATTTTGAGCTTGCCCAGTAGATCACAGGCTTCTCTCTATGAGAGAAAAAGCTGTCTCCAACATAGTTTTAAAATACTGGTTTTAAAATACATAAATATAAATAATATGTGGTTTTAAAAGCCACCTAATTTAGCAGGTACAGCTATCAGTGTTCAGTCCCACATAGGAGGAGGTTCCTCCCTTCTGCCTTCTTTGTCAGAGGGTGCGGTGAATGTACTGTCAAAGCTGAAGACAGGAATTTATGTTTTTTAGACACATTGATACAATCCAGGTGGCCTCAGTGCCTGCACAGTGTGGACTCAGGTCACCAGAAACAGCATAATTTCCTTTTCTGTTCTAACCTCTGTTACTTAAATACCAACCCAGGCGAACAAAGCGCATGCACAAACAAAGCACAAGAATAATCCCCATTGACTTAAATGATTCTGCTGACCTGCTTGATCATGACGTGCTTAAATACTTTGCTGGAGAAAACCTACCAGATGCAATTCAGCAACACAAAGCATCTCCTGGCTTCGTTCATGGAAGCAGGGAACACTCACCACCCTGCCAACCCAGACCTACAGCCACTCCGCACTGCTTACACTTATGCCAAATAGGTGTGATCCCATTATTTCTCCCTGCAGCGGGAAAAAACTCCACCGACCGCTGGTACACCCTCGCCCTGCAGCTCTTCTGCACCACACAAGGACTAAAAATGGAAGGCTGCTGGAGGGTGTAAGGTCATGGCAGAGCTTTCGCCCTGGGTGCTGTCATCAGTTTGGGTCCCCTGTGGGGTTGATCTGTAGGATTTAATCCAGGTGATGAATTAGAGAGGCCAGGAACCCCACTTTTATCAGCTCCCCTGCAGAGGGCGGTCCATCCTCGCCTAAGACAGCACACAGCTCAAGAGCTGCACAACTCTGAAATCAAACAGACTTTTAACCGGGAAAAACAATTATTCCCACCTGCCCAGGGGCTGGGAAAGAGTTGTCCTCCAAAGCGACAGCCCTGGCTTGGGGACATCCTCCCGAAGGAGGATGCAGTTCTGCACCCCAGGTGCAAACAGGCCTCTGGTACCTGGTGGGAGTCCCCGAATCCACCGCTCAACTCCACTTCTTCCATCTGCCTACCCATGGCTTCCCACGGTTTCTCCCCCCACCCCCTCTTTTCTCTATCCATCTCCACAAAGAGGAGATCTTGGCTCTTTCATGGCTGCTGCTGAGCAAACAGCTCAGCGGGTCCAACAGGACCAGAAGCAGAGTCACAGTAGCTGGGGTGTGCGGGCTCGGTGTCTGCCCTTCCCCTGGATGCGCTGGTGCAGGAGGTGGGTTCCCTGCAGGCTGCCACTCAGCCCGCTCATGATAACTTCACTGCCCTAAACTAGATGATCTTTAAAGGTCCCTTCCAACCCAATCCATTCTATGATTCTATAAAAGCTTAACGATTGGAGAAGAAAACTAGAGGATACCTCACTCTTTTCATCAACTGGTCTCAAAGCATTTTTTTTCATTCTCCCCATTTTACAGATGAGATTAAGGACACACACACAGAGCTGGGGTGATTTTACCCCTGGGCACTCAGCTGGCCAGGGAGAAGCGGGCTGCAGAGCGAGTCCCACAGCAGCACTCTGCCTTGTTCCTAACCACGGAGTTGGGAAGTAAGAATCGGCTAATGGAAACTGAGTATGTGCACAGGGATGCTCATCCGAAGATGCAGCAGCACAGAGACACCACATAGCTCCTGGGGGAACAACTTAGAGTGGCAGGAGAGAGGATGGAAGATCTTAGCATTTATTGGCAGGTACTGTGTTTGCGCGTTTGAGGAACATCATTTAGAGCAACAAAGTACCTGCTGCGGGAATGGACCCTCGCCCAGTGGAGAGATGACAAACAGGTCTTGCCCATGTGTCATTTTTAATGAGCCAGTTCAGTCGGTGCAAAGTGTCAGTCAGTGTCTCTGGAGACAGAGAAGTCACAGCCAGAGGAAGAAACTAAAGCTCCTGCTGTTCAGCCCCTCTGTAAATGACTCTGTGATTAAATACTTCTGTTTGTTGCTCAGCAGTTCACTGGCTGACATTTTTGCCACCATTGCCTTCAGTTTCCCGTTTGTTTCTCCATCAGAGACTGAGCAAAGGCACAGCCTGGCTGAGGATTAAGAGGTGACACACAAACAACCACTGCCAGCTCTCTACAGATGCATGACTCCAAGTGCCAGCACTGTCTCTGTCCCCAGCCAAGCCTGTCCCTCTGCCATGGGAGGATGGAGAAGCTCACCCAGCCCAGGCAAAGCCCATCTTGCTCCGGTGACACTCAGAAAGCGGTGGGGTGCAGCTCCAGAAGCAGACAGCAGGATGAGGTGTACAGCAGCCATGGCCGAGAGACAGCACAGGCCATGCATGGGTGATGCGAGCCCCTGATTTGCTGCTAATTTTGCCTAGAAAAGCTAATTTCTCTACATCCTTTTGTAGGAAGAGAATAATGAGCTATATCTCGGTCGGTGGGACCACAGAGGGCTCCAGCTGCTCAGCACACTGAATTAGCGGCAGAAGCACTCAAATGTAAGGCCTTGTTTTGCTGCAGTGACAGCCTTTTCAGCGTGCGATGAATAACCATCATATACCATCTTCTCTGGAGAGAGAGCCTTTTCTTCCTTCCTTTCACAGCTGACAGTTGCATGGGATTACACAAGGAAAATCTGAAGGCCCCTCCAAATCGTTTTTAACCATTTCCAGGAGGGTCGTCTCTTGTTTCTAGACCTCCCTGGAGACTGTTTATCTACACCTTACAGACGGCAGGAGTCCGCACGTCCCTCTTGCCTTGCCTTCCTTGCACCCAGCTGGGCCAAATGATTGACTCTTGAGCCTGAGGAGACCTTCTCAGTTGAAAGTCTCCTCCTCCCCAGCAGTGACGGCTTTGGGAACTGATGGGTCTTCTTTGGTAGGATGTGAATGCTGCCCATCCACAAACATGGTTAGGCTCATCAAACTCCTAAAAATATGGGCTGCTGACTCCAGGATGGAATAACTCAAGTACCAACCACCTCCAGCAAGCTGAAAAAGCAGATGATTTGTACGCGGACAGCTCAGATCCTCTGCATTTGTGGTTTTATTCCTACAACAGTGCCAAGAAGCTTTCATCATGGAGAAGGAATTCGCATCTCCAGAGGCGAAGGAGGCTGAAGAGATGTGGCTGAGCTTTGTGCTGAGAGGAAAAGATGGAACTATAAGGATGGAAACAAACCTTTCCAATCCAGAGGCCAGATCCAGAGGCTCCCCCAGGCATTCAGCTCATGAAACACACGCATATCTGTATGTGCACACACGCACAGAAGATGTGCTGTGCCTGGCTGAGCCCAGTTCATGCACAGGGCATCTTTCCTTTCACCTTCCACCTCCCGCAATGCTGTTGAGTGTTTTCGAGAAGGACTTACCTGGATGACCAGCGGCTTCCCAGCACTCAGCCGCTCATGAGTGCAGGTCCCTTGCAGAACTGAGCAAAAATGCTTCAGGCTGAAATTATTTCCTTCCCTTACTGAGCATTATTGCTCAGCAGGGATATTTCATCACCTCTGTATGCTCACGTGCTCTCTTCCCCATCCCATCTCCCATCACCAGCGTGTTTTCACTGTCCTTCTTCTCACATGGGGAGATGCAGCACTGAACTTGTGCAGGGCAAGAGGCTTTTTACCGTGGCTCTGTCCTGCGTGCTCCTGCTGGCACTTAGGCAGTTAACAGTGGCCAGCAGGATTTGGGGGCAGACAGCACGTATTTTTAAAGGAAATTTTTCTTTATTAAATTGTCATTCCAAACCCATCCATCTGACATCGACCCACCCTATTCTTGCTCCAAGAGCAGTGGGGTGACTGCACGGAAACACAATGGTGCTGCCTGTCCCATCACCCAGCCCCGTTCGCAGCCAGATGGTTACTCATCCTGGAGCTCAGCCTCCTTTTATAATTGGACCTGGCTGAGTTCAAGCCGTTCCATTGATCTCCACTTCCCTCCTGAAGTGCCAGCGGGACTAATAGAGGCGCCCCAGGATTTTAAAATAGTTGCTGCAATAACCACGGAGAAGCAGCCAGCCCAGCACTGCCTGCTTAGTGCCGGAGCCACACAGCTCACCGTCGGAGGTACGGCATTCCCAGGGTGTTTGCTAACCTGGCATTGCCCTTCTTGCACTGAAATATCAATATGCAGCAGAGGAGAAACGACAAGGGGAAAAAAAACCGCAAACACAGTTGGCATTACACCCACATTTGTTGAGTCAAAAACCCAAACTGGTTTGTGTACAGTTAGAAACGTAGACCAGCTCCTTTTAAATAGTTTTAAGAATTGCCCAGAGGTGCCTTTCTGGTTTTTGGTGGCAGTTATAGAAGGAAATGCCGTAACAGGCAGCGAGGGATGGAGAAGCATGGGCCATGGCAGTGAGACACAGCATCGCCACCAGCTCATTCCCTTCTGCTCCCCATGCACCTCCGGCAGAGCTGGCAGTCGCTCATGGGTGTCTACAGTGCTATGGACGAGGTGGTGACAGCCCCGGGTGCCCAAGCAACCCGTGCCAAGGGTGGATGTGAGACCGGGGTGAAGGCTCTGCAGAGTTGGAAGATTTTGTGTTTTTAGCAGCTGTTTTGTGACGGTGGTTTTAGGCCGGGCTGCGAGGTTCAAGCTGCTCCACTGTGGACTGTTTGCATTAGAGTTGGCACTAGACTTAGGCTGTTCAAATCAGTTTTATAAAGTGTCCTTCTAGTGCAGAGCTGTATAAAAATAGGATTTAATGAGAAACTCTGAGAAACTCCTTATTCTTCAAAAAAAGCCCCAAATATATCACAGTTCTTCCCTCTGTTGTCCCTGATCACAAAGCCAATCCCACACACCTGTTATTCTTACCTGCTCCATTCTGCAGCCTGGACTATCAAAGTTTTGTTTAATTACCCCAGATTTTGCCCCAGATATTTATCCCACAACCAGTATGACCTAGGCAGGAATTCCCATGAGGACAGAGCTAGTGCCCAAGCACTAAGCGGTCATCAGATGTGCCCCGCATGGTTCTCACCCATGGATACTGAAGCACAGAGGGTAAGCAGAGAGTTCAAATCACACCTTGAATCACCTTTACCTACATCTATTGCCATTTTCTGGGAGGAATATTATATATTGCTTAAACTTAAAACAATATACCATCTGTGTGTACACACAAATACTTCATGAAGCAGTGACATATCACAGGAATTAATTCTATTTTTAGGTATAGTCTGTCCTGTCAAAGATGTACTTGGATTTATTCTCTCCAACGCTTAATAAAAATTTATACAGGCTTCCTAAACCACCTTATTTGCACTGCAAGATTAATCAAAGCAACCCTTTTGAAGTCCTTTTGTTGCAATCTATTCTGCTGCAGCCCAAGAGCCGACGGAGTAAGCCCCCATGAGAGAAGGTCATCTTTTTAAGACAGATTCTCCTTTTATTGATAAATAAAATCCTACTCTCTGAATTTAGCAATGTGATTGTTATAAACCAGCTCCGACAGCAGCCAGATGGCAGTTCAAAATGAGCACGGTCTTGGAAAGTGAAGATGCACTTTGAGAGGACTACATTCACCTGAGTATTGTACTACTTCAAAATCAAACTCTGCCTTTGAAAATGTCAAAGGCAACTATTCACAAGCAAACACCATATGGTGTATTTGTCCTCTTCAAGTCCTCTTACAATCAGTGGGAAAAAAAAAGAACATTTCAGACCTGAAATGTCTGCATACCACATTATACAGTGTTCTCACTGCAAGCTCTCCAAAATGTTAGATGGTGGCATGAAATTGCTCAAATACGTGTTTGTCTTGGGTTAAAAGGGACAGAAATGATCGTTAGCAGTCCAGACTGCAATAGCTCTACATGTAATATTCATCGACACTCATGCTGTGGTTTTACTCTGGGATCCAGGTGTGATTTGCATAGGAAACGCTTCCCAGGATGCCGCTGAAACTGTATTTAAAAGTAAGCTGATTTTTTTGTGACTAATGGTAAAGCTCTGAAGATCTGGTTCATGCAGCTCTGTGATGGTGTAACAGCTGCTGAATCCCAACATGATTAAAAATAAACTGCAGTAAAAATAGTCATGTATTTGTGACTGGGGAAGAACAACTACCGGGCCAGCAACCGATCCGTCGGAGGCATCATTCTGCCATTTGAAGGTGTTTTTAAGAGCAGCTGACCAGGCAGCTGCACTCTTGTCTGCCTGATGGATTCCCAGTCCCCAACTTGTGGCCAGTGGGTGGCTGTAGTGGAAGAACCTGCATGAAGGCCACCACGAGCTGCTCCCACAGGTTCAGGGCAGGGGGATGCTGCTCCCTCTGTTCTTCTTCAAATAAAACCATATAAAAGGCCCGCCACAATGGCTGGGACCCACAAGGGCACTTACGTACCTGATCACTGTCTTAAACGCCAGCCTCTAAACTTGAGGTCTTCCTCAGCTTGGAGACATCGGCAGTCCCTCCGCTTCTGCCAGTCCAGTCCCTTGCATTGTCTCTCCACGTCACCAAACAGGACCACGTCGCTCGCTCCGGAGCCTCGGAGATCACAAGCAGCGCGCTCCGGCCCTCCTGCCTCTGCTCAGCACACCCACACTGGGACATCTCTAAATCCAGGGCGTCCACCCATCCCACTGCCATGTGGCCTCAGTGCCCCTCACACTGCCTGTATTACTAATGATAGCAATGCTCCTTTTTTCTTTTTCAAATAAATAACACATGCAAATTTATTGAAATACCCAATGGTTAACCTTGCACTGAAACGATTCTTCAAAGAACTGCAAGAAGCAGCAGTTTGCAGAAGTCGCCATGCTGGTGACAACGTCTAAATTCCCTCCCTGTGACCCTGAGCACTCGGACGGCCTGCACCAGCCAAAGCGAAGCTTGGTAAAAAGTTACCCAACACTGTATAACCCCAGAATGCAAACTTTCATGCAACGCATGCACAAATGCAGATGTTCGTGATCATTCTTAAAGGTCTTTTCCAACCTAAATGATTCTATGATTCTCTGATTTGCAGAAGAACTCTAGACACGAGTACTGGAATAAACATTTCAAGTCTCATAGTAAGCAAAATAAGTACACGCTACCAAGCAAGGAAGGCTCAGGCCTTAAATTTTATTGTTGTAGATGAGAAATAAATCTGGCTTGTGATCGGCTGAGCACACTCAGGTAACAAATTAAAGCTACCCCTCTTGTTTCCCCCCCTTTCCCAGCACGTGATGCCGAGGTTTTGGAACAATGTTAAATAACAGCTCACAAACCGAGATGGAAAATCCGGAGCAGTAGCAATAAGCTCCGTTTGCTTCTTGCAAGTGAAGTTATGTGAAGTTAATATTACACTTTAACTGTGGGCCCTCAAGCTCCCACTCCTCTTTAGAAGAAAATATTCAAAAGCAAAACTGTTACTTTCATGGCCATAATAAATAGTCCCGTACGCCTCTAGTGAAGACGTTCAGCCCAAATGTAAGAACCCACAGAAAATGGCTTCTGGTTTCAGAGCACGTAGCGACTGATGTCCACCAAGGAAACACTGGTGTGGTTTGGTCGCTGCTGATTGCACATGTCAGCATGTCCCCATGTTTAACCCAACGGTAGAAAATAGTTGCTGAATCTGTCAGAAGAGAGTTTTAAAAGTCAGCTCTCACATTGCTGATCTTATCCTTCAGGTTTAAACTCCGTCGGCTCCCAATCATCTAATTTTCAGTTGATGCCTCCAGCTGCATCGTTTGTGCATCTCCCATCAAGAGACTGGGCGTTATCTGCTCCGCTTCTCCCGGGTGGCACCAGGAGCGACGGGACACAACTGCAGCTGCTCTCTCAGCACACACTCACCCAAGCGCTGGCAATCCTGTTCCCAGCCTTTGCTGGCTGCTGCCGGCCCCATGGCAAAGCTGAGCGGGACCACGGGCGGTGAGTCGGGGGCTGCCGGGGCCGGATTTGGATCCGCTCTGCTGCAGGGGTGGCTGTTTCTTCCGCGTCTGAATTTCTCCCACCACCAGTAAAAGTGCTGAGCTTTAGTTGAGGTATATCAATTATCTGCAACCCACTGGAAACCAACCCTCTGTTTCTCCCTTGTTTCCCCTTTCTAAACCATTGTGGGGGATGTCCAAACGCTTGAGGTGAAGACCAGAGCCCAGTGGCTTTGCCTTCCAGATGCCTTCTCCAATGGCTTTGCCTTCCAGATGCCTTCTCCACCCCTGCCCAGGACTTCCACCCCATCCCATCCATGCAGCTGCCAGCCTTCACACCTATGCTGCTAATCAGCTGGAGTAACGGCATTTCAATCAGCCTAAGGAGAGGTCTTCACAATAAGAAGAAGTTTTTGGGCTTGTCAATGCCTAGCACAAGCTCTCCTACAGCTAAACCTGTACCTGATCCCACCAAGAACAGAAACCAGGGTTAATACAGTAAATGCTGCTGTTAGTTATCGTCCGAGTCTCACGTGAGTTTTCTTCACATCTCCGAACAGTTAGTAGATTGCTTGTTGAAAGGGTAGAAATAATTCGTATAGGAACAATAGTTAAATACGGACCTTGGAGTTACTAAGTACAGTAGTTTCTCTTTTACAAATGAAAGTAGTGCCACCGTGCTGGAGAGCACAACGACACGATGGCAAGGAAAGCGGAGATTGGCTTTTATGACACTATTTACAGATTTTCCATTTAAAAAACTGCCGAGTTTGATTAAATATAAGTATAGAACATTTCTTCCATATACAAACTCTTGTTAGCTGATTAATTATTAAGGTGCTCAGAAGTGTGGATGAAAACAGAAGTTACAGTAGATCAGTTGTGGTTTTGTCTATTTACAAACTGCACTCAGTTGCCTGCTGACACCAGCATCATCTAAAGAAGCTGGAAGCAAAGCGGCCAGTTACGAATCTAATGCCACAGGAACTGTTGTTTTCTTCACAACACCTTTGTCAGAAGGTAAAATAGTAGTACTTTCATTTCTTTTTTTATTAGCAAAGGTGGGTGCCCTTGCTGAGTCTGTGTAGCTGGTGGTGCCAGGCAGCATCGCACCGTGAGACGCCCTGTTTCTAGCTCTCGACTCCTGTCCAGCCCTTACCACCAGAATTCGCTGGTCTGCTGGGCAGCTGCCAGAGACAGGACTTGCAGCACCAGGTTGTTACACTGAAATGTATGGTATGGGGCCTCCTAAGTACTTGGAGAGCTCGGATCTACCCCGTGCAACAGAAGGGAGAATTTATGTGTGAGGAACCAAACAAGGAGAACATGCTTAGCAAAAATTTTCTCTTCCAATGAGAAAAAATAAAATAAGATCCCAAGTGTCCCATATTTTGTAGGTCAAATTCCTTCCCCATTAACATTCTCGAAGAGTTATTTTCTGTCTGAGGGCCAAACTACCTCTAGTTCCATTCTCTGCCGACTGACGGCTGACCACGGATGCTGCCTGGCATGGCTTCTCTCCAAACCGCCTGTACTCACACAGGTGCCTCAGAGGAGCTCAAAGTTTGGCATTTTGGGAACCCGTCAAACCAGGAGGGTATCTGACCATAATGAAAATGCTGATTTTGTCTTCATCATTTTAAGATGCTATAGAAAAAGAAAGGGAAATAAGTTGATTTGACTTCTGTTTGTAAACTTACCATGTACTGTCATCTCTCCCTCGTACATTTAAGTTTCAAACAGGTCCCAGAGATTGCAAGGCAAGAGTGTTAAGGCAGTATAAGAAACTCAGTATTTCATTCACACCTCTTGATTCCCTTAAAGGTATTTCTAAGGCATCAAAAGGGGCATGTGGTTTGTGCTTGCCTTTTCAGAAAAAGGCATTCGGTATAGTGTAAAAAACGGATGCTCAATGACAGATGGAAGCCACTCAGCCCCGGGCAATGGCCACACCATCAGAGAGGAACAGGGAGATACAGTGGGGGTTCCCGGGTGTGGGATCCTCACCATCGCTCTTTCTGATACACCTCTGTTTGTACAATCTCACCGGGGTGCTCAGATATGCAGGCCCCGTTGATGTCATTGAGTTTGTTGTCTGGAAGATCCTCGGGTTTTGTGCAAAGTTTCAGTGCCCTGGAGATGAAGACGTCCAAGTCAAACTCAGGGTCTGTTTCACTGTTCACCTCCGTGGGTTCTTTGTGGAGGTGGTGAGGAGAAGATGGCAGGCTCCGTTCCTGAATCTCCGGAAGAGGACTGGGACACTCCAGACCCACCTGCGTGCTCTTCACCCACTGAGCAATCTCCAGAAAAAGGTTGGATGGTTCTTCTTCCAGCGATAGCTCAGCTGCAGGTGCTATGGTTGTTCTTTTCCAGTGGGATAAATCTAAAATCAGCTTGGGCTCTGAGTAATGATGGGGCTTATTGTCTCTCCACAGCAATTTGTCCAAGTAGGAAGGTGACCCTACTTTATAATCACAGGATTTCCCACAATCGGCATCAAATACTCGGTCCATGGATGAGTGGGATAGCTCTAAGAACCTCTCTGAGCTGCTTTGTGAGTATTTCCGTGGATCAACTTGTGCTTCTTCAGCGATGGATTCAGACCCTGCCCGGGGGTCCCGCTGAACCTCATCCATGTCGTGGTATTTATCGTGTCTCCATTCCAAATCAGAGGAGAGGCTGACGTGATACCTGCGAAAGGCACGCTGCTATTAGACATGCAGATGATGGCTTCATTAGAAACAGCAGTGCTCAAACAGATATGCACGCTGCTGCTGCTATTTTTGCCCTTTTCTTGCTAATATACTGCTTACCTACAGATCTCTAAGTTCTTATTAACATTAGAGACCTTTTTCTTGTGCATTAAAAAAGGCAGGGGAGCTGAGTAATTTATGAGGAGTGTGAGGCTTGCCCAGGCTGCATGGACATGACCAGTAGTGGTAATAAAAGTCCAACAACCAAACCAACTGGCCCCTTCATTTAGCCCTTCATACCCTTCCCTCCACTTGGGATTAAAACATGATTAACAATATTAATAATCAAACTGTCTCTCAGCCCACAGACAAGTACCTGCAGCATGAGTGCTCCTTGTTTGTTGCCATAAAAGTAAAAAAGATGAGCTTAATCCCCATTGAGACTGGACAACACCAGTTTACTCTGGTGTTGTGGACCAGGAGCATCCCTGAAGGGTCACATTGCTAAGTGATAACTTCTCAAGCCAGTCCAACTCCCTTGATTGCAATTACCTGACAACACCCATTCTTAGACATGGTTTTCAAAGTGACATCTTAATTTACTGGTTCCTAACTGAGCTGCCTTTAAAATACACGTTACCCCAGGTATGGGGGCTCTATGTCCCAGCAATGAAACGCTCTTCAGGTGTCCCACAACACACAGGCAAAATCTTTTCCTGCCTCTAAAACCCTTGGCCTGTGTGGCAAAATTTTCAGCCCTATAGCAGCTGTCCCTAGCTGGGTGGCAGGACCAACAGTCTAGGTCCTAGCTTCTTGCACCACACCATGAAATATAAAAGCCAAGAGATAAAAGGGTGACAAGGTGACCTCCAGCAACTGCTCTGCTGCTTTGGTGACTGTAACTGGCAGGCATGCTGGAGCTGTGGGGAAACACTGAAGATAGATAACCTAAGAAAAGCTTCCAGCTTTTCTCTTTACCTAATTTATCTGGTTGTCCCCCGCAGCCTCCACTCTGGTATTTGTTCACCCAGGCAAGAGATTAATAATAGTGAAGGCAAGGGATTTCTTTAGCTTATTTTTTTCAATGCTGGTGAAATATAGTGGATTAAGAAGGCGAAGGGATTTAATTGCTAGGCAGAGAGGAACAATGCTGCAGACATCCTCAGCCAGCTCACCCTGCTCAGCTGGAAGGAGCTCTATAGGAAAGTGAACCTAGTTAATTCTTAGCTGCTTATTTTGTTCTGTCTGCTCCACTCCTGGGACTGGCCTAGTAATTGGGGTAATCACCTAGGACATGGGAGACCTCAGCTTAAGGCTTTGACCCACTCTAAACTTCCTGTATGACTTTCAGCAAACCGTTTAGAAGTCAACACAATTAAGGATTTTTTAAAAGACACCAGATCCGTGGCCTCTGGGGCTTACGCACCTTGAAAAGTGATAAATACAGAGCTCCAAATCAGGCCTGGTCCCCAAAAGGTACAAGAATTACATTATTTTAGAACTTGTATTATAGAGACAGAGGACAGAAGGAAGAACTGTAGCATCACTTAAACAGATGTAACTCAGATGGAAGACAATATAGGCTGTGAATAAAACCAAGAGCAGAAAGACACTCAGTAACTGCAACGTGCAGACTCAACATCTGGTCCCTGTGGAAATCAATGACAAACCTCTTGTTGGCTTCAGCAAGGTGCCAGCTCGGGCTAGAATTACAATATGGCATAAAGAAGGAAAAGCCGGTGTCTTTCATGGGTCTGGAACACGTGTGGCTGAACCCCAGCAAAAGCAGGTCAGAGACTCACCAGTCAAGTTCTGCCTAAATGATTTAGGCCAGTATCTAGTCTCTGGCCCAGCCTTGGGTACCATACCTGTCCCAGTTAGACATCTGGCTCTGGTTGGCTTCCATCAGTAAAATATCATCAATCTCATCCTCAATCCGGAATGGATGCTGAGACACCGGTTCATCCTCAGGGCAGGAATACGGACTCATGTAAGGATGCTGCAGACCCATCTCAGCCGTTAATCGATCCATAGGGTTAAATGTCAGTATTTTCTCCAGAAAATCGATAGCTGTGAAGCAGAGACAAACAAGCTTACTAATTCCTCAGAAGCAATACCAGCTTCCTTTCCAGGATGAGCCTGGTGAATCCCCCATACCAAATCCCCTCAAAGTAAGGAAGGAATTAAAGGTCACATTCCGTGTGCATCTAAAACGGGCACTTCTGTCCTTGCTGCATCCATCTCACCCTCCACTGGAGCTGTGTGCTTGTGGTGGAGCAATCCTGCAGCCCACAGGTGTCACTTCATCTAGCAAGGCAGGAGAAATGACTGTGAGAGCATCACACCTCCACAGGACAGTCTATACATGTTATACCCAGTGCTGCGATCCCAGGCCAAAACACTAAGCTTGTACACCAAAAAGACTTTGGACAGTATCAGGATTTGAGTCCACACTCTCAGATCCATTTGACAAGCACATTGACATTGCATTTCAGGCAACTGATTTCACATCTTTATGTGCAACTGAAGTGGGATTAGATTTAAAGTGCAATTTTTAAAAGTCTTCTGCGTGACCAACACTATGAAATTATTTTACTCATTAATATTTAAAGAATACCAAGCGCCCAGAATTATTTTAGAAAGACTGTGAAGCATGAACTCTTTCTACAATGATGATGAAGGAAATTAAGTGCAATTAAAGTGACTAGAATGAAATCTAAATGCAGAGGGTTTGTTGTGATTTCTTTGATGATGATTCCTTTACTGAGGTTATGTGAAAAAATCAAATCCTGTCATTAAAGATGTTGCTTATTGCTTGATTCTTGGTGCATGGAAGAGTCCTTCAGAGTTCAGATAATGCAAACAGGAATATTCCTTTCTTCAGTTACAACTTTTGCATTGTACTTTTAGAAATATCCCTATTAAAGATGTAATTGTGTGAATGGGACAGTTCTTTAGGGGCAAAATCACTCAGGAGAAAGGGCGGGCTGTGCCTATTGCCTCAGTGCTTAAACATTAACCAACATCCGATTGTGTCCCGCGAGATTATTTCATTGCTTGGACTAATTAAGTAGGAAGGAATCAATAGCTTCATAAGGTCACCGACTGCAGGCAAGAAGCACAGTGGAACGATATATTATGAGTTATGTATTACAATATATCATGGGTCAGAGAGGCAGGAAAATGTCGATGAATTATGTAAGGGACGCAGGTGACCTTTCTTCCCGCAGTAATGACAGGGAATAAATCCATTCCTGCTTGCTGGAGGCGGACATGGTCCCTGGGTAACCTGGGCCAATGGGTATCGCATTGCCAAGCCCATAGAGCGGATGTCTTATAATGAAGAGTTACGTCAGCAAACATAAGCCAGGCTTGGTCTTGACGTCTTCCCAAAAGCAAGTGGCCAGTTCCACCAGCCCGGTTTAAGCCTTGGAAGGAGCTTAGATGAGCTGATGTGCCCTGGTCCACACTGCTCAACTCTGGCTGCCTCCCTGCAAGCTCTCACTGCCTGCAAAGCTGCCCCAGGCAAAATTTCAGGTCCAAAAGCCTGTCCTTTGCAGCCCCCTCGCAACAACACACTGCTGATTTTTTTTAAGCTTTAGCCAAAGGAGGGAGGTGGCTGAAGTGGTATTTGAGCATTGCAGGCTGTGACAGCCTGACGCGAGTGATGTCCAAGCCTCGGAGCACTTGGACAACATTTCTGCCTGTGGCAACCATCTCAGGGAGTTCAAGTATCTGTGAAGTAAAAGCATTTATTTTCCTGTACTATACAATTGTGTTCATGCAAAAAGCACAGCAAGAAAATGAACAGGGCTTGAAAATAACCTCTGGGCTGAACCCTCACTTACAGCTCAAGAAGAGGCACAGGAAAGCAGGGATGCACCTTGAAAATGTCTCAGAATAGTTTTGGAAGACTATTTCACCCTTATTTCTGTATGAGCTACCTGCGAGAAAGCTACTGCATCATGAGTGCTGTCCTGCAGCCCACACCTTCCCCGGTGGGACAGTGGTGGGGACGTGCTGGGCTACAGGTGGGACCATACACTGCAAACCCCCAGATATCTTGAATCCCGTTCACCAGCGTTCATGCACTTGGACTTAAGAGGACGATTCCTGTGACCCCCTGGAGCAATAGGTCCAAAAACATGGCAGCCGGGGGAAGTCCCAGGAGAAGGACGTTGCCGAAGCCAGCGGGCACTACAGTACCTTCACTGTCCACTTCGGGGAGCAGCTTGCGCAGCGGCTTCCTCACTTCCCAGGTGCTGTTGATGAACGTGGGCATCACTTTGAGCAGCTCCTCTTTGTCTTCCTCGTGGATAACGGGAATTGTCTCCAGAATAAGCTGCATCTGTTCCAGCTCGTGACCCCCTAAATGGGCAGAAAACAGGCAGTGAGATGGGATCCAGAAGTTAAATTGGGGGGGGGTATTATCAGCCACCCCTCTGAAATGAGCCACGTCACCGCAGCCCTGCATCTCCCACCAGCCTCTCTGCACTGATGCTTCCCGGCATTAGCCACCGCTCTTTGCTCCAAAGAAAATGTCCTCGCCACCTTCTTACGAACCAGGTGCAACGATGTCCCCAGGTCCCTTTCCTACCCCTCTGTTCCCATCCTGTCTCCCGTTTTGAGAGCTCGCCTTTTGGTTCTCCCTCTACACAGCAGCACACGGAGCGACCGCTCAGGCGTGTTCGAGGCAAAGCTTCAGCTGAGATGCCTCCACCTGCACACAAGCAGGCTGTGCAGCCCCCAAAACCCCCACACCTCCCTCTCCCACTCACGTCGGTGGGACTCCCAGCTGGGTCACCTCATTTTAAGAGTGAAAGAGTTAACCTAGATGATTTGCCCTCCTGGCATATCACCCTGAGGCTGACAGGCTGAGCAGAAACTGTACCCAACCGAAATCATGGAGGTGGGAGCTATTATCCATCCATGGGCTCCATCATGCATGATGGAAGGAGATGAATATCGGCTCTAACCGCCTCAAAACTGACAACTCTCTTCTTTAAGCAATGCCATGGCTGGGTTCGTTCACAACCCCAAATGAAGCATCCCAGCTCACACGGCTGCAGCCAGGCAGGGTACTGCCTGACGCTGTCACCACGTGTCCCTGCCGCGCGCTGTGCTATGCCGAGAAGAAAAGCTCCTCTGTGCAGTGGTGACAAAAAGTGCCGCCACAACCCCAACGATAACGAGAAGATCGTGAACCCAGCTCCAGGGGTCCCAAAGCTTCATCTTTAAATGAATACAAGTGCCCGACCTCTGCGCAATCCTGATGGGAAAGGTGTTTTCTGACCGGTTCCTGCTGGCTGTTGGGCACCAAGTCAAGGCTCTGATGGTGACAATGTCCACAACCGCTAAGAGCGATCATATATTTTTAATCCTTTTCCTTCAGGACATATTTATCCACACATTCCTAAGCCCCTGCTCAGGACTGGCTACCAGTCAGTGAGAGGAGAGAAGCAGCAGCGCCAGCAGAGCGGAGCCAACCACCTCGTTAATGAACGTTAATCCCATTCTTTAGCGCACTATCGGATGTGACCAAGAGCTCCATGGCTGATTTCCAGTTTCCTACGTGTACAGAGAAGCAGCCTGGCAGAAATACTGAGTGGCGCTATTGATTTTCTGTCTGCCAGAAATGCCGGTTATAAATATTCTGTCATTAGAGGCAGGACTATGCATTAAGACAGCGAGTTGGCTGGGGCAGACAAACCAGTGGGGATTTTTGGGCTACCAAGACCCTGCCGTCCAAGTCATGGATTTCAGGCTGCTTCACTGGCAAGCAGTGCCCAGCTGATCCACGGCAAGAGGAGTGAACCTTATTTATGGGACAGGACTTCTGATCAGTTTGCAGGGAGGGTGGAGAGGCCAACTTTTAGGGGACATTTTAGTGGAGACCATTGCTGGCTTCGCGGCCTCAGGCAACCCTGTCCCTTTGGAGGTCCCTAGCACCTCCCAGGGGCTGCCCTCCCCAGCCCAGAGTTCCCTGTGGGTCTGCAACAGGTTTCCAGACTCAAATCCATGGAGCTGACCCCAAACACACTCCCCCGGGCAAGGGTAGGTCCAAACGTCGAGGTTGGGAAAGGGTCTCCATCCATCACGGCCTCATGACTCCAACAAGGTTTGGGTCAATGCTGTTGTGGCCACTTTCATCCTGAATGGCAGAGCTCTGAGCCAGGACATGGCAATGAACTTGAGACAACCCCAAAGCAACATTGACAGCTGGTCACCATCACACCACACATCCGCTCAGAACAAAGCCTCAGAAGTCGACAGAGCAATAGAAAAAGCAAAAAAGACAGAGGGACACCCTCCTAATATTAATCCTGGGCAAATGAATTCACTTTCCTATAGAAAAATGAATTTCACATCACCTAGAAATTCGCAGCATAGCTCCAGGAGAAACTGGAGATGACCATCAGGAAACAACTTGTTAGTCAGGCTACTTCCCAAACTGTGATCAAAATTATAGGGTATTAAAAGTCACAAAGGCTTTGTGGCTGTTCTCCTCTCAGTGCAGCTCCAGCCGCTGCTCCCTGAAGGTACCTGGCAGCTGAAAGGCACCATGCTTAGTGACACAAAGAAGCTGCTAATGCAATGCTGGAAGCCTTGAATTATGGCTCTCAGGAACCCAATTCTGCATCATTACCCTCTATATATGTAATTCCTAGGGACCTTCTGGAGGCATTAATTCCTGAAAAGAAAAACACAAACTACAGACAGAATAAACGCAATGTGCTGTTGTTACCCAAGGCGAGCATGAGGAGCTCCGCATTGTATCTTGGAAAAGGGAACCCTTCCTCAGGCTTGCAACCAAGCCCCCGGTGAGCACCCAAACCCTGCCAGCGAATCTTCTGGGAGCAAGCACCGATCCCACGGGAAGAGCCACCACGCCACCTCCTAGCTCTTGGTCACGGCCACAGCCCCACTGGTGAACCCCACGGAGAAGGACAGGCAGCTTTTCTTTTTCTCCTATTTTCTCTTGCTTCCACTGGCGACACTTTCGGATGTGCTTTGGCAGCAGAGGTTGGAAAAGTCACTGGAGGGAGCTGTAGTTGCTCAGTTACGGATGCTCTTCGCTGTTTTCTGTGCTGCTCATGTTGGGGAGCTCTCTAAAGGTCTGCAAACCAGATTTTAGCTATTGGAGACATGCTATGCTCCTGTAAGCTTTGGGTTAGCCAAATTTCTTGTGCCCTCCCAGGGCTCTGCCAGACCCAAAGCTGCTCCTGCCACTGCATCACCCAGAGAAGGGGCTGTGGGGAGGGCAAGGGGGCTGGGGGTTTCTCTCTGCTGTGTGTTCATTAACTTGTGTAAGAATAACTGATCACCTTAATTTAACTGCATTGCTTAAGCACCCCAGATAGACTACTGAGTTAATTATATTGACTTATGCTAAGCACTCAATTTAAATTGTGCCACTGACGCATACTCAAAAAACAATTTATCCAGTGTAAGGCAATTACTGGAGGTTTGCAACTTTCTGGGAACTACATCACTGTTATTTTCCACGGGGTGTGTGGTGGTGACCCAGGACTCTCTGAAAGTCTTGTCCTGCAGCGATGGGGGCTGCAGCTGGCTGGCGGCAAACTCCTTCTCCCAAGCAAAGAGGAGAAAAGCAAAAGCAAAGATGAACCTATGCTGTCATGCAAGTGATTACCAGTTTTAGCTATTCTGAGTGGTTGGGTTTTATTCTCCTCCTCTTTGGATATCAGCAGATGAAAGACGGTACAAGGCATGGGACACCACAGGCACCCTGCCCCACTGCCAGCCTCCCACCCTGGCTCTTCTTTACTTACTGGTATAGGAGGAGGCCAGGAAAAAGGGGCACAGGGCCCCGTAACAACTCTATGGACTATTTTTAAAGCAACCCAAAAGGAATATGTATTTTGAGCTTTGGTTTTGATCCCCACCCATTAACTAAGTATCCTGCCATCATCTGGGGGCTTCTTAAGCGATGGCACAGGGCTAGAAAGCAAAGAAGGGTTGGTCACAGCACTTCTCCAGCTGAGCCCAGTCTATGGTCTACTAAATCCCATCTCCTGATCTCTAACCTGCTGTGGACTCTCAGGAACCACCATGCAAAGTAGGTTCCCGTATGGCTGCTCTGGGGCATCTCACCTGGGCAGCCGGGACAGAATTGACGAACCTGTAGCCACATGCAACACCAGCGTGGCACTTCAGCTTGTTCTCCAGATATTCTTTATGAGCAGTAGTGGAAAAATAAATATTTCTAAGGCACAATCTCAGCTAAAGGCAGACAGCTAACAGAGGCCAGATGAATCACATCCTGGAGCTGCCTTTGCCTCTGCCTTGACCATGAATGGAGCTTTGGAGACCAGCTCGGACACCTAGGCAGTTGATAGCTGATGTCAGCCAACGTAGCTTCGACCCCTGGGGTCCACAAACAGCGTGAAAACCAAGCTGGGGCTGAGAGAGGGGTCGAGCACAGTTTGGAAAACCAGGATAAAGATGAGTGCTTGGGTGCTCTGATAGGGATGGCCAGAGAAGAATCTGGACAAGCCAGTCTTGTTTTGCTGTTTGACATGAGGAGCAAGTACAGGAAAAGAGAGGTTGACTTAAGAGTCCAAAAGGATTTCCCTGGGGCTCCAGCTACACCCAGTTTAATACAAGGCAGCGCGTTGCTCTGGTCTGGTGCAACTCCTGCAGGCCCAGGACCCTGCCATCTGCGCTGGGGTTTGCTTCTACTGCTCTGGTTTACCTGGGGCTAGTTCAGGTCCGGTGCCCTGGACCGGCAGAGCCTTAGGTCTGCCCTGGAAAGGCATCATCCAGTTTGCTTCCACCCCAAAACCTTGGAGACTCTTCCATGGTGCAAACGACTGCTCGGCAAGGGGAGGCAGCTGGGAGAGCTGCCTCGGGAGCTCACTCACGTGCAGCATCTCCCAGTGAGACCAGAAAATGCCCTGCGCCCACAGGGACAAGCGTGGAGATGACCCCGCTCCTGGAATATACCCTGAGGATGTGGCAGGAGCAGCCAGGTCTGATGCATAATTTTCAGAGCTGAAGTCCCTGGACTTGAAAATTTTTGGGAAGAGACACCAAGGACAAGAGGAAGGAAGGAGAAGCAGGCAATTTTAATGATCTCTCCGAAATGATACTGACTGCTTAATTTTCAGCTTTCACAAAAGAAATATGGAAGCTGCAAGCGGGAGCAGGGAGGGAGTGACAGAGCAGCTGCAATCAAGCACCGGCTGCGGAGCTCTGCGGTGCACTGAAATATTTGTGAAGAAAATGTCCTTCTCCATTATTAATAGGTCTAATTATTTATTTACACAACTCTGCAAACAGCTGCTCACGAAATGCGTTAAACCTTGTCATTCAAAACACTAATGGGAGATGGATTGACAACCAACAAGGAGCATTGCTGCAGATCTTGGGCAAGGAGGCAGCTTGTTCAACAGGCAAAGAGCGGCTGCTTTATTCCTGAATGAACAACTCTGCATTCCAGCTTGGGAAGCACAGCTTTGCTCCTGACAGTAGCATTTTTGGAATTGTATTAAATAAAGATTTGCTTCTCAAGAACATCAGAGTTGAGAGCTTCAAATGCTGCACTGATAATTATGTGCTCCTTGCCCCTGCTCTTTTTGTCTTCTTTTCCTTGCACTGCACCTTTACAACTGCAATACCCACTTATAGGAAAATGCTGAAAATGGGTAGAGGCATTCAAATGTCTTCCCTCAAAGAAAAGAAATACCTTGAAGACACCAATCACAATTCAAATCCACAGCATAGAGTACAAACCTCTCGGAACAGGGCCACATTATCTCCTGTCCTTATACTCCACCCTATGATATTTTTTTAGCATCCTCCCTCCCAACAAAAAGCTCTTATTTTTGGTTGGAAACCCAGAAACAGAAAAAGGTTTTGTTGTTTCATCAGAACTGTTCTTTGTTTGGGGCTTTGCTTTCGGCAGCAGACCATTCCTGCCCAGCAAGGCTCAGCACAGAGGCACCGTTGACCCCAGCCAGCCTCAGGCACCCCACCGGCTGGTGGCTTCCCACTGGGTGCCATCACATCCATACCACCATGTGCTCTTCCCAGGCAAGCACAAGGCGACTGACGGTAACTCTTCTCTGTCCCCAAGGGCCTGCCTGTATCAGTGAAGTTTGCACCAACCAAGGGACCCTCTAATAGCAGAGGCTGTGCAAGTGAAATTGTTCTGGTGACAGTTCTCATGTCTCATAACCAACCGTAGGATCCCTGTAGCGATGTGACAAGTGTTGCCTTGGCTGGCAAGGGGAGGGGAATGCCCTCTGCCATGCTAAAAAGGCTTTGAATTGGGTAGCAAGGAAGGAGGGAAGGAGAAAAAAAACCAATCAATGGGAGCCAGAAACCTACCAGCAAAGAGCATCCTTCCCGTCAGCATCTCAGCCAGGATGCAGCCGGCCGCCCACATATCAATGGCTTTGGTGTAGTTGTTTGGCGAGAGGAGGAGGCGCGGGGAGCGATACCATTTTGTTACTAAGCCTTCGGAAAGGTAACCCTGAAAAAGCAGAGATAGAGACGTCAGCAACCTTGCAGGAGAGCTCCTCTGCTCCTTCCCGGTCAGCCCTCGCTGCCCACTGTGGCCCCACCATCAGATCCTGCCGAGAAACCTGCCCACCACGTTTGTGCTGCATCGATGGCAGGCTGCAGCTGTATATCTTGCAGGAAGGAAAGAGATGAGACATACACCACTGGAAACACAGATGCTTCAGTGCCCCAGGAAGCAAAGCACTTGCTGCTCCCCAAAAACTTATTTGCTGTTTGTCACCATGGTATTGAGGCATCTTCTGCAAAGGACAGATGGCTTTAATAGCACAGATTTGCAGATCGTACTTGCAAAAGTTATTTCAGGTCACTGTTAGAGGACTTAGATGTATTATATAAATCCCAGTTGCACCATTTGAGACATTTTGGAAGGTAAGCACATTATTTAAGTACTTTGCTGGGTCCCAGCTATAAGCCAGCAGTGTGTGAAGGAAGCCTTTCCCAGCTCAGTACCCCAAGAACAGTACTTCGATTTCCAAACGTTACCAGTTTGCAATGTTTTGCTGATTCCATCTGTAGTTAATCCTGTATTTATAGTCCCTCCATAGCTACCTAAACCACTGCTAACAGCAAGCTATGTACCGCTGAATTCCCATGGGTCTGACTCCCAGCACTGATGCTGAAAATGAATTTTTAAAAGGTAGGAGCTCCCAGGGGACCCCACGCAAGAGCAGCTGCCCGTGGGTCAGCCCAGCGAGAACCAAGGGAGGACACAAGACTGGAGCAGAGGTGGCAGGGGGAGCACACAGGGCTCCCAAGCGGGCAGCGCTCAGCAGGATCCGGCCTCACACAGAAGCCAGGCGAGTTCACCCCATCTGCATCCTCGGGATGCTGCTGCAGCGAACCCTGTTTCGGTTTGGGGCATGTGCTGGGAACTGCGGATGAGCCCAGGCAGCATCTCACAGGGGTGAGACGTGGGATCTTGTAATAAAGAGGAAAACGAGGGAGCGGGCAGAAAAAAACAGATTTAGGGAGGAACATCACTACCATGTGGAAGGAAAGCCTCCTGGACTAGCAGATGTCTTAAAGCATCGCTGAGTGGGTAATACAGCCCCACAAGGGCTCCTAGCCAAGACTCTTGAAAATAAGACGCTGTGGGATAAGTGGGAAAGCCCTTTTGGGGATTAGCTCGCTGACGCAGAGCTAGGAAACCCTGCCCTTTCTGCACCAAGCCTCAGTCTTGCCTAATAAATCACCTCCCTCCCTTGCCACCCAACCACTGGGGCCCCAGCATCGCCTCCGGCAGCTGGGTGGTGTGGGGCAGGTCCTCATCCTCCGTCCTACTTTGCTTCCAGTGAGGATGGTCGGCTGGGATGCTTGACCTGATTTTAAAGGAGATGCCCTCAGCAGCACCCCATGGGACAAAAGACAGAGTGCCGTCGTCTCTTTGGACCACAGCCCTCCCGTTCCTGAACTCACCCGGGAGATTTAACACAAGTGCCAAGCGCTCAGCAGCTCCCGCTGAAATCAAGGGGATGCGTTCAAGCCTGTAAATAACACTGGCATCTTGAGGGATGTCCCAGCACCCCCCTGCTTAGCTTGCCGGCCAAGCTCCGGATGCACGGGTGCCGTGCCGGGGTTGGACATGAATGGTTATTTCATCAGGATAATGCTGGAATATTCAGAAGTGGTATTTTCTATGTTAAATATAACACATTAACAGAACGAGGTAGATTGAAACACAGTAGAAAAGACAAAATCAATTAAATTAGGGAGTAAGAGCATAGAAACTGTCAAAAACTCCATCCTAACTGATATAGTTTCATAAACTGTTTTCAATTGCAATATAACCGCGATTCTCCCATCAGAAACGATGCAACCAGGTTGATTTTTTTTTTAAGCTCTTACTCCTAATTCCTTTTTTACCCTTTATTGCTCATGATGAGAAGGGCTGCAGCAAAGACGCTAACAGGACTCTTTACCCTCTTAGTTTCCCGAAGCACAACGGCCAGCACCTCCGAGCATCCCTCCACAGCGGCGGATATGCCAGCCCACCCGCCTCTCCTCTCACGGCACCCAGGAAATTTCTTTGTGCACCATCACGAGGTTTTTTTACTGCTCCTCTTCCCCCAGTGCAGGTTTTTGTTCCAATTTTCAAACATTTAACTTGTCAAGTTTTTAATCATAAAAGGTTTGCTTTTAAAAGAACATTTTAATTTTGGTCTTCTTAAGGTAAGTTGTAATGGAGACTGATTAGCTGAGAAGTTTCATTTAATGCTGTTATATTTTTGCTAATGCTGCTGAATCAGAACCAGCACAAAAGCTCCCAGGCATTATCCGATCAGACTGCCGCTTTTCGGTTACTGCAATTATTCCCAGCAATGGAGACTCTGGTACTTATCGGAAAACCCTAAGAAAATAAACTTTGGCGATAGTCATCTAGGGTAATTCCTGGCTGGAGCAATTTTGTCCCCTTCCCAGCAAAGGAATGTCACTGTCCTTACAGATTTAATGCTCGATTCATACGTTTCTCCTCTTTGACATTAAGATGGATTTCAGTTCTCGGGGGTGTGTGCACCATGCAAAATGTATGAGCAATATACTGCAAATATCTATATGTCGCAACGAACCAAACCTTTTCTTCCCCAGGCATCTCTTATGTATCAGAGAAAATTCCCTGCAAAAACTCACTGAATATTTTGGACGTATCTCCAACCCCTCCCCTGCCGTGTGAGGTTACTGGTGGTAATTAATTAGCAGAGCTTCTCACTGTGCTTCCCTCTTCTATCACCCATCACCGTGTAGTTGACTGTCGTCTCCCTGCTTCCATCTGCTGAATAACCCAGACCATCGGGTCACCCACCACCAAGCCCAGGAAGGACCCGTGGAGAGGAGCAACCGACAGCTTCTCTCTATCCCACCGACTCACGGACCGTACACTTGGACCCCCCCCTTTGCTTCCCATGGCACTCCTCTGCTGGGATCCGGGTTATCCCTCCTCTTCCTCAGGGGAAAAATACTGGGAAGGGCTGATGGGAGGTTTGAAAACCAAGACTTTTCCGACCTGGCCCAAGGTCCTCCAGCAGGAGTGGCTGGGGATGCTCCCTGGCCGGGCAGCACGGGACCCCAGTCCTGAGCAGCTTATACAACCCCAACATCTACGTCTGCTCTGCTTCCACAGTGGCTAAAAACATGGGCTAGATCTTTACTCTATAAAATACGTAAGATAAGTTCCTGTCCTACCACCTGGAGGAAGTAACTACAGTCTTGTGTACTATCAAGTCCTATGGAAAAATATCAGCCCAGCTTTGGGAGCCGGGATCATGGAGCTGCAGGCACAGCTGTGGGATCCACCTAAACCTGTGTTAGGTGCGGGCTCAGCTCTTACCTGTGATGCCAAGACTTACACGAGGGCATCAGCCATGCCAGGATGGAAAGCTCGAGCACCTCCAGCCATCACCTATGCAAAGCATGGGCTTTAGCACAAGAATTTCATCATTTATGTAGCTTCAACCAGACAGAAAGAGCGAGAGCAGAAGCATATTAATTAATTCTAATTAAGGTGATACATCTTCACGACAACATTCTGTGGATTCAGCACAGCCCTTTCTGAACTGAAAAATCACTGATATCTCTTTAAAAACCAATATAACAGAGTTAATTTAAAACCAGAAATAGTTTCAAGTCCAAGGCTTGCTCTCAAGCCCTCCCGTGCTACTTTTTTTGCAGTTCTCAAGTACAATTTTCCTGCTTCTCCTCTGCTCCTGCGGCATGTGCAGGAACAGCTCAGGCAATCTATAAAGGTGACGAATTCACTACAGGTAGGATAAGCATCAAGTTGGATCAAACAGCACAGCAAGGAAACTGAAAAGCAAAGAAAAATAAATGCTTTTTCTAATCTTTACACAAAACGGATTTCATGCATTGCTTGTAACACCAGAAGGAGAAACAATTTTGGGTGGGTGCTGCTGCATCCCGGTGTCACAGCGGTCACGGCACACTGGACCGCCTGCATCCCAAGCGCGCCGAGGGAAGCTGACACGGCACGGCAGCATGTGGGGAGCGTGGCAAGACCCACCGATGCTCCGAAACAACCGTCACCCAAGCCCAGAGCTCCTCCTTGGAGGAAGCAAAGGCAGGTCTCCTCGAGGCAGACACTGAAATTCAGGATCCCATCTACCACAAACCAAGCAGCCCCTAACGCTGCAACCCAAAGCTTCTCTCGAAAGTATTTCACATCAAAATCCATCTTCCTGCACTCAAAAAGTTGCAAAGGTGCTGACCAGGTGCCTGTGAACTGGAAATCCAGCAGGATCCAGCCACAGCCTGTGTATCCACACCTCCATCCACAGCCAGGAACTGGATTTCTGCTGCTGCACCCGTGGGAGCCCAGTCGGCTCCTGCTGCAGGCGGCTGCGGTACCAAGGTGGGGACTCAAAATAGCAACAACCTCGAGCTTTCGGAATAATCCTGGTGCAGCAGCAGGCTGGTGCCTCTTCACAGCATGCTTTTTAAGCTTATTTTTTAAAAGGCAGGTAGGGCAGTTCTAGGAGAGGCTGGAAAAGACACCGGGTTTGCAGGAACATTGCTCCATAATAAAATAATAGAACTGCCATTGTGCATGGCTCCGGCAACGTGACGTGTGTTCTCATCATTTTGGGATGACAGAGTGCATTTATTTCAGGACCGCAGACTATTACGTGCTTCATCAGAGGATAGAGAAGGAGAATAACTGAGTCGGGGTCACAGCGGGGAGGCTTTGCGCTGACTGCACGGGGCCAGGGGCAGCCGCCCGAGGGTTGAACATGGAGGGTGGTCCCCTCTGGGGTGAGTACGGAGCAACATCCCACATCCTCATCTCCTTTGAAGACCTCTTCAAGATGACCCACCTGGGAATTTTATTATTTTACCGGATGAACTGGAAGCTATTATGTTTGCACTGATCAGCAAGTACAAAATGAAGGAAGGACTTCAAAGGTTTGAAGACATTCTGGAAACTATTTACCATGAGATCTCCCCCTAACAGGGCTGCTACAGCCTCCTTAGCATGGAATGTCTGCCAATTAGTTCTGTAATTAATGTTGCCAACAGGCAAAGGGAGAGAGAGTCCCCTGGCAGCCCCATGCAGATGCCCCCAAATGCTTTGGGGCACCAGGCAGAGCACCCAGACCCCCAGAAGAGGTAATCTGACTATCTTGAACAACATAGGCAGGCTAAGGAGCATCCCACTTCGCTGTCTCATCACCTGAGTAAAGAGACTCCGAATGTCTCAGTATCCCCATAGAGCAGGAATTTCCGTTGTCTTCTCCAGACAGGACCACCCAACCCAATGGCTCCTCTCTGACCAGCACTGGGCGACACGCCACATGGGATGCACAGCCAGGGCTGAGTTTGCCCTCTGAAACATTTATTATTTTTAAGTCTAAACATTCATTAGTATTTACCCCAATTTTTAATGCTTGACTTTGCTATCTCCCTGCTCTCCCATCCCACCTGTCCACCACAAGCTGAGGGTGATCAGCATCTCAGTTTTACACCCCATTCCCCCCCCAAACCTGGGGCAGATCACATCTGGACTCTCATTTGGAGCCAAAAATATTTATTAAGGTGTAAGAGCAGGGATGGATGGATAGATGGGCAGCTAAACACATCCAGGCAGCCTCTGAAGAAATGCAGGCAGGGGCTAGACCACGGGGGGAAGGCAGCAAGGTATGGGCCAGGCAGGACCACAAGGCGGCAGATGGAGGGGGTGTTGCAGAGCGGTCTGATGGTGAAAGCGAGATGTTTGCATTCAATAAGGAGGTGGTTGATGAAAAGATAAATGCTCGGCTTTGACTGTTTTGCATAAGGATAAGAACCTCACAGAGGCCGGAGCTGCTCCTTATCTTCATCTCCAGCACTCTTCCACTCAACATTTGGGCACCAAGTAGCACAGCAAAACAACTGAGGAAAAAGGGATTAATGTGGAGATGTTCTAGAGGGATAAACAGCAGGATTAGCGACTCCCAGGAACAAAAAGAGTAGCAAGAAGGAACAGAAAGGAGCCTGCACGGCTGGATGGAGAGAGCATCAGGGAAAGGACAGGGTGACAGAGAGAGGTGGATGCACAGGATCATCTCCCGAGGGTCCTCTTCTGCTAGACCTGATATTCTGTGCCCTAAAGATATCTTTGCAAGTACGTGAGCACCCAGGGAGCTTAGAAGTGTGTTTGTCTGAGACAGGGCTAAAATTTAAGCTGTCAGGTCTAAGCAGCCTGTGAAGGTACAGACCCAGATCTGGACATGACCTTGGCAGCTTGAAATTCATCTTGTTACAGTGAAGTTTCAAATGAACAGATGCCCCCGTACTGCTCTTATCACATGGAGAAAGGGATTTGAGCAGCAAACACCAGCCAAGTGGTGGGACAAATGCAGGCGAAGCTGCTCTGTTTCAAAGCCGGTGAAGGCCAGCTCCCTGCTGTGGTCCAGGGCGTCTCCCAGAGTTGGAGAGCTCTCCCTTTCCCACCAAATTATCCTAATTAAAAGGTTGCCTGCTGCAAGCCATGTAAACAAGACACATTGCCAAGTAAGGGCTATTATTTTGGTGGTATATGTATTTCTAAACTGTGTTTAAAACTCTGCTCACAATCTACCGCAGTTGTTATTTGCCATTTTAACACTCAGCAGGATGGTTTGGGATTTGAGAAAAATCAGGTCAGAAGAGCTGTGACCTTTTAGATGAATAACAACACACAACCTGCAATTTTCCATGTTAGCAGAACCCAGCCATCAGTCTAAGCACATTTCAGATACAAAACATCCTAAGAGAAAAAAACCCAAGCGCTTAAGATGACCCTTCCTTGCCGCAAAGGCTTGCAAGAAAACGTTACGCTAAAGGTATAGCTCTGCACTACCTTCAGTTGGGCAGCTCTGCATTAGCACCTGCTGGTAGCACCAAAATTCAGGGTGTAAGGATCCCTGTCCTGCTTAATGCCAGTCAGCAGCGGAGTGGAGGCTCAGCAGCTTCAGACACAGTGATGTTCCAGTCCTCTCCCTCTTGCTGATGCTTTCTGCAAGAGCACAGACCAAGGAGCTTATAAATCTGTCTGAGCCCTTGAGGAAAGCGAAGGTTGAAAGGGAAGTATGGAAAGGAATTGATTTTTCTGAGTCATCTGAGAAGAGCTGGAAATCAAAGGCAGGACTGACCCAAGCCCCATTCAAGCCCTCCTATCATACCTCTGCCTTTGTGGTGCCCATCACCTGGCTTCAGCAAACACAGTCCTCCCCATCACCAGAATTTACAAATAACTGACATTATTTGTGATGCTGGATGCTCACCACAGTGCTGCTATTTTCAGCTCTGCTCTGGAGCCATATTCAGGTCCCTCTGCACAGTGGGGATCTGCAGGTTTTTTTGCACTGATGCTCTAGACTCATACCCCCAGGATTAATTGGAGGATGCTCATGCAATGGCATCTTGCAAAAATACATCCTACCATGAAGCTGCACCCCTGGTCATCCTCCTGACAGCTCTTTCCCACTGCACTGGCTGTTATTAAGGTGACAGAGAATTGCTTGGAAATAACAATAATTCTGCAGCAGACACCGACCGATGACTCCTACCCTGATCCTGCAGTCTCTGAGAAAACGATGCTCCTTAAATCAGTGACTTTCCGCATTCACGTAGCACCATCTTGTTTGCAGGGGTTTTCTCTGGGAGTTACCCTCCCCTGGGAAAAGCCTCTGAAGGCACCTGACTTTAAAAAAAAAAAAAAAAAAGAAAAAAAAAAAAAGCAACACACACACTTTAAAAGCGAGGAGCCTCTTCCTGAGCTGGGTAATAAATAACCCAGGTGAGGAAGGGAGCACAGGAGGGGCAGGAAGCAGTGACAAGGACCCCGCACTCACTCCCCCATGTTCCTTGCAACCTTCTTCCTTCTCCCCAGGCTCTGTTTCTCCCCAGACCCCAGACTCGAAACCAGAATAGATCAGGGCTCAGCTTCAGGATCACGAGATCATCTTTTCACCATCCTTTTCCCTCTCCCCTTCCCTGCCTCTCTGTGCAAAGCAATGGTGCCCAAATCAGCCATGCTGGGCAGAAACCCATCAGTAAATGCAAAGTGCACTTAAACCTCGACATAGGCGCAACGGCGGGTCCATGGAGGACACTGAACTTGTCCACACAAACATCCAGCTTAAAAAAAACAGATTTTATCTTACAATACCAAATAGTAACTTTCACCAGAAACCGGCTGCAGACTGAATCGCGTCCACTGGTGCAGACCACGCAATGCTTTGCTTTCTCCTGGGACCACATAGATCTGCGAGCTGATGAAGCCTCCACCGCGCTCCTCCACTGCTCCAAACTTCCAGCTTGGACACCAACCTGCATTAAACATCTGCAACTCCCCTTCAAAATCCATTAGCATCAGGACTGTGTGTTACAGAGACTTCTTACCCGTTTTCCTTGCCTCCCTCCCTCCCACATTGCCTGCCCACTGTCACCACAGCCACCACTCCCACCCTGAGCTGCTCCACCAGCAAAGCCACTGTGACCTGCTCCCAGCTCCGGCCTCCCTTTCTTGAGGGCACAGGAGACCCTGAGGGCAGGCCGGCCACGGTGGCCGTGGGATGCCGGATCCCTCCCCAGCCCCCTGTCCCAAGAGAGAACACCACATCCAGAGCTATCCCACCAGGTGGGTTTCGCTGCAAAAGACTGCCATGCTGAATTAAATTTGTTAGAGGAAAAATGCAGTTCCTTTAATAGCTGCATTTTTGCCTGACTATAGAACTGTTTTCAGTACCTTAAATTATTTTGCAGGGTTTGGCAGCTGCCTGGGAATGCAACCCTTCGCGGAGAAGCCCATAGCCCATGGCTCACTAATTCCTTGTTAGAAAGTGCCACTTCGGGGGACTTTCAGCCCTCCTTGGGCAGACGGAGAGAAGTTGGTGACAGCAGCAGGAGAAGAAAACTGAGTCCCAAAGACCCCCCCAAAGGAGGGGACAGATTTCACCTACTCAAGGGCAGGTTTCTTTTTTTTCCTGATTTTTGCTTCATCCCTCTTTTCACTCCTTCTCCATCCCAGCCAGACTGCCGCACGAAGGCATGCATGGGCCAACAGACAGGACCGCAGGGGATGCTCAGGCTAGGGGGCCTGGAGGGCTCTGGGCATCCCCTGCCCCGAGCAGGGCAGTGGTGGGGCACTCCAGGCTGCCCTGGGCTGCACCCGGCCACTCGCAATTATTATTGCATTATAATACAGCATGTCAGTACCAAAGAGTAAAAAATTTTATAGGTTATTTGGATCTTGACCTCAGATGAAAGAATATGACTGTATCTCAAAGACCTATCTCTCCTTCTCTATGATTAAGTAAGTGTAATTTAGATAGAGTTGGGATTTTAAGAAGCGGGTTGGCACAGAAGTGAGGACAAAGACAAGCAGAGTAGCTGCGGACAAGCCAGGTACTCTTTACACATGCTTCCACTGCGGGGATGAACAGCAGCTCGTGTTTTATAAAAGCAGCAAAGCAAAAAACACAGAGCTTAGTCGTTTCAGTAAAGCGAGCAAATGCACTCCCCCCCCCCAGTCCATTGCTGGGATGGAATAAGATATGTAAGTATATATTTAACATATATGATATAAAGCAACGAAAGACACTTGAAGGGCACTTGAACCCTTCCTGTGCCCTGCTTGCTGCTTTGCAGCACGGGAGAGCCCTGGGGCACGCTTGGCAGAGCTCAACCCACTGCCTTTGCCTGCGAAACATGTCCCGGCTTGGGCCAGGGAGGGCAACCACCACCAGCGACCACCCCAGCAACAACCACCCCAGCAGGGCTTACAGCTGCCCGAACAGCCTCAAGGACCAGTTTCTCCCAAGAAGATCCACCACGGTCCAACCGCTTCAGCCTACATGCGTTCAACGCCTCCCCATGCCGGCCAGCAGCTCGCCGAGACAGCACTGGCCTCGTCGATTTGGCATCGCCTACCTTGTGCGAGTAATGCTGATCCACGATTCTGGCCAGCCCGAAGTCGCCGATCTTCAGCACCAGGTCCTCTGTGCTGATGAAAATATTGGCTGGTTTGAGGTCGCGGTGGAGGACGTTGGCCGAGTGGATGTACTTCAGTCCCCGCAGCAGCTGGTACATGAAGAGCTTGGCGTGCTCCTCGGCGAGCTTCCCCTGTTCCAACAGCCGCGCCAGGTCCGTCTCCATGTACTCCTGGACGATGTACACCATGTTAAACTTGAAAAAATCCCCGCGCAAGTTGGTCCCCTTCGGCCCCAACACCTCGTACACCTTCACGATGTTATCGTGGTCCAGGCGGCGGATAATTTTGATCTCCCGGAAAGCGTGCTTCATGCTCCGCGCGTCGCCGATGGTGATCTTCTTCACCGCCACTTTGCGGCAGCTCTTGCTGTCGAGGGCTGACAGCACCAGCCCGTTGGCCCCGAAACCCAAGGGGCGAAAATTAATGAAGCGACAGCCCAGGTCGTACCCATACATGCTGGCGATACAGTCACACTTCTCTGCCATCGCGTGCTCTGTCCTCTTTCAGCTTTTTCCTCTTTGTCACTTGAAAAGCTGGGAGAGTCGAAGGGCTTCCAGATCACAAACGTGGTTTGAAATCAAGTGCCTCATTATTACTTACAGATGCTTAGGGGGGGCCTCGCTCCAAGCCCATTGCTTCAAGATGACACGTGGATGCAGTGAAAATAGATGCGAGCACTCACACACAAATAAAATGTTTTAAACTGGCTGAGAAATCAAGGGGTAGAAGAGACTTTCCAAGCAGCGTGAATAAACGCAGCCCAGAGATCTCTAGCAAAACAGAAAGGTTAATTTTCTTGAGACTAAAAAATCAGCACCACTACATTTTTCAGCCACTCTCTCGTTTTCCTTCTCCGACGTCCTCAAGACGATGCTGAAGCGCAAGGCTGGCGGCGCAGATGGATGCCCAGTCCCACGTCCCCGGCGTCTCAGTGCCGAGGCAGCCAGACAGCCCCACCATGGGGCAGAGCCCAGAGCAGCCCCATGGCCCCTCCACTGCCCCAAACCCTCCCTGCCCGCAAGTTTTGACAGAGTTTTCCCCACCAGCAAAGCGCATCCAGGCACTGGCCGGGCTCCCCAGCAGTCAGCAAAGCTTTGCCTTTCTCGTCGCTCCCTTTTCGGTACAGGCAGACCCCATCTGCCCCATCAGCAGACAGAAATCTCGATGGCAGCAAATGTTTTGCAGACCAAAACTCACTTTATTGGCTGCATTCAGCGCAGCAAGTTTCCACATTTGCAGTTCCAACACCTTCGCCTTGTACGTCTTTCACTGGTGAAGTCAAGCGCCATCTGATCTTTACAGCTTGCCGGAGATGTTCCCTGCACTGCGCAGCCCGCTTATCCCTCAGCAGGTCTCAGCCCCGCTCCTGGAAGAAAAGAGGAGATGGATTGATTTGATGCTGGCACTGCCTATGCCTTGCCTACGTAATGGGTTGCTGAAGGTTAACCATGAGCAAAACTGTGACCTTTCAGAGATTCATTAGTTATCCCCTCCAAAAATCATGCATCATTACCAGCATTTTTCAGATGATTAATTTTTCCTTTTCAATTTGTAATACACAGAAAACTGTAACTCTTCCTTTCCCCTTTGTTGTTTTTTTTATCTTAATCTGTCTGAAAACATTACAAAGCGATTTGCAGAAGGCAAAGGTTCAACAGCACACTATGTCTCCGACTGCACATTTAAAGCACATCACAAGGAAAGCACAGTAGCAGCCCATGAGGGTACAAACCCTCCCTGCCAAGCAGCCGAGAGCAGAGAGGGCCACAGAGTTTTTCAGCTTATAACAACCAAAATTGCTTGGGCAAACGACACGGTGCCACCCCGGCCGGTTTTGCAAAGAGCCTTAAAAAAACAGCTGCGAGAGTGGGACAGCCCCTGAATTTGGGGTCCCACAGCAAACCTCAACAGCAGCCTGGGGATGCTGCTGGCTCTGTGCCTGCGGTCACGGGGAGCTGCCAAGCACTTCCCTCATGCAGCAAACCACACCATTTTAGTGCATTTATAAAGAGAGATGCTCCAGTATTGCTCAGCCCAGGGTGCACAAGCAGCTAAAGACAGGGCTCGTTTCACCTCCAGTGTGCCAGGGGAAGAAGGAGAGCATCCTCATTAAGATGAACGAGCCGGTTTGTTAGCTGCGGGGATTTGCTATCCATCAGCAGCGCCTGCGACCGCAGCTCAGGCCCCCAGCTCTGCCGAGAGCCGCTTAGCATGGGCAGCCGTCCCCCTGCTTCTCCAACAGCTTTGCTGGTGATGAACGCAGAAGTGGGATGACCCAGTGGGAAAATAAGAGCTGACTTCATCTTTCACCGCGTCCTTCGTAAGGATGCGCTCGGCACAAAAACACTTCCCCCATCTGTCCAAGTTTAGCAGTTACTCCCTGCAGAGGCATGAGCCAGCTTGCAGCCTCCCAAGCTTTGCTCTTCTCTTCTGGTCGTGGTTTCACAGACCCAAGAACTCCTCCACACAAACAAGTTATATGTACGAGATAGATGTAGGGTCCTATGGTCCTCTTTGAAAGTACGGCTGAATACATAAATATATATAGAGAGACGAATGATGTAACATTTAAGTTGTAGTTTTATCACCCCCTATTAATATGAAAAGACTTAATGACACCCTTGGCATTAAGAAGCTGGAACAAATGGACCCAAGGCAAGCAAAGTGAGCAACAGCAGTGAGTTGCAGCGTCTCAGGAGCATAACCCGTATTTCAAAGCCTCTCTGTGCTAACACATGCTCCTCTGAGCGATGAGGGAATCTCTTAACAAGATGGACTTGCTTTTAAAGAAAAGAAAAGCAGCAGAGGAACCTTCCAGCATGACGGCAGACCCCCCACTCCACTGCTGGCAATGGCCTAACAGGCAAATACCAACATCTGCTTGGGACGAGGATGCAGATTTAGCCAGAGGATCCCAATATTTGGGGGATTTTCCTGACAAAATGTGATTTTCCAGTGGCAGGTGGCCATGCAGGGGTGGCCATGGGCAAAGGACCACCTCTTGCAGATGTTCCAGTTGGGAAAAGATGGTTCAAAGCCCTCAAAGCACTTCAAGTTTTGCAGATAAACTGCAATTTTTCACCTGCAATTACTTCATTTAGAAATAGAATTGAACAAAAGGCACAAAGCACTAGAAAATGGCTGGGCTTTTTCTTTTGTCCAGATGATCAGTTCGTCAAAGCTTTGGACCTACCACGTCTCCTTGCAGATGTTTATGAATCTCCAGCCAGCTGCAAGGGCTGTGACCTTGCACACGGATGTCCCAGGTTACCAACCGGTCCCAGTGCTGCTCAGAGGGGAAAAATAAAATAAAATTATGGTGGGTCTCCTCCCATTGTGTTCTCCATGCCAGATGAATGCCTCTGCTATACACCTTAATCAGCAGAGCTGCTCCATTAACCCAGCAGTGGGTTCACAGCCTGGTCCTTCACTCTGCACTCCCCAAGCATCGGGCATCGCCAGTGGTACCCTCCTGCTCTCCTGCAGAAGTTACCCAGAGTAATGATAGAGAAAGTATTAAATGCTGACCTTTATTTAGGTTTGGGACCATCAATCATTAAAGATGGAAGAGAAACTTAACACTTCAGGCCAGCACAGAGCAGCCATTTGAAGAGGGATCCAGTTAATGGTTAAAAAAAAAGACATATGGACCATACGACGGTGGTGAGCGATGTAGGCAGGGCAGGGATACCCTCCGAGGAGCATCTGCCAGCAGTTACTGAGCCGTTTGGCAAACACTGCTTGCTCCTGTAGTTGGAAGCAAAAATAATTACAGCCTCTCTTCAATCCAGCAATTATCTAATGCTGGCTTTTGCACACAAGGATTGAACAGAGAAAGATGCTCTTGCTATTAGGAAGTGGGGCAATGTGCAGCCAGAGAGGTCCCTTGGTCCATAGTCAAAGGAGGGAAAAAAAGGATAAGAAACAAGGAGTGAAGGGGAAAAAGAAGGTAAATAACTCTTAAGGCTCTGAAAGGACAGCAGGAAGGAGCATCCTGTGTGGGAAGGTTACCCCTGCGTTGCAACCCAGCTGCATGGCTGTGGAAAGCGAGCACACATTGCTTAAACCTCAAGAAGGCAGTGGGGAGGTCTGAGGACCACGGGAAGGTTTAAGGGCAGGCTGCGACCTGATGGGCAACCAGAGGGCTGCAAGAGGTACACCTGGCTGCAGCAAAACTGGATCTTTTCCACCTGTGGTGACTAACCTGAGTTTCCTAAGCCTGCACTGAAGACCTCAGTCTCTGCACGAGAAAAAAAACCAAGAAAAATAGCAGAAATTTCCTACGGGCAAAGGGAACTCTGTCAAATAGGGCTTGGGCCAGCATGCTTCAGCAAGGTGCCATGTTGGTTTGAGATCTGTTTCTATATCTCACTTCTCAGCACCATCACCCAGAACCCACCATGTTGCTCAGCTTTTTGGCACTACGAGCCAAACTCCACGGGGTTTGCTGAGACCAGGTAGCGCTGGACAGGACCCGGTGCTAGCTCCCACGCTGAGCTTCTTGGCTTACCCTAGATGCAATGGAAGGATACCAAGTTTTGCCTCATCAGCTTAATTATTAATAATTAGTACAGTTCTAGAAGCACTGAAAGGGAAAATGCATTGCATAAGACTAAAAGGGAAGAAAGAGCCCTGTTTTATCTCACGAGCAAATCGACGGGCTTCTCGGTGCCCCTGGCTACGTCTCAGTCCCCGGCTGAGTGATGACCCTGCAGTATCTTCTGCAATTACAGAGGGACCAAGGGAGAACCATCCCTAAAAGGATGGCCCTGGAGGATGGCAAGCCGTGACCCTGTCCCCGCTCTCGTGGCTTGGTCCCTCTCACTGAACCATCCAGGGAGAACCTGCTGGCGAATACAGGGAGACGCTCCACAGCCAAGGGACCAGCAGGCAACACGCTCCTGCAGGACTGACCACCATCTCCATTTGTCCTTCTTATGTCTGCCTCCTCCAACTGAGACGACAGCAAACCCAAAGGATCAGGCTGACAAGCCTTCCCTGAAAGGCTACAGGAGTTATTTATCCAGTGCTCTCCGTTACCCAAATCAGACATCACTTCTGACCAGTTATTTCATTAGAAGCACTAAATAAATGAAATAAAGCATGCACACAGCCTCGATGCTGCTCCCAAGTTATCCGAGCAGCTGATGCCTGGAAACTGCAGCGAGGGAACAACCATTTGACTATTTAAATGTGCATTTCCAATGAAGGGCTGGATCCTGGGGCAGTACTGCAGCTAACCAAGGGGGAGTTTCGGGATGCTGGCCCCATCATCAGCAATCCCGTTTTTTCCTCTCTTCTTGGTTCTCCAAGTCTATTGTAATGAACAAGTATTATTTCAGTGGCCTAACGAAAATAGCTGCCGAGACTAACAGTGGTCATAAAACTAGCAGCGATGCCATTTGGCTGCAGATGACGGAAAACACGGTCTATTTTCACGGAACTACGAACCAGAGTCCCAGGGGTTTTTCAGTTGATGAGCCCAGGATCTGCCACCCACTTGAAAAGCCGAATTCAATGGGAGCTTCAGGGCAAACTGCAGCAGAACACAGCCAACAGGTCCTGAAGCACAACAGAGGGTCAGGAGCAGAGAGTAATGAAATTTGTGGTTACACCAAGAAGACATGCAGGGAAAACACATCCCACTTCTTTATAATGGTGGAGTCACCCCAATTTTTTACTCATGTGCTCAGTAGAGGGTTTTGCTGGGGTGCTGGAAGACAGTAAAACACAAAGGGATTCTATTTTTAAGGAATCGCAGTGCTAACTATTCCCATCCCCCTTCCCACCTCCTATCTATCCTAGTTTACGACTAGGAAAGCTTTGGGGTACTTTCAGAAAGCATATACCAAAAATTTTCTGTGTTGGAAAATTCTCCTGTTTTGCAGACCATAAATCCCACCAATTTAATAAATATGTGTGAGGTCAAAGTCATCGTTCAAACCTGCAGCATGGCCAGAGGGAAGAGTCAGGAGCAATGCCCATGCTCCCACCAGCTTGCCCTCCAGTCGCATGGCCCGGCACAGAGGGGTGACCAAGGAAGGGACACGGTTGCTTGTATGGCTAATTATACAATTAAATTCCCAAGAAACATTGTGCATATAAGAATAATGCAGGAAATGTAGAAACATGTTCCCTCTTTATGAACAATGAACACATTTTACAGTTTCAATTTACCTCTCACTTGCTTTTTCACTAAGGGCAGCTGCAGCAGCTGCCTCTGCACAGATGCAAACAGAGCTTTTTATAATCAGGACCCCTTGTGCCATAAAATACAAGGACTAGGAAATTAAGAAGTTTTCTTTTATTCTTCCATTCTTCCTCTCTCTCTCCCACACCACTCTGTGCAAGGAAGGCATTTGCCCTCGCGTTGCTGCTGGGATTTGCACCGAACTTTCTGCTCCCCTCACTCCTCCGAAGGCTCGGGGGGCTCTGGGTGCCCTGGCACAGGCGCAGGGGGGGTTCTGTGTGCCCTTGCGTGGGCTCTCTGCTGCCAGCTCCCAGCGAGCTCCCAGCATTTCCCAGCACAAGACGCGACCATGACGTTGTGATGAACTTCTCCTTTTCACTGAACCCGCTCCAAGCAGCGGCGATCTCTCTAGCTGGACGAATTCATTAAAGCTCAAGTGTCGTAACAAGATGTCTGTTATTAGCAGAGCACCACAGGTGCTAATTAAAGGAGGATAACAGTGATCTCTCGCTTCAACACCTTGTAAAGGGCCAGATCCTGCAAACCATTACATCCCAACAGCCTTTTCAACTGTACCCAAGATTAAACACCGTGCTGCAAAGCAGGAGGGGTCTCGCAGGGGCTGTGTTCATCGTACAGGCTTAGCTTATTGATTCCCGTATCAGGTAGATCTGGCAGGAGCACGATGAGATTCATTTTTTCGTTCCCTCTCTTCACCCCAGCATCCCTCCCCGCCCCAGCAAAAGCCTTTCAAACGTCCTTTATCTCTGCCTCACTGCTCTCCGTGCTGCTGCAGCAGCAGCATCCCCACTGTGCACGGTGGAGGCCATCTCCAACACGGAGGAGGCAAGCAGCAGAGACCGAGTGCAGCGGACCGAGGGTCCGGGGTGTAGGGTGCAGCGGACCGAGACCGGGGAGTTTGGTGCCCACCGCTCCAGTGATGGACTCGCATCTCTTTAGGAAATCTCTCCAAGCTTTAGTCACAGCAACGGAGTTACTGAAGCAGAGGGAAATATGGGCAAGTCTCCTGTAGCTCTTAGCTCCCAGGCCAGCGACTGCTTCAAGGCTGAAACTTAATTAGTACTTCCCATCAATAAACACGGGCTCCTGGTGCTCAGTTCTGCAGGAACATCCTGCAGAGAGCCCCGGGGAGGGTCACTCTTCGAGGCTGAATGCAGGTAAAGATAACGCTTCTGCTTTTGTCTTGGCAAACAGCCTCTTCCCTTCCTTACCTCCTGCAGTTCAAGCTATAAACTACAGGATCTGGTTCCCTGCTTTGCAGCCTCCCACACCTCCCAGGAGTACAAGGTTTTTACCACAAAGTTGGTGGCCCCATGCCCTGTGCGTCCTGAGACCCTCCACACTCCCTGATACCCATCTGCTGTGCTCTGCACCAGCCCCACACCGGGCACCCTGGGAGAAGCAAGCACATGAGGAGACCAGATCTGGCAGATGGGATCCCAGGGAAACAGGAAAACAGGGGGCAAGAACCCATCCCAGCAAAACCAGTCTGATCTCAGAGGAATGAGCTGTTCCCCAACCCTCAGGATGAATACGGCTGACCGCTCAGCCTTTGAAGGATGCTGAAGATAAAGCGATGCTCTTGTGCCGTGTGTCCTCAGCTACCTCGGTGCTGGGGTCTCCGCCAGACACACCATGTCCCAAAAGCACCACAAGCCTGTACACAGATACTGGCAAGCACTTGGACCTGTCTAAAAGCAAGCTACAAAGTCAGAGCGCTGCTGTTGTGAGCTCCTATGAGTGAAGCTCTTACTAATTACCACTGGCAGAGTCCTCCCCCTGGGCAGAATCAGACCCTCTTACACCAGAGCTGTTTATAGCAAAGAGTCAGAGATTACTAAAGTCAAATCGATGGCACACTCTGAGTTTCTGAACATGGGTTTTATCCTCCCAGCTTCACTAGAGCTGCCAATCCACAGCGCATCAGGCACCCTGGGTGATCTGAAGCAATGTGTTTTTCAGGAAGAGTTTTTTCCTTGGGGATCTATCATGCCCTGACAACCCAGCTGTACCAAACAACAGCCATGCAACCTGCCCAGGAGTAGATCATATACCTATTTCCCCCAAAACAGTACTTATCAGATACCTTTCATACCAGCATCCAAACAGAAACCCACTGAGGAGGAGATGAGCAGAGCTGCCACCAGCAAAAGGCCAGAAGGCACCAAGTAGCACTCCCAGAAGGAAGGTGAAATCTCCATAAGCCTTTGGGAAAAGCTGGAAGGAGAAGGCAAAACCAAAGGGAAGCAGCACAAAAATGACCCCAGAGTCCTGGCTTGAAGAGTAGTAAAACACACACAATTTTCCCATGCATACCATTGTAGTGTTAAGCGAGCGGAGCAGCATCACTCAGCACTGCAAAGCCACCTCTGCTGCCCAAGCCTCTTGCAGGAAAATAGGAATTTTCCTCCTTAACAGCTAGGGCACTTGTGGCTAGGCCAACTTACACTCAGAGAAAGAAAGAAAAAAAAAAAAAAAAAAAAAAAAAAATCAGACAACGCTCATTAGTTCACAGAAAGAACAGAAAACAATGAAGAACTTGCTGACATTCGCAGGGATTTTAAGCAGTGCAGGAAAGCCACCCGGCTGCCCCTGGCCAGACAGCCGTTTTTGGTAAATCAGCCATGGCAGGGGGCTGCAAGCGGCTGAACACAGGCGAGTCGTGGGGCAAAGTCTCATTTCCCAGGGGGACCAGCATGTGAAACTGCTCCGGGCTCGGCGGTCTGCAGCCAGCCAGCAACCAGACAGTGCCTTGAACAAACAGGGCTCAGTACATGCGCCCCGCAGCCAGTGCACCCTCTTCTACCAGCCTAAGTACATTTGTTTGACATGATATTAAGCTGGAAAAGCCCAGCTCCATCTCTATGAAGGCATCCACCTGTGTCAAGCTGTCCGTGACAGACAGACATACATCATAGCCGGCGTATTTTTCTGCACCTGTAGCCTCCATCCTGCTCCCCCTGCAGCCCTAGTCTTGCCAGCTGTGGTTTTCATGCTGTATGGGCTTTTAATGGCCGACAACACATTGATTTAAAACCAGCAGAATTATTTCCATTACCTAAATAAAGCAATTCCTAGAATGGATGACTCAGAAGTCACTCCCCTAGCCATAAATCGGAGAGGAAACACGATACCTCATTGGGGCAAATCACTTTGCCCTTTTGGTTTGGCAACTACAGTCTTTTCTTCCAAAAACGAGATGAGAAGACCTGCTCTCTGCCGGGGCTTTGTCAGAGAGCTGGGTCTTAGCTCCCCAGGACACCTCGGGTCAGGACTTTGCCTGTGTTATCACTGGAGGGGCTGGACCAAGATAAGCAAAAGCAGGGTGGTTATTAAAAAAAAAAAAAATTATTTTTAAAAAAAGAAAAAGAAATAGCCCAGGAGGTTTTTTTACTGTGACTGCAGAGCCTGCACCAGGAATTTGCCCCAAAGGAGGTATGTGCAGCACGCGCCGGCAGGCAAAGAGATGGCAGAGCAACTCCTTTGACTTGCCCCTACCCTCCGTGGGCCCCAGGAGGTACCTCTGTGAGCAAAGAGCCTGATGTCCTCTCAAAACACTGCGCTGGGATCTCACAAAAGTGCTTGCACTTGTGTCTCTTGGAGATTAACCTCTCCCTTAATCCCTCTGCTCACTCACAAATCTCATCCAGTTTATTTTGGGGGACGGGGCTGGACCGCTTGCAGATCTGCATGCTCAGCTTGGGAAAACAACGAAGACAGGCTTTATGGAGAGGAAAAAAACCAAAACCCCTGCATTTGTCTGCAGAAACCACTTTGTAAAAGGTTTCCACTCCCACTCCTCCCACTGCAATCCCGCAGCAATGGCCCCACGCTGCTGCAGCCCCAACACAGCAAAAGAGATGCTCCCCCCAGTGACTGAGAGAGGAAAGGGGGTAAAAATATGTGGTGCAGAGATTTGCCCAGTGCCCCAGCCAGAAACACACCCCTGATGCTCCCCACTCCTCCCAGGCAGTTCGGGGCAGCTGTACCTCCGGCCACATGCTCTTGCCTCCATCACCCTCGAGAGGAGCGAGCGATCAGAGACGTCCATCTACGAACAACCCTCTGGGAGGGTGACGGCAGCTTTTGCCAAACCGACGCTCGCTGAGCACGGCAAGACCGAGTACGCAGAGAACGTGACCTGTAACCCATCGTAAACAGCACAGGCATAGCTTCAAACCTCAAGGAGAATTAATACATCCAGGAGACTGTCCAGATGTGGTATTTCACCATACACTCTGTCATATTCAGCGACCTTGATCCACGTGTATGGGGGTTTAGGTAGCAACACCTCCTGGAAGATGTTCTTCTTCAAGGGCAGGCTTGAGCCATGTTTCAAGCCCAAACTGCTTCAGCACTCCTACAGACACAAGCGCTTGCTCACGGTCAGGTTTCTGCAGCGCACACCTCTGGTCCGTGTTATCTCCTGGCACAACCGAAAGGGCAGCCCCTCCAGCCTGACCCACACGTCCAGCCCACCCGCCCCATACATCCAATCTGCCTGGGGAGCAAGGCAGGTCCTTCCCAACGGTGGGGACTCGGCATTCCAAATTTCAGCCCTTTCCTTGGTCTGACTCCCTAAAGAACAGGGCCAAAAGGTCCCACACCTGCAAACAGATGCTGGAGACCAGGAATCCCACACTGAACAACTTCACACGGCAAAGCTCCCAGTCTTCTACTCTGGGAAAAAAGTCTCTGCTGTTTTAATGCTTCCCAGTCTCATGATTTTGGGAGACCGTGGTGCGTAGTCGTGGGATGCCAGCAGCCAGCAAAGCTGAAAGCTGGTGGCAGTGGAAGAAATGTGCTGGCACCGTCAAAAATAACGCAGGAGATTTTCTAGAGAATTAAAACAAAAATGTTGTAAGTCCTGGTCTAAAATAGCCCAAGCAAACCAAAACACGCTCCTAGTGACTTTTAACCATCCAGATAATAGATGGGGAATAAAAGGCTTTGCTGGACCACTGCTAAAGCTTGCTCTCAGTATAATCACTGACTATTATAACGAGATTACGTGGATTAGCTGTATTTTAAGGGAACGTCAATGAACTGGACAACCTTTCTAGGTAGGTTTTTAGTGCTACACAGAATAATACCGGAAAGACATCAAACCAAGGCAGCTATTTTTAGAAAGCATTCCTCTAAATAACCTAGGTGGAGAGAGATTGCAAGGCAACAGAGGTGCATTAATGCAGGCAGTAGCTGAATGAATGAATGTTGCAGAGAAAAACAGATTTATCCCTGGTTTCTCTTGGCTGAGTTGCACAAGAAATTAATTCAGCTGGACCCAAGCGTGTATTCCTCCAATGCTGTGTTGTGAAACACACACAAATGTTGGAGGGAACGAGCAACCCAGGAGGCACTCTGCTAAGAGAGGAAAACATGAGGCCAGGATGATCCAGGATGAACGCGCTGGAGTTTGTGCCTGGTGCCCTCAAGTCCCCCCGCCCCAGTTACAGACAGGGCACGTGCCTGGGAAGGTGCCCCCCAACCAAGTCTGAAATTAGACTTCACCATCATCACGGCATTCTTCACCACGTGGGATGCAGTAGCTATATCCCACACAGAGAGCGGTGGTAGCAGTCCACCGAGGTGCGGACAGACAGGCGTTTGCCCAGCACTTGGAGGGACGGGTCTGTTTTATAGTCATTGCACTCTTGCTCGGAAAACCCAGCGCTCACATTCTCGCTCTCATTTTCTACTAACTAACCTCATGATTTAAGAGGAACTCTCAGAGAATCCATTTTTTCATTGCTTTTTGTCCCTGGAGCTTAGTCCTGCAAAACACCCAGCAACTTCAAAATAAGCTGGATGCTGCACAGTCCGAAGTCTTTTACTCTTCTTTTCCAGGATGGATCCAAGCTGGAGCCTTGGGGACTGAAGCCTGGAAATTTTACTTCCCATGTTCTATCCAGCCACATCTCTGCACCTTCTCTCTCGTGACTCAGACAGGGCTTGTGAATAAAAGCCAATTAGGGATTAAGCATCAGAACAGCACAGCAAAAGGATGGCCCCTACCCAGGCCGCTCACAGCCAGGGATCTTTAGCTCCCACCCTGGTGAAGCAACAAAAATAACCCATTAAAAAGTCACTTTAATTGCCTTGCCAGTGGTTTGCACAAACTCCAGCTCGAGGTTAAAAATTAATTAAGCCTTAAATTGTAAATTCTCTTCCATTCCTCCCACTTCTACCCTTAAATTTTAATGGGGTCATGATGAGGGGGGAAACAGATCCAGCCAGTCCTCCAGCTCTTGTACCCAGCTCCTCCGCAACAAGGACCAGGCTCGCTTCTGCTGGGTTTGCTCCACCATGGGTTCCCATTGCAGGCACCCAGTCTGTTTTGGAACACACCACCCAGGCTGCTGCCTAGATGCAATTAAGACAGTCACGAAGTTGATATTCTTCATGCCAGAAAGAGTCTTAACCAGGATGAGAAAATTGAGAAGGTGCAACTATGCCGTGGTCCTCCGGAGCCCTGGGAGGATCTGCTCCGTCCCACGTGGGGCTTGTGCTTCTCAGACTTTGCGCATCACTTTGTGTCCATGTTTACTGCTACTCAGGAGGAGAAATGTTCCACCACCACACTTTTGTTGAAAAACAAGATGCAAACAGGAGGTAAGCACATGCAGCAAAGCCCAAAAGGCATCTCACAGTGGAGCACTGCCTGCCTGCTGCCTGGCTGTCGCTGCCTGCTATGCGAGGATCATCTGAACTGGGCACAATCCTGCTCCCCATGAAGAGCTGGGTGCACAGGAGGGAGGAGGGAGTGAGAGAGCAGCTCCACGGCAAAACTGGGAGGCTGCTGAAGGTTTGGGCTCGTTTGCTCCATTTTCAAATCTGATGCTTTAAATGCAGGGCTAGAGCATCAGCCTGTCCTATGCTTCGTTGAGAGCAATGCAGTTGAGGTCCTCTGCACCAGCTTGGGCTCTAGACCACCGGTGCTCAGCATTTAGCCAAATATTGCTCTGAAACATCCCTTCCGCTCTGCACAGGGCCGTAAAAGAGTGATCAGGATGGAGCAATTTCACAGCCCTAATCCATTTCTTCACTTTTGGCTCCAGTGGGCGGCAAGATACCCATTTTGCAAAAGGAATCATACTAAGAAACCCTGGCTGAGTGGTTTGCTTTGCAAGACTCCAGACTTACTATTTTTTTTCCCCCTTTCAATATCTATTGCTCAAAAAATGCTTATGTTTCTAAAGCATTTTGCAGATCTTACAGTACTTTGCTGGGAAAAAGGAAAGCTGACAAACATATTATGGTAATAAAGATTATATTTTCTGTCTGAGTAGTAGCAGGCACATGAGATTTATTCCGATAAAAAGAGGCCAGCGTAGGAGATAAGCTTATATTCCAGGATGTAAACCTAAATCATGGGAAGATTTAGAGACTCCACGGGGAATGGGCATCCTGCATCCCCGCAATGGAGGAATGCCTGCATTAAAAGCAGCATCCCCATACTCTTCCCAGGGTCTGCAGGACTGTCTGCCCTCCTCAGTCTCATGGCACCAGTAAAATGAAACAGGTGAGATAAGCAAAAGCACCAACCCATGCTACTCCATAGGGAAAAAGGAGAAGTTCTCTAAACTTTGCCATCACAGTTTTTCCCCTAGTTGTTCAGCTACTGCATTTATCCTGTGACTGCTCTTGGGATCTGCTGAAACACACAACATTTTCATGTACTGAAAAGATGTTGCAAGTATTATAATTGGAATTCCCTTCAAATTTCTCCCCTTTTTCCAAAACGCACTCTGCCCATTTTGTTGCATTTGAAGAGCAGACAGCAATTAGCTTTCCAGCTCAGAGATACTTTTTTTTTTCCCTCTCTCATCCTTAGACCCATCATTCTAACAGATGAGATTGTGGCATTTCTAATGACTTAAAGAGACAAAGACTGTAAAAGCCTTTCCCGAATGCAGAATTGCCTCCACGCTCTCCAAACACACAAGATAATGAGGCCCTTCAAGTGCCATGATCAAACTCCTTTCTACCAGCCTGATTAGTGCCGCTAACAATCTTGCTTGTGTCTCCACCGTCCTCACCCAGTTCAGCAAAGTGCTCTCTGCAGCATTTACACTTTGTTAATCAGTTGGTATTTACCAGAAATTTGAGGTTGCTTGTGCTGAGCTGTTCTGCCTGCTCACCTGCCTTAACGTCAGGGGATGCAGCGACGCAATCACTAACCCCGGGCAAAACCCAGCACCGAAGAGGCACGCAGATGGCACGGACGTCTGTCATGCCTAAAATCAAGCAGGTATTTTGGGAGCAGGTGCAGCCATCTCACTACTCTCAGAATTTTTGTTTTCTTTTTAAATAAGCAGAATGAGCCTCTGTCTAATAACAAGAGTGGCTAAGACTCAGGTGAGGCTGGGATCTCAGACAAGTTGAAAAGTCAGTAATATCAGCCATTGATATTGTTTAGCAAACGTAAAGCCCATCAAGATGCCCTTTGAGATTTCCCTGCCCCTTATTCAAGCGAGACAGATGACTCGGCGATGATACTGTGCGCATCGCGATCCCTTCACAGCCACCAGTTACAACTCGAGCTTTATTTTCCTAAAAGAGTCTCATCAAATTTCACATTTCCTTGTTCGCCCCTTGTACCAAAAAACCCCGAATTGACCTCAAGTGTAAAGCAAAAACAGGAAAAAAAGAGAAACGTGCATAGAAAATTTCAACTTTGCATTAAAACTTATCTCACTGAAGTTTAGCAAATGGTGGCACGGGCGTGCAGGAGCAATGAAGACATGCCAGCTGCCATTGCTAGCAAAGCTGCATGCACATCTGGCCCCAGTCCTGCAACATCCCCTTCAACCTAGCAGCAACTCCAGGAGCAACAAGAGACCTGCCCCCTCCACCATCCAAGCTTTTTTTCTGCTTCATGAGGCTTTCCTTCTTGGTTCCCACACATTCCCACAACCCTGCCAGCTCCCTGGCCACCCATTCCCCGCTCCCAGCTTTCCTTAGCAAGACGACTACCTTCACAGAAACAGCAGCAGTCTGCTCCGTGCTTACTGCCTTACTAAAAGCACATATTTATTTCTAATTTATGGCATTTCTGAGCAAACTCAGCCTGGGAGATCTATGGAAGGAAACTAAGGCTGGCCTGCTCATTTCAGGCTCAATGAATTTAAAAAAACAGGGAGAAAGCATTCCCAGAAAGCAAAATAATTGTAATTCTTAAAAGAAATTATCTGAAATACTCTCCAGGTCAGATTCATTGCTTGTAGAAGAGATGCAAACCAGTCCCCATGTTTCAAGCAGCAATACTGGCAGAAATGCAAAGAAACAACCTTTTATTTCTCTTCCCATTCTCCTTGATCTCATTTTAATTGGAACTGGTCCCAGCTGAATCAGATCCCGAGAAGCCCAGCACCTACCCTCTTGTCCTTGAAGTCATTTTAAGCTGGGACCTATTTCCACATTCACATTTCCAGCCCTGCCTCCTCACAGCATGCAAAGGTTTAATTTACCTTTACCCAAAGGCACTTTCTAATAGTTCAAAACTTTCCGTATTTCACAGGACGGGGCAGGGGGAGTTAATGGAGCACACAGCCCCGGCGAGGGGCCGGGTATAACCGGTGCTGTGACGGCAGACATGGGATGATATTCCACCTTAATTGCAAATGTGATCCAGCCTGCATTTTCTTCCGCCTCCTCTCCTCCATAAACCCCCAGACCAGGAGCATGCAGTTTGGGGCTGGGAATACCCCCAGCTCCTTCCACAGGGATTGGCAGCATCACAGCCACAAAAAATAAGATATGGGGAAGGGGGAACAAGTCCTTCCAGAAAGGCTCAAGCCCCTGCCCCGCTTCACTCACACATAGGAACAAGCCTCTCTCAGAGTCCAGAGATGATCTGTAGGGTTTCCTTTAGGAAGGGATTTTGGGAGGAGGTCTTAGGAAGCATCCAGAGGAAAGCAACCTGTACTCTGAAACATGACATTTGATTAGGCTTTTTATCTTAGTTTACATAGCTAATTGTTGCAGGTGTATCAGTTACCATGTAATTAATACTGTTGTAAAATCAGGTGTAGCCAAGAACTGACTTGTGCAAACAATCCGAGCAGCTGGGACAGATGGACACCAACGGGTATCGGCCCTGGGGGTTGTTTGCTCTTCCCTGAATCTGCAGGGATCCTAACATGAAGCTGAGACACAGCCAAGCCACTTCCCTGGGAAATCATATGGACTCAGAAAGTCTCCCATCGCTCAGCCTGGGAGTAAGACAACGGCTCAGGACAGCAGAGGGTAACTTTTTATCCCCAGCAGGTCACGGCCGGTGGGGAATGCACCAAGGGTGCAAGAGCAGATGCAAGACTAAGGGCATAAGGGCAGAATGCAGGTTTTCCCACCTGCACGTGGCAGATCTACACTGAGTCCCAGGAGGGGACAGCTCTCCCTGCCACAGAGCGGCTGTGAACCCAGAAAAACATGTAAGCATCCCTGCCAGTGACCAGACGGACACGCGCATACCTGGGCACCGCTTCTCACGCCACCGGGAATGCTCACATCAGCGCTCTGGAAAGCTTTTTCTTTGAGTTCCCCCACTCCTTCCCTTCCTCCCAGGAACGCCCTGAGGATAAGCATGCTAAAAGCCATGTAGCTCTGGGCTGCTGCAGTGGCGTGGGCTGGCCAGCTTCCTACAGAGATGACTGTTGTGTATAATATAGAAACTGAGCTGCTTGTTCCAAGCACAACCACCCCGGCTGCTTTTTAAAGACAGGCTTAGTTCGGATGCAAAGTGCTGCAGGAACAAGCAGCGCTAATTCCCCCTGCAGCCTTCAAGCCAGGGGAAGTTTTCAGTATGGAGATCTGGGAGTTTGTCCTGCTCCTGACCCTCTCCCAGGGACAGGGAGTGCCTGCAAGGTCAGCCTGGCACCTTTCAGCAGGGCTGAAATCGGCTCCTGTAAATCCCCACATGCAATTCCGCCTGGAAAGCCCTCGAAGATGATCACTGTTTAACCTTGCCCTAGCACAGATCACGGGAAACACAGAGAGGCTTCCCGGTGCCAAGCTTGGGCTGCACCGGTCGGCATCGTGCCTGCCTGGGAAGCGCAGCCGATGAGGTTTGCAAGGTGCAGCGGTCGGTTAGGAGAGGAATATGAAGATGTCAAGGCACAAAAGAGGAGATTCAGTGCTCAAACGTGCAAAAATAATTCAAACCATATGAAGTATGTGATTTTCTTCCGCAGTGGTGTCAAAGACACTCGAAGACCATTTGCTGGGCATTCGCAGGCCAGAGGCACCAAATTTCACTCTCTTCTACGCTTTCAGCTGCACGTGTACAAGGAGGACAACATCTTGCCACTATTCATCACATACATACACCCAAAGAGGCAAATAAAAATACCACAATGCAAAAAACTAATGAATAATCAATACTAAACCCAAGGAACACACCAGTAAGTCTTTCGGATGAAGAGCCGCTGCTGGCACGTGGAGTAGCTCACATTTCAGCGTTAATTGCCCACGGAGCAGCAGCAGATCTATGTGATTAGGATAAAGCCAAAATGAACTGCCATGTCTAATGCAAGTCCTCTTCCATTATAGTTTCTTTCTGTTTCCGTGCTAGTCACAGAAACTACGAGCCCAAAATAATATCAGCAGTGTCTAAATTTAAAAGGGCAAGTTTTACAAAGCCAAAAGCAATCATTAGCATCACTGAGAGTAAGGGACTTGCTCGAAGCATCTACCAAAGACCCCAAAAGTTACAAATCCAGAAAAGCAGCAAGAGTTAAATCAGGCAAAAACCATTCTGGCAAAAATGAGATGTGGAAAATCCATGGAAACACGATCTTTCTAAAAGACAAAGAAAAGGAAGAGGAAAAAGAAATGGCACTGAAATATCCAGGGTTGGTGACTGATGAGGACCTCTAAAGGAATCCATTAAATCTGAACAGCCAACTAAATTAATTGTAAAGTAAGGCACTTTTTAAGCATGCTAACAATAGGGAATTAGATAGCTGCTGGATTCACTATTAGGTACCATCAGTAACATTGGAAGTGAGTACCTGTGCTGCCAATGGGATGCTGGGGATGGGACAAAACAGTTACCAAAAAGGACAAGAGAAACTCAGTCTACAGATTAACCATGTGCATCCCATTGTGCAAAAGCAGGGTGTTTCCCAACAACCTCCTCTATAACCTGCCTTAAAACGCCTTAATGACAGAGATTTCAGTATTGCCAAACATCTGCTAAAATAAAGTATTTTAAAATCAACCAGTGAAACACAGGGAAACCTTGTGTAGTGACAGTATTTTAAAAAAGGACAGAAGGTGAAAGGCAGGAGCAGCAGGCAACCTGGGGTCAGCTCCGACTAGAATAGCAGGACAGAAATTTCAGGTAAATACATGAACTGGAGACTAAAAATACAATTCCAATCAGCCAGCTGAGTTTCCTGGAATTAGGTCTATTTAAAAGACTTATTTTTTCTTTGACAGCCAACAGGGCTGCATGACGCAGACAACTGCCTCGACACAGCGTTTGCCTGCATTTCTCCGAAGCACATAATATTTTGAGGGTAAGTCTCACACCAGGTGTAATGAACACCCACACATTAGGTGTGTGCCAGCACAGCCCCAAGCGTGGCTGTTGATGGGGTGAGACCAGGGAGGGAAGCCAGCACCCAAGCACGGTCCTCAGATTTTTGTCGCTGCTCAGTCTCATCTGCGATTCCTTCTGGAAGATTAAATGTCAACCTGTAACACAAAAAACCCCGGTAACTAGTGGAAGGTTGGCTGATGCCACAGTTGCACAGAGACCCCAATCATGCTTTCATGTGGTAAAGTAATACATGAGGCCAGAAAAGGGATCTCTGCCCGAGCCAGAAAAGGATTTGGGTTGAGCGTGGGGCATCTCTTCTGTGTATGCTGTCAGAGCAAAGCCAGTGCAAAAAGGAGGTGGTCTTTGAGGGTGCAATGGGAAATACATCCATTAGAAGCTGGAAAGCAAGCTCACACCAACACACGGCATTGCCGAGGTCACAGCTGCATCCAGACTGGCACCTGGATGATGCGGTCACACCAGCCACGTCCCAAGGGTGGCCACAAAAACCATACACAACGCAGCAGGAGCCTCTCGGTGTGAGGTTGTAGCACCTCAAATACTTCAGCCTCCTGAGGAGCAGGTGAAGAGGTGACCAGATCACTGCAGGCAAGGAGCTGGGAGTGACAAGTCACCTTTGTGACAAGGGCACAACAACATCCCCCCTCTGCAAGTCGAAGCTAGATAAGTTCAACCTTGAAATGAGATAGCATCTCCCCAGAGTGAGAGCAATTAAGTGTTGGCACAAGGTAAGGGGGGGGGGGGGGGGCTCACCATTGCTTAGAGCCATTAAAACAAAATTAACGGGCTGGTTTTTAACCCAGCCTTCTGTGTCTGCAGGAGGATGAGCTGCAAACGCTTCCCTGCAGTTGCATTTCTGCAACACCTCCCACCTGGGGACGTGGAAAGTTTCAGAAGCATTATTTATGCCTCAAAAAAGGCCTGAGTGGTAGGAGAACAGCAGGGTCATGCTAAAAAAAGAAAGATCAAGGCGAAAGGACTAAAACCCAAGATTTGCAAGCATTGCACAAGATTCATCTCACTTAAATTGTGACCTCTTAAACTCAGATATCCAAGTCGGAACCAGCACCCCGACGGACGTTCGCCTGCGCCGTATCTGAGGTTTACCACAGGGCGAAACGAATCCCATTCAGGAGGTACCTATCCCCTCCATTTGGTGGGCAGCAGCTCAGACCAGACACTTTTAGATGCCCAAGCGAGGGCAAATGAACTGCATCCACCAAAACAGCTTCCACTGCAAGTGAGCTGCTTCATACCACCTGGAAAATCGAGAGGCAATTTTGGCTTGTAATGCCAATTGTGGGAATTTTGCCTCGCTGAGTTGCCCGGCACCCAGGAGGCAGAAGCAGGATGAGAAAAAGCTACTCCAGCACCTGGGAGCAGGTCTTCATGTCTCTGTTCTAGGTATAAAGAAGAGATAAACAGAGATTATATGCATGAAGCACTCAACCTGGAGAGCTTGAGGTTGGCTGAGATGCTTGCAGTTCAGCATCCTTCTTTCTGAACACGGGTTATTTGATTGGGATTTCAGACCTTATTGGTCCTCACTAATAGGCTGGGCTCTGCTTGAGGAGGGAAAGGACTGCACTGAGCCTGACTTTTCTCTGCTTTGGCTCTGAACCCAGGTGGAGGCTCACAGTGGTGGTCTCCCAAGCACAGGAGAATCGATGGTATGTGGGTTATCACATCCCTTTACCCTCACCTCTTTTGCAGGGAGGGGCAATGCTGTTAAGCTCACCCGCTGGGTATGAGATTTATCCTCAAAATATTATGTGCAACTCCAGCCCTGGCTCCTGCAATATCCTCGCTATGGTCCTGGTCTCCCTTTCCCTGCAATCCTTCTCACACATACCTCCACAGGGTTTCATTGTCACCTTCAACCTGATAGACATCTGTCCATCCAAAAGGAGGAAAGTGCACTGCAAATCTGAGTCTCAGTTGCATGCCTTCATCATATCCAAGGTGATGATATCACCATCCCCAGGCCTCATTCTGCAGGAGGCTGGGCTTCTGCTGCAGACCAGGGGAGGGAAAAGCACTCTGCGTTTCCTGGGAAGTTCCCAGTGCCAGGTAGGATTAGACACGCCTAATTAACAGTGAGGAGCAAGCAACACAGAGCTGAACGCAGGGACCGAAACCCCTCTCAGCAGTATCCAAGCACTGTCTCCAAAAGCAAGCCACCTGCTTCGTGAAGAGAAGCCCTTGATATTGCACATCACCTTCTCTAGCCGCACCATCCCCCAGGTGTACAGACAAGAGACAGATAGCGAAGGTACCCAAACACCTCTGACACCCCAAAAAAGGCTGAGCTCTGGATGTACAGCGGACCCTGGGGGGACCCCTCTCCCCTAACCCACCCCACGCCTCGGCGCTGGAGGACATGGCCGGGCAAAGAGCTGTGCAGGGACAGCCTGTCAGAGCCGCTGGGACATCGGGGTCGGGTTTTTTCCCCCCTGCTTTCTGGTACTCACACTACACCAGCCTGGGATGAATCTTCCCGAGGTGCCGTGCCTCCCGGCGCAGCAGCCAAGCATGCGTTCATCACACATCGAGCACGTTTGATGGCCATTAAAGCCTGGACCGTCGCCACCTGCCATCTCCAGACCCGAGGGTCTAGTTCAGGCTAGGAGTAAATAAATAAGACGGAGAGCAAAGGCAGCCTGCCTTGGAGAGGGAAAGAGGGAGAGAACCAGGTTTCTCTCTCCGGACGCAGGGAAGGGAGCCGGCAACCTGCCGGGCACGTTGACGCCAGCTCGGTTGCGCGCAGATTTAGCCCTGCAAGCCCGCAAGTCTGTATGCATATAAACATAAAGCACGTACATACACATAAAGCAGGTGTAGAACCGGAGAGAAGCAAAAGCAGACGCGCTCGCTCGTCCTCTCGGGCGCTGCAGGCTCCTTAACGGATTTTAAACCCACCGTTCCAAGGAGGGGGGGTGGGGGGGGGGGTGGTTGGGGGGGTCGTCTCCGCCAGGCCCGGCGGTGGCAGCGGGGCCGGACCGGGCTGAGCCCCGGGGAAGGGCGAGACGGGACCGGCACCGGGACCGGCACCGGCGGGCGGTTCCAGGGACGGCTCCCCCCCCCCGCCCAGGCGGGTCCCGGCGGGCTGCCGGTCCCGAGGTCCGGTCCCACACGGGACAGGAGCGTGAACCCGGGCAGCGAACCCGTTCACCGAACCCCGCCGTAACCCACCGCCCACCCGCTCTCCCTCCCTCCGGCCGGCTCACCCCGCACCGCATCGCTTCCCGCCCCATAATCCCCTCACAGCCGGTCCCCGGCGGGTTCAGGCCGGGGTAAACGGGAGCGGGGCGCGGCGCGGGATGAAAGGGAACGGCGGAACCGCCGCACTTACCGCGGCCGCACCGCTCCGCCATAGCCCGGCTCGGCTCGGCTCGGCTCGGCGCACCGGCACCGCGCGCCCGCCCCCGCCGCTGACGTCACCCACCGGCCTCAGCCGCCGCGCGGGGGCCACCTGCCGGGGGAGGGGGCGATCCCCGGCGAGGAGCCGCCTCAGGGGAGCCCCTGTGTGTCCCCCCCCCAATCCCGGCTAACCCTCGCCGTCCCCGGGAGCGGCCGCCTGAGGGGATCCGGTGTCCCCCTCGCCGTCCCCGGGAGGAGCCGCCTGAACGGCTTCGGAGTGTGTCCTGTCCCCCCCCACCCCCGCCGCCGGCCATCCCCTGTGAGGAGCTGCCTGAGAGGATTGGGTTCCCCGCCATAGTCCCTGTGAGGAGCTGGCTGAGGGGACTGGGTTCCCGCCATAGTCCCTGTGAGGAGCTGGCTGAGGGGACTGGGTTCCTGCCATAGTCCCTGTGAGGAACCGCTGAGGGGGGATCCCGCCTGGCCCCCCACCCTCAGGGTGTCCCTCACAGCAGGGGCAGGGAGGCTGAGGTGAAGCCTCACTCTGAACGTGGAGACAACCCAGGCTGGGCTTTCTGTCCTTTCCTCCCTCCATTGTAGCCAAGGTGTATTTTGTTTACCGGTATTAACGTGTGGGTTTCCAGGTCTGCACCAAGCCAGTGTCCCAGCAGCCGGTGAGCCACGCCGGGGCCTGCTTTAGACCCAGAGAGCCCTGGAGCGTGGCAGCGTCCTCCCGTCTGTCCGCTCCCCAAGGTCTGTCCCCGCTGAAGCCGGGCCTTTCCCGAGGAGAAAGGTGTAATGGATTTTGGGTAGTGCCCCAAGGGGCTGAGGGCTATTACAGGTGGGGTAGCTGTGGTCTTTCCACCCCTGGGTGGCATGACCTGCTGCGCAGCCTTAATGGAAAAAAATTCACCGTACGCTGTATTTGCAGTGTGAAAGAACAATTAAAGGAAGCTGCTTCAACAGTCTAAGTGGAGGAAGCACGATAGTTCGATAGTTATTGATCCCCTCCAGACAAGTGTGCCGCTTTGTTAGAGCTGGAGGAACCGAGCCTCCCTTGTCTTCCGCAGGGGAAACGGTGAGAAAAACTAAAAGAGAAAATGGTCCAGTAAATTAAACTCTCAGGGAATTACACAGGAGGAAATGAAGGTGTATAAACAATTTTTGGTGGTACAGTAATCTGTAACAAGACCGCTCCACTGTTTCACTGGCTAAGATTAAAATGAACGTTCCCATCCGGTTACCCTGTGAGCAGGAAGATACTGAATTGGTGCTTATGCCTATGAATGCAAGGGGAAAAAAATCAGAAGAAAGAGGAATAGGAGCACTAACAGTTATTGTTAAAACCTCCCAGGGAAGCTGATGTGGTGTGCCCCGCATCACTGTGAGCTTAGGTGCTGCTTCCCAGTGCCTTTCAAAGCCCAGTGTGGAGGTTATTCCCCTGGCTGACACAGCTGACAAACACCCAGCCAGGGAGAGCAAAGGGCGTCCTGGGGCCCTCCTGGGAAGAGCTCGATGGGGGAAAATTGGGGTGTTTGGGCAAATATGTTCTCAAATGAGAAACTAACGAGATAAAACACTAACGAGATAAAGGGGCCTCCGTTCAAACAGGGTGATTAAATGGCAGTAACTCCAGGCGGCTATAGTTAGCTCGTCATCATCATGAAGCTAACAAGCGTAATGAATGGAAACACCATATTTACGGTACGCGGTGTTGGTGCGACTCAAACTGTACGCCATAAATTGCAGGTTTTGGCACCCGTGGGTGTGTAATGGTGCCGTTACACACACACAAACACACACAGAGGAGCTGCTGCTCTCCAGCGTGAGGTGGGTGCAAGGGTGCGTCTTTACAAGCAGGATGAAGAAAGACAGGATGATAACATGATAAGCGACTTAATTAAACACTATGGGGCCTGAATAGATAATCATGGGCCTGTGCTGCATCTTCATGCACAAGGAATTGTGTCTCTTTCTAAGTGGGAAGAAGCAAAAACGTGCCAGAGTGTTTACATCAATTTGCCCGTGATTGGTGAGGAGGGACCCGGCGCACTTGATCAAAGCAGGCAGCACTGTTGCCTGAAGCATGTGCCAATAATGGGAGCTATAAGAATCTCTTTTCTTCCACCCTGCCATAATGTGGTTTTTAATCCAGGCTCTCTCCCTTCCCTGTGCGAGACAGCCGAAAGCACAGGTGAGGTAAATGCAGAAAGGCGTAGCATTAGTCCTGCCTGAAACCCGGCAATTCAGCCTTCCCGCTGCAGGCTTGGACTATTGGATACCTTTAGGAAGAGGGTGCTTTTCTCTGCTGTCTCCTTTTCTAGCACTTATTTTCACTGAGAGAGGGGGCATTTTTATTGTCTAATCACAGCATGTGCAGCATTTTATTCGGAGCCTGAAATTCACCCTTTCCGCAGGCAAAGAAGCAGAAACCCACAGGGGTGACATTCAGACTATACTGGGGGACTTACACCCTGTCCGGGTGTAGATTTCACCCCAATTGCATAATGATGCCGTTACACCCACTGCAAAATATTTGTCTTGCATAACATTATTCTGTCTCCAGTTACAGGACTTATCCGACATATTTAGGAAGTTAAATTGTTAGCTACCAAAATAAACAGGACCTGAGTGTCTACAGCACTAATGACTTTCAGAAATCCCCGGCCAGATCTGAACTCAGCGACGTCAGTGAAGTGATACAAGTCAGCCTGGTGCCATTGTTTCCCGCTGGATACAGTAGATTCAGCACATCCTTTTTGACACGTAACGCTGCCTTTTCCAGACATATCCCTGATGTTTTATCAGCCCTTGGAAGAGGGTGCAAAACATCGGTAGTTGCCCTGTCTATTAGTGACCTGCAGTAGCATGCCCTGGGATGAATCGTTAACGCTTTCACAGGCCCATACACAACAGGCAGAGAACAAAGACTCTTTTTTCATGACAAATTCCATAAAATGAAGAACCGGTGAAAAAGTGGCCATATTTCCAGAGGTGCTAAGACTGGCTGGCTGCTGGGTTTTGGGGGTATCTCACAATCCATGAAAAAAAAAAATCATGCTTTTATTAACACTTGATAGGTTGCCTTTTCTCTAGGCAGATGGGGAATACTGTTAGGAATTGCTCTGGATTATAAGAATTTCCCGTCTTAAAATTGCTTTCATGTGCTTGTGAGGAACCACAGGATAATTTATGTGGGAAGGGACCTCCGGAGTCACCTAGTCCAGCCCCCCGCCACTTGGAGCCCGATTCCTTGGATCAGGTTCCTCACAGAGTTTTCCAGTTGAGTCTTGACCATCTCCAGGGATGGAAGGTTGTACGGCGGCGTGGGGGAAGGGGATTTAACAGAATCGGGTTTCCTGTGTGAGGCAGCAAAAAAGAAAACAGTGTTTCTTGCCTAGGCAGTCTCCTCTCCAGGCTACAGGCTGCCTACCCCACATGTACACGCTGCTCACCAAATTTTAGCTTTCCTCAGCACTTTGAGCTTGCAGCCCAATTTCATTCCGTCAGCTGTATTATTAATCAGCAGGCTGCAAATTATGTTGCTATAACCCACGTACTTTTTGTATTTTAAACTGAAAATAAAATAAATTGGTGCATAGTAAACAAATCCCAGCTTTCTGGGAGAAGCACACAACTGGAGCAGCAGAGCAAGGGGAGCTGCGGGTGCGACGGGGCCAGGACAGCCGGGAGCCCACGGGTAGGAGAATAACCTTGTCCACGCTGGACCCTCTTCTTGGGAGACTGAGATAATTAGTGGAGTGCTCGTCTGGACAGGCTCTGTACAGATCCCGGGGTAGCAAACACCCCTGTGAGACTCTCTCCCTTCTGCTTCTCACCCAAGGTGCCACTTTGTCTGCTCAACCAGGGGTGGATGAACCCAAACCCCCGGGGTTTCACCCCAGCTGAGCAGCCACATGGAACTACCCAGAGAGCTGGGCACAGCACTTGCCTTAGCCATCGTCTCAACCCCAAACTGTACTAAGTGAATAGCTCTCTAAACAGAGGCTGAAAAAAGAAAAGGACAATATAAAATATTTAAAAAGCTCTTTGACTTCCTAACCTTTCATGCAGAAAAAGGACGCACAAAAATACCAAAAAAAGAGAGGCTGATTAATGGCTGGGCCAGAGCTATTCTCCCACGTCCATGTTTCCTATTCAAACTAAGTTTGCCTTCATAAAGGTCAGTTTATATTTCTAGGTTCAGTGCAGCACACACTAGTTGGGCTTGGTACAAGAAAAAAGCAAGCCATTTAATAATGCATATGCTTTTTTTTTCCCTGCTTAGAGCTCTGGTGCAGCTCGTCGGATGTGCTTTGGTGATGGTATAAACACAGTAAGGGACTGCTTGAGCGCGGCCCGGCTGCATTAGCCATGGCAGCTCCACTGAAATTACTCTGCAATTGCACCGATGCCATCAGGAAAAGATGAATTCCCCAGGGGGATGCGAGACAGTAATGTGTGATCAGTTGCCCCAGAGTAATATTAATGTACAAAAATAAAGTGGACATTAAAAACAGCAGGACAGGAAAGTGCTGCGAGTGTCAAGCTGGGGAATTTAAACCACTCTAAGTCGCCACACGTGCCGTTCGCTCCTCCATGTGCGCTGTGTTTTCTCCCCAAAGTGTTATAAATCAAATAGATACTTAAACATTGGTGTCTACAAAGCAGCTGAGCAGGTAAGTCCTGGCTGGTGGGGACACAGTGGTAGAGTGAAGCAGCCCTCTGTGCTGCTCACCTTGCAGCGGCTGCCTGCACCCATCACGTTGTGATGGTCCAACACCGCCGTCAGTGCACAGTGCCCTTCCCACTACAACCGAGTACAGCAAAACCATGAACACAAGCTCTTTGGCACAGGCACCACACCTTCCTCTTTCTTCCCTACCTTTAAAACACCAAAGACAGGTCAAGGGCTTGAGTTTATATCTCTTAGAAGGAACAAACTGCTGCTGCAGCCCTGGCTCAGCTTTACTCTTGCGTAGCAAAGCTGGCTGTGCGCGGAGCTGCCTATTTGCCCACCTCGCCCTGCCCACAGCGGCAGCGAGACCCTGGCTTTGGGCACAGACCATTACTGGACACCAGAACATCAGCCAAGAGACACTGGTGAGTTGTCCGCTAAGGAAACAGCTCATAACAGTCTGCCTCTTCGAAACAGCAATGCTTCAAAGGAGGAAATGTCAGAGTACAAGGTCTATCAGGCACAAGTGAAGTACTACCCTCAGCCCCTGCCAGCTCCTCTAGTGCTCCACGAGGAATAGAGAATTAAATGGAGGAGGAAGGGTCTGAGATACTTCGGAGCCGCACTGAATCCCGGGCTGGATAATGTGGCAGAGGACAGCGAGGAGCGGCCAGAAGAATAATCGAGTGGCTGAGCAGATGTGATGCCCAGATGTCGAGCTCTTGGTGATGAGCCCATGTAATGAAAGCAGTGTCAGCAGCACAACCCATTTACTTTCTATTTATTGCAAATGCTTGTCCACTGCCTTGTGCCCGCAGAGCCTGTCCCTGCTGCTCTCCCTCCCTGTACCCATGCTGGCACAGCTGCACCCAGGCCTTGGCACCCTCCTTGCATCCTGAAATAACACTGTTTATTCACTTCTTCCTCCATCTACCCACACCACATTTGATTTATCACTGGTGTCAGAGCACCCACCCACCAAACTGGGGTGAGGGCAGTGACTGCTGCTGCTCCCTGGCTGCAAGGGATCCCAGCCTGCTCTTGCCATCTCACTGGCAACAAAACTAGTTGAGAGCAAAGCTTCTGATTTCCCAAACTGTCACCAATTTGGCATCAACTTTCTTGAAGGTTTCCTTTTTGATTCTGTCTTATTAAACTGACCTAAAACTGCCAAAGCAAAGAAAACAGATGAAGTCTCTCTCATGTCACAGGCATTTTACCTTTGTAAATCCTCAGGGATGAGAGCCCAAACTTTGCCATGGTGCTTCCCAGTTTCTCTCCCACCCCAGAGTCAGTTTGTCGTGAGCAATTAGCACTGGCACCAATGTGTCCAGGCGGAAGGAGCTCCAGCATACCACAGCATCACCTCCCTTTCCCTGCCCAGCATCCTTCGTCGCTTACCTGCTTACCACACAAGCCATTCATCCTGGCATCTCGATCGTTAATAAAGGTTCTAATTAAAAGTACAGTCTCTGCCTGCCCATACACCCCGGTGTTGCTGGTTTAGCTGTGACTACTAAAGCCACGATGGGCGAGAGGAGCCCAGGCACAGCTGGAAGGCACCACAAAGGGTCTATGGTGCTGCAGGCAATTTTGAATACTGGTACCCAGATCAGCTGCATTCCTGATTGCTGTAACCATTTTGTACCCATAACAGAAATCCAGCCACAAGAAAGAAAACCAACAGAATTATTTTAAAACTTGTGTTTTTCTTTCTAAAAGCCAATGCCTTTCTTTTGCCATGGCTGTCCCCAGCATGTCATGCCCAGATTAAACAGCATGACCTCAAAACTGCCATTTCCCCACCCTTCGGGGCAAATCCAAGTACTTGGATCCAAGCTTAGCTTTAACAAAGGAGCTACCCCAAAACCAACTCACCGGCTCACATGGGTATTTAAGTGTTTTACCAGCTCCCAGCATTTGCATTCCTGCTCGTTTGCAGGACTGAGCCTGCAGAAAACAAGCAGCCAGGTTATCTTTTGCATGGACCTTCACAAAGCATTGCTCCAAATTACCTGGGAGAAGCATGGGAAGAAGAAGGGAAATAAAAATGGCAGTTAGTCAAGGTCTTCTTATTCATAGATTATTTTATCCATTAATTAAAGCAGAGCAGGCTTCAGAACGGGAACAGCTTCCCTGAGGTCCCAATTAAGTGGGATGGCTTTGCACCAGCCGCAGTGGGTATCCGAGGGACTGGGCGAGGACGGAGGGATTGATGGATGATAATGAAGGAGCTGTTTGAACATGTGCAAGCGAAGCTCTCAAATGACCTTAAGCAGCCCGGTTTGGGAAAGCTGCGCTGTCTGCGCCAGGAGATGCTATCTCCTCCGAGAACAACCCAGCTGAGGCATCATCCAGCCCTTTGTGTTTTAGATCCAGCGTCTGGGGAATATTTCAACGTGAGAAATAACCAATGCCAAGTGCACAGCAAGATAATTTCCGCAGCCCCCCCCAAGACTGGCCATTTCCATGCATTACTCTTTTAATTGCAAATAGTGTGTTTAAGTTTAAAAAGGGTGTTTTGGAAGTGATGCAAACTGTCCAGCCTCCCAACCTCTCAGATCCCATGACAGACTGAAGCCGAGCAGTATTTAGCCGTGTTAGCCTTTTAACAGGGGGTCAACTTGAATTTACAACTCAACCCCAAACCCTCCAAAGCTGGGAATACAAAGGGGTCAAAGAGCAGACACTGACAATGACCTCCTGCAGAGAAGTCTCCCAGCCCAACCCAGTTTGGCTGGGAGCAGCATCCGGATGCCGCACGGGGATGACATTTGAGATAATGCCCAAGGTAGTTTGGGAAATGAACTTTTAATTAATACTACTGTGCCTTTTCTAGAGGCTCTTAGCTGGGAGTTCAGCAGGGCAAGGTTGGAGGCAATGCAGAGCTGCTCTCTTCCATCCTGAGTGGAGAAGATGCAAAACACCCTGCGTCTGATGTGCTTAGCTCGGAAGACACCCGTTTAGCCCAAGATTGCTTAAACCTTCCCTCTGACGGCACCCGCGTTATCACACACCAGCTGCAATACTCCAGATTTCAGTGTGCCTCCAGCAACAGCCCGTGGGCAGCCTGAGGACGGGATGTAGGAAGCAATGCTGCAGCTTGCTGGCACATGGCAGCCGGCGGCACCGTGACCTGGCATCACAGGCTCCAGGTCACCAGCAGAGCGGGAGAATTTGGCTGCCGATGAGGTGTTAATGGTGACAGAGCTGTGAGCTTGATCTTCCCCACCAGCCAGGTCTTCTCCGGCCATATGGTATTGGACAAGTCTGGCAAGCCCCGGCTGCCACTGGAGATGTGCAGACAGGGCTTAAACCCCCAAATCAGGCATGGTCCATGGGGCAGAGCAGGATAGCCGAGGGTCCCCAGCTGTCCCCATTATATCCTTCCTCCCAGTTCCCTGGAGTTGGTTTTTACTGGAGTTGTTGTCCAAAAGGGACAGGGAGGCAACTCCTCACTCCCCCTGCACGCATCTCCCCACTGCCTTCTGCTGGTGGGCTCCAGATGCTGCTTTTGTGCCTAGAATTAGCCAGCAAGCCTTGTGTGTCCTCACTGACCAGCAGGTCATCCTGGGAATGCCACTGGTGCGTGGGACATCGGCAGTCGCCGCTGGGAACAAGTGGATTGTTTCTCCCATCCTTTCCTTTCTTAGGAAAGGTTTCACTGTGCCGGGGCAGAAGGCAGAGCTTAGGGCTCAGCCTGCGGCTCCCACACCCATGTTTTTCCTCTTAGTGGTCCCCAAGAAAAGGCAACAACTTATGTCATTTCACCCGGACATCTCTTTTGTGATGCACACTGTTGTTCATCACCAGGAAAGGGTCTGGATCAGCCAGGGCTGCTTTTATGTGAGTTGAAGGAAGCATCAGCCCTGAAGGCTTTTCCAGTGCTGGTTTGACCTTCCTGGTCCTCCCAAGCTTGCAAGGTGGGGAATACATTTCCAGCTGAAGAACAAAACCAGAATAACCAGCTGGGCCACCAGTGCCAACCCATGTCTTCAGACTGGAGAAGACTCCAGCTGCCAGACAGCTTCTACAGAAGCAAGTCCTTTGACGGCAGGTGGAGCCCAGGCAGGGTAGCGGTAGCAGATGATGCTCGACCTCTGCCAGACCAGAGGCAAAACCTGCTCTGGGCCTCACGCTGGCCCTGAGGAGGATTCGTGTGGCTCCCTTGTAGAATAATTCCCTAACAGATGGCTGGGTGGAGAAAAATCAACATCCTCCTCTGTTAGCACTGGGTGAAAAAACAACAGCCTTACTCATTGTAAAAAAGGAGAAAATTTTGCAGGGCAATTTCTCTTTCCTGAGGCGTGGGGTGAAGCGCAGCAGCGTGCATGCAGCTCCTTGTGCCCGGCCTCCATCCCAGCTCCAGCAGCAGCTCTGGAAGTCTGTGCTCCGGCATCCACCAGCACTGCTCCTCACACCCACCTGGAGGACTTCAGTCCTCCAGCTTCCTTTCTGCAACAGCTGGTGTGAACTCAAGAGGCCAGGAGTGGGTTTCACTCAAACCTAAAGAAACTGTGGATCAGCTGCCCCTTCCACCTGCTAGCATCTGCTTGAAGTCTCATCTTGGGAATGTCAAGGTGGCCCCAGCTACATCCACACATCCAGAGGTGCACCTCAACCCAAGTGCATGACCTGTCGCTTCTGCAGCCCCCAAGCAAGGCACGGCCTTTTTTTTGCATGCTATGGACTGAAAACTTCCATCTGAATGACATTTACCACCAGCATGTAGCGTCAAGCCAGTTCATTTTAACTCCTTTCCTCCACCAAAGAGCCAGTTGGCATCACCAAGACATTTTCTGGAAACCTGCCCTGTCATGGCACAGACATGGGCTGGGGAGGGGAGGCAGGACACTGCAGGGAAGGGGATGCTGAAGGTCATGCTGCAACAACGAAAAACAAAGCTGGAAACCCCAGCTGAAAAGGCAGAACAACCTGCAGAAGGCACAGAAAACATCAAGCATCAAACCTTGGCATTGCTGTTGCTGAAGTCCACCCGTGTTGACAACAAGGCATGTGGAGGAAGAGGAAGGTGCTGCAGGATTTCAGAGAAGACCTCTAAGATGCATGCAACAGATTAATCTGTAATTTGATGTTTTCAGCCAGGGAAATTTTGTTTGTCTCATCATCTGAGGAACTCCGTGGCCAATTTGTCCATTATCTATGTGTTTGTGGGTTGTGTGCTCCCACCTAACAGCTGAGACAAAGGCTTGGCTGTAGCAAAAGAGAATAAAAGACTATAAATGTTTCCATGGAAAAGATGACTTGAACAGGCTGAGGAGCTTTGTGTTTGGGCTCTGTCATTAATCAAGCTAATTCAGATAAGTGAGCCATTCAAGTGATATTAGGCCCAGCAAGAAGAGTCAAAGCAAAATAATCAAGGCTTTAGAAGAATGAAGAAGTCTCTTGAAAATGCAGACCAGATTTCTGATGGCTGCTGTGTACTGAGCCAGAAAACCAGAGGGATTAAGGGCCTGGAAGCCCAGGACATGCTTTTGAGTCAGAGCACGGAGGATTTGGTGGCTACATTGACCAAGAAAGACCCTTCAGTGGTTGGAACTGGGTAAAGTTTGGTGTAATGGGGCATCCCATCAGCCCAGTTAAAAAAATTAACTGGTTGGGCTGGAGACTTCTAAGCACCCTTTTTCTGGTCATTTCTGGGGATTTGCTTGCCCGCCTCTGAGTTCAGAAAACAGGAATAAGTTAAGATTGACCATCTCTGAAGCACCTTTGCAAGAACACCCCCTGCAGCCAGTGCTGCCACGAGGGCCCGGGTCCCTTTCCAGGCATCGTCCCCCAGACGTGGGTGCAGAGGAGAACCAGCATTTCAGCCCGTTCCCTCACTGGTGCTTTTGGGATGAGAAGTTTGGTAGAGCTTTTGTATCATCCCACACCAGAGTTAGATGATAGGAGTTAAAACCAGCAGAAAAAAAAAGGATAAAAAGAGGTGCTGCTCAAGCCATCTTATGGTCCCTCTGTCACCTCCCTCTGTGCTCTTTTGTGCCTTGAAGTGGTATTTTGTAGAGCTAGAAAAAATAGGAAATATCTTCCCCAGCTGCCAAAGGAAGATCTCCCTGCGTGGGCTCCCCATTCTTCATGCAAGGCAGCCTGGCTTCTCCCCATGCTGCTGAAAAACTGGGACCTTTGACTGGATGAAAATATCCCAGCTGAAGGCAGATGAAGGGAAATATGGGAACTGGCATCAAAAAAGCTGTGCTACCCTCGTGGCAGCGGTGAACTGAACAAATCCTTCAAAAACCTGCATTTTAAGCTTGACCTGCTCTGAAAGTTGGCTCTGCAAAGCCTAGAAGCTTTGCATTCCCCACCACCTCTGCACAGCGTGTTTCCAGCTTTAAACGAAAGGGTGTTTTGCTGTGTTTTCTGATGCTTTTGATACTATTTTGTAGAGCATCTCTCCTACGCGCTCTGTTTCCAGGTGAGCTTCCCACAGTTAATACATAATATGGGCACAAGGCTGAAGAAAAACAGGCAAGGGAGCAATTCTGAGGTGCAGGTGGGAGAAACACGGATGCACATAGCTTCATGTGGGGAAGGGCTCCTGCAGCAGCATCTGAACAGGATTCAGAGGTGGGAAGCCACAGAGACGGTGAAGTTTCCCATTTCTTCCCTGCTTCTGGGCACAGACACCTCAAAGCCCCAGTCAACCATAACTAGGAGAAGTGTCTGAAAATGGAGAAAAACCCCGAATCACAGAAAATGCACATCCCACGTGCTCAGATAAGGACCCAAATTAAAAGATGTAAACCATTGGTAACCGAATGAATGCTGGTAGAAGATTCACTACTTTCAGCCTGGTGTCCACAACCATGAGCTGAGTCTGTAATGTTCGGCCCTACAAATGGTGTCACCAAACCCTGTGGAATAAAGGGAAAGGCAGATTCCTACCAATTTCTGGCAGCAGCATTCCCAGCAGAGGAGATGCCAGGACAAGGAAGGAGAACAGGACCGGCTTAAAGAGGGCGAAACATGGGGCCAGAGCTTGCACCAAGCAGCTCCCAAGGGTGGGCACAAGGACAAGAGGTTTTTCTCAGCCATGGCTGGATTTAAGCTGGATAGTGGGAGAAGTTTTTTTCTGTTAAATTGGAAAGATATCAACTTCACAAGTCGAAGGGGCAAAGGTGAAGCCAAGTGGGTTTAACATGGAGCTTGACAAGTCAAAGCAAGCAAAAAGCATTGCTCCTCAGAAAGGGATTTGCAAGACAAAAGCTGGGGGGGGTGGGGGCAGGGAGGTGGTGCCCAGGAATGACGCTCTTTGCACTGTGGCCTTGGGAATTACTTTAATGCCCTGATGCCTCATTTCCTTTTGAACAATAGGGACAATAATACTAATCCATGCTTAGGAACCACTCCAGACATCAACATTAAGGCATAATTACAAAAGAACCCCTCCTGGTTTGCGTTACAGCACAAAATATTAATAACTTCAAATCATTTGTGACAAGTTGGAGGTGGGAAACACTCAGGTGCTTGACAGAGAGCTCAGCCCATCCCAAAGCCGTAGGAAACCCCATGAGCATGTTGCTGCAGGCGATAGAGGAGCCGGAGAATCTCAAAACCTCTAAACCCCTCCAGGAGGGAGGGATAAGCGGTCGCAGGACCGGGCAGGGATGGAGGATCCCTGGAGCCAGCGTGTCCCCAGGCACCCACCAGCACAGAGACATCCCTTCGATGCTCTTATACTTTATTAATAAACCACAGGTCCCGCCCCACAGGCTTGGCTCGCTTTCCACATCGAAGGCTGTTTAAATTTTAATTGGTGTGTGCATATACATTCATACCCAACCAGCTCCTGCCTGAGATGTTGCCATGGCATCTCCCAGCCCCAAAGCACCAGCGTTCAGCTGCTGGATTATTCACACTCAGTGCTGCTGAGCGAGAGCGGGGGGTTCACAGCCAGAATGCACCAGCATGGGGAAAAACAGGCTGTTTTTTACATTCACGGGGCTTTAAAGAATCAGTGAAATTGCTGCCATTCTGCCTAATTACCCACTTCATTATCAGCAGGGGAAAGCAAGATTGAAACTCCAGCAATTTCCAAATTTCCCAGTTGCTGGGAGGGGAGAAGCAAGGAGCTCGGTGGGGCTGGTTCACCAGGAGAGCCCCAGTGCCAGGTTTGGGATGTACCCTGCGATGAGCCCCTACAACAGCTCAGCTGTAGAGTCAGCACTTCCCCAGCTGCTCATATATACATTCCCATATACGACATCCTCCCACACGTAGCCCACGTGCGGGGTCCTGGGACTGTTTCCCAGTGGGGAGCAATCCTGAGCCTTTCTCTCCTTAAGCAACTGAGCAACAAGCAGAAGGAAACACTGCTGCAAAGAATAAACACAAAAATCAACATATTTCCAGCTTGTAACAGTTAGCACATTATTTAATTAAAAAACCCTATTAAGATCAGTGTGATTTCCCAAAGGGAAAACATATTTAAACTACTTTGGCGGCTGATGCTCGCTGCAGTTATTGTAAAGCAGGGAGGTGGCTCTGCCCCAGACACCTACAGCACCTGAGAGCGATAAGAGGAGGAATACTTTTAATGCTAATTCGCCATGCAGTCAGGTTATGGGCCACCTTCACTTTGTTGAGTCTCCTCAGGAGGTAGCACAGGCTGATAATTTACAGCCTATTTATTCAGAGATGTTTAAATGAGGAGCCTTTATGCCCTGTGTAAGTTTTTTTGGCTTTTGAAAGCCTTCTAAACTCTAGGATAGTGCAGGAATACATTACTGGATGCAGCTAAAGAGCTAGAAAATGTAATTTTGATTTAAGCTCATCTGGAGGCAAATAACTGCATCAGCTAGAAGAGCAGTTTTCCTTACAAGGCACCTGGAGCTCTGACCGAGTAGAGGACACCATCCCAAATTATGGATTCATTTGAAGGCAAACCTGGTTTATCCATAGTGGGGGTCACCAGAAAGTGTGGATCTTGGGCAAAGTAATATTTAGAAAGAAGAAGCTCCCATGGCAGCAGCAGGGAATGAAGGGTCCCATTTGTATTTTAATTTATTTCTTTACTTTTTTGTGAGGGTGCAGAATCAGGCCGTCAGACCCTCGATCCAGGCTGCCAAGACAACCGACACAACCACACTCTTTCCAGATGGAAGCAGACAAGAGACTAGCGACAAACCTGCTCTTAATTAAACATTTGTCTTGCAATTACATACTTCTGAGTAATTATCACCATCAAGACAAACACCAACTGGATTACACAGAGAAGAGACAGACACTAAAGGTTAACAGGTCTTTTTCCTCCCTTTGCAATTATTCCTGAGATCTTGCAGAGGGAAGGGCAGGATGGCTGGACAGTCACTGCCACTACAAGGGAGGAACAAGCCCATTCAAGCAAGAATTAGCCTGAACTAGCAGATTTTGAGATTACAGGACTGAGAGGATGGATGATGATTCCTCCGAGGTCTTGGTCCAGGCCTGGTGCAACCTAGACCATGGCCAACAGCCTCCAGTGGTTGTGCATCATCCCTCCATAGCACCTTCCCATGTTTTATCATCCTTGAGCTTCGTGAGGGTAAACCTGAACCTACCAATAAGGGCACACAGCTTCACTACAAGGTTTTGGGCTCTGCAAACACCAAGGTTGGAAATCCCCAGGGGTGGCTTCAGTTTATTATTCTTGTCCCTCCTCCCACCCCAGACCATCTATCCCACAGTGGGGTCAGCGTAACAACTATTTCAAACAGTGTTGTCTCCCCTTGAATCATCTTTCTACATTAAGTAACCCCAATTCCTTTCTCTTCCATTACATCAAACCTTTTTAGCAATCCTCACTTCCATCTTCTGGCTTCTCTTTAATTTGTCCTAAGAGGCAACCAGAATCTCACAGAGTCCAAGCCGAGTCCCCACCGGCAAGAAAGCTGGAGGACTTTTTACAAGGGCCTGTAGCAATAGGACAAGGGGTAATGGTTTTAAACTAAAAGAGGGGAGATCTAGACTAGATATAAGGAAGAAATGGTTTACAATGAGGGTGGTGAAACACCAGCACAGGTTGCCCAGAAAGGTGGGAGATGCCTCATCCCTGAGAACATTCCAGGTCAGGTTGGACGGGGCTCTGAGCAACCTGATCTAGTGGAAGATGTCCCTGCTCATGGCAGGGGGGCTGGACTAGATGACCTTTAAAACTCCCTTCCAACCCAATCCATTCTGTGATTCTAATTAGTAGGTTGATGGACTGCTTTCCATTTCTAACATAGAATTCCCATTTGGTAAACCCAGTTTTTACATATATTTATTGGCTTGCTTTGCAATAGCCACATGAATTGATTCCCACTTTAATCTGTGCTCCACTGTGATCATCAGGTCTCCTCCTACATACCGCTGCTGGCCAGCTCATTCCCAGCCTGCCCCTGATTTCTTCTTCCCATGGATATCTCTGTCTGCCATCACCCCAGGACATGGCATGAGGAGGTGATGAGGCAGTGTTAGGTACATGACCTAGGGAAGCAGGGTTGCCTACAAATCTGCTTTTAAACAGAATTCACCAACCCAACACCTTGAACTTCTGCATAATTCATTGCATCTAGCTGTAACTGAGAAGAGAAGAAAGGGATGCCCAGAGATGAGGTCTCTCAGAAAGACCAAGGTGAGATGTAAGCAACGAGAAATTGGACACAGATTTAACACCCGTATGCTCCCATAGCAGGTATCACGCAATTACAGCAACTCTGCAAGTCTTCCCGACATCCCTGCGCAGCTCAAGGCAGAGGTGCTGTGGCATGGCTGAAAGTATCACATAAAACCCCAGACTATTAAAACAAATAGGAAAATATGGATTATTAAAACCAAACATTTGAATAGTTTGAATAAATCTCAGACTCGCACAACACCTGACTAAGTCACACTTACTTGCAGCCATCTCCCCCAAAAGAACCATCCAGAAGCAAGTTGCAGGTCTCTTCCCTGCTCTGAATTAATCATTTTTCCACTTTGAAAACGAAGGCTGCACAGAAAAGCAGCCTCAGTGCGTTCCCAAAGGTTAATCTGATTTGCTGAGCCACAGCTGAATTATTAATGATTAGCGCTGCCGCTTCTATTAAGGAACAAGCATACAGGTAGCAACCATTACGCCAGCAAATCTTTTAAGCCAGCACAGCTCACGTCTATGAAGAAGCTCATCTGCCTCCCGGCCTGCTCGGGCCACAGGGAAATTTAATTATTTAGGTTTCTCGGCTGCTGCATAAATACCAAACATAAAACATTAGTTCATAATCGAAATGCTGGTGCTCAGCACATGGCAAGAGAAGCTGCATCAGCAGGGATGAATGAGATGAGGCCGGCCAGTGCAAAGAGATATGTGGGAACAGAGACTGAGCTCCCGTGAACAAATTCCCCCTGAAATTTGGGAAAAAAAGAAAGTAAAAAAAGGAAAAAAAGACAAACTTCAGAATGGATCAATCCACAAGACTTCTACTGAGCATGGAACAGCCTTCAAATATTGCCAGGAGAGTCCAAGCAGCTCGAGTTCACAAAGTGACGTAAAGGCCTGGACTTATTATCACTTATTAATCTCACATCAGTTAAATTAGAAGCACTGCTAAACTGGAATAGAAAAAGTTTTAAAGCCATTGAGTTGCTATTCACTGCTGTGATATTCCACTAGTTTATTTGCATTTAGTAAATCCATGAAGAATTGAGGAAATGGGAAAACCAATTTTCCTAGTGCAATTCTCAATATGAAGCAGCAGAGGCCACGACCTATTACATCAAAGTACAAATACACTTAATTGGTTTCGATCTTAGCTTTCCAAAACACTTGCTTTTATTCAGCTTTGAAAGCAACACATATAGGAATAAACTTGTTCCATGTTTCTGTCTATACATATAAAACGTGAGTTTCTGCCTATACATAAACCCCAGCATGTTTAAAGTGGTTTCATTTAAACAAGTTTTTCTGCATTTTAACTGCATCCCAATTCCCAGGAAACTCCGTGTGACACGAGTTAGATTTAAAAAAAAATAAAAAAATCAAACATTTAATAAGAAAGCCCTGTTTAATTTCTGTACTTTACTGTGGAAAATTGTAAGCCTAATTATGAGCATATTCTTTGTAGCTACTTAAATATATATTCTCCTGGTTATCACGTGCACAGGTTCCAAATTGAGCCCAGCTCTTGGTTTTAGTTGCAGTCAACATGTCTTAAGGGATCTCAATCAGTGTAAGGATCAAGCACTCAAGGAAAAAAAACCCTATAAATGCAAAACTGGATTAAAAATAATTATTTAAATCAAGGTTTCCTGCTTTTCCATGCTGATCCTCAGCACAGGGTTTCTCTGTAGATAGCTGAATGGTTTTGTAGCTTCTCTGAAACACAAAAACACTCCTCTGATGAGGGCAAGCTTGTACACACACTGGTGCGGGGCAGGGAAGGCAAGCAGATTTGTGATTGCAATTGCTAGGGTATGTCAAGATTATTTAGTCCCATGAGCCATAGCAGGCACCACCCTAGAGAAAAGTTTTAAAAAATTTTTTAAGTTAAGAGAACAATTCAGAGGATTACTTGCTAAAACTGTGTATGGGGAAAGAAACCTTCCTCAACTCAGAGACTCTTCTGTCAAAGTCCTTGGTATCAGTTACCTTCTTTATGCAGCATTCCCTTACACAGGGAATTTTTTTCAGCTTTGTTCAGTATGAACTCCCTATAAGCAAAGATCCACCATGAATGACATGAAATGCTCATTTTCTCTTCCTTCTCGTGGGCACTATGAAAGGGAACATGTGCTCTCACAGATGGAAATCGCTGCCTCCTGAAATAACACGCAGCTAAACACCAAACTAAATACTCACGGGTAAGAGCGCTTTGAGCATTAGTTTCAACAGATAATTATTTCCATTAGTGCCTCTTCAAAAGAGGAGTTAAGGAGAACAAAAAAAATGCATTTTTTTAACCAACAAAACAACAGGAACAAAGAGCATTTTAACAGCAACTTGAGCAACGCTGCTTTCTCCCTGTCAGACCACATCTTTCCTGTCCCCAGAACCCCCCCACCGCGAACGGGGCAGTAGGATTCAGTTTGATTTCTGACCATCAGGGCCAAATTTAACAGACGTTTCTTTCCGCCTCTGCCCAAGACATTTACCACATCATATCAGATTATTGCAAATGTGAAGTTCCATGTTTTGTCTAGACCGGCCCCAGGAGGTAACTTTGCTCACCAAATACATATTCATCAACAGCTTCTTCTGTTCCTCACAGCTCCCACTATGTCCAGGGGCCGGAGAGCAATGGGTGTGAAAGCACAAACCAAGCCATGTCCTGAGAGAACAGATTAATGCTGCGGGAAGATCACAATTCCTTTCCAGTATATCAGGTAATTAAATTTGCGTTACGTCAGTTTCATTTCCTTGTTTTCAGAAGCTGAAATATCAGGGAAGCTGACATTTGGAAGAGTGCAGGTTGGCACTGGAAAGCTGCAAGTTAGCTGTATTTTGGAGGAGTATTACATTAAACCATCTGGCAGGACTGTCAGAAACACTTACTGATATTGAGTGCTATTGCCAATTGTATGCTGATGAAAGATATGGGGAGCACTAGCCAAAGAAAGAAATAAGTAAACATACAGCAGAAGATAGTCATCTTTTGTGGCAACTCCTGGAGATGAACATTTTGTCCCCAAAACACTTTGGAAACAGCAAAAACTCATTCAAGAGAGGGGACAGGAACTCGCTGAGCACCTGGGACACCAGGGCATTACGCTTTTCCAGCTCACAAGCCAGAGTGAACTTTTTGAGGAAGAAAGGTGGAAGGGTATAGTAAGCGACCACAATCCATGGCTAGACTTCCTCGTGAAAAGTAAAAGAAAGAAAACACAGTGTTAGGATAGGGGATTAAAATAATGAGCACGTTTGTGAGAATCTGCCCGAGGGAAAACAGTTTAGAAAATTAAAAACTCCATAGTAACAGACTGAAAGCTGTTAATCAACGTCTAATTAATCACAAACTGCAATCCTCACAACAAAACATTAAAAGGAATTACAGGCAGGAGAAAAACATTCATGCAAGCAACCAAGCTTACCCAGACCAAAACAAGTACTAAGAAAAAAAAACAAAAAACACCACCATAGTGATGATACCTGAAAAGGAAAAAAAAAAAAAAATAACTTTTGACAAGACTATCAGGACATTACCGTGAACAGCCAAAACCAAGGTTATGTTGTATACTACCAAGTTTTGTTTTTTTTAATATCTAACAGAAGGCAACCTCTAGGATCCCAGCCTCAACCTAAGTTAAAAAACCCACCCTGTTGGCAACAAGCAGCTATCGGGTTGTGGTGAACACAATCACATTGCATGCTGGCACAAGTAATGCTCAGCCATTTTAGAAGCACAGGTTAGTCTTTGACTACAGTCTGCAATTACACCAGCTGTCAGAGGGCACAGTTGCTGCAAGCTTGCCGATTTCTGTTGCTCTCGCTCTACTCCAGCCTTTCAATCTGCTAGTGCAGACCCTGCACTGGGCCAGAAGGTCCTGCAGAGCTGCCGCAGCTGCATGTTTTCTGTCCCTAGTGCTACACAGGTACCATAGAGCTTTGACAATCCAAAGCCCTGCTCATCTGAACAGTGAGCGATCAAACAGTTTGAGAACAGCCACTTTAAAACAATCGTTAAGAAAGGGTCTCTCATCTTTCCTCAATTATAATGGTAATTGAAACATTAGACACCTGTCTCTCAGTCTCGTTTGCCCATCAACAAGTTCCATTTTTAAGCCTGCCACAACTGTCCCATATACTTGGACCTCTGATTACAACAAAGTGTTCACTTGGACATGGTTCTTCTGAGTCCATTTGGGGCTCTTTTTGCTTCTTCCCCACACTTGTAAAGTTAAAGCCATATAATCACAAAGTAAATTGCAGAGAAAGAAAAGTCAACATGCTGTAAATACTGAAATAGCCCCATGTCCAACAGACCAACTTCCTTCTAGGGACACCCATGCAACAGGATCTCCTCCTGGTGCAGGCTGAAGAGCTGATGAGTCAGATGATCAGAGGAAAGCAGATGAAAACAGAAGTTAGGCTGCTGGACAGTCTGGAGCCAGTCACCTGGAAATGTCAAAACCAAACATGAAATGAAGGGCAAGCCCGTGCAACTGCTTTATGAGGAGATTTCTTTTTATTAAATAGAGGGTTGCAAGTCCTGAATCTTGAAAGACTCTTAAACAGTACCATGAAGCTGGGCAAAACGAAGCCCCCCCCTGCCAACACAATAGCAAAAAGGACCTGATGATCCATGGACCCTAACCTCTACACTTTATTTAATATAAAATAAGCTTTGCCAAAACCAGATGGACTCAACTGACACCTATGAAAACTGATTTTGCACATCCTCTTACTCTGTGTGTTTATCTGAACATGGAATGTATTCCAGTATGATGCAGAGTAGGGACCTCAGCTTGGATCTCAACATCCCAGAGCAAAAGACCAAAAAAACCCAAAGAACCAACCACTACACACACACACAAATGGGAATCTAAGATTATATAGCACTCACCAGGATCTCTTTATTGAGAAAGTTCAATGTTCATTCAGGGTCTTTTGCTCATTAAATTGTCATCTTAACACTGACAGGGTGCAAGAGGAGGTATTTTAGATTAGATGTTAGGATAACAGCAGGTATAGGCGCATAGAAGAAATGGACCATAGCTTTTCATATCAAAACAGTTTTGATTACTTGCAGAGTTGACATTTATCACAATAATTCTACTCTGGAACTTACTACACTAATAGGTCATTTGAAAGCAACCTTCTATAATAAAAACTGTGATGAGTTTGACCAGTATTTTCAAAGCAAAAGACAACATTTTCACTTGAAAAACCCCACTTCTCTACTGCTTCAGTCTAGTGGGTTGGTCTGAGGGAAAAATCTGGCTGCATGATGAAGTATGAAAACCACATGGCTAACAGAACTACCGGTCATCAGTCTGGAAATGTTTAAACCACCTCAGATCTTTCCTGTTCAAGCGATGCAGGAAACTCCAAAACATACAATTAGGATAAGAAAAAAAAGATTAAAAAAAGGAAATCTGGAAATTGGTTTGAGGGATTAAAAAAAAAATCAAATGCTTCCTTTGAGTAGCTACAGAGTCTTAAACACAGTCTCCAACTCACGAACACAAAAGGAACATTATTAACATGCAGAGAACGTAACTTTCAAGTGCTGACCTGAAAATGTGATTAAAACCGCCTGTGACCACAGGTGCACCAATTGCCTATCTGGTTTACATCTGTAATTTTCCAAAAGACACTCAAGTTTTCAAAACAAAATTCAAATACTTCAAGGCCATTTGATATTGCCACTCCTAATTTAGGATAGATGTCTGAAAGACACTTCTTAGTCCTTACTACTGCCTTTTAGAAAGTAAGAGAGCTAGATAGGAATGCCCACACATAGAATCTTTCTCTGCATCTCAAAATACTTCTGCTTTCCATATCTTGGGTAAGCAGAATATGGAAAGCTCATTAGCAGATGACATAGCGGACAAGTCTTGAGCCACGAACTTCTCTCACTCTCTGGCAGTGGCGCAGGATATTGAGGATGCTATGGAAGCGCTTATCCACTTTCAGTTGAGTGAACTCTTTGATATCAGCCTCCACAATAAAAAATTCACCTGGAAAACAAATAATGACTTTGCTATAGATATAACTATGTTATATGATACACTTAACATTTCACAAGTAACAATACAACCTCTTCTTAACCATTCCACACACTGATGAAAAAATACAAACAGCAGTAGGACAGCCTCACACCATCTCAGAATTTGTTCTGCTTTCCAGATTTGTCACCAGAAAGAAGAATTACCAACCTTCCAATTAAGTTCAACCATCCAGCATCATCCACAGGCCCCATTCAGCGAGTTCTATCTGTTGCCTGCTATATCTACTAACATCTCTCAAACCATCCATGCTCCTCTCTCAGGGTATAAAGACTGTAGCATCCCAAACACCAGCCAGGGCCAGATATGAAACATTTCACAGATGTGCCAGACGATGTGGAAAGGAGAAAGTCAATTGACAGCACACCTTGAAGAGCCTTGATGCCTAACAGTAAACTTCTTTTTGAGGCCTTGCCCATAGGTGTTCTGCATTTAGTGACATCCAAAGCACTGACCTGAGCAAAACCAAAGAGATGCTCAGGGTCTGCTTAAAGATCATAGCACAGCTTTACAGAGAAAGGCATCACGCTTCAGTGTGTCAATCATGGAACACAGTTGAGTAGCAGCGTAATTTGAATCCCAAGTAATTGCGCTGCAATATCTGAAATAAGCTGTGGCCTGATGACGTTCTCTCAGCAGGCACTCAAGTTCTAGAATTGGCCCTTTGCAAATAAAAAGATGGAGCCCTGCATACATCAGAGCTATGCAGCCCACCATTCCCTTGACCTCCATCAGATTTGGAAAAGAATAATTCTTTGTTAATTAAGAAAATGCAAGAGACTAACCACATGGAAAGGCATCCTCCCTGTGTCTCTCTAAGAAAATGGCATAGGAAGGTCCTGCATCAGAGCTGGCAGCCCATCCCTCCTTGTAGTTGATTAACTACTTCTAAAAGGAAATTCTCATTATCAAGTGCGTGTAAGAAACCAAGGCCTTGACTGGAGTTAAAGCATTTAAAAATGCCTGCAACAGAACCTCAAGAGAAAATCCCCACAAGCTAATAGTAGACACAAGGAAAGAAGGAATTATTCTAAGCACTCCATAGCTATATTCACTAGCTGCAATTTCATATTCAGTCTTTATACACTGCTCAGATAGGAGATAATTATAGATCTAGTAAAATGACTGTACACTTAATACTTCCTGTAACAAGGCATAAGGTTTTAACCATGCATCTTCACAAAACCATAAGAAAGAAAAGCAATCTGAAACCAGGAACATGCTAATTAAGGTATAAGAAAGAAATGTCCAATTATCTTTAAGGAGAGGAAGTAGAAGGAAATAACATACTCTTCTGTAGTACCATGCTTCCAACTCTTATGAGAAAGAAGTCACAAGGTTAGGGGTGTTCTAGCTTGGAAAAAGAGGATAGCATTCTCCCTCCTCCTTTTACCCTTAAAGTAAGGCAGAGGCAGCATCATTTTAGATAAGATGGAGCACCTCTTTCTATTAAGTTGTTGGAAAGTCCTTCCAGTTTAACTGAGGAGAAAGCAGCTGACCATAGCTGGAAAGCCAAAGCTGCCAGGAAAGCTTTTATTTGTTTAAATAAAAACAAGTACAATGTAGCTTTATATAAAAACAAGTACAATGTAGCTTTACACAGGCAAATCTGTGTTTTTATGTAAACATTTCAATTTTAAATTTTATCTTATGAGTGATCTAACAGGACACACACTGCACTCTGAAGTAGCATCCAAGGTTGTGACGGCCATTGGAATTAAGGTGCCAGAGTGCTGTTTATAAGTGCAGTGTTCCCTAAAATATTGCTTAGCCAGAGCTGAAGAATAACAGATAGTGTTTTCTCACAGACTGGGCCATTTTGAGAGTTGGTGACACAGATGTCTAATAGGAAGCAGAATCTTCCAGAGACAATGACTGTCAAAAGCTGGAGGTCTTCCCCCAGATGGGAACTATACTGGAATCCCAACAGAGATTGCAACACTGGCAAATTTGCATACAGATGAGAAGTGGAAAGTTTGTTTACTAGGAAAAGAAAAAAACCCTGCGTATCTGCTTAAAACATAACTACAGTTGCATAGAGACCATTCGCAATTTCCAGTAATAGGGCAATATACCTAAATGGTGTTAGGAATCCAGGGATAATCCACATACCAGTTTTGCAGTCTATTGTATCTGGGGGAGCATCAGAACATCCTAAATCTGAGCAGAATATGATTTCTTCTTATGTTTGCCCAGAATTCAGGGCAGCAACATTCAGGATAGCAGGATCCTTTTTATGAATAAACCAGAACTGGATAAAGGGTGGTGGTTTGGTTAGAAACAGTAGGTCCACGCACTAAATAACTAGCTAAACTAAATGAATCACCCTACTGGCTGGAAGGCTACCCTGATAAACCAGGCAGCATCTTTTCTCATCTTGAAATCAGAGGAAGAGGTCAGTTGGCAATCAGCCCAGGCTGAGAAACTGTGGGAATCCTAAGCAGAGAGACACTCACAGTAGAAATTTAAGCAAACAAATCAATGAATGCACAACCTCATCCTGAAAAATGCAATGGATAAAGACATTTAATCATTTTGTGCTGGCCAGATAAGAACTGTCTGACAGCCTGCCAGACTTTTTCTCTAGACTTCCTAGATGATTAGTCACGGCAAACAAAAACAAAACAAAAAACCTACCACAGACATACACACACACACTCAGGTGCTGAACGTCCTAGTTTCCTAACTGAACTTTGCAGCACAAACAAGAAAACAAAGACTGTCTCTCAGGTACCTGAACAAATTAGAAGCGTCAATTTTTCAGACTTAAAAGAAAATACTTTCTGGTAGAAAATTATCTCTGACTAGTTGTAGCTTTCTCAAGTTGCTAGAGCAGCTCCTTCATTGCACCTTTCTGGTGTTTACCCTCTCCTCTATAGCCATGGGCTCAAACTCCTTACTATCACCCTGAGGACAGTAACAGTTAAACCAAAAATATACTGCAAGTTAAAAATTATGAAGCAAGTATTTTAAGAAATCCCAGATTAATACGAGCCATTGTTAGACTGAAGCAGAACTTGTCTAGAAAAAAAACCCCACAACTATCCAGGCCCACATCAGAAGCCAGTCATGTGAAGCAGTCTAGCTGCATGCCTTTAGCATGCTTTTATTAAAGTCCTTTACAACACTGACTTTCATATGACATGTTTATCCTTTCAGTCTCAAAATAAAGTGCTAGGCATGTCCATCATATCAGAATTCCTTCCCGAGAGAAGAGATGCATTTAGATCTACAAGTTAGTGGTGTTATCACCATACCATAAATATTGAGAGAGTCTTGATCAGTGACAAATTCAAAGGAAGGAAGAAAAAGTCATCGTTTGTCATAAGGTGACTCCTGAGTAGCCAGTGAATGCTCTTAGGGCAGGATGTTCTTGCATTCTGTCCAGGGCAAAAATCAAGAGGTGGGTGCCAAGGTGTTACCAGAAAAAGAGCTCTCTTTCTGTGAGACAGAAGAGAGTTTGCTCCACACTTTATGTCTGAACTTGGAAACACGAGGGCATTCTAAGGACATCACCAAGCTTGATATGTGCAGTACACCCCTCCAGGAATAATTACATACTTGTCCTCAAAAGGAAAGGAATGTCAAAAAGGGGATTTTAATATTAGAGATTTACTGTGCCACATATCTTTGGAAAAACTAACCTGTAAGTACGACTTGCTTTTAAATTGAGAGACAGACATTTTGGTGCATTTTTGCTCTCTCTATGCTTTTAGGAGGAGAAAACGTAAGGTTATCAGACAGCCCTGTCTCTTCCACAAAGTCACTGCAGCATGACTGATTACCCAGATTTCCCAGCTTGAGAACAAATTTTTAATAGTTCATGTCTATTCTAGCTTAAAACCTGAAAATGCAGTTCGTGCAGTTTGGTTATCAAACTAAGAGTTTCCAGAACTTGTAGTGATTCCAAATCAAATCTTTGTGCAGTCAAAGGTTTTGCTACAACACACCATGAACATGACATGTTTTCAGTGAAAACATACAAAAAGTAACCAAATGAGTTATGGGAAAACTCTTCAGTCAAAACAATAACCCTTGTTGCTACACTATGTGACTATCTGGAAGAGGTGACAGGATTTTAGATTGACTACCCAGTTCTGTATAGTAATAAGAAATTTATATTCTTTATGGCCTAGAATCTGATCTGGAGATGAATCTAATTTCTGTTCTCCTCCCCTTATATCAAGGGAGAACCAGAATTTTCATTGCTCCAGACGGTGGAAGCGTTGCTTGTCCCCCGCAGTGGATAGGAATTCTTCAGGGCCAAATCTGATTTACATTGTGGCACCCCATGCTGGGAAGGGAGGGAAAGCCCTGTTAAATCTACAGATTTATTTTTTTTCCTGTTCTGCATCTGAGAATAAGCAATAGCAGGTTTTCTAAAATTTTTCAGGACTGGTAGTTTGAAACACTCCCACAGGTTAGGCCATTCCGCCAACTACTGGAGTGCCTGGATGGACTATTTCCTGAGAATAAGATACTGTAAGATACCCTACAAAATTAAAAGCACATGCTGTCATGAGTCATTCAATATTTTGTCCAGTATGTTTATACTTGTGCTGCAATATCCAAGTGTTATGAGTTTGGTACTAGCAAAGGGGAAAAAAAACCAACCCAAACCTTTTGTATCCTTAGTTTCTTCTTCCAGGAACCTGTGGTAGAGATTTCTGACTGCTCCATTCATAGATTTCAACGGCTGATGCAATATCTTGTACTTGCCCACCACGGCCTTGTTCACCTCTTGAACAACTGCATTAATCTGATCATATGTTAAGCGGCCTTTCATATACCTACAAATAAAAATAAAAATTAGTAACCAGAAAGTCACAAAGTTCCGTGTTTATTTTTCTCTTTCATCATCCTTAATTGAACATGCTACTCCTAGTTAGAGGCAGTTTCTTCTGCTTTGTGTTAATGAATATATGTAGTAGTTAACTTTGTTCATTTCCTTGATTGTTCAATAATCTTGAAGGTAAAAAAGCCATGATAAAACTTAAAACAGAAAGATGAAACATTAGAAAGCTAAATTAAGAAGTAAAAAATATCCAGCGCTTCAGCTGTAAGGAGCCTTTCAAAATGGAATAAAGGTTGCTTTCATAGCTTAGCACTTAAAAACTACAAACGCAGAAAAATCAAGCAACTTTGCAGAAAACAGCACGAGCGAAAACTGAAATTAAATGTTGCTGCCTAAGAGTGCAATTTGGTTTATATTATAATCATAAATCATCTGTATTTGATCTTACAGCCATTCCTTTGGGTTTTTTGAAGAAATACTAGTTTTGTGTTGTTTTCTATATTTTTTGTGCAGCCTACTAAGCTATACAGACACAGTTCTGCACTACCAACATCCGCTTCTGAACTTTTAGAGGATTTCATAAAACTATTACTAAAATAGTAAGATCTGTTGATAACAGCCTAGAGGTACAGGAAGCACAGAAGATAAAAACAAAGTGATGTGGAAATATTAGAACACTGGAATATTTGCAAGGAAGGCTATTTAGTATTTATAGATGTAAAGGCATGTATTCAAGGAAAAGGAAACATGCTACAAACTGAGAAGCCATTGTATAAAAACGAAATCTGAAACCCGTATGACAAGCAGTAAGCTAAATACAAAACAAAACCCCAGAAGACACTACAGTAAAACCCAGGGCAACCTTGCAACTTGAATTATCCTGTGGTCACCATTTAGTCACTACAACAATCCAAACTTGGCTGTTTGTGTTTGGTTCAGTATCAGTTTGCAGATGCCTGGAATTCAGAAAAGTGTTACAATTCATTTTAAGAATGAATAGGGTTATTGAGGTCAGTACATCAGGCGGCTAAAAGCCGTAGGACAATAAGACTAAGAAGATCAATGAACAGCAAATTCTTCCCTCATTTTAACCTGAATGAAAAAACTCAATATTTGGAAAACATACAAAGAATTTAAAGCACAAGTAGCTAATCAATTACAAACTCAATATTCCAAACCAGAATGTGGGCAGGCATTCTACAATTGCCAACTACAAGTGTTTGCTGTAGATTTTAAAAATAGCCAGTGTCTGCCAGGGAGACAGGTCTGCACAGGGTGTGTAAAAACTCCTGAATTCAAAGCAGTTGCTCTATTGTCAGACTGAATTGCCACTGAGTTATTTGCAGCCTGTTTCCAGTGTTATTGATACTTTGATTAATCCAGATTAAAAGTTGGAGTGTAGCCATTTTTATAAAAACACTCTACTTGGCACACATAACATCTTTTCAAATAAAAGCAGCACTACCACCCCTGAAACGCAGTCATGCTCAGCATAAACAAGTAACACAGCCTATAACCACAGAAGGGCTTTGCCTGTATACATTAACCGCTATTTATTGCTCTATCTACATCCCTTAGCCTATTTATAAAGTCACAGGGGAATGCGCAGAGCTATGAAGTTTAAGGCCAGAGGTATAAAATACCTGTATTTAAATTCCTGTGCTCCTGCTAGCAATAGACATACAGTGAATATACTTAACTAAGCCAACAGAACACCTCAGCTCATGCTGAAGCAGAAACAGAGAAGCAAGATTTGGTTGCCTAAACCTAAGAACCGAGTGGTCTTTGAGAGGCCCTCAGGCGTCCAAGGTGCTCGCAGGGGGCCAGCAGATGTGCTGGGGTTTACAGAAAATTCAGTAACTAGAGATCTGGCAGTACATGCTAAAGCATCTGCAATGGCACCAGACAGCTCTGCTCAGGCAACGGAAACACACCATTAGCAGCTAGGCAGATGAGCCGTTTTCTGGTTTCGCCAATTGTACTGACTAGACGTTCGGCGACAAGAGTGGGAGTGGGGGCACTCGCTGAGCGTGGCGACACCATGTCACAGACACTGAAATGTAGGCGCCTTAATCCGAAACTAAATTCTGTCAAAAGCAACTGGAATTTTTCTTCTGTACATAACTGTAAGGATCATAAAAACTCCAGCTGTTCCACAGGCTTCTCATATTTCTATCCAGCCATGGCTAGCAAACCCATAAATGCTCACATTTATTTCAATCCATACATACACCAATACAAAAATACAAATTTGAGAAGTTCCAAATTAATCCGTTTAATTTAGATTTAAAATAAATTTTAAAATCTGCTTTACTACACCAACAGCAACACCTTTCAACTTTTTTTTTTTTTAAAAAAGAATGACCCAATTTCTTCTTTTAATCCACAGAAGCCCTTTTCAAAACATTTTTTTTCCATAGGTATGAAAACCAAAGCACAGTGCTGTGTTCTTCAAAGAAAAATAACAGCATCAATACAGCACATATATACCACTGGAAAAGAGATAAATCTCCTAATGGCCAATCCTGCTCTCTCAAAAATGCTTAGCCTAAAAGAAACATATATTCCCCCCAGTTACCATCTTCTGAGACTTTAGAGTTATAATGAATGTGCAGATTCTAAAAATATCTTAAGCGGTAAGAATTTTATAGACAGAATAAAGCAAGCATTTTCCTTTGCCTTGAATTCAAAGTTAACTGAGACATCTACTGTGCAATTTCCTTTTTCTTCCTCCAGAAAGTGTCTTTCTGCAACAGATTTGAAGGATCAGATAATTTGCAAGTTTCTTACTGTGCAAGAGTATTCTATTTGATCAAGGCACTCCATATCCGCACCTTAACACAGCTTGCACCTTTGTTAAATACCTGCTGCAGAGTTGTAAGAATATGAAGTCACTGAAGACTGTATATCCCTTTCAGTGCCCTAATGATGTTAGAGATAGATTCTCTTTCACTTTCAGCACAAAGGGGGGCCAAAACCACCTAGATTTTTCAGTTACAGCCTGCCACAGCTGTGGTAGGAAGGGAGAGAGGAATGAGACTCTTGGCAGATGCAAAACCCATGATACCCAGCTGGTATGGGACTTAGACACATATGTGATGCGTATGCAGTTGCGCTTTATTAAGTCCCTCAAACAGGCTTAGCATAGGCACAGTCCTGTACTAGCACAGCCATGCAGCTCCAGGACCAGAGCTGCATAAAAATGCAGTAGTATCCCTTGTTACTATTGCCAGCAGGTATAAAGATATCCTGCATGAGAACCGGTGCTGACCTGGAGAACTGGGATATGAACCTAATCCTCATTATTCTAAGAGAGTATGGTTAGGTGTGAGAAAATTTGGGTCACAAACATTTGCTGCTTAGATTTGATTAAACAGTATGTGAAACTGAAAGCTTAGCAGACTCCCCTGATCTTGTATTATAACACTGCCAGGCAAGAGTCAAAAAACCTGGTAGATTAATAGATCCATTTAAATTCATGTAAATCTTCCTCCACAGAACAAACACACCTTTCCCATCTCAATAAAAATAGTTCTATAGCCCCACAAGCACAGTCTAAGATGCAACCTTTCTATAAATCAGCAATGAATATAAGAGGATCCAGCTGGCCTCTGTCCCCATTCTCCCATCCACGAACAGCAGTGGAAAACTTTCCACTTTAAGGGGCTACCAGGGAAAACCATAGTTTTAACTGGAGATTAAAACATTTGGCTGGAATGGTTTATCTGGCCTTAGCAGAGATAAAGACCAAAAATTCCCATGCTCCAGCTTTACCTTTCCAAAATTTTATAAGGAGAGGAGTACCTAAGGGATTAAATCCACCAAATACTAGAGATGATCTACAGAATAAAAATATCAGGTGCATGCACTTTTAAGTAACCAGAAGAGTCCTTTATCATGAGCTCGACATTCAGGCTCCTTCATTTTTTGGATTAAGCAATTTGGTGGAAGAAAATGGACATTGCTTACCTGAAAATTTTGAAAACTATAGGAAAGATGATTTGAAAACCTCAAGAATAACACAGACTCAAAAAAAAAAAGAATTCTTACTGAAACAAGTGTTGTCAGGGAACACACTGAATCTAGAGTCTAGATAACAATTTAGCCTTAGGCATCAGGAGAATTTTCTCCTTTTTGCAGAAATATTTGTCCTTGTCCCCAAAATGCCATTTAAGAAAAGTTATTCCTACATGACAGACCTCAGACAAGGATATCTATTAATCAGGTTCTGTTGGTAGGGGAAAAAACCCACAGCTTTCTACTCCAGAAATTTGGTATATTTCAGTGGGAGGTGTTTTTTGCTTTTAATAAGTCTGATTTCTTTTCCTGTTTCAAAACAGATTAATAAGTCAAGACTTGAAGTTTTCAGAAACCAATAGTCAGGTGAAATAAAAACATTTATCATTATTTTTCCTTTTAAGTGTAACCATACCTTTCATGTTATGAGATGATGGCTTTTTTTTTTCTAAATGTCAGTTCTCAAAACAAGAACAGAACCCATCTATTAGCTAATATATTTCTGTTCATACAATGAAAGCGACTTTCGAGATAAGAGGTTTGGGTTTTAACTGATTAGTTCTGATGTTCCCAATATATACATTAAAAAAACCCTAATTAGCTCTATTAATTTCATTTTCAAGTTTGCCAGTATTGCATATAAACTATTTGGAGCTATCATCATGATGTTTCATCCTGTGAAACATTTAAAACTTCAAAACATCTCTGTCAGTCTCAGTTCTGCAAGCGCTTACTTTCCCAAGCCTACGTTTGCCACACAAATTGCCATGACAGGGTCTAAGAAAAGCTGTGCTTACTTACGCAGGAACACTTTCAAATTCTTCTGCAGTTATTAAGGGTGCTTCTTTAATAAGTCTCGGCTCTTTTGTAAGTTTCTTTGCACGTTCAGGTTCTACAACTTTTGTTTGTTCTTCACATTTCACAGTTGGCCCAGTGATGCTGTAAAATGAATGAATATTAAGTGTATAAATAGCAGATAAGTAGTAAGGAGAATACCATTAAATTATCAAGTCTGCTTACTCACAGACCTAAGTTCCAACCCATCTGTTAGGATGGATGAACACAATTCATGATCTTTCCTGAAAGAAAAATAAAAAAAATCCTCCTCTGTTTCAAATTGCATACTTTAGCTGACTTCATTATAGCTCTTCATTTCTCTGCTAGAGAGGCTGCTAGCAGGTGAATTGGAAGCAGTCCAAATGCAGCACAGAGCAGTTAAGAATTCAATGTACCATTACATTTCACAGAACATGAGGCCTTGCTTTTTATCAGATGAACCACAGCACAGAGCTGCAGCCTAACAGGCAGATTTGAAATACTTCACAGCTCTTTGAAACAAGTTCAAATCTTGGGAAGCCTGACTCATCCATTAATCTTTTGAAGCAAAGAAATTCAACACCATCCAGCAGGCTGGGATATTTTTTTTTTTATATATATACATATTTTCTTTTTTTTTAAGGCAAGATCCCAAAAGCCAAGAAATTTCCAACTTTGAGTGATTATTAGAGCATTATTTTTATAAATTCACCCTTCCTCCAAACCCTCAGCTTAAAGCCTCAAACCCAGAGTTATTTGCCAGCCATCCACCTAGCTGCTCTCCTACTCATCTGTAGGAGGACATCAAAGAGGATGCATTTGGCCAAATTCACTGTCATCTGAATACAAGGACATTATTGGGATGAGATGCGCAACAGAAATAACTACAGCAGTACCGAGCTGACCTGTCACAAAGAACTGATCCTCTTCTTGTGGGAAGGTTAGATCAAAGTAGGGATCTTTGTTTGACGTGGAGCCCTATGGTCAGCAAAGAGCAAAGCAGTGCCTCATCTCAGTTGACCTGAGGGCTGGGATTTGAGGTGTCACTCGATGTGACACCCCCAAAGCCCGTGTCCCATTTCCCAGGGAAGAGGACTGCAGTGCAGGGGACAGCGAGTGCCACCTGCTGGACTCCCAAACTGTCCTGTCCCTGACACAGTGACGGGAAAGAAGCCCTACTCCGTGCCTTGCCACAATGCAGAGTCCTTCTGAAATCCAGGACACCAACAGTTAAACTAATTCAGATGTAAACATCTGAAAAACAAGGTGAGGCCCTGCACAAAACGAATCCTGGCACCCTGGAGCTAGCACTAGTGGCAGGGAATGTCAGCAAGGATGAGGGAAAGGGAAGGGCGGGGATTTTTGGTGGTGTTGGAGATGGCTTTGGAATAGAAGGATGAACACAAGACAAGGACTGAGAGAGGCGAGTTTGCATCTTAAAACTTCACCCAAACTCCACTCCACTCCAGTCTCCTGCCATCCTCCTCACTGCAACAAGCCTCTTATCTTTTCTAGACTATTCGCCACCCACAGGTACTTCTGCTTTGGGTTCCCACCCACTCCCTAGCCTGTGCAAGTATGGTACACATACAGCTCACTGCTGACCTGGACAATGAAAAGAAAGAATAGAAGCTTGTATTCAATATCTGGCTTTTGTGCAGTAAGAAACTGCTCTCTCAATAAACACCTGGAATACAAATGGCTTAAGATACATTGCACTTGCTTTATATTTCAGTGAGATTCTTCCGGTAAATAAGAACATCAAAATCAAGAACACAGGATAGAAACAATAACTAAAGCTGCGAGTTGTTCAATTCATCTGTGTGGGCGTTTTCATTCTTTCTGAGATTTGAAGGCTTGTCTCACCAGCGTTCAAGTGCTCGCTCTGCTTTCTGTATTACTGATCTCATGATATTCACTCAACAGACAATTAGTAGTCAGCTCCCCAAGCATTTTGGGATGTAGAGGAATAGATATGGAGAAGGTCAATGGAGGAAGGTTTGAAGAAGAGGACTGAAGACCTATTTACAGTGATAAAGATGGATTCTAACCAATTACGGTCTGCCTTACACTTGCTTGATCCTCCACTGCACAATACAGTGACAACAGGGGACAAAGGAGAAAGGGTGCTTTGACAAACAGCATTAACATATATATTCCTCAGGAAAAACAAACACCACAAACTGACACTGACAGAACAGCAGCTGTAAACCGGCAGAGCACAAGCTGTAGAAAATTAGAAAAACTTGATTAGTTTTACATGTGTGGTTCTTTCTCTAGAAAGGGAAGGACCCACTGAAGTTGTATCACAATTAACTTCTTGATCAAAAGCAGGACAAGACTGAAAGGGAAACCAACATCCAAAGAATCTTTTTTTATACCAGAGGTGACACAGTCACTAAACAAGCCTCATTTTCATCTAAACAATTTCCAGGAGCTAACGTAAACTTAAGACAAAGGGTTTTCCTAAATTAAGAAAGTAAGTTATGAAAGGAAGGCAGAACTGAAGAAATTCCATTCTTTCACACACAAACACACAAACTATAAAATACAACATCTGAATTGAAATGGAACTTGAAAAGGAACGAGATATCTCTAGACAAATTTTAGGAGGCTGTTTCCTAAACTGAGGGTTCATGTCTAAAGGGTTGCATTCAGAAAAAAGTTTCTCCACAAGTCACCTCTTTACCAGCTAAGACTAGTCCAAGTTTCAATACAAGCAGTACCTACACAGATGAGAATGTTGCTACACGCTATCTAAAATTACAGTACATTTTTCTCTTCTGTAGCCCTATTTCCACATCCTTAACCTTTTACTTTGCTGGAATATGCCTGAAATGTTTTCAGCCTGAGGCTTGCCTGGCATTAGGAGCAAGACCAGGTAAAGCTGATAGATTCAGGGCACATATTGGAAGCATTGAATTCAAATAGACTAATACATTGCCTTCTGACAAGCTACAAGGCTCGAAACAAGTTCTGGGATCTCCAGATGTTAGACTCTAGAAGAGAATCCCATCTGGTATATACTAACATCACTCAAAAATAAAAAGCAATTCCAACAGGCCAGAGAAAGAGCTGACCACTGAGAAACCTAGTCAGTTATAATGTTTTAGAAGCCTTCTGAATAATAGCTACTGTTTCACATACTCGTGTCTCCTTCTCTTACTCGAGCTTCTTTATTCTGAACAGCTTCTTAGTACAGCCTTCTCAAAGGCAGGTAGATGTCATTGCTAGCTAAAATAAATGCCAGGCTGCTGCAGGCAAAGGAGAATAACCACAACAATAATTCAAATCCCCACAGAAAGATGACTGAGTTAGAGGATTTTTTATTTTTTTTAAATTATATTTGGAAGGGCAGTGTTGAACTTCAGTTCTAGTGACCCAGCATTTGGATCGCTAACCCATCTGTCAATCCTTAGACACTGCAGCTATCAAATCAGCATGTTTGCAATTCTAAAGCAGGGAATGCTCAGATTTGTCAAAGAACTAGCTTTCTACTATAACGTCACACCTGCCACTGGAAGCTTCCATCCGAACAACTTGGTGTTTTACAGATTTTACCTGAGGGATTTGTTAGGGTGCTAGCACAAGCCCGGTAGTGAACAGCCAAGAGCAAACTCCAGAATCAATACATATAACAACCTTGGCTCCCAGAAGTTCACAGTTAATATACAGTAAAAGGAGCAGAGCTGTACAGTGCTGCAGCTGGACACTGCCAGGAGCAGCCCGATACGCCCATGCTCATGGACCACATACCAGCTCTGAGTTGGTTTAGGCAGATGGGGAGGAATGTTTTCACGGAGGTGCTGTGCTTCATTTTGATCTCTCTCAGCAGACTTCTGGAGCTCCTGAAATTTATGTTAGACTTCATCAGAAATCTGAAACTACTAATGTCAAGCAAATCAAATTAGTTTACCATTAGGGCAATGCTAAAATAATTTTTAACTTCATTAAGAGTTCTTTGCTCTCTCCCCATCATCTTACCTCTTTACCCCCTAATTTCCCAAGAGCAACTAGTAAAGCTCAGAAAAACAAAGCTAAGAGTGTGAAAACATAAGCTGGTTTCTCCTTGCCCTCAAAGTGTCAGAGAAATCTGAGTGGGCAAGAAGTAAATCTTTTACAATATACCCTAGCAGGTCTGGGCAGGGGAATGGCGGTAGTGATGAAGAGACACTACAGGAAACTCATCTACATTCCCCAAACACTTTCACAAAACATTTAACACATGAAGGCACTGCAAACACACACTGGAACAAGAAATAAATATTCTAATTAAATAGTTTTCATAGCTATTGCAAGGATGTAAAAAATAGAACTGTTCTTTAGATCATAGTATCTATTGTGATAAAGACATGCTTTCAATGTATAAACCTTGAAAAATAGAATTTTTAACATTCACTATGCTGGAGAGCTGCTTAATAAACCATCAGTAAGCCTGTTCCAAGCCCCAGCTTTCTTATAAGCACGTGTCCAAACATATCACTGAGGATCTAGAAAAGAACAACTACCCACTTATCAAAGATTCCTTTGAATCTTTCAGTATTTTATGAACATGAAAAAAAGATTACTTTTAGCAAATCCTTCAGTTTTTCTTGCTGTTGAACTTCAGTTTCCATTTTATTCAGGAGATCATGCAAGAGAACCATCTCATGTCCTATTTTACAGAGCATAGATTTGAGGGATGGTTCTTGACCTGTGAAAGAGAGAATGTTAAGCCAAAAAACCTCCAACACAAAACCCATACGCATTTCCCTTCCCTCCACAAGCAGTGATTATCTGCTAACTCTATGCTCCCCAACTACCATATCTTCTCAGGAGAAGCAGCAATATTTGCTGGTCAAACAGTCAACCTCCTACTCCATACAGCCAACAGAGTTCAAAGCTGATGCAGGAATAAAGGCCCCTCTCCAACACAATACTGAAAAGCGCTAAGCTGTACCCACTACCACTGCAGATTGCAGGTGGAGGACACAGGGCTTAAATGCAGCCTGGCTTTCACAACTGCTTGGCCGCAGCACCCTGTTCTACTTCGTGATCTCCCTCTGTTTAGGATTAAAGTTCCTCTTCCAACAGGAGGTTAGCCTAGATGACCAGATGACCCTCCCAACCAACATTTCTATAATCCTCTGCAACCTCTATTTGTGCCTAGGAAAGGATAAGAGATGAATCTAAAACATTCAGATCAATTTCAGTACATCAGTTTAAATAAGTTTGTTACCCACTGAGTGTTTGCATCACAGCCAGGCGCTCCTGGAATGCTAGGACAAGACACCTGTATAAACCTCCACCTATGCCTTTACACATTTTTGTAATTAGGCTAAACATACTCGCTTAACATACTCGCCAAGATATTTTTTAGTTCTCCTATCTGGAGCTTTCCCCACCAAGTATATAGAATAAAAGGTACACGAACCACCAGTCTTCATGTCCCTCAGAGGGACATACTTTCACTTAGCCTGTGGTCTCTGCTTGGCACCTAGTTCCCTGATAACGCTCCCATTTTGCCATCCTTGCTCACTTTGTTGTTGTCGTCTACATTTTACTTGATTCCCACTTCACGTTACGTTCCTTGTCTAATAAAAGCATTCCCATTTTCTGCAAGGAGGTGCAAACCAAAACCCACTCTTAATTTCTTTTACCTATGTTTCTTAATTGAAGAGTCTTTTTAATAGTCGAAATCTTCATGTTGATGTGAAAGCACAAATCTTCCAGGTCTGAGGACGCCATATCCTCTATTATCACACTGAGGGGAAATAAAAAAGAATGCAGTAATTTAAGAAAGACCTAAGTTGCAAACACTAGGCACACAAGCAGAATTTTAAAAAGGACCCTGATCTGTCAAAGAAGCAAAGGGAACTTAAATGAAGCAGTAAATGTAGTAACTACATTCTATTTTACTAATCTGAAAGCAGGAGAGGCAGCACAAAGTGACTGGCGTTAGACAATACAAAGCAATTTCCCTGAACTCTGGATTTAAATGCACTGTAATATCAATACAACGATTGCTCATGAAACTGGGTAGGATGTTCGCTACTAAAGGAGTTGGAAATTTACTGCAATAAGCAAGAAATATCTGGTTTATATAAAGTAGTACTATAAGGCTCTATCAGGGAAATTGCATCAGAAGATCAATATTTAAAGCGGTATTTTGTTTTGGATTTCTTTCTTAAAAAAGACCAGTAATTAAACAAAAGGAAGCATGCACTTGCTTGCTAGCAGAGTACAGAAGCACAAAACGTAGCATCATATATCGGTTGCTCTTGTGAAAATATAGTTATTAACTCTATTATAGAAAATAACTGATAAAAAACCGTCGCTGAAATGCATCTCCCCCAATCGCCGTGTTAACAAATCTCCATTTAATACTACTGTCTGGCAGCCCTTGTCTTCACCGCGCTCACACGGCTCCCTCTGGTGGCTAACTCACCCCTGAAAGCTCAGCTTTTATTTTGCTTTAGTTTTAAAATACTAAGAACTAGCACTCTTGCTGAACTACTTATTAGAGATTTGCCGATGTCGACACCCTCCGTACCTCAGGAGAAACCCTTACGACCCGTCGCACCCCCCCGCCCTCCGTTTTACCTCACGTCCTGACCCAACGCGAATACTTCCCCCACCCCCACCCCCGGCGCCCCGCTCTCACCGCTGCCGGTGACCGGAGACCAGCTGACTCGGGACGGCTCGGAGGAAAGCGGCTCCCTGCTGCGATGACCGGAGACTAGCCGGCTCGGAGCGGTGAGGAGGAAAGCGGTTCCCCACCGGAGAGACCCCGGCCGGTCCCGCCGTCCCTCAGAGGCGGCGCCGCTTCAAACCCGCCGCGCTCGGCCCGGCCGGTGGAGAGCGCAGGCGCCTGCAACCGCGCAGGCGCCCGGCGGGAAAGGCGGGAAGGGCGGGCGGTGCTGAGGGGAGAGGTCTCCCGCTCCGGTTCTACCCCAGAAGCTGGGATTGCACTACCGGAAAAAACCCCAACAAACAAAACCCACAGCATTTGTTAAGTGGTTATATAAATTCAGTTTATTTCGGCATTGAAGAGAAGACAACGCCCTCAAAAAAAATTAAGTCACTTTTCAACATATACATACTCATACTGGTATGTCTCCTATAGAACATCATCATCACCCATTGCTTTTTTTCTCGGGGGGGGGGAGCAGAACCCGACCATAAATAAACAGCTTACACTTACCCCAAACTCATTTTTTTTCTAATTAGCTACAGATATAAAGGTTTATTGCTAAGGATAGACTGCTTATCTCTCTGAAGAAAAAATATGCAAAAACTTTGTTGCTTTTCCGCAATTCCCTAATAAAGAATAGCTCGTAGTTCCCTCCCTCCCTTCCCAACTCTAAAAACAACCCCAAAACCCCTAAAGAACTGAGAAACATATTAACAACCAAATACATTAAAGGAGGACCATTTTTAAAGCAGTGACACGATCCAAGAAGTGACCGTGTTCAACAGACCTTTAAGGAGAAGGGAAAAACGAGCAAATGAGGAGTCCAGACAAAAGGTTACTGAAATTGCTCGGTACAAGAAGGCATCACCTTAACATTTTTAGCCGTGAAAAGTGGTCAGACCTTCAGTGGCGCAGGGATGGCTGCACTAACCCCTCCAGCAGTCCTGTCTACAGAACCACACCGAGCCAACATGTCCTGTGACTCCCATCTTCCAGCCTGTATTCATCTCAGAAACTCTCACAACCTCTACATTAAACACAGAGACACAGCCTGTCTTTGTGTAGACAAACCATAAAAGCATCAGTAAAAGGAGGAAAAAGGAAATTTGAAAAGCCCTGCTTCATAAGCAATTCTTAATGTCAAAAAATAATAATTAAAAGAAAGACAAAAAAAACAAGCCAAAGAGAGATGTCCCAAGCCCAAAAAGCTCAAAACACACATCCCCTCCTAACCTGGAGTTGTTCACATTTGCTAGCTGCTTCAAAAAAACAACTCAAATGTCTGTTCTAGACTTTAAACGTGGGGTTGTCTTGCACTAACCACCTCTGCAGCAAACTGAATTGTAACATATGACCATAAAAAGGAGTGAAAAAAATTACAGAAACACTATCAGATATAGAGAAAACTTATTCTAACTCCCCATGCTTATGAAGAATATTTGAACATGGCATTCAGAAGTTTCTTTTACTGTTTAACCATGCCATGGAAATCACTTGATGTTTGTGCAGACAGCTGAAACCCCCTCCTGTGGTCTCAATCAGTTTAGTGATTAAAAATATCATTTCTTCTGCATGCTTCAAGGGGAAAGAACTGCAGAAGTAAGATTCTTTCTGGAGTCTATTACACCATCTGGTGCTATCTAAAGTCACAAATCCAAATGTACAACAACCTTACAGAAAACTGTGGTATGTAAGATCAGGGTACGTTACTTTAGGGCACTGAATACTGAAATTGTCATTTCACGTCACCTGCAAGAAAAACTTTCCCAAATCAATACACAGTGTTCTTTCTGTTTCATATACATAAAATATTTAGCACGAAGGTCATAAATTGTCCTTTAGCGTTCATCTTTACAAGTCTATTTTATCATCAGGAAGCAAAAGAAAAGTGATCTTTGCATTTTATTAAGCAAACACCCCTGAGTAAAGAGGCTGATACCCACTGTCTTCTCTTTTGCAAGTAAGCACGCAGACACTCAGCATGCCGAAGAACTGAAAAAGAGAGAGTGCACAAGAGATTTAGTTTTGCTGTATTTTTCATTTCGGTCATCAAACTCAACACCTATATGTTAATTAGGCTTCATCATAGCAAGGACATTCCTTCCATATTAAAAACCACTTAGAAAATACATCTACAGAAAGTGATTTTTTTCCTCTCCCCTTTTCGTCAGGCAGATGACATGGAGAGAGCTGGAAAATAACAAGTGAGGAACAGAAGACTAGGTCTACTTCAGAGCCAGAAAAAGGCTGTAGGCTAATAGGACATGGTAGAAGAAAAAGCCCTGAGATCAAAGGGCAAAGAGTATTATCTTCCATGAGGGAAGAAATAGAAACATTTACCTTTACAATGGCAAACCCCAGGATTACAAGCATGGCATAGCTGATAACACTCTGCAGCCCAGACTCCAGCTCCTCTGCACAGCCCTGCCAAGGAAGAGATAGGTGAAAATAAGTTAAAAGACACTAACTCAGCTGGACTTTTTTTTCTTTCTTTTCTCCCCAACCCTTCAAAGGAAGCAGGACCTTGTAAGGCCTGTCTAACCAACCACTGCAGACCTGAGAACTTCCATTCTTGTCTTCCAGACCTGATGGCTTCTCATTCTCCTCTTGCTTGAGGAGAGGCACTGACAAACTGCAATTCACCGACATTTTCTGCTTCTCAATCTCCTCCAGCTCAGGTCACTTAAAGAAGTGCCCAAAACTCAGAGCCAGGAAGATCAGCAATGGTATCTATAAAAGTCAACTTATGGGCTTGTGCCCCAGACTGAAGAACCTGCTATGCAGTTCTCCAGATTCAGCATGGTCAATCCTAGAAGAGTCTCTTTCCCTACCCCAGATCTGTTTAAACTACGTGCCCGTAGCTAGTGCCGGGGCCTTGTCACGTTGCTTCTGTAGCAACGTGAAATGGAGGAAATTGCTGAAAAGAATTGGATTAAGTTATCCCTAAACCCTGCCTGAAGCGCTTTTCCTCATTGGTTCTGGCTGGTTGAGAATGATCATGGCCCAACTGTGAAACTGTGCCCTTTATCCTCACCCGTGTATTGAGTTCCTGTAGCTGATCCAGATGGCCCGTGCAGTTCTTCATATCTTGCCTGCAGCAGCTCAGAGGGACACTGTTGTTACCGGTGGAATTAAACCACTGCGTGGTTGTCCAGTCACTGTAGTTCTTTACCCCACAACAATGAAGCTGCCAAACACAGGACAGTTACAGGGATGTATGAATATATACAAACATGAATGCTGGTGTTGAGTTAAACCTCTCCTAGGCATACTGGGCAAGAGCTGCCCTCAGTATGCGGCAGATTTACAAGCAGCAGTACTTCAGGAAAACAGCAGTAGATATAATAGATCATCCTCCCTTCATACACTATTACCTCCTTATTGGTTTATTCTTTGTGAAAAATCTAATATTAAAGTGACAGGTTGCAGGATAGAGTCTTCTGTCATCTTTCTATTTTATGATAGAGGATTCTCAGCAGCAGCAGTTATTCACATGTACTCGTTTGGTCTGATGCAAAGGCCACTCACATCAACAAGGTCATTCATTTACATGAACTTCACACCAGGAGCCTGAAAAGGCCAACTCTGCAATGTGGGGAGCACCCTCAATTGCCTTGGAGATTCAGATGCTAAACACTGCTGCAGAGCCAAGTTTCAGGATATGACCGTACTGACCCTCCTCCCCAGCCTTCCCAGCCCAAGTTCCTTGTTTAGGACCCCACTGTTCTTTTCTAAATAATTCTCAGGACAATTTAAAAGTTTTCTTACCTGCTCTTGCAAGTAATCCACAACAGCAGACTCCGAATTTTTCCCATCATACTTCTCAAAGACTGAGTGCATTGTGCCTTGCACATCAGTTTTTACCTATTTGGAGAGGAAAAAAAGACCCCCATATTGTTTTAACATGAGAGCTAAGAATTTTATCTAGTGGAAACTAGATAGTGGAAAAGATCTGTATCCCAACTAAGTCAGGGGAAAAAAAAAATTAAAAAAAAATAAAAAGCAAACGATGTTTTAGATAAAATGCAGGTAGCACTTAACCAGAATCACATTCCTGGATAGAAGCTTGCCTCCCCTGATGGAAGAGCACTCCTTTGTGAGCATCAACAACTGTTTAATTCAACTTAGAGATTGTTGCGATGCCTGCCAGGTACTTCATGTATTCAAGAAAACTGGATATATTGGAATGCTCTAACAATGCAAGATCTATTCTTTACTTTTAGGTTAATACAGAGATGCTAATTCTTCACTTACCTTTTCCCTGTAAACAAATCCCAGGACAAAAGCCGATACTTCTGCAATAAAGATAACCAGGATAATGGCCAAGAACTGAAATTAAAAGAGAGAGACTGTAAGGAAGAATTCCACAGCATTTGAATTCAATTGCACACTACCCATCACGTTCATTTATACTCGTAAATTATCATTATCTGTTGTTGCCTCTCCAATCAAAATAGTTTCCAGAAAATAAATTAGAATAGGACATCACTGTGCTTGGCTGGGACTATGACTGTGGTTCCACAGAATCTGTGCCCAATGTAGGCAGTCTCCTGAACACTGCCATGATGTGATCTGTGTGAAGAGCCTATGAAACACTTCACAAGGTGGCTGTCGAACAGGACACTGCACAAATAAACCAGCAACTGAGTTGGGTATGTTGTGCACTGCTTGCTGAGCTCATACTGCCTTCAAGGCATGAGCTATGGGCCTGAAGTTACTCAGCTTTGAACCTTTCTAGATTTTTAAAAATCATTCTAGAAGAAGTGCGGGCATACTTTCAGGATTCAGAGAACTAAAGTCAACAGAAAAATACCTTTTTTTTTTTTTTTTTTTTTTACTTGCTTTGGAAATTCACATCTCCTCCTGTTCCCTCACCATCACTCTTCTTCTCAAAACTGGCTAGTCTCCACACCTATCTCCAGGAAGCTAGCTGAGGCAGAGCCATGAAACTGCCCATGGGTATTTGTCTGTACAAGGCAGTGCAACTAATAATTTAGCCTGCACCTCACTCGCCATCAGTCAGTGCCTCACAGCAGCACGTAACTCCCACAAAGGAGCAGTGCTTCAGCAGTATATTTCAGAATAATCTTTTACTTTCTGTTCTGTGTGTCCTGAGAAGGTCTAGTGTAGCACTTCCCATACCACGCAACAGGGTGAAGAATAGGACATGCAAGAATGTGCAGCACTCACCACCCCTAGACCAACTCGAGACTCCCGGAAGGTGGCACAGCAGCCGATCAACCCGATGATGAACATTACCACAGCGACGCAAATAATGATCACGGCTGGCAACAGAGCGTACTTGTCCTGCAGAAAGTTGTCGTAGCTCTTGTAGGTGTTAATGACATATGCCCCAACATAGCTGAGACCTGCTGCTGCTGCCTGAAATGCAATAAAGTCATTAGCAGTTATTTATTAAGCCTCTGCCCAGGAAAGTAAATATGGACCTTTTTGTAACAGTGCAATTAACATTTCCACTTAAGAAGGAATGACTACAGTATGCGAAGATCTAGAAGAAAAAAATGCTGCATCTGAAACTAGCTACCCATTCGAACTTTAACACAGAAGAGAGAATTAATTTCCCATGAATCACTCTTCTGCTAATGAAGCACCACTTTAGCCAAGCTGAAACATAAGTCTATTAACATGCATCAGTCAGTGTCTCTGCAGAGGGCCAAGCTCACAATTCCTACACAAGATCACCTACATCCTGCATTTGGAGGAATCAACTTTTAAGATGATCACTACAGGGGTGGGCTGTTGGTTTTGAGCTTCTTTTTTTTTTCTGAGAAAAACTCATCCTTTCCACTCTCGCAACACCATTAACCACTAAGACAGCTATAAATGTTCTTGTTTTCAGCAAAACACAGTCCTTCCTTTTTCTAGAGGAAACACATTTCTGCAACCTGTAAAATAAACTCTCCTCCAAAAGGATATTTTGCCGATTGAGGCCAACATACAGTGCACCAGTGACAGCTGCCCAACTAGCAGCCTTACAGACCGAAGGCTTTTATCTGCAGAACTGAGTACAGCCCTGGAAATAACACGGAAAGACTCAGCAATGCCCTGCCAATACCCCAGCAATGGCATAAAAAAATTCTCTCAAGAGTTACAACAGCTCACCCACCCCCTATAATCCTGCAGCACAAGACAACCCCTGTAAAAATGAAGCACAATCCATACTCACATTCTAGAAACTCGAGGGAAACCAGTCTATTTGTTTTCAATAGGCTACAACTGGATTTCATCATGCACCTTACAAGCGGTTCATTACTTGCCCCAGTGCTGTATGTCTTAATAAAATCAAACACTCCTCACACTGGAGCTAGGACTTGCTAATTCCTTTACCTTGTTTGGCCCCTTCCCCTCCGGCCAGGTCTGGTGCCTGCCCTTCAATTACCTCCACATCCTTCATTTCAGACAGCTCTCAGCCCACACCGCTCTCACATTCCTGGACGCTGCCTGTGCCTCAAAATTACTGGGATCAGATGCACCAAGTGATGAAACCAGGATCATATTAACCCTTAAGAGACATTTAGCACACATCGTGTGCTGGGGCTCAGATATGGCAGGTCCTCTGCACAGTGAGGTATCAGGAAAAGGAATAGGATCACCAGTTCTCAAGCTTTTTTTTTCTTCTCCACATGCATTGGGTTTTCAGATGGTGCTAATGATTAAAGCAGTTCCTAAAACTTCCTTTAACTTTTCCTCTCATTGAGGAAAAATCTCTTTCCCATTTCCCTGTCTGCAGGCATACAGCAACCAGGGCTTCTTCCTCCCACTCCTTTTTAGGGATGCAGGGAAAGGATGAGACCACTTTAGCTCAAAGGGCACCATTGCCTTCTCACTTCACCACCGTGAGCAACCTCACCCCTTCCTCCTCCAACACTATGCTCTTGTTGCTGAAAGCGGGACAGGAAAAGTCCCTGGAGTGGTAGTAGCACTAAAGGTGGGGCTGGGGACACTGCACCCCCATCCTGCCTTGCCTTCAGTTGCACAAAAAGAGCAAGGCATACGACTCAAAAAGTGCATCCCATATTTCAGGCCTGGAGAGTGGGATGCACATGCGACTGTCCACCTATTCTCTGTTCTGGAATGGCATCACCTGGGCAAGGGCAGCCACGGAGAAGGAAGCAACACTCCTCAGCTAACTATACATCATTGTGGAGAAAACTTGATGATGGGATTTGCTCAGTATATGCTTTATTTCTTACATTTTAGGACTATCGAGCACCATGATTGGCCATGTTGGCCCCAAACCCAGTGGAAACAATGCAGATTCAAGACAGGGCATGCAGGGCTTTTATTAATCACAGAAATGCTCTGCTCAGCTTGGCCAGCGCCAGCTCAGAAAGCAGCTCATGCAGTTCCTAAAAGGGTTCAGAGTTTGGCCCCTGCTCCCATGGAAGCCATGGAAAACATCCTAGTGACCACAGCAGGAACAGCGGGATGCTCTGGGTTGACTTAAAAACTTCTCCCTACTTCTGCATGGCAAAAAATATTACACAAATAATGCCACAGTTACCGTCAGAGTTGTCCCATCCTGACTGTAACCCCTGGCTGCATTTGTTGCTGGGGTTTGAAGCCCTCCTGGTAAACATGGGTATGGCTGGAAAGTAACGGTATTCTAATTTCTCAGGTTTGGGGGAAATTTCAGGCAGACGCACCACAACTCTACAGCATGCACCAAGTCATAATCCTCCACCACGAATACAGATACAACATGGCGATGCTCCCAGCCACCATGCTTGTACCCCAAAAATCACCTCATCCTTGGTGCCTCTGCTGCTGCCATCACTGCAAACCTAACACAGAGCTGAGATATGGCTTTAAAAATTCCAGGCTAGAGAAAGTACTCCCAGATAGTCACACCAAACCAAAGGTGGAGCCGGCCACTAGCAACACAAAGCCTCCTGCACGTGCACTTTTAAACCAGGCGCTTGCATCTGGGCACAGCCACTAATGAGAATATTTTTCTTGAGGCAATCAGCCTTTGGTGCAGCTCAGTACCCAGGTTGGGATGTCCCACTGCAGTTGTCATCAACCATTGAGTGCCCACAGCCCCAAGAGAAAACCAGAAGGACCGCGAGACCCTCAGAAAGGATCATGATAGAGGAAGGCAGCCCCTGGGGAAATGGAATGGGGGTGACTTTACTGCAGGAAAGGCAGAACAGGCCGAATAACTGGGGTACAAAAAGGCATAAACCATGTTTTTGGCAAGTAAATGAGTCATCCGCATTCAGCCGCAATGTCATGTCTAACACATGCACAATGAAACAGCCTTGTGACTTAGTTAATGTGTAAAAGTTAATGGGCAAAGTGCAAAGTTAATTGTTTGTCATATTCAGAGGATGCAAAGCCCTGCTCTTTTGCGTAACTCTAGTCCCAGCCTTTACAGTAGTTCTGTATTTCTAAAGACAGTCTGCTTCACAACTTAATCTTCCTATAGGATGTTTTACACAAAAGAATCCCCCAGTATTTCCATTATCCTTCTGCAAGCGATTTAGACAATAGGCACGTTCTTCATCTCTCATCCATACTTTATGCCTAATTTTCTCCGTATTTTCAATGTGCTCAACACACAATGCAAAGGAAGCACACACAGGAAATGCTGAAGACGGACCAGCTGTGGGAAACTAAGAAAAACCTTGTTGCTAGTAAAGGGCTACCACAGATTTTAAAAAAAATAAATAAAAAATTGTGAAGCCAATTCACAGAAGTCCCATAAAGCCAGGACTAACAAAGCTCCACGACAGTAAGCCAACATCAGAGGGTCCAGTGTTGAGTTCAAGGAGATTCTTGCCCAAACTTTATCAACGGAAATATAGACCAGCACTTTCACAGTACATTTTATTGTGACATTCAGATTTTGTCTGGGTTCTGGTCAGAGATGAAACACAGCCAGCAAGAGGTCTATTATAATTTCCAAACTTCTGCTTCCAAGCAGAAAAAGGAAGTGTAGTGAGGTAAAAATAAGAGACTTTGGGTAAAGATCTGGCTTAAAGGAAGTTCACATTTTTCCCCACAAACTGAGATACAGCCACAACTTCACCCGTGGTTTTTAATTCAAAGTGAAGGTTTTGAAGCCTGAAGAGCAGAGTCACTCAGGAGTAGAAGGCATTTCAGCTAACGATCTGTTCCCTGTTTTATTTTTGCAGATAAGTCCCAGAGCCAAACTTCAAAAGCAAAGATGAAAAATATTTCGGAACATAAACCTGAGCTCTCCCCTTAAGCCTTCTCAGTACTTAAGGCAAATTCAAAATCTGGTGGAGGGATTTTCCCCCCAGCATTGCAAAACCTTCAGCCCATTCCTAGATCCAAGATGAAACTTCTCAGAAGAGAAGTACAAGACATGTCCTTTGCACTGCTGAAGATAGACCTTAAGTCAGAAGTGTAAAGTATGCCTGATTAAACAGCTTCTGTTGGATCTCAAAAAAAAGAATTTTCACAAATACAAAGGCCAGTTTAAGTAATTACTTTTGGTGAGGAAGAGATCAAATAATTCTTTCTCCATGATTAGTCAAACACTTTCTCAAACACATCTAAAATTATATACAAGGTTGCCAGGATTATTCCAAGAAATTCACAGTAGAAATTGTTGTTGTTCTTTACAATTTTTTTTTCTCTCCTGCTTGAAAGTTTTCTTTCAGAAGAATTCAGTGCAAAATAGGATCACGCGATGCACAGAGAAGCTTGGCCCAATGTGGCTGGCAGAAACCCCAGCACTGGCAGCCAAGGAGTGATGCAAGGCTGATACGGGAGAACCAGTTCACCTGGTCCGTGGGGCTGCATCATTGCCTGCACCTGGCTGTGGTCCACCAGCAAGCACTGTACCTCTGGCAAGCAGAACATCATCCTAACCTTAACCCTTCCTCCCCAAACATCCCCAGCTGACTCACCGGGGCCCCAGGAAACACTGCTGGTATTTCTTTACAACGCTGATGATGCACGTAAAACAAGCTGAAGAGATGAGGCAAATGGAAATTTTGCAAGAAAACCCCCTTTCACAGCTGAGTGACACAGCTGCAACTGTCTCTGCTGTCTCACCCACCACAGCTTGCATCATTCAAGGACCTAAGCAAGAATTACTTTTTTCTATCCTGTGCTTCTGACAGAAAGCAGAGATCTTAAATTGTTTGAGTGTGAACAATAAACTCCTTGTTCGGGTTGAGCAAAAAGAAAGCAAAGCTGTAACAACTGGGCTGTCCAAGGCTGTCCTGTTTGGGCAGGACCTGGGCAGGGTTACTCACCAAGCTGACTTCACCCACCTCTTCCACACTTAGCCCAGCCAGCTGAGCCAGGGAGGCAGGTATACAGTAGTGCTCTGCTGCAGGAACATATATAACAAGCTGGAACTCTCTCCAGCCACATAATGCACACACAGCACCGTGAATATTCAGTCTTGCCCAGGGAAACAGGAGGGGATAGGACTGGATGGCTATAAGGAGCCCAAGCTGTCTCACTGATGCAGAACAGGACAGCTGTTGGAAAAGAGTAGGTTGTTGTTTTTTTTTTAAAGTACAGCAAGATTTTTACCTTGTGTTCCACCATCAGAAGAGGAATTTTTTTTTTTATATGCTGATGACCATGAGCCCCTGCCCTTCTAGAGATACTTACGGCCATGCAAATACTTCATGACACTTGATCAGTGTCACAGCCATACAAGGGCCCCCCTAAACTTCCCTCTATACCACTGCTCTGAGAAAAAAAAAAAATTACAAAGTTTGCATCTGTCAGTCAAGCAGAACAGATATTTTCTACCTTTCCTTCTTTGTTTTAGTAAGTTGACCTTACATGATGGCTGGGAACAGAGGTTTGTGTTCGTTTGCAGTTATCAGCATAGGCTTCTTCGTCACTCACAAAACCTAAATAAAATACAGTAAAGGAGCCAACCTACTAGCTATGAAATTAAAAGGCACTGTTTGTTGGTTCAAGGTTTTCTGGGGCTTTTTTTGAAAGTTTATCCCAGAATCTTCCAATTTCAGAGTGTTGATTTGATCATTTGGTCTGTTAATATGGACCAGTATAGGATTTTCTTTTTAAAAGGCTGGCCAGTTAAATACAGAGTAATAAAGCTATAGTGTTAAAAGGAAAAGCTGTAAGAACAAGGTAAATTGCAAATTCACCAAACAAGTGTGTTCAGCCACATGCATCTCCTACACAGTAAAAGAACTGAGATAATGACACTTAAAAAAAGGCATTTCTCCCACATCAGTTCTCAGACAGGACCTTCCCAGGGCCAGCACTAATATCTACCACAGCACAAAACTTGGACTGATTGGACTTTTCCCCCCATATTGTTAACTTTTTATGGGCAAAGAAAGATAGGGTAAATAATACAATTTAAGGAGTAATAGTAGTTGTTTTCTGCAGCAAAATATTACAAATATGTACTGGAAGAACTATTAATATCTACACAAACCCTTTCTGAACCATTTCCTTCTAGTTCTTTGTTAGACAGTCAGCTCACAGAGGTGTTTTAGTTAATTTTAAGGCTTGAAAACCACTTCTTTCACCAGTATCTTTGTGTAGCAGTGATTTAAGTCAGAGCGCCTCACCCAATACAATACCTGATGCTGATGTTTTGCCCTCACATCAAATAACTACATTCACTCAGATGCTATCACGTTTTCAGTAATTTTAATTTGCCAGAGGACAGATTAGGATATCATCTTCACTTACTAGTTTGCAAAGTGTTTGCCACTACTGTGCTGTCCCCATCCCCCCCATATCTAGAATCAAGCTCCAACAACACTGATCTCAATTACAGCTGCACACCCCACCCCCCCCACCCCTTAATACAGAAGACACTCCTTATCTTTGGGTTTTTTTTGTGTACAAAACCAGTTTTTGATTTACCTTGATAGGTAAATCCTCTGCTCGGAAGGGTTTGCGCAACATTTCCTCCATAAACAATTTATTTGATTACCCAACAACCACCATGCACAGCAAGGGCAATTACTCTTTCTGGCTCCCTTGCTGCTTTATTGTACTGCAAGTTTTATTCTTCCCATTTGCCACCAGATTTTCAAGTCCTCCCTAGCTTCTGCGTTACTCCATTTCCGTGGAGTCAACAGGTTTTCTAGTGACTTCAGGAGAAAACAAAGGCACTGAGCACTTCCACAAAAGTCTTCTTCATGTTATGCGTGCTTTAACAACTTCACAGCTCCTGTTTTAAACTCTATTTAGCATGTACAGACCACGCAGCTCCCCAGACCTAGCAGTCTCCCTTGGCTCAAGGCAGTGCTCTTTTTTCCCAGCACTTAGGGCAACCCTGGCTCAGCACTTCCCATCCCACTTACACAGATTCCTCTTTCTTTTCCTGTCCCAGGTTTAAAACTCTGCTAGCTGGGAGGGACCTCCTGACTTTGGCTACTGTTTCCTACCCTGCTTATGATATTCATTTCTCTGAACGATAAATCAATTAATTGCTGCACTTGCGTGATCTGGCTTCATCCAGGACAGCATGTGACCCTCCACCTGTGGTACAGAGGAGCAGGCAGGCTCCAGCATGCCCATCAGATGGCTGTGCAGGCAACAACTGCTATGGAGGGGACATACCCACCATCTGCTGCAGCTCCCGGTCACACATAGCTCATGGCCACCGCCGGACAGGCTGGCCGTGCACCGGTGAGGTACGAGGTCACAGAAGCATGGAAGGGTTGGGGTGGGAAGGAACCTCTGGAGGCCCTCTGGGCCAACCCCCTGCTCAAGCAGTGCCACCTACAGCTGGTTGCCCAGGACCACGTCCAGGTGGCTTTTGAGTATCTCCAAGGATGGACACTCCAACACCTTTCTGTGCAGCCTGTGCCAGCGCTCCATCACCCTCACGATGAAAAAGTGTTTCCTGATGTTCAGAGGGAACCTCCTGTGTTTCAGTTTGTGCCCATTGCCTCTGTTCCTGCCACTGGGCACCAGTGAGAAGAGCCTGGCTCTGTCCTCTTGGCAGCCTCCCTTCAGGTATTTATGTATATCAATAAGATCCCCCCGAGTCTTCTCTTCTCGAGGATGAAGAGTCCCAGCTCCCTCAGCCTTTGCTCACAGGAGAGATGCTCCAGTCCCTTCATCATCATCATTGCCCCCTCTCCATTATGTCAGTGTCTCTTCTACTGGGAAGCCCAGGACTGGACCCAGCACTCCAGACGTGGCCTCACCAGTGCTGAGCAGAGGGGAAGGACCACCTCCCTCCACTGGCTGGCAACATTCCTCCTGATGCAGCCCAGGGTACCCACCGCCTTCTTGCAGCAAGGGCACGTCGCTGCCTCATGGTCAGCTTGGTGCCCATCAGGACCCCCAGGGCCTTTTCTGGGAAGCTGCTTTCCAGGACATGCACGGCTCTGCTCTGCTCCCCACTGTCCTACAGGTCCTCTAGTTTCTGAGGCCTTGGAAGCCTATAGCTTCAACTCTTTCTCCACTTTTTTCTACTGGAAAAAAAAAGCAATTAGCAATTTAAAAACCTAGAGCACACATTTCTGTGTTCCCTCAGACTCTCAAGTTGTGAAAACATTGATTTGGAAAATAATAAAAATACTGAACTCAGCAAGTTGGCTCTGGTTTGGAGCAAAAGGCAGCAAAGCTGCGAACCCCTACCAAATTGTCCTCAATTGCCAGCAGCACCAGGAGAGACATACCACTGATCTTGTGCCAGTCACTAGCCACAATTTTAACACCTTTAAACCATGGTCACCTCATGTGAGGTACAGAGGTGGGACCTAACGAACAAAACTGTACTGAGCCTACTTACACAAAGCCACGGGAGACTCTTCAAAGTACATTATATCTAAATATTCAGCTGCAATGTACAACTACGGGGCATGTTTCAGCTAGCCTTCAAAACACACCGCAGGGCTGCTTGGTGGGTATGGTGGGAAGTGCTTGCTTTTTCCTTTTCTCCCTCAAATGAAAACAATAAGCAGCAGCCAAAAGGTTCTGAAAACCTGTGGCTCTCTCTCAGAGAAAAAAAGAAAACCTACACCAGCATCTACTTGCAGTTTTTACGTGCTGCAAACCCACACACTCAAGAAGTGATTCTGGTTTTAGTGGGTTTGTTTTCAAATTATATTAAATAAATGTTTTCCTTAGAGTTGTCCAAGCATGTCTTCTTCTGTTTCCTGAGCCTAACTCGAGGGTTATTTTCCCATCCCTAAATGCCAGCACATATCCTATGAAGTGTAAGTGGTGGGATGTCCTCGCGGAGACATTGCACACCAGTGCAAAGCAAGGAATCCTGCCCCAAATCCTCTGACTTCTAACGCTTAAACCTCTGCCTTGGGGTCAGCATGCTGCTGCTGACCACAATCGCAGAACATCACGCACCTCTGAGGACAACAGGACCACTATTAGGAGAAAGCAGCACCACCCTTTTCACTCTTATTCTCCCCAAATACCAAGAGTGCAGGGCAAGACCTCGCTGTGAGTGTAACTTCAGCTGAGCATGGATGGATTTATCAGCCACTGCCAAGCTGTTTTGGCTCTGAATGTCCAGCTCAGACACAAAACACCCTCTAGTTCAATATTTGCCTTCAGAACCACTCTAGTTTCTTAAGAAGCTGTTTCTGGCTCAGCCATCAGATCCTGCAACTAAACTGAATAGCAAAGTGCACCTAAAACACAGTGGAGCTAATCCTACAGCCTGGGGAAACTTCTTGGAGCTGGTAACGGGGCAGATGCCTCTACAATCTGCCCTGACATATTGCTTGTCACCCAGCTGAAAGGGAAAGAACATGGGGAGCAAGGCTGCATGGTTGTTGTGTGCTTCTTCCTGTGAAGAAAAATGCAGGTTGGGATTCTCCTGCCGCAAAGGGATCCTGCCAGCTCCATGGTAAAGCAGCTTGGTAGTGCAACACTTTGGGGGAAAATGAAGGAAATGCCCTGTTCATACATCAACTACAGGAAAGAGCCGCTTTCTATTCCCCCTGCATGAAGTATCCTCCAGCTCTGAACTTCTTGCAAAGGGGTAGCAAAATGGGACCTCTCGAGCAGCTGTAATTATCAGAGGCACTTCTACAACATCAGACCTCTGGTTCCAGAGACCTGCAAACAGTGTGACTTGTGAAGAGACCAAAGTGTGTTTAGGACCAGACCCATAGCCCGGCCATCTAACAGGAGCGTTTTCACAGCCTCAGGGACTACTGGGGACAGTCAGACTAAGGTTGTTCCCCAGAAGCAGACAGGAAAGGGTGAAGTTTCTTGCACTGTGTCTGCATCACCATCTGAACACCTCCCCTTTCCTGATCACACAGCACTGACATCTCAGTTTTAATTTTGTCCATGAGGCCCCTACGCATATGGCAGAGCGCATTTTCCTGAAAGTCAGTTAAGTTCTGCTTCCTCATTTTGGGCAGAGTACTTTAAAATAAGGAGTAACTTTACCCTTTCAAGGCAAAAGAGGATCATGCAAAGTGCCAAGTCCGGTACCAAGCCCTGGCATCAGCCCCCTCCAGTGACCTCTCCAGTTCACGTGGCTGTTCCCCCCCGCAGTTCAGCAACAAGTTCACAGGAGTGCTGGAAACAAACCCACCATTTCCCACCCAACACTCCTCATGTTGGGTCAAGATGTCCCCCAGCCCTCCCCGGCTCATCGCCCCATCCCAGGGGGTTCAGGAAGCCCCAGCCAGTACCACCAGAGGGGCAGAAACAAGGAGCCCACAGGGAAACCTGTCCTGAGCCCTTTCAGAAAGGGATGAATGACCACAGCTTTACTCGCTGGATGTGCTAAAAAAAATAAAAAAAATAAAGCCCTTGGTTAAGCAGCTTTTTCCACCATGGATGCTGCTGTGAGTCAGACTGACCCCATGTCCCATCAGCATCATTTCCCTGACCCGGAGCGGGGAGGAGAGTTTCCACAGCTCTTCTATCTTCCTGTCAAGTATCACATAGAGCATTAAAAGCCAGCAGCGCTGCCTATACCTCACTGTCACGCATAGTGGGCAGCTACAGACAGGATTAAGGATTTGCTTAAGAACAGATGGAGGAAAGGTGAGAAACAGGTCACAGGGCTACTGATACCCAGACCTCTAAGGACTCTTTGGAGAATACCCCCATCCTTAAAAAGAAATGTGTTTCTAGCACCAATAATCTCCAGCATAACCTTTGCTATTCACTACATTTTTAATCCCACTGAGGGATTCAAAATTCTCCTCCTCATTGGGTTTTATTTTTTAAGTATCCCGATTTCTCTCTGACTGATGCTTCAGAGCAAGCATTCCCAAACCACCCATCACTGGCATGAGTGATTTCAAACCATTCACAGATGCAGGAACTTTGCCAAACCCTGCCATAGACCAGTGCTGGGATCACTCTCCTGGGCTTCTCCTCCTTGGACAGTACTGTTGCTGTCAGCAGATCAAATTCTGCCCTCTCCAATTCACCAGTCCTGCTAAAACTACCCAGGCAATAACTTGCCCAACAGCAGAGAAGAGCATAAAGGCAAGTGAAGCAAGGCTGGGGATATGCCCACCTCTGATAAAAAGTGAATGGGAAACCTGGGCAAACAGGATTTTCACAGCAGCAACACTTAAGGTAGCCTTCTAGTGATGAACTCCCCAGGACTCCTGGTGAATGCCAAACCCTCTCTGGAAGCAGGTCTGTTTAGTGACAACAAAGCTGAAAAAGGTGAGCAGGTACAAGCTGCTAATGGCTGAATTCAGCAGCACAGCTCTGGGATTAAAGAAGGGAGCTTAGAAGAAAAGCAACCCTCAGATCACGTTATACAGAAATATCAGAAGATTAAACTTAAATCTAGTTTTAAGATTCCCAGTTCCTTCCCTTGGACCAGCAGGTGAATCCCAGCATTTCACCTCCCTCCTTCAAGGAGCATCATCACATCCCACCCAGCCAAGTCCCCTCACAAGGCATCACCAAGAAGATCAGAGTCTCCTCCAACCCTCACCATCCCTCTTTTAGGTGGCCAAAGTTAAACCAGCATCCCCAGTCTTTACCTAGAACAGGCCAACACCCACTTACCAAAATAACCACACACTTGGACCTAATTAGTAGGTGCTAAAAAGCAAAATTGGAGGTGGACAAATCTCCCACAGCTTAAAGCACCACCCTTGGTAACTGTAGTTAAAGAGCTTCAATCAATGCCTTATTTGTGGGGGTTATGCACACCTACACCTCCTTCACTCCTCCTCCCCCCCCCCCCCCCCCCCCCCTTTCCCCCATAGCAGAATGACCCACAGATATGATGGTGAGCCTAGTGGGTAAGAGAGAAGTTGTTTTTTCACCTCATTTAGGAAGCCATTGTTTGTTATTCTGCAAAATCTGTCTTTCTTCACTCCTGCACTCTGATAACAATCAGAGATCCAAAAGAGGATTTATTGCCTTTTTAGGACATCTCTAAGCAATAACCTTTGTCAAAGCACAATTAACTGCACCAGCTGCTGAATATGCAGGTGGTGAATTATTTTCCATAATCATTTCTAAGCTGGGCAAGGTTTGCAGCATGCAATGCCTGAGCACGAATTACTACTTAGAGAAGGACTAATGTTCTTTGCAAATCTTATGTTTTGATAATGATCTGGAGCCTTGTACTAGTAGAGCCCCAACTGTTAGAAATGTTCTGAAAGAGCATAAAAGAGTCAGTTCCTCCTTCCCCACCCTCCTAAAACCTGAATTCCAGGTTCTGCAGTTCTGCTGCAGGAATGCAATTACCACAAGTAATGGTGGTGGCAGCATCTAAATGCCACAAGGTTTGGGGCTGCATTGCTTTTCCTAGGATAAAAAAAGCCCAAAAGGCTGGTTTGGGTCACCCCACATTCAGAGGCTGCAGATATGCAGAAGGATAATTACTGATGGTCCATGGATCCAGATGACCTACTAGCTTCAATCACAATTAGAGAGTTCTCCTACAGCAGAAGAAAAGGTACCAGAGACCTCTGGTACCAGAGACCAGGACATAAGGCTGTTGTTTGATTTTCAAAAAGCTAAGCAACAATGCTAATCTGAGGTACACCTGAGCTGAAGCTCAGGGGATTTCCACATACAAACAGTGGGATGCTCCAATGTTTCTCTGCAGGCATTTCAAAAAATCACCACAAAATAAGCATACACAGTGAGATCACATTACTTGACGCGCAGCAGTAAACACAGCCTCCTGCGCTGTTCAGGCTAGCGACATGAGAGTTACCTGGAACACACGCAGCAATAAATTGTGCTCAGCCCCTATAAAGGAGGCATGGGACTGGAAGGGGACAAGCTCCTCACTACAACCAGCAGCAAGTCCCATATTTACAAATCAGGGCATGACACCCCACAAGATCTCAAGGTTTAATTCAAGCAGTTTTCAATATTTTTTTTTCCCCTCCCCTCCCACATAGCTTCTCTCTTTGGGAGACCTCTGTTTTTTCTCTTTAAATCTGCCTTGCTTTAGAAAAGTCCTCTGCCTTCCCCATTACCCAGTCGTGCTTGGCCAGGCGATGGGGAAAGAGCAGAGCCGGGGGGCTGCTGCTGTGCTGTGCCTTAACATGGGCTGTGCAGCTCCCAACCCTCGCTCTTGGGCTACCACCAGCACATTGAAAGCATCCTTTGCAAAACACTCTTTTGAAAATACTCAAGTGCTACAAAACAGATGTGAACGCCCTAACCACACTGCTGATACAGATGAGGTTTAACTGGGCCCCTTCTCTCAGAGCAGCATGTGAGTCCTTGGATGATGACGGGGGGGTTACGCAAACTTCCCCACGCAGGGCAAAAGCCCAAGACTGGTTACAAGAATAATCACTGCCTCTTCCGAGCTGCCACCTAACCCAGGCCCTGCTGTCACCGTCACCAGGCTGCCGTGCCACAAGCCTCCAATGCCGAGCCCCCCAAACCAAAAAGTACACAACCCCACCCTCATTTTTTTGATTGCTTGTAAGTAATTATTGAGGAAGTGATTTGGAAAGGCGTAATTATAACAAAACATAATTGGAACAAAGTTCTCAGCCATTTTCCTCCCCCGAACACTCCTCACCCCAAACTGGGAGGGCAGCCCCTGCGTTAATAACCTCATCCTGCTGCAGCCAAACAGCTCCATTTGTTTCCAGTCACAAAATTAGCTTGTAGATTGCTTTAATGACACACCTTTAAAAACACTACTAAAAAACCTACTACATTAAAAACACCCTGCAAAAAACCTCAAACTCCAACACCATTTTTTTTTTTTTGTCAGAAACTTAAAAACCCAAATCTTCCTGTTCTTTAAAAAAATATATATGGAGGGTTTCCTATAGAAATTAGTAAGCCACCTGCACACCGGTAAACTAAATTCCCGATTAACTCTGGAAACCCCGTTAACCAGAACGCAGTCACGTCCCACGACACCGTCTCCTTCTGCCAGATCTCTTCGTCGCATCCAACACCCGGGACCGCAACCCCCACGTAAACCAGGCGGGTCTGGGTCCCCCCCAGTTCCGCACCCCCGTGTCCCAGCATCCCGTGGCGGTACCCAGAAAGCGAGGCTCAGCAGCAGCAGGACGGTCTTGGAGGTGATCACGCCACAATCCATCGCGTAGGACGGAGGGAGCAGGTCTGGGACTCCCGAGCAAGGACCGGCTTTGGGTCCCGCGTGGGGCCGCCCCCGGGCCCGCCCCGCAGCGCGGCCCGCCCGCCCCGTCTCTCCCCACCCACGGGGATGCGGTCAGTGTTTCCCCGTGGCCAACGAGGCAGTTTTCCAAGCGAGGGGGTTGGGGAGCGCCAGGAACAAATGTCAAAGCAAATTATTGTTGACTTCAACGTGGGTTTGTTTGGTGTTTTTTTTTTTTTACTTCTGCAACTTTCAAGCTTAGTTAAACTGAGCTTTTGTGAAAAGCTCTCACTGCAGCTAAAAGGTTTTCATCAAATCTGCCTTATGGGACTGTGAACACGCAGCAGCGTGCCTCCCTTCACCGAGCACTTCTCAGCCTTTTTGGTTTGGCACCGTGTCATGCCAACCTTTTCAATGGCATGCACCAGGAATAGCAGGAATACAGCTACGACGTGGGTTTGGACACTCAACTGTGTGTCCTAACCACTGAAATGTGAGTCTGACCAGCCACAGGGAGAGGGATTTGAATTTGGTGACTGCAGAGGGCATGAAAACATTGCTTTATTTCCATCAGCCGAGCCTCGTGCTTTTAAAAACAAGCCGAAGGTGCAGGGCTGGCAGCCAGGGGTTTGTTTTGCAAAGACCTCCGGCAGCCTGAACTGAGCTGAACCCAACTCCACTGGGCTGCAGGATGCAGCTGTAACAAGTTTCCCGACTTTGCCCCTTCCCGGCAAAACCAGATGCGAGCCAGTTTCCTTCAGGGGATATGGATTTTGGAGGGGTTGTGCTGAAGTAGCTCTCCAGCGGGAAATCATGGAAAGGGAGATTACGGACAGTCTCTGCCCGCGGCCCATGAATTGAAGCCGCAGCTGCTTTGAAAGGCAGCAGAAGGGCTTGTGCTGCCGGCTGCCAAAATCACAGAAATCCCCATGCAGAAAGTGGGGTGAAGCTGACTTCCAAAATTAAATTCCTTTAGGAGCAAAGATCAGCACAAAGTCAGACCTTGATAACTGCTGACGGAGCTCCTCCGGCCAGCAAGCCTGTGTTTGCCATGATAATTTCTATTACAGCAATAAATGTGAACAGAGTGTGTAATTGTGGAGTATTTCTTCATTTTAAAAAAAGCAGCACTTTCACTTTCCCTTGCAGTGTGGCAGGCTGAGGTGTTAATAAAGAAAGGAAATTGCCTGGAAACCATTTATCTTCATAATTTTGTAGGAATGACTGGTAATCTGGGGGAAATATTTTGAATAAGAATGAAAGGGCAAATTCTGAAGTTTCATTTGAAATGAAAAGGAATAAAAAAAACACACCAAAGAAACCATCTTGCCAGCCAAACCCTACCTTTCTTTGATATCAAAAGATTGTTTCCATTTTTGTCGCTTGCTAGTTCTGTCTTTAAAAATAAAAGTAGTTTCACAGTGAGAATGAAATAGTGTCCTTAATCAAAACGTTACCAGCTGTATGCTGTTTCTTTCAAAGCAAAATGTTATTAAAATCAACAACGGCCGATTTTTTATTAAAGGTGGCCTAGAAAGTAACTTGCCAGAACAAGGATGTGCCTGTGGAGACAGCCATATCCCAACCGTCTCAGACAGCCCCGGTTATGACATTCCACACCATTCACCACCAAATTAGTCTTAAAATCAAGAGATTCCTGTTGAACACAGGATTTTAAAAAAGCACTAATCTGGCAATTTCACAGTCAACTTTGGAAATGAATGGAGAAAAAAGGAAATTAAAAGTATCTAACACAATAACAGAAAGATAGCCTAAAAGGAAGCTTGGTTTCAAGAGCTGCTCTCTGCCTTTGGACCTTTTGCCCTGGATGAATTGGGTGGGTTGGTTTGGTTTAAGTCTGAATTTGGTTAGGAAATATGTTGGGGAAACAACAGGTTTCCCACTCATTTATTTATTGTATGTTTTGCAACATGCAAGCTCAACAGTTTGCACTGGAAGCCGTAACATTTAGTAGGAAAAGGATCTTTACTTTATGCCTTATCTACCAGGCATCAACCATGTAAAGATAAAAATTCTCCTCTGCACATCAGACCATGTGTCTGGAAATAGCTCTCTTGAGTTTTCTTCCTGCTAGACTAAACAACTTGTCAGCTCTGTTATTTTCCAGAACTGATTCTCTCCCATTGAGCCCCATTTTTCTTGAAGCGCCTAAAAAAAGGGTAGCGTGTTCCCCGAGGGTTTAGCTGTGCTGAAGAGGACGCCGAACACCTCCAGCTTCTCCTGCAGTGCCATGGCGTTGCTGACTCACTTCCAGCTTGTGATCATCTATTGCTGCAGATCTATTTCTGCTGAAGGAACCACTTCCAAGCCAGCTGTTCCCCATCTGCTTCTCCTGATTATTCCTGCTCAGGTGGGTGACCCTGCCCTTGTCCTTTCTGCACCACATCTGATTTTTCAGCCCTTTGGATCCTCCAAATCCTCAAGGTCATTTGGAAACTCCATCCCTACCCCAGTCCTAGCCCTTGCCACCTCCACGTGCTCTCCAGATTTAAATTCTTTATTCTCTCCTCCAGGTGATTACTGAAATTAAAACCCACGAGAGGTGGGTGCAGAAGCCCAGGTGACAGCAAACCACAGGTGACTGTCCCTGGGCCGGGGATCGCTCCCAACGGGCAGTGGGGTACGGGGAAGTGTTAAAAGCCTTATCATATGATATTTATTGCTTCTTTCCCCACAAGGCCTGTTAGCCATCACTGAAGGAAATGAGATTAAAGTGAAACCATTTGTCCTTGACAAATCTACATTGGCTGGTATTCATCTCCCTATTTTCTTCTTAGTTGCTTATGAATGATTTCCCAATTACTTAGTCCATGGTCTCTTTGATGTTGTTTTTCAGGAACTGAAGTTAATTGGCCTGTAATTTCCAAGCCCTTCCTTTTTTTTTTTTTTTTTTTAAATGGAGACTATATTCTCCCTTTCTCAGCCTGCCAGCACCTCGCCGCCCCCCCCCCCCCCCCCCACAACCCCCCACTGCAAACAGCTCTGAGATGGCTGGAAACACTTTTTAAGTCCTTTAGGATCAAGTCCATCATACAAAGTTCATTTGAGAACCATCAGTGTACAAAACCTCAGCGTAACCTGTCCTTTCCGCATTCTCCCATTGATTCTAAGCCTTTAACCCTCCTTTCTGCTGTGCCAGCTGCTGATTGTGCCGGACGTTTTGGTGACTATCAGTAGAATGGGGTCAGAAAATCAGTCTCTGGTGGTTGGCATGTGAGGATGACACAGAAGCACTTTTCATAGTACACGATCTTATTTCTCAGAATAGTTTGGATCTCTTGAAAATACTGATGTAAAAATAACAGGAAGGAAAGTTTACAGTCAGCAGGGAGAGCTTTTTAGCTAAAAACACTGAAAAAATCTTTAATGGAGATCACAAAATTAGCAAAAAGTGAAGTTTGAAAAACTCAAATACTTTCACTTGCTCTTTAAACACTCTAGCTGGGTTACACACTCAGTTCTTGTCGCAGTCATGAAAAAACATGTTTCCCAGAAACAAATACTCACATTTTCTTATTTTTACAGGAGGGAAATTGTTCCCGTATGGAGTTTAATTAGGAAGGCAAGGACTCTATATGGCCTTCCATCCCACACCAGCAGAGAGCCTGCCACAGCAGCTGTATTCACTGGAGCGTGCATGTGTGAGGGTTCGCAGTTTAGACCTTGCCATAGTGCTAGATATAGAATTTTGATTTCTACCATGCTTCAGTACTCTGCTGAGCAGGTACTATAGATAACACTGCACTGACCCCGAAGCTCTGACTGCAGCCATTTCAAGCCTCACGCTCTGCTCCATTGACCCTGATTTGATCACTGGTCTTACCCCACCTGCTGACCTGGTGACTGAGGACAGCCAGGTAGGAAATAGGTGATGAAACCCTGAAAGATGCCTGGTTAGCTTTTCTGTGGTATTCTGTGCTAGTTACAAGATACAGCTAAAGCAGCTCGAAGATGTTTTGGTCTCTGGATCCCAGCTGCAGCAGTGAAAGGCTGGCACTTAAAATCAGACGAGGCTCCAGGGCTGTGTCCAGCACAGGACTTAAAACCAGTAGCTCTAGAGGGACAGGAATACCGGCAGCACTGGGTACCAGCAAGCCCGGGCACAAGGACAGAGTCTTCTCAGTGAAACCTGGAACATGCAGGGAGGAGAAGGAGGAGAAGTTTGCTGAGTGGAGCACTGGCAGGTCCACTCTTGGGGCAGGGAGGTAGGGAAGGACCACAGGCAGCTTTTGAGAAATAAGTGCAGTTTAAGTGGCTCAATCCACGAAAATGTGTAAATCTCCTGGCAGGGCAGCCCTAAGACACACTGACCATGCTCATGATGATCTTCTCATGCTGGGATTATTCACCCCTCCTTCATGCTGTGTTCCCTTTTTGTGGTTACACTCTGCTCTTTCAAGGTTGAGAGGAAGAAAGGAGAAGAACATTTTCTCTGCTTGCCTGTGGGCGTGGAGTGAGGAGAGCAGCTGATCTTGTCTCCCACTCCCTTCCGCTGTGTAGGTCAGGTGTAAAAAAGAGCAGTTGTCTGATGGCGCCTGGCTCAGACATGGTTGGGGAAGGACTCTTATCTTTGCACTTCTACATTTAAACCACAACGACCAAGCACGACCTGTGTACACAGCTGACACCACAAGCCAAGGACAAACGTAAACCTGTCCCATCAGCTGCCTCCTTTCTTCACTCAGAAAGTTTGCAGATCTCTTTTCAGCTCCTAATATTTGAAAGCTGACCAGCTACTCCTGGGCTCCAACTCAAAATTTCTCAGCCCTCACAGGAAGCTCAGAGTTGATTAAACGTTAAGAATTACTCATCTACAAATGATGTGCCAACGCTAGAAGCTTGCATCTTCTTGCATTGCTGCCATGCAATTCCATGGGGAGATACATGGCCTCAACAGAAACACATGCTTATTACAGATAAACCTCAGGAATCCTGATAGTCAGCACTGCCTACAGCTGCACGATGAAACATCTGCAGGACTTTTAGGCTGCAGAACTTAGTACCAGCATGAATTCAAGTTAATCACGAAGGTGAGAGATGAGAGCCAAGATGTGAGGCTACTTTCTCAGGGGAAACCGCACAGCTGGGGCTCTGCACCAGGACACATGTTGCTGGCTGGCAGGTACCAGCTGTGACACATGGCTGAACGAAGGCTTTATTTTTAACATGTATTTTTAACATACATTAGTGTAAGTTCTGAGCTCTGCTACTTATGCGAGGGATGTCTCATTGGAGGCATGTTTGTATGACTCTCCTATCCCTATTCCTGACTCAGCCAGTCATGTGGATCTGAGCAAACAGCAAATCCTTCAAAAAATGAGTAAAAGTACCCAAAAGACACAAAAAACAGGAGTCATGATTTCCCTAAGCAAGTATTTTGAAGATTGCCTGAAGGTGCTGGCAGGAAGGGTTAGAAGGGAGCATGACTGGAGGAACCTGAGATGGTCTGGAGCGTGACCGGTGAGGAAACCCTGGGGGAATTCAGAACCAGAGAGGAACTGGCAACTTCTCAGAGCCCCAGCCTGGGAAGCCCAGGGCATCTGCAGGGGGAGAAGGACTTTTGATCCTGTAGAAGGAAAGGACCTGGTGTGCCAAGTGCTGCCTCATGCAGCCACCACAGTCCCACACAAAGGGAACAGGCAGCCACTGCAGGAAAAGTTTTGTCTTTTATGAGGGGTGGGGATGACTTTGGTTCCCTTAAATCAAGTTAATTTTTCTTCTAGAGGAAGAAGTAAAAGGTTTCTTTTGTACAAAGAAAAGGGGGAATTGTTCATCAGTTGATATCAATCACTTCCTAGAAGAGCAGAAAGGGCCTACTGTCCTTGCTGGATTTTCCCACCACAGATTTTGCTCTTGAAAAATGGCTCTGGTTTGCCGAGTTGCTCTAACTCATCACGTGGTACTGTCCTACCCCCCACTCATTCCCAGCCCTTCCTTCATGCTGATGTTAGCGTTATTGCAGCTGAGCCAAGGCAGATCAAGCCCAAGGAGACACATCATCCTGTTATTAGGGTTTAGCTACATGAGCTGTATCTTTGTGCTGATCTGTCTGGACAGGAAGAGAAGGGAGAGATGACTCCATCCCTTTTTGTGACTGGCTGCACTTCGCTTAAAGCAGTTTGAAACATTGGCCCACATCTAAAGCTCTGACTTCTGTGCAGTTGTTGACACCTGAGTCTCAAATGGGGCTTTCTGCTGGCTGTTCCTTAGAGAGAGGTTTCAGGAAAGAGCATCCAAACCAGCAAACCCAGAACAGACCATACGCTACATATATCCTATAGATATTGCCCCAGTGAGGAAACCCTGGAGAACAATGCGGTGACCAGGATCCCCTTTGGCATGTAATTTAAGGAAAATCTGTTTTTTCATCTAACGTTAATGTAAAATAAGCTCAAAGTCACAAGACCTCTGTCATGCCTTTGGACTAAACCTAGCTTTTTCAGGAGGAAATCTTTTCAAAGCTGGTGGAGGGACTTCACATAAAACAATAGGGGGACTGAAGGATCCATCCACACCCCCCTATTTTTTTTAAGACCTCAGATGGAAGTGCTGCACATTTGTATACAGTCTATATTTTTTGTTACACACAAAACTGATCTGTGGTTTTGTGTAAATGTTAAGACTAAGGCAACATTCCCCATTAAACACCCCATAAAATACTCGGCAAAACTATTAACATACGAAGAAATTCAGCCCTGCCAACACTTAAATATGAGTGTTTTCAGGGGAGAAAACCACAGTTCCCTGCTGTGAAGCTGTTTGCCTCTCCCAAACATCTCAAAGACTAAATCACAATAGGATGATAGCATAAGTCTCTACTGAAATAAACTCAAAGAGATTCCAGTTCAAGGACTACCGCGGTGGCATAACACATACCCCAGCGCATAAATCCTGTGCATCATACAGCTTGCTTTGTTCGTGCAAGGATCCCATCACTGGTACCTAAAGTAATTGCACTGCTGATTTCAGTTGGATGAGAAGCTTTACAGTCAGCTTTAAACATTTACCTTCCTTCGTTGGATCATTTTTATTATTTATCAGCCAAGTCCCAACCATCCGCAAGAAAGCAAGGTTGTTGGCAGTATCAGTGATCCTGGGCTTCATAGCTTCACCAACAGCTTTTTCCTGTGACTTTTTTTGTGGGCAATTAACTTGAAGCAATCACTGATCCACAGCCAATGTTTTATTTCCCATTTTCCTCCAGCCTGGGGAAGCTCCGGAGCCTGTCCATTAGCAGGAGGTCTCTACGAGGGGCCTGCCCGTCGTGACCAGGGAGCTGATGCTGCGGGGTTCACATATTTACCATCAACCTGGGGGCACATTCTCACCATTAAACTCGTCCTTCCTTTTATGCGCTTATTAACTCAAAACGTTTTCACTCTTGTACCCATCCGTGCCAGTCTCCGCTCCCACGAGACGCCACCAGCGCTTCCCAGCGAGGTAACGTTACACTATCGAGGGGCACCAGGGCCTGGGCTCTGTGGGGCCCTGACTGATCCGTGGCAGGGACGGGGCCCTGTACGCTCTACCACCCTCGAAGGACCTGCGGCCTCACAGCTCGGCGCCCACAGGGTGCCTGCGGCCCGGGAGCGGTGGTACAGCGTGTGCGGGCCGGGTACCGGGACCGAGCCCAGATGGGCCTCACGCCGCCATTACGGCCCCGCCACCTTCCCTCAGCCCGCCTGGCGGACTGCGCATGCGCAGGCTCGCGCCCTTCCCTCCCGCGCTTGCGCTGGGCGAGGATTTCCGCGCGCGTTTCCGGCGTCATGAGATCACTTCCGCCGCAGCGCGTTGTTATAGCAACGGGCGGCGCGTCGCGGTGGCCATGGAGGCGCGATGGCGGCGGGAGGTGACCGGGCCTGTCCCGCACTCCTTGGCGCTGGTGAGGGACCGAGCCGCCGCGGGAGGAGTCTGCTCCGCTCCCGGGTGGTGCGGGGTCTTTGGGGCGGGCGCCTCAACCCGGTGCCGATTGGAGTAGGGCCCTCTGAGAGGAACCGGCAGGGGTGGGTTTCCCGGGGGAGCCCAGCGCTCTGCGGGCTGAGGGCCTTGGGAGGATCCGCTGCCCTCTGCTGTGGGTCCCTGCGGGAGCCGGTCCGACTGTACCGGTGCGGGGCGAGGCCGCTCCTTTTGGGGGTGCGGTAGCGTGCTCGGAGGTGCTCGGAGCCCCGGGGAGCTGCGCTGGAGACGGAGGCGGCAGGGCGTTTGTTTTGTGCCTGTAAAGCAGACCGTAAACATCCCCTTGGATCTGCAGGGTAAGATTTAAGCTGTGCCCTGGGCAACGGGCAAGCTCTGGCACCTGAAGCCACGTCATGCTCTTGTACTGAGGTTGTGTTCTTCGAGGCAAGGCTTGTTGGGATTTACCCCTAATTACCCTGAACTCTCATCATTTGGTGTTATGTGCTTATTTGGTCATGAGCTCAACTAAAAAAACTCCCCAAGCCCCAGAATAACTGATTATATTTTCACCCAGACACATGCTTTCTCTTACAGAGAGCGAAGCCTCCTAAAGAATCAACAAGTGAAAATTTTATCTTGGCCCGCAGACAGAAAGAAAAGGAGCTCCTTGAAAATGCTAATTTCTTAAAGCTGTACAACCGGTATCGCAACGTCTATGAGTGGCAGCAATGCAACGAACAAAAATGGCTGCACAGCGTTGTGCAGAGAAAGGTGGATGCGACAATGCAGGAGTATCTGGCGGGGACTGATGAGAGACGAGAGAGGTAGCAAACAAGTAGCTAATACCACTATCTGCCCAACTATTTTCAACTTGACAGTATGCTTAGAGGAACAATTACGGGGAAGAACACTCAGCTGAGCCAGCTCTGTATATTACACTGTGCATTGTGGCATGGTATTTGTTATTCATCGTAGCAGAAAGCATAGGTGTGCTTAATTGGCGGTCAAGTAACAATGCAGAGCAAACAGTAGCCTTTGGGCTCTTGTTACTAGTAGTAGTACTGAGCCAATCACTAGAGATATGTATTCAAACACAGTAACTAGTACAGTTTTGGTGGCATTTAGAGCCTTGCCTGCCAAATGTGAAATAAAAGTAGTATTATAGCACTTGTGTTGCTTGATTTTTAAAGAGAATGAAGAGTATGTTGGTAAAAGTGTCAGAAGCTCTAATTGTTGGGTGTGACTGAGGGTTTTGTTGCAACCTCATCAAGTTAATGTTTAGGTCTACAAGTAATACTTTGCAGCACAGGCAGTTGAAAAAATAAATTTTTTTCAGAAGTCTTTCAAAAATAATAAAGGTGAGGCGTATTATTGTCTTGTAAACAACAGAATTATGCTGTGCTGATCTTAGAAAAAATCTTATGGTTTAATTTCTCAGTTACTGCTTTGCGTTAAGTGACTTTGGAGCTGTGAAGGTCATCAGTTTGGCATCCTGGTCTGATGTGTCTTCATGGGAATTGTACAACAATTGCACAGAATCACTGAGGTTGGAAGAAACCTCCTGAGATAATCTAGTCTGACCCCCTGCTCAAGCAGTCACCTAGAGCAGATTGCCTAGGACTCTTTCCATTTGGGTTTTGCTTATCTCTGCACATGGAGACTCCACCACCTCTGTGGGTAACCTGTTATGGTATTTGACCACCCCCATAGTAAGGGGGAAAAAAAGGTGTTTTCTTGTGTTCAGTTGGAATTCCACCTGTTTTAATTTGTGCCCATTGCCTCTTGTTGTGTCACTGGACACTACTGAGAAGAAGCTGTCTTCCTTTTCTGCATTCTCTCCCTTCAGATATTTAAATACATTGTTAAGATCCTAAGATCCTGCTGAACCTTCCCTTCTCCAGGACTGAACAGTCCCAGCTCTCTCAGGAGAGAGATTGTTAGGAGAGATTCTCCTTTTAGGAGAGATGCTTCAGTCTCTTAATCAGCTTAGTTGGCCCTTCACTGGGCTCGCTCCACTAAGTCTGTATTTTCTTTGTGCTGAGGAGCCCAGAACTGGACTCAGCACTCCGGATGAGGTCTCTCCAGTGCTGGAGAGGAAGGATCACCTCCCTTGACATGCTGGCAGTGCTCTTCCTCGTGTAGTCCAAGATGCTGTTGGCCGCCTTTGCCACAAGGGAGCATTGCTGGCTTATGTTCAGCTTGCCTGCCAGGACCCCCAGGTCCCTTTCTGCAGAGCCATTTTGCAGCTAGTCGGCCCCCAGTGTGTACCAATGCATGGGGTTATTCCTCCCCAGGTGAAGGATTTTTTTGAACTACATGGGGTTTGTTCTTATTTAACTGCTTAAGATCCCCGTGCCGTCTTTGTGAGGAGATGTGGCTCAGTATGTGGTGAAGAGAGTGCAATTCAGTTTCCAGAATTAGTCAGGCTTTGGCTTTGCTGCTGTAACTCCCACCGGCAGTGCCAGCATAAGTCTGTGGCACTATTGCTTGTGCAGTAGCAGTGAGAGTGAATTCCCAGAGGCTACTGTGGTATTTGGGCTGGGATTAGTGAGTTACTGGATTCCTTAGCTCTAGGTTTCTTGCTGCTAGGATTAATAGTTTGTAAGATAAGGAGTTTAAACTGTGCTAGGGCAGAACCAGTCCTGTTGTGCTGTAAGATCCCCCTCCACAACAGGAGTGAACCTGAGTTAAAATTTCACATTCCCTCGGACGTTCCCTTCTTTGGCATTTGCAAGAAGTGTTGAAAGGAGCCCAATACACGTTTTGTGCTTGTGACAAATAAACTAGAACTTTATCATTCAATAGAAGGATTGTTTTAGCTTTTATTTAAATGTTTTCATTACAGGCTTCGTGAGCTCCTGGAGGCAGAGGAAAGTAGGTACTTTGCTGAGATGGACTCACTTGAAGAAACGGTACTGGAGAAACAAGAGAAAATGAGGGAGCGAGCAAAATTACTGAGAGAGAAGAGAGAAAAAGAAAGACAACAACTGGTGGCTGAAAAACGAGAGCAGCAGTTCAGGTATCTTATAAAATAGAATTCAGGCTAAGAAAATATGAAGATGCAATTTAACAAGAAGGTGACAATAATAAACTGAGGAAAGAAAGATGAATGTTATTGAAACAATTAAAAAAAATAAGGTGGTTTGGATAGAGACGTATGAACTTTGCCAGAAGTTGAAAGGCCTCAGCTATGTTGCCTGCAGTGGAGCAGCGTATAGTCTTTTTCTCACTGTCGATGAAGGGGTGCAGCCTCTAAAGACCAGGGGTCCAAATTTGCAATGCTGTAATGCTCAGCAAAGTGTGTGAGAAAAAATTTCCTTACTAGAGATGAAGGCAACAGGTGCAGAGAACTGTCCTGTCTCCATTGTTTAAGTGCTGAGATACCATGAAAACATTCTTCCAGCTGCAGTGCTGAAATCCTTGTCCTATGTGAGCATCCGTGCACTTTCACCTGCCAAATCGGCTGTTTTTGTAATTCCTTGTTCTGGCATATAGTTCTATTTCAGCTTTCTATAATTGGAGTGAAAAGCGTTTATGGAAGGTTAATTTAGCCTAAATCATGCTTACTAAGCTAATACATCAAAGGTCGTTGAAGAGTTAACATTGTCCAAAAAGGCAGTTTTTTTATTTGTTGCATACTTTTCAAGAGTACCAGCCGAAGCTAAGGTTTTAATGCAACCTGAAGTTCTGTGCCAAATCTTCCTGGACGCTGAGCTTGGCAGTGTCTTTTGAAGTCATTAAGATTTGCAGGTGCTTATCAGGCCCGGAGGCCTTGGCATGAAAACTGACTTGTTCAATTCTTGGAAATCTGGTTTTCTGAGGAAGGGATGAAAATAATATTAATGTAATTTAATTGTAATAATTTGAAGTATCTCTTCCCAGTCTCCCACAGTGCTATGGAAATCCACAACACCTGCTTCTCAGTGTGCAGAAGCTGGGGATAAAAATCAACACTTGCTTTCACTTGTGCATAAACTCTAACTAATTTCACAGGTAAATATTTGTTTCCAAAAGGTGGGGTTTATTGGCTGAGACAGCTGTAAGTGTACCGGCAGTGTACGCACTTCTAAGTTCACATGCGGGCTTTAAAAGATGGCCCTTGCAATTTATAATTCCTAGTTTGTTCTCTACTCATCACACAAAATGGTTGAAATTCCCTTTTAAAATTGTTTAGAGGAGATGCTGCTGGAGTGCCTTTTAGTATGTACTTGTACCTTGTCTTGCATGCCAAGGAGGAGGGATTTAGCTTGCGATTTAGACACCTAAAGGTAGATGTCTAAGTGTTGGTGTCTTTATATTCACTGAGAATCTGAAATCCTGTTCTACTCAGTAGATCTTCATTGAGATTAGGACAGTTAAAGGAACCTAATGTCATCCTAAAGTAGGCGTATACTGGTCTGCCAGTTGAACTGCACCCTAGCCTCCACTGAATGCATTGATTAGGTTCCCATTGATTAGAATGGGAATTTAGCTCACATGTAGATTGCTGTTTGGATGTCGAATTTCAGGTGTTTTAATTGCAAAATGAATCCCACCGGTGAATCTCATCATCTGGTGATACCTACTTGGACTTTCATGCTGCAGTTGCCTGTCTTAATGTCTGAGGTCCTCTTTCTTCCCAGGACAACCCTATTGATGTATGGTTCACTCAGTCTCACGGAATCATTCCCATCATCCTTCTACATTTCCCAGTCTGCTCTTGTATCTAGGCAATATTCATGCCACATAGTATCCCATTAAAAAGTGTTGCTGGAGCTTTACTGGTGGTGTTCTGCTGGCTGCAGTTTTTCAGAGGATTTGGAGGCAGTGAAATCCTCTTTCTTCACAGCTGCTGTGAGTGGCAATCTTTGAGTATCTTTGCAAATGAATCTTCATCCTACTGTGCAGAGAGTCCTTCTCTTTGACTGTCCTGATGTAACGGAAATATGTTTCCATAGTCAGTTCCTCTCTCTGTTCTTCTAGCTCTGTCTCTTTCTATTCTTAAATTAAGGTTCCTATAAAAAAATCAAAACTTTAATAACACCAGCAACAGTTTACTTTGTCTGTTGATCTCTCCTTCGAAAGACAGATACGTTCCTTCATGTATACTCTTAGTAATGTTTTAAAGCCTTTTCTTGTTGTCCTTTTCCAATGAGAAAGTAATTCTCTACTATGGTGATCAATTCTGATTAGATAAGTAACTTCTAATATCTGAATCTGCATGTATTTGTCATCTTTAAGTAGCCCCAAATCTTGTTTTCCCCCCACCGTTAGCTGTTATTCTTCCTCCTAAACCATCCTGATCGATGCAGAGATCTGGGAGCAGGCTTTGTTGCTCAGGAGACCAATGCTTATTGAAGATCCACAACAGGAATCTGTAATTGTGTCACAACCTGTCCTCTAGGGCAGCGGTCTCCAAACATCTTTGACTGTGGATGCCTACCAGTAAAAAAAAAATTGTTAGCTCTCACCCCCAATATGTTCACTTATTGATAAATTATATGCTTGTACTACTGTACTAGTATATTATGTACATCATAAAACATATGCAAAACCAGAAATTAAAAGAGGGTGAGGTAAAGATGAAATAAACACTATTTTTATTTCTAATGTTATTTATTAATGGTACAAAAGGTACTTTCTTTCCACACCCCAATGGATTGTCTTGCACATCCCACCTTGGAGACTGTTGGTCTAGGGCACACCCAGAGGAGCCCCAGGAGGTCATTTCCAGTAGCAGGTGGGATATACACATGATTTTCTATTTCTCTTTGCCTGTGAATTTACAACTGTTTTGAATGTCTTTCTGAAACCTAATACAGACTTCTTTATATTTCTTTTAACTTTAAGCAAGGTGCTCTGCTCTCTTGCAGGTATAGATTCTCAAACCTGAGGTATAGGAGCACCTATAGTGTACAGCACTCCAGTACATTATTGCAGAGTACTAAAAGGAAGCTCTTTTTATCTGCCATGTGGGCTGGGTTTGGAGCTATAGCCTGAGGGTATAGATTTAACAGCTTCTCAGTAGTGGTGTTAGCCAGGAAGAGTCCTTTGTCGCAAGGTGACAGAGGGGACAGTGCTCAGACCACCAGAGTCCTGCTGGATTTCATTTTCATGAAGGGCTACCGCTTGTATGAAGAGATATTCAGCCAGTTTTAGCCCGTGGGTATCTTTATCTTTATCACTGGTATCTTTAAAGAAAATTGCAATGTCTTAAAATTTGCATAAAACACATTGCATCCTTTCTTGTGATAACATCAGAAGCATCCATACAGAGAATGTTGCTATCACAGCAACTTTGTACTGCAGCCATAAAATGAATAAATAACTGGGGGGGAATACATGTAGTTTCTGTCTTTGGGAAGTGGCTACATACAGGCACAATTTTAATGTTAAGAGGCTTAGGATAGCGAAGTGAGGAAGAAAAACAGCCATCTGGGGGAGCAGATGTTTATAGGTTGCTGTAAAAGCTGCTTTGAAGGAATTATTTTGATGAAATCAAGCAATTACAGGGTTATTTTCTATTAAAATTCTAACCATGCTGAACTTTTATTTAACTTCTCTTCCCCTCTGAGAATTCAATTAAATTCAGATTAGTTTATAATCATGAAAAAGAATAACTAATTCTTTATTCCCTCACTGCTGAGAGAACTTTGAACCCATTTTGTTAAGGTAATACAGTTATTTCTAACGGTGTAAGATTTCAAATCTTAATAGTGGCATACTTCCCTCAGAACGTTTGAGAAATATATTTTTCATGAATACTAATTAGTACTGTAGTCTTTAATCACCACTAACTCCTACCCGGGAGTTGGAAGATAGATCCCAGTGTTAAAATGTAAGAAAACCAGCAATGATGTAGTATGTTTGTTGACCTGTTTGAAGGCAGGGGCACCTCTCGGAGTGTGCTGTGGCTCACGGCATGCACATCGCTGGGCTGCTCTCTGCTGTCGTTGTTGGGACAACCAGTGAATGAGTGGTCGGAAGGTTCCCGTCTCGTACAAGGAAGTAAAACAGCCCTCCCTTTCCACTAGTCTGCACTGGCATCTGCTCCTTCGTTCCTGTATTTCCTCACCTTTCTCTTATGGAGACCTGAGCTGAGGATGGTTCCTCATTCCAGGGACGATTTCTCCTTTTGAGGATACAAGCTTAGCTCTCAGGGAAGAACCCAACATTTGGTTAGAGGATGTGGCGTGTCCTAGGATTGGGGGAGAAAAGTGCTAAGTGTGGCAGTCTTTATCTCAGAGAGACTTGGTGTTGATGAAAGGGGACTTGGCAGATTACTGTTGTTTCTTCTCAGTCAGGAACAGTTAAGAGGTTAGAAATACCTTCTGAATATCAAATAAAATGAGAATTGTTGTTTTCGTGGTGCTGCTTTCCCTTTTATCGTTTGTGTATAGTGCTTAGCACCTTTCATCACTGCCTCCGTGGCATTAGGTGCTTTACAAGGAGAGGATGAAGAGACAGATGCCCTTGGCCCCGGAAACTTACAGTTGAAGGGTGAGGCAGCAAGCAGTGAATGCCAATGGGAAGAAAATGTGGCGAGACCTCCGCTTCTGCATGAAATTACAGGTCAAGCATTGTGTTCTTTGGCTGTATCTCACTCCTGCAGCACCAAGGGAGAGTGAGGTGTAGCAATCTTTGCCCTCCACAGTCACAGCTCTGATTTTGCACCGCTCCACTGTATGTTTGACTGGTTGGATGGCTTTCACTGTGGCGCTGAGAACAGGGTCAGGCTGGCTTTTGGCACAGTCGCTTTTTCTGTCTGTCAGCAGCTTGTTCAGCCGGTTCTGAACAAGAGGAGGGCTGTTTGGGTAAATGCTCTTTGCGGTTTATAAACCCTAAGTAATTTTTATTAGGCTTGCTTAGCATGGAGTTTTATTGGTAAAGCTTTGGAAGATCTGTAAGCCAACACATAATTATTACGCGCTGGTAGCTGCCTCAGCCGCATATTAATGATACCAGGAGCTGTGCTCATTCTGTGCTTGTTAGCAGGAGGTGAGCGGGAGGTGATGAAGGAGCAGTGTCAAGTAAAGAAGCCATTATTCTAGAGCATAATCTTGCTAGGTTTAGGGCAGAAATGAGTTATAGAGCACAAATCACATCCTGTGTTGCAAAACTCTTTCCCTGTTTGCCTCATTGTCAGTGGATGTAGCAGCTGGCCTTGGGGAGAGGTCAAATTTGCATAATTTGTGTAGCCTCCATGGAGGTGGGAACCCATGGCCCCAGACAGACAATAACACTTCTATTAATTCTATACCCAAAACCCAGGTCAGGGAATATAGATGTGGGTTTAGATGAAGACAGCAGCTATATTTAACTTAGGAATCATTTAGAAAAGTGAAGACTTTGCAGAGACAGATCCTTAGCAGAGCCACAGAGTATGAAAAAGCTAACCACCAAATATCTATCTTTAGTGCTGGCAAACTTAATTTTGCTTTTAAGTAAAAAATAAATAAATAAATACATCTTAGGCAATGGAATTCATTCAGATTTTGTTTCATTGCTGTAGTTATGAAAATTAAGTAACTCTTCTGATGTCGAGAATGATAGTACTATGAGATAGTTGCTTGATGAATATTTAATATTTTTGCTACACAGGATTGTCAGCTCATACAGGATTGTATAAAGTAATAGTATTTCACATTGTACAGGTAACTACTGCTGTCATGCAGTGGTTCAAGATTGAGTCAATCATATCTTACGATGTCTGCTATGAATTCCTAAATAGCACTGCAATAATCTGTAGAAGATGGTTTCATTCAGCATGAAATTGTGAGAGATCTTTTTACTTCACAGCATTCATGTGTGTCTATCACACATCCTTAGAGCTTATAGATCCTTAACACTTGTAGATCTTCACCTTTGTCTGCTAGTTTCACATTTTGATTTTATGAAAATCTATAACCTGGTTATAGAACAGAATTAAAATGCTTGTATATTGTTCAAATTAAATATTGTTTGGTAGCCCATGTTGATCTCAATAGTGCTTTGCAAAAATAAAAGCAGAATCTGCAAGTAGTTGAGTCTTCATCAACTGAAGATAAATACCTGTTTATATGCAACTCAGTTGCAGTGAGTAAATGAAAATGGAAAGCTGAGTTACTTGTTTGACTTTATAGCTTCTCCAGACTTTTATTGCAACTTTTCTGAATTATCCCACAAAACTTCATTAAAAAAATGAATAGATTTCTAGTGGTTCCTGTTCAACTGTGTAACCTCACAAAGTATTTTCTGCATATGAATGAGCTTTCAAGTGACTAATAAACCTGTTCTAAGTCCTCATTTGAATTAAGAGCAACCCACACGTTTGAACAAGCGTAGTGTGCATGTGCTTTATATGTTAAAAAAGAGTGTGTATATATATATACAAACCCCACACAATGCATGTTCCAACTACATATATACATTTTATATAAAATACACATTGGATAAATAACATGTATATATTGTGCATGTGTATAGAGGGGTTTTTTACAAATGCAAATATAGGACCTGCTCTTCAACTCATTAATGTCAAAATCTCTTTCAAATCAGGCTTTCTATGATTCCATAGGCCTCACAAGGAGTCAGTGTCAGACCAGGTGTAGAATTCCACGTCTGGAGCTGTGGTCCTTTGAGTAGTTATGAGCTGGGAGCCTCCATCTATCACACATCTCTAGACTTGCTTGTTATTTTGAGACTTTTTTTTTTAAAAAACTTTTATGTTGCCTTTCAGAGAACAATGTGAGGAGCTTCGTGTACAGTGGATGAAGAAGCATCAGAAGGAATTGTGTGAAGATCGGCTGGCCCAGCTAGCTTTGAAGGAGGAATTGAAAAAGCAACAGAAAGAGGAGGAGCAGATGTTTGCAGAGCTTTGGGAAGAGGATAGGTTGGCTAAGGAAAAGCGAGAGGCAGTGGAGATGCAGAAATCAGCAGAACGGAATCGGGAAATCCTGAATGTGCTCAGTGCCCAGGTCGCGGTGCTCAGTGCTCAAAAAGAGGAGGCAAAGCAGCTGAAGGAAGAAGAGGCTCGATTGCTGGTAACTTCCATATCATTCTCAATTTAGGGTTCTGTATAAGACCCTCCTAATGATAGGCTTACTAGACATTTAGATTAATCCATACCTTATTTATATCTTCACTGATTCCATTAGTATCTGAGACTGTCCTATTATGCTAAGCCTCTTTTCCAGAGCTGTGGCAAATGCATTCCTGTTTACAGAGGGAAATACATCTTTTGAAACAGCATTGTAAAGGATTTTGGTATTCAAAGCTTCTCAGAGCCTTTGTGGGAAATGGAAATATTTTGAAGCTTTTGCCAGACATCTTTGCAATTTTCTGATTTCCAGTTTCCTGTGGGATAGCTAGAGAGTCTCGTGTCCCAGCTGTAATCCGTAACACCAGATCTCAGGCCACGATACATATGTTTAATGGTCATGGTAAGTGCACTGGGACAAAGCAGCAAGAGTGCGCTGCTCCCAGAAGGGAAGGTGAGCCAGGAGCCGAGGGTGACAGCAGGGCAGGCAACTACGCTGTCCTCCCTGACAAGAGTCCCAAAGTACCCGAAGGAACGGAGCAGAGCAGGTCTGCTGATGTTAATAAGGTCATCTAACAGTCCAAACTGCTCAGCAGGTCTGTCGTGGTGAAGTCCAAGGTGAAGCCAGGAAGACAAGTCAGCAGGTCTGGATCAGGATTGACCTCAGGCACAGGCGTACCTGTAGCGTAGCTCACGTAGGCGCCAAGGGTGAGAGACTGAGCCTAACTGCAGCTCCCAAGCGACTCCTCTCAGCCCCTTCTTGCACCGCTCTTTCCCAGCTCTGATTCAAGGCTCACATCAGGGCTGGTGGCGAGCACAGGCAGCCAAGCCTCTGCAGAGAGGTGGCAGAGCCTGTTGGTGCACTCAGGACCCTGATACATATGTGAGGAGATAGATTTATACGGAAAATCCCAGCTGCTTATGCCCCAGCTGACTGAATTGATCTACAACCATTTTTTAAATATTTTTTTTTTAACAAATTAGCAAGCAATGCCTAAGCTCTCTCACCTATTAGTGCTGTTGGGTGTCACATTGTGAGAAGTGTTTGGCTACCTTGGCCCAACTGTTTGGCCTCTACCCTCTTTTTTCCTTGTCTCTCCCAAGGGTAGACTTGCTGTAGTTGTGCTGGCTTTAGTGGGGCTTGGTAGTTCACAGTATTCTGTGTTGACTTTGTTGTGTTACGGGAGACTGCTTAGTTCAGACTCAGTCTTCATTTTGCAGCTATTTACATGTAGCAATTGAGTGATCCCTTAGGGTACTGTTAGGGAGTGGAAGCTGATGTTGGCAAGATATATACTCCACTACTTTTTAAAAATAGTGACAATAATGAATCTAAAGCTCTGAAAATCCTGGCTGTAAAACAGTGGAGTCCTTACTCCTAGCTAGACTGTAATGTTTCACTTAAAGACATGCAGAATAAAATTATTTTCTTATGAGAACTTTTAAGGCCCTGCCAAACCTCCCAGGCAGAGAACACTTCTGCTTAACTGGCCTTTTTGGAAAAATGATATTAGAATAGAAGACTTTGTAGCTTCCCCTGAAGACAGCTGCCTTGGGCTCTGTCAAGGAGATAAATTTCTGGTAAAGTGGTTTAGTCTCTGGAAAAAGGCTTTCTTCAAAGCTTTCTTCAAAGGGTCCATAAAGGAGGGTTTCTTTATTGAAAATGGGATATAATCTTTTTTTAGCAAAGAGGGCTGTGACAGATGGCGTCATTACAAGTTTTTCAATACAGAGTTGGTAGCCTCTAATGATCAGGGGTTTCATCTGGGTGAAGGACGTGCTATGGACAGCTAAGTGTCTCTGTGTATAATGGTTTCTTCTGGTTGTTGCAATGGAAATAGATTATTTAGGGAAGCAAAACTTGCACCTTTGCCATGACAGACCATACGGGTGCATCAAGATAGCTCGGGCTGGATGACAAAACAGAGACAGCACTTTTTGCATTAGCTACATTCCCTAATTAGCTGCCTTCCTCCTTCTCTTGTCTTTTCTCTCTGTTAAAGAATTGTAATTTCTTGAGAAAGTGGCTGAAATCATGTTATTCTGGCTGTAGTTGCGCAAGCACTAGACTAGTTTCTGCCATAGCACCTTGGTCCTGGCTTGCAGATGGATGGTTGGTAACAACTTCTGTGTACATTTGCAATGTTGTGTTATCCCATCGTGTAAACTTTCACAGAGTAAGCACCATGGATCCCATCCTTGACTACTCTTATACAACTTAACTGACGTTAGAATTCGGCCTAAGGCATGTGCCAACTTGCCCAGTAGACTGCTAACTATTTCTGCTTTCTTTCCGTCTTTGCTGCCCAAGGTTTTTTTTTTTTATTACTTATTCTGTGGTTCAAATTATGTGTACTGAGTTTCAAAGCTGTTTTACCAGCTTCTGAAAGTTAATTTGACCATTGGGGCAGATAGCAAAGTCAGTTTTGGCTTTGAAACACTGAAAGACTCAGTGGGTGCTTTTATGTCCAGCATAACAAGTTACATTCCTTAGGAAGTGCAGCTTGTGCTTCCATATAGGGAAGATTAAACACGTTGTTTATGGCAAACCTGCTGATGCATATTAGAATATTTATTGACATTACAAAAGAGGCATTTAATTTAAAAACATGTTAACAAACACCTGTACCTTCAAGACAGCTAAGGCATTGTTTCTAAGACCTGTACATAAGCTGATGATGGCCACATACTGTTTTATGACTATGACTGCTTGTAAACGTATTCAAATGCAGGATGTTCAGGAATTATGCTAAGTTACTTTATTGATGCCGCTTTGGGATTTTTCTTTCTTTTGGCTAAATAATCTTGAATGTACGTATACCTGTTTGGTCTTGAATCTATGTTTGCTATTTTTCTTTGTTTCTTTCTTAAGAACTCAACTTTACTGTCCATTTTCCTGTTCTTTCCAATATAAAGCAGAATGGTTTGAAGCCATGGGAAGTCAGTAACTGCCTATCAGATGCAATTACTGCCCAAGGATACAATTACTTACTTTGTGCAACCTTATTGTCCGCTAGAGATGCGGTGCTCCAAATGTCAGCACAGACACAGGACAGATAATATATGCAGAAACAGGTGGAACACATGGCTGTGTTTGTGGTGAGTGGTTACGGGCTCTGTGTGAAGATTTGGATATAGATCACATGTGCTGCAATGGTATTGACTTCTCTAAAGAGATGACTCTGTCTCTCCGCTTGAAATACTTGGAGAACATCAGGCATTTAAGTGTTTTGGTATTGAAGTGCATGTGATAATTAAAGAGAAAAATCCTGAATTCTAATGAACAATATGCTAAAATGTTCATGCTTTAACAGGTCTAATGGATTATACTAATTCTCTAATGTCAGCAAGAAAGGCTTTAAATATTTATCTTTGCTCTTCAATGTTTCAATTAAACTAATTCTAGCCATCACTTAGTCTGAAGTTATGCAATGATTTTACAAGCTGGCGATTTTTGCCATTGTAGGAAGAACAGCAGCAACTGCTTAAGCTAGAAGATGAACAAATTCAGATGGAGAAACTACAGAAACAGAAGGAATACAGGGATATGTTGCTCAGTGCAGCACAGGACAAGAAGAATCGTCTTAATGAAGAAAAACAAGGTGAACTTGCCCTAGAGATGAAGATCTTGGAAAAATCTCTTCAGGAACCCCAGGAGGACACTGAGGAGAAAACAAAAAGAAAAGTAAGGACTAGAGGTGTTCATTGTGATGTTGTGGGGCAATACCTCATCTAGACTAATTTTGTGGCCCTTAGTGAACTGCACAGTATAAATGAGATCAGACACAAGCCCTTTTCTCTGAACAAGTTGATTCTTTTGTTGCATAGCCTGTTGCCTCTCCTCCTGCCAGCGCTCTACTGCTCTGAAGAAGCCCATTAGCTGTTAAAACCACAGCAAGTACTTTAAAGCATGCTTTGTAATGAGCAGGGCTACCAGGCTAGACAAAAGAAGGGGGGCTCTCAGGAAATCCTGGAATCTTGTCCCTCCCTGCCGATTTCATTGTGTATAAATCACCTGAGCTTTTTCATCCTTATACTGCATGGATGTAATGGAGGTTAGAAAAATATTTTTTGTTTTGTGGACCTGATTTATTAAATATTTGTAACTGCAGAAGAAAGTAAATATTTAACTTATTCTAATTTATTAATACTAAGAAACAGTTTTAAATCTTTAATAGCTGGATATATAGATGCAAAACCTCATGTTAAATATCTTGGAAATGCCAGGAAATGATAGATCTGTCTGTCACTTCCTAAATTTAAAACAAGTAGATTGTCCAATGGGTCTCATGGTAACTTTAAGACAGAGCAGGGAGCTGCATTCATTACTCTGCTCAAGGTATTTAGAAGCTCGTGTATGTTAGGCAAGTTGTATAAACTCACTGTTAGACCTTGGCACAAAATTAGAGGAGGTGATACTTATTATTATTTATTATTATATTTATTGGATTCCAAGGCTTCTAATGCAGGTGATAGTGAAGTAGCCTGCTCAGCTGTGGAAAGTTTGTAAAATGTCTGTGTTGTAGGCAGTTGGGCTGCTGTAGGGGAAGGGATCACTCTGTATTTGTTCTGCTCCTACGCTATTGTCCACGTACCGTTGACTCACTGGGAAGAAGATTCTGCACAGCTCTTTCCCATGGCAGGGTTTGGAATGGAGCTCTAGGCTCCCAGTTCCCGCACTGGCCGCAAACCAGCACTTCTCTTCATGATTTCAAAGGTTTTTTTGAACTCATTTACTTAGATCTGCAAATGTCTGTGTGTTTGCAGCAAGAGCTGTTCAAGGAGCAACAGACTTACTTGGCATACCTGGCACAACAGCTGGAGGAGGAGAAACAGCGAGAAAAAGCAGCAGACAAGCTTCTCAATGAAGAGATGGCGAAGGTTTGGGCCAAGAAGGCTGAGCAAATGCGATTGGAAAAGGAGGCCAGAAAGCAGCTACTGAAAGATGTCCTGAATACAAGACAACTGCAGATTGAGGAGAAGTGTAAGTAGTAACAGCTCGCTGTCTGTGCACCAAACCTACCGCATGAATGCAAGTCTTGGCAAAGGCAGAGGGAGTACAACATGCTGCTTTTGGGAAGACCATCTGGCCCAGCATGCACAGGCTGTATGGTTGAGTGGACAACAATGCTACTGTCTCTGAATCTGCTTCTGAAACTTTACTCCTAGAGGCATTCCTTACACTAATTTCCCATTGCTATCACCAGAGCAAAGCCTAGTAAAGTAAGGATTGTATGAGAAAGCAATCATTATTATTAATTATGTTGTTATGATGATGAAGCTCTGAATGTGAAATCTGTTCTGAGTGGATGAAAAACAAATAAGCTGAGAATACACTTGCCATTGTTTGTGTGCCTCTTCAGAAGCAACAAAATTCAGGCTTGCTATCTAGGCTACTTGGCTTGAATACAGTCTCACTGTCCCTTCAAGATTAGCAGTCCTGTTATCTTCTAAAAGTTGGGGGTTTTGTTTTGGTGGTTTTTTTTTTAGTGCAGAGAAATGCAAAGGAGCAGGAAGAACTTGCTCAAGAGAGGAAGTTATTAGCTGAAGCAATCACAGAACTCAAGCGTATAGAAGAAGAAAAATATGCAAGGTATTTTTATTTTATGCCATCCATTCATTTCATTGCAGATCAATCTTTTAAACTTGTGAGTAGGCTAATTCTCATTTTCAGATAACTCTAAGAGCACTGGTTGGGCTTTCTTCTGTTCACAGAGGCTCTGCTCTGAACTGCTCAATAGCAGCCCTGTTATATTGCAATTGGTATTAAATCACTAATTCTGATCTCATCATACAAATAATGGTGTTTCATTACATATCCTTGTTTTGGTCTTTTTGGACCATCATGTGACTTACATCCATCATGTTTATTAAATACACCCCTTCATACTCTGAGGTGTTATTAGGAGTGGCAGAGGTTTGGGGAGGAGGGTTAATGAAAGGTTAGTTCGTTACTTACCTAGGAGAACTAGTGTGTTCAGGCTTATAGCTAAACTCCACCCACACGCATCCCTTAAACAATCATATAGTCAGCTACCAAAATACCAGACCACTGCACATAACCCAGCTGCACGGGGTTCTCCTTACCTTACGGTTCCTCAGGGTGAGAATATAGTTATACGCAGTAGCTGAAATGTTCCTCTGGGTGTCATGCAAAGCCTAGAGCAAAGGGCCTTATTTCACTCGCTCGATTTCCCTTTTGTACTCCTGCCCTTTCTCCACACTTGTCTGTGGGAGGTAACTGAGTAGCTCCTTCCACAGCCACTATCTCTTGTGTTCTCTGATGGCTTTAGTGGTAACAATCTCCTGGCTACAGCAGGAATCTCACCCTCCTGAAGGAAATGTGCTAGGCTTCATTTTGGATATGCTTTGCTTAGCAAAGGCAGCATTCAGTGCTGTCAGTAAGCGTTTGTGGTTCAACTGTGTTGCATTTAGTGCACAAGTCTTGACTAGACTGTTGGCGTTTCAAGTGTCTGTGTGACTCCTGCTCCAGAAGTGCCTGAACACGTAGGTAGACTTCCACTGCTGCTCCAGAGGGCAGTGAAAGGAATGTATGAGTCTCAAAGTAGAATGGAAGAATGATTTCTTCCAACAGCCATTTCCTAGAATATCAGTACAAGGCTGCAGCAGGAGCCTGCACTCTTACTGCCTTCCCCGTTGGCAGTAACTGTTATCTTCAGAATGAGGGAGTGGAGATGGGGTATAAGGCTGCTGCGGCGATGAGCCTGAGGTAGGAAGGGACTGAGACCTGACACACTCATTCTCTGTCCTCGCTGCCACTGTGAGGAACAGGGAAGGCATGCTGATTACAAGGAGTTGTTCTTGCTCTTTTTTTTTTTTTGTTAAGCACTGATTTTTGCCATCTGCTTTATAAGTTATAACAGAATGCAATTAATTTTCCAAAGAAAGTAAGGTTAACATGTAGCATTTGGTTAATAGTGGTAGTTATTCTTAACACCTAAAAGGAGTTTTTAATGGTTCGTTAGTCTAAGGTTGAATGCTAAGGGACTAAATAATAGTAAAAAAGTTGTTTATTTTTTTACCCACACATCATAAATAAGCTATTCATATGTCATTTCCAGAAAACTAAAGGAAGCAAAAGAATACCAAGAGCAACTCGGGGCTCAGATTGCCTATCGACAACAGATGCGTGATGCTGAGGAAGAAGAGAAGCAGCGAGAATATGAATCGGGTCTAGCAGCAGAGAGAGCTTACCAAGAAAGGGTACAGGACATTCTATCAAGGCCTTTTGAGAAACTAGCAAAGACCCATCCTTTGAGAAGAAAACTAATGTCTAACTCTCAAGAAGATCACTTACTATGATATTTTTAACTTACTCAGTTGCCTTTAAAAACATTTTCTAAGGGTGTTTATAACTGACTTGAGTTAGCACTCCCGTCTCCACTGTGATGCTCAAAATATTTAACTGGAAAATACAAGAAACATAGTATTTTAAAGGTTATTTTTACCTATGAATTTTTTTGACAAAATGACTGATCCAAATCAAAGTGACATTTTAATACAAGAATACTGTATGTTCTCTGCAATATAATGATGTATTATTATGACATGAATGACTTGTAGGCATTCTTTAAAATCCGCATAGAGAAAATTTGTAGAAGAGTTTCAGCAAACTTCTATTAAAATGCCTTTCAAACTGCGAATATTTGCAAAATCTTTTATTGTATTTATACAAAAAGTACTTGGTGACTCATCTTCATTTTCTTCGTTAAATCTAAAACTGAATCTATTTTACTATGGGATGGACAGTAAAAAGCTGATATGGCTTTGCATACATTCTGATAGCTGTTGAATGATCTGGGGAATATCAGAGTCCCAAAGTTAGTCTGCAAGACCTCTGCTCGGACAGATTTAATTGTGCAGGACTGAAGTCATCCTTTTCTTGCAAAAAGGGTTATTATTTATCATTTTGATGGCAACTCTGCCTCATTGGACTGCCTTGGCTCGCCACCGATGCCATAGTCTGAACACACAGAATGGGGGTGGAGCACCAACAATATTTTTAAGACAGAGCAATAAAAAAAAAAATGGCCAGATGTCAACAGGAAGGTCTCGCGAGGGTGTTGGCAGTGGGCAAACGGACACCTTGCTGCTCTCTCAGCCCCCCCGTTAATGGCCAGATTGCCCTTTATGCAGGAGGAGCAGGGGTGACACAAGGAGGACAGGTGGGAGCAATCCAGATTGTCCCCATGGCATTGCCCTTGACCAGCTACTGGTATAGATTTCATTGGTTTTTCCTGGGTCCTTTGCAGAGGAGGGAAGTGAAGAATCCATTCACAACCTCGTATCCTTTCTTGCCCATACACTTTGTGGCATTTGGAAATGTTTTATCTTCTTTCTCACATTTTTCTACTTGAGTCTTTGCTGCTGCTTATCTGCAGGTGTTTCTCTCTCCTCCTTCAGCTTTTCAGCTTCTACCATCTTTTCTCCAGCCCCTGCTTTCCCATCCTTTTCTCCATCTTCCACCCCTCACTAAGCACTTCTTCTACGTTCTTTCTCCTCCCTACCTATGCTTTTAAGTGTTTGGCTCCCTCTTGGCAAGTACCAGGACTCTTCTGTTTTTGTTGTGTGGGAGCGTGAATGGTGGCACAGAGAAGCTGATAAATGGCTGGGATCAGAGCCCAGGAGCCCTAGCTCCCGGGACTCCTGGAATGAATTGGGAATAAACTGCCCACACAGTCGCCTTATCTTGGTTTGAAGCAGATACCAAGCTGACAAATGCTTTTTGTCTGTGGAGAAAGCTGTACAGCTGTTTGCAAAAGGTCAGGTAGACATGTATTAATCTGAAACGGTACCAGTGCTCTTAGCAGAGCAACCCAGCTAAATTATGGCTGTAAATGGTGGAAGAACCTGACGGTAAGATGTTGCCCTGCTGAGGGTTTTATCCTTGCTTACAGACAAAACTGCTCTGAGCGCAGCTTCCTGAGATGGCAGATGGGCCAAGTTCACACCATCCAGACAGGTGACTAGACAGAGCGGAGCAGAGCATCTTCATGTCTTGTTCCTTGAATCACTTTTACCCAAACAGGGTCTGTCTCCTACAGACACTGAGAAAGGAAACATTCATAAATGTGGAAACGTTGCAAACCAAGAGAGGTGGGTGGTTAGTCATGACATCTAGCCCTTACAGAGTGCTTTTCAGCAGCCATCTCCAAAGCCACAGAGGACTTCAGAGCCGCTCCTCCTGTTTTGCGGGTGGGAAAGGCCATCCCAGATAATGGAAACAGCTTCATCACTCCAGAGAGCTCAGGTAGGCATAGGTCTGTGCTCTGACCGCTGGGTCAAATTGGCAGAATGATTAAGAGATTAATTTCCTGGTCTGCCACAGACTTCTGGTGTGGCCCTGCACAAGCAATGTAGATTTTTCTTTACTGCTGTGACCCCTTTTTGAAAAATGAACATAATAGCACATTCAGAATTCCAGGATTAATTAAAGTGTGTTATTAAAGGCTGTGACACTGTCGTTGGGTACACCCAGTATGAAAGAGAAAAAATACCACATTGGTGAGCCATCCAGAACAATAATAAATCTTTTTTAATAAAATAATAACTAGAAAGAGGTGGTCAGAGCTATCAAGCATTTATAAAGTGTCTGAGCTCCTGCTCCTGGAGGCAAAATTCCTCTGCAGTGAACCTGAAGTCTGCGCAAAAATAAAAGATCAGACTGGAAGAGGTTTGCCTTCAGCAAAAATGAATTCCCATGGCATAATGGGCAACCAAACTCTTCTGACAGAAAACTTGTGGTCAATGAACATGTTGCTGGGGCTGCCCCCTTTGCTGTTGAGTGCTTTGTAGATGTCAGGTGGGTCTAGAAGACTGGATAAGGCTCATACCAGGCTGCTGAGCGGCTGGGTGGGTCAGCAGACTCCTTTAGGAGCACCTTTCCCCTGCCCCTAACAGTCAGATGAGCAACGCAGTAAGAATGATTTTCTGTTTCAGGACTGAAAAGCTTCCTTAATCTTACTGATTTCCATCTTCTTGGATGTCCTCGCAGTAAACTGGGCAAATAGGCCACCAAGTAGCACGTGCTTCAAAGTGTGGTCGTGCCTTTGCCTCCCTCCAACAAACGCTCATGTTAGATTTGTGACATACAGCACCCGCAAGCAATAACCAGCAAAACGGATCTGAAACTGTGGCTTACAAGTCCCGAGAACCTCAGGAGCGTTAGCTACGACTCATGTGCGTGGTATTTCCCCCCAGGTAAGCAATCCTGGAGCCAAATGATCTATTAAACCCAGAGCGCAGGGACACCGCTGATAAGTGAAGCAGCCTGGTCCATGGCTGGGTGACATCTCCCTGCACCAGGGCTGTGAGCAACCCAGAGGCGAAACCACTGCATTTAAAAAACAGGCAGTTACAGCCTCTTCATTTATACAGGTACTAGAGCTTTGCAAAATATTCTTTACTGTCTTTTTTTTATTACATTTTTCACATTGACAGAGGAAGAGCAGAGGTGTGGAGTGTGTCGCTGACTTGCCTGTGGCAAAGCCGGGAATGCCAGTCCCCGATCACATCATCCCAGACCTACTCCAAGGTTTGAACCCCCAGTACTTGCCAAGGCTTTAGGACTTTTCTGCACCCACCCGTCTGCTCACAAGTGCTTTTATACCAACACCAGGACTTTCCATGGTGATGTTTTTGGCCATGCATGAGGCGTTGAGCTGGGAGCGGTTCCTGGTGCCCTGTGGCACCGTGCTGGCATGGTCCCTGCTCCCCGGGCTGCGCTGCAGGCTCCCCGGGCTGCGCTGCAGGCTCCCCGGGCTGTGGGAACACCTTCAGGGCTGGAAGCTCGCTGCAAACCTACACCCAGCTTTGGACAGAATCAGTTTTATTTGCAGAAAAATCCTTCTTTGTTAATTTTTCATTGTTTTAACATCTTGATGAATTTTTCATTACTTTAACACAGGTAGGAACACTTGCTGCAGAAACAGCCAGTGCAACCATGCCCAGGGTATGGTGACACCACAGCCCCTGCCAGACCTGATGGCTGTGCCTAGACATAGCACATGGTGACTTCTGCATGGCCCAAGAGGAGGGAAGTCCAGCTTCGAGGTCTTTGTGACAACTCTACATGCAAAAATTTAGGACCTGGGTTTGTATTTAGCAACAGCCAACTCGGTCCTGATGGCATTTGGAGCTGTCAGAATTGATGCTCTGTATTTTTGCATTACCTGCTACCATGCCCCGCACAGGCGGTGTCACATACAAGAGACATCCAGCGAAAGCACAAACCTTTCCCTGCAGACCTCAATACACATGCAGAGAGTTTAAAGTACTTTGAGCAGATATTGCCCCTAATTTTGAGGAATAAGGTTGACTCAGCTCTCATTTTACCCTTGGCCACGCACGCTCTCAGCAGTAGATCCTGCTGCGAAGTATTTTCGTGGAGGATTTCAGGATGGGGTTATCGTGGGATGCTCGTGCATCAAAATTCAATGCTGTAACTATAGTTTGGGGGTCAGGGGATTTCACTGCAGAAATGCTAGTTTCTCCTGCCCATCTGAATTCAGTGGCAAACTCGCCTTCGTTCCTCTACCTACATAAACCCCCAAATCTGATGTGGAATGATGGGGTGTCTGTTGCAGAGCAGGTAACTCCGTTCCTAACCTCCAGCGCCAGCCCCAGCACCCTGCCCGCCTTGCCTTGCCCTCCAGAGCCTCTCGCTGCTCTGTGCCATCATCTGTCCATCCGTCTGTCCCTGGGGTCTCCGTGTGTCATTGCAACACAGGGACAAGGCTGGGACCTGTAAGCCTCCAGGGGAGCGCACCCATCTCCAGTACCCGTTCTGTGCTTGCAAGGAAGCCACTGGCTCTGCTCAGAGGGGAAAAGAACAGATATTTGGTTAATTTTCACCTCTAAGTGCCTTTGAAGTGAATGCAAGAGGTGGTACGATAAAATGCTATTTTAGAGCCCATGCTTGTTAAATATTATGATCAACACAAGTTTCGATTCCCAAATGGGAAGAAGCTTCTGCCTCCCAAATGAGGTAATTTCCAGCAACTCAGCACTTAGGACACACTTCAGGGATTTCGTATGTATTTTAGGGTTTTTATTTTCTAACTTTAATTAAAGTTTTAGATTATGATAAATTCGATGGAAAATCACACTCAGCACCAGCTGGTATTTCATGGGAACGGCTGTGCTTTGCCTCTGGGCTGTCGCTGCTACCCAGGGCTGCACTGAAACTTTTGCTCCTGATTGTGCCGGTACTTCACATTTTGTTTTTACAGATGATTTAATAAAAGGAGAGGAGCAAGTTTTGTTTGCCTGACAAAGCTATTTTGGAGGCTTTGCAGAGATTACGCTGTCAAATGTGCTACCCAGGGTAATTTCCAGATAGGATGCAGGTTTTTCTCCCATTCTTTCCTCTTTCCCAAACTTCCCCCAGAGCCACCTGCAATTTGTTTGGATTCACCAAGGACATCAGAGCTGGAAAAGAGATACCTGCGATGCTGGCTGTCCTCCCACTGAATCGGTGCTGCTCTGGTAGGGGACTAAGGGAAATGATGCCAAAGTGGGGGTAGTTTCACCCCCCCAGGGCCGAGGAGCAGGGGGTGAGATGCAGCTTTAAAGAAAGGCTGTGGGTGCTCTGTGAGCCGCACAGACCGAAACCCCGGCAGAAGGGATCCCCGCTTACGGAGTAAACAGCTGTGGCAGAGAATAAACGCCGCTGAGGATGTTTTCTGCCTGCTTAGTTAATATGCGAAATACCTTGAATGATAATGAATAGTGATGAATTGGGAATACTTTGCATCATCCTTCCCAGGCACAAAAAGTGCTTTATAAGCATGAATGGAAGCACAAGGTGCTCCCGTGGGATGGAGGGAGGCAGCGTGGCCGCTGACTGACAGGCTGGGGACAATTTTTGGCTGTTTCTGCCAAAGAAACAATTCCTGGCATGGGTGTAGGATGGAGCGACACACAAGAAGTACCCAGGAGCACAGACTCAGTTGGTGGTGGGAACCCAAACCCACCTCCAGACAGAGAAAAACCCATCCCTGGTGCATTCCTTGAACTTATTTCCAGTGGGTTCATGTGGGCAACGCTGCTCGTCCCATGCACAGGCGCGTCCTGGTAAAGGACACCCCGTTAAAGCCATTCCTTGCACCCCAATATATGGGTGATCGATCCCCAACGGCTCAGCGGCTGGTGTGGATGGCAGAGCCTCAAACCACCGAGGGGCACCCGCTTGGGGCTTAATTACTCTTCTTCTGTGGGAAAAGAAGAAGAATAGTAGAATAAAAAGGAAAAAAAAAACCCCAAACCAACAACAAACGCGCTGCGTTTCAGCGCCTCAAGGGAGGGAAGCGAGGCGGCTCCAGGCAGGACCCTGCTCGGGGCTGGCTCCTGGGGAAGCGGTCGAACCGAGGAGGGAAAGGAAAAATATGTATAAAAAAGGGTTTTTTTAAGAAAAAAAACCAACCCTAAAAGCCGACGCAGGCAGTGAGGCAAAGCGCTTCTCCCCTCTGCCCGAGCCCGGCGGGGAGAGGGGCCGTGAGGGAATGGGCAGCCTGGGCCGGGGAGCGGGAAAGCCGAGCGGAGCCGAACCCAAGCCGAGCCCGAGCCTGAGCCGAAATGACCCGAACCGAGCCGACCAGAGCCGAGCCCGAGCCGAACTGACCCGAACCGAGCCGACCAGAGCCGAGCCCGAGCCGAACTGACCCGAACCGAGCCGAGCCCGAGCCGAACTGGCCCGAACCGAGCCGAGCCCGAGCCACCTCATACCTGAGCGGGGCGCGGCGGAGGCGGAGCGGTGCTGCTGCTGCCTCCTCCTCCTTCTCCTCCTCCTCCTCCTCCTCCTCGTCCTCCACCTCCACCGCTCCCTTCCCTTCCCCGCGCCCCGGCCGGCGGCGGCGGGTGTAAAGGTCGGTTTGTCTGTCCGTCGGTCCGGCGGGCGCCGCTCGCTGCCTACCGCCCCCATGCCCCGCGCCTAAGAGCCGCCCGCCCCGGCCATGTCCACCGCGCAGCTCTACACCAAGGTGAGCGGGGAAGGGGAGGTTGCGGGGGATGTGTATGTGTGTCTTCCTTGTATTTTGGGGGATGGGTTGTTTCTAGTCATGGAAGGGACCCGCAACTTTCCCCGCACCCCCCCGGGATGGTGCCCCCCCCCCCCAACCCCTTATCGCCTCCCCGGTGGGTACCGGTCGGCTGTGGGAGCCGGGACGGGTCTCCTCGCCCCGTGGGGTGAGCGGCCCCTCCCGGTATTTCACCCTCCCGTTGAGTCGGTTTTGTGGAGGGAAGGGTGAACTTCGCCCGTTGGCCTCGTCCTTCGTGGGGTCCGTCACCAGAGCGGCTGAACACGCAGCTAAAACGCGCCCGGCTTCCCCAAATCCTCACAGAATTTTTTTTTTTTTTTTTCCCCCTCTCATATTCCTAAAACACCAGGGTGGAGGGAGAGGAAAAAAAAAACCCCAAACAACAAAAAACCCCAGCCCTTACAACTGCTGTAACTAACCGAAATGCTCCTGAGGCGCCCAGTTTCCAGAGTCCTTTTCGTTCTGCAACTCCCGAATAGAATCCCTCGGCAGGGGTGCGACCAAACGCACCCGCTTCCTCATGACAAGCAGGGAAGGTAACATGGCTGATGGCCTCGCAGGGTGCTACGCACCACCGAGCCGGGGTGGCAGCCAGCCACCCTCCCCGTCGCTTCCCAGAGAGAAACCCAGATTTAAGCCTAAAAAGTGGTGGTTGTGGTAATGGGAAGCTCGGGGTGCTGATTTTTAAGCAGAGCCTGGGGTCTAGACAAGATAGCGCTTTTTTTTTTCTTCGTTTCGGTATTTTGTGGCTGTGGGATACTCAGGCAGGGTGGACGGTATTCCCACTCCTTGGCCAAAGTGGGCTGGGGGTGCACCCCACGTGGTTTGGGGCTTTCTGCCCCCCTTCCCAGCAAGAGGTTTGTGTCTGGAGAGATATTTCTTTGCTGGTTGACTTGGCCTGATAAGAGAGCTCCTCGCGTGCAGCGGGAGATCCACCCGGTACGGAGTGATAACTGATAGGGAGAGAGCTCTCTCCCTGCGCTCCGCATCTTCCCGAGGCTAGCCGGGAGTGCTGTGGGCAGCCAGGATCCAGGGAATGTGCTTAGTAAAAGCCATCAATAATGCTAGGCAGGGGCTCATCGAGAAAAGTGCTTGGCTTCAGAACGGTTTTTGCTGAAAGACTAAAGTGCCAGCATCATCTACTGTAATAATGAGAATTTTAGTGTTTTAAATTCTTCCTGTGACCATGGTCAGCGTGGAGATGCTGCCAGATTGGCAGCAGCCCTTTCAAGGAACCACATTTTGTCTCTGTGCCAGTCTCCTGGGCTTAACTTTGCTGCAGATTTCTGCTTCTGTAACTCATTTTGCGGACAGCTTTTATGTAATATTGGGGGTTACCGCTTATTTTTTTGGCCGTTGATATCAAACGGATGCAGGACAAAGTGTGAATCTGGCGGCTCCTCCTTTGAACCTGTAGGAATTTAAGAAGCCCCGCTGGATGGAGCAGGGCTGTCTGTGAGCAGGCTGACCTCTGTCCTTCTCGGAGCACTTCAAAAGCAAAGCCTCAGGTTTGGAAAACCTTTTTCCCTTGGAAAATCTGAAGGGGAGCACAAGGCAAGCCGTGGCTTAACTGCTCCGATGTGCCTACCACAGCATCTTGTCGGATGAGTGCATGGATGCGATGGCAAGCATCCCTGGGGAGGAGGGAAGCTGGCTGCAAGTACTGTGTTATCCCTATCTATGGGCTGGTTATAACCACCAGGTTAATTGATTCTTAACTTGATGAGCAGGTAATTAATCTGTGTTGTGTTTTTATGCTAAACTGGTGAGGTTTATATTCCTGTTCATCTGTTGAATGGGTATAAGATGCCTGCTGGGGCATCGCCTGTGATCCTGTTGCTGTATAGGGACTTTTTAATGAGGCACATGGGAAGTGGTGGGGATTTGGTGACAATCCACACGTCATTAACTTTTAATTTATTTTTAATAACAACATAGATTCTTGATGAGAGCTGGTGTTTTAGCACTGGCCCTTCTGCTGGTGTCCATCTGTCTTGTGGGGACATTTTAGGGACAGAGCTGGTGTGGTAGGTGCTGGGGCCATGGACAGTGCCTTGAACACATATGGGTCATCTGTGGGGCTGACGTTGTGGTAAAATTTAGGACTGTTCTGCTGGGTGGTCTTCTGTGTGGGGCCCGTGTGCCGGCTCTGGGCTTTGAAGCAGCAGGAAAACATTTCCTGTGACTTTTGAGTATATAAGAAAAAGAGCAAAGGAGGCTTTAAAAAACAGAACAAACCCCACAGCCTTAGGATGCTGAGCCTGATGGGTGCCAGTTGCTGACGGAGGTCCCCAAGATGAAGCAGATGCGTTGCTCTCTAGCCTGCTCTTGGAAAACATTAAGGAAGGCCCCGGCACTCGCTTGCACATCATCTCCGTGTGGATGCGGGCATTCGGCCCTGTGGCCTGTAGCTCCACTGGGCACTTACAGCTTGTATATGGTAGAAGCGTCTGAGAGCATGGTGAGGAGAAGACAGCCTGCTGCGGAGGGCTGCCCTGCCTTAAGCAGTCGGGCAATGATGCACCCTCTGTGCGTGGCTGCCAGAAGATGCTCTTACAGAGTAACTCGGCATGGGGGTGAACAGAGGAAAGGAGCGAGGAAGAGCGTGAGAGCTTCAGTGGGGTGTTGGGGTTCAGGAGATGACTTTCCAAGTGTGGATGTGGGGCCTCCTGGATCACCTTGTCGGCCAGATGGGGATGAAGCTTTTTGAGGGAAGATGCAGAGGGAGGGAAGGTGGACAATCTGGCTTGCTGGAATCAATACGGCTGTCTTGCTAAAAGCCTATTGATCCGATGTGCAGCGTTGCATTAGCACAGTCACAACGGTACCTCCCTCAGAGTCCTTGCTCCTCCTGCTTGAACTGGGATGAGAGAAACTGCTGGGGAGCTGCTTTGGAGTGGCTAAGTGGGACTTCTTTGGTCCTTCCACCTCTCCTTCCTGCTGGGCTGCAATGGGAGCTGCTGTGTTGTGTAGAGAGCCCTTGACTTGCACTTGATGCTTGCTGAAGATCTCCTAGGACCCTGTGGGACATGTAGTATTTTCTTCGTGCTTAAGTTCATGCTTGTTAAGCCATGCTGATGAATTTGCTGCGTTAGACTGTGCACTGCCCTGAGGAGTGCTTAAACTGGAGAGGAACCCATCCTGGAAACACCAGCAGCTGTGAGTTCCTTGGTGGAGACCCTCTCCATGTGATGTCTCACCTGTGCCCCTTTAAGAGCAGGGATGACTGGTGTTTAATAGCCCCCATCAAACAAGATAATTAACAGCTGTGCCTAATTATGAGCATGAGAGTAGTTCCAAAAGTGCATCAACCTTCAAGCACGTAGGACTCCACTTGGATAAATACTTATGGGGAGACTATTACAATACTCTTCGTGCTCCCAATGCAGTAGCTGGAGACTTTAGGATTTTAACTTTAGGTTACTTTATAACTTTAGGTTGTGGATTTTATTTTGTTGCAGAAGCAAACAGGAATTTAGTGTGACTCATGTCCCAGCAGAAGAGGAGCTGAATGGTAAAGGGTGCAGACCTGGTTCTGGAGCCGCTGGCACCAGTGCGTGCAAGAGGAATAGAGGAGGTAGTGGCACCAGGGACTTCTGCTTGCAAAAACCTGTTCCAGACGGAGAACTGGAGCTTTGCCTAACCTGTGTATCTCCCAGTTACCGGGTGCAAATGTCTTTCTAAGGCAGCCTGGGGTTTATCCTGCTCCTGCCATGTCCCTGGGGTTCCTCCTGGAGTGTGGCAGGGGTGGGATGTGTCCAGCTGCAGCGCTGCCCAGTCAAACAGGTTGCAGCCGGGCAGGGGAGTTTCTCAAACCCTATTTAGCTGAAGCAAGAGGCAAAGGCAGCTCCCTGTATGCAATGCTCTTTCCTTTCTCCCCAGCCAGAGCCCTCCAAAGAAACCTGTTGCTGATGCAGCTAAACTACAGCCAAGGTAACTGCAGTCCAATCCCTGTAAGCCTGTGCAGATGCCAGCATTACTCTGTAATGAGATAATGGGGATGCTCTGCTCCTCTGAGCTGGGTGCTGGGCAGGATGGAGGGAGGACGTGGCCCCTGGAAGATGCTATCTCCAGCAACGGTTTGATTTGCAGAATTAAACCGGAGATTACACTTGTTTGCATGGCTTGTCTTCATTAATGTAAGGGGAAGCTCTTCATATTTCTGAAACAAATATAATTGCTTTTGCTTCTGGATGTTCTGCTCTCTTAAAGGTACTTCTTAAAATATGTTAATTGTTAATTTAAGCGTAGCCTCTGAACATAATGCAAAACAGTACTTCTGCCAGGCTAGAGAATAAGCTAAGCTGTGCCTTTCTGCTCCTGGGGTGTTGTGCAGCTTGAGATATGCTCTTCAGGAGGTTTGCAAGCTCTGGATGAGTAAGAAACCAGGGTATTTATTTCTCTTTTAATTTTTTTTCCTTCCATTGTGCAAAGTGACTGCTATTTGCCAAGTATTTTTTAATAGATGATAGAACTTAATGCATTAAAAAGTCCTCTTCTAATGGCTAGTGTTGGGTATAGAAAACTCTCTGGTTTTCACTTAAAGTTGTTATATTAAATAAAGTATCTGGAATGAATTGGTGGTTTCAGACCCTGGGGAGAAACTTTTCAAAAGTGAATAAATATTGCCAGTTGATCACACACTGATTGAGTCAATGAATTGGCATAAACCTTCTGGCATAAAACCTTTGTGAAAATGATTTATCTTTAAAGGCTTGGGGAGGATTCATCCTTAGTGGGTGCCTGTGTGCTGTCTTGAGGTTGAGGAGCAGCTGGGAAGGGGAGGGAAGATTTTCTGTGTATTGTTTAGAAAAAATTTCTGGGAATAAGTGTGTGGGACAGGGGAAGTTTGGGGTTCAGTCCCAGGCCATCCACAGGACCTCTGCTGCAGAGCTCCTGAAGTCCTGCCTCTGCCATTTGCAGCTGCTGTTAGGAAAATTAGGTTATACTTGAAGGTTTTGGTGTGGTTTTTTTTTCTTTTTTTTTTCTTTCTTTATTTTAGATTGGGAATGTGTCTGGGTCATGCCACAAAGGGCAGGAACAGCTCGGAGGCCATGCTGGGATTTTCATTTAAAGATGGGGCTGTCTTGCTGAAGGAGCTGGATCCGTTGGCATCCCTGGTCTCTTCCTGATCCTGCCTCATTATTAGCTGCAGTCATGGAGAGAAAATTCATTGAAATGTAAAATATGATTGCTCCAGCCGGCTCTCTGCAGCTGGGGACCGTGCCAAGGGCACGGCCACCTCCGCAGCAGCTCGGGGACCTCCCTGGCTTCCCTGGGAGGGCACGGAGCAGAGAAAAGCAAAGCCAAACTTGGGGGTTTAAATACCGTTTAGTCTACTGTTTATATGGCCTTGAGTAGATGCAAGGGAGGGGAGAGATGGGTGCTGCTGGCTTTGTGGGCATTTCCCTCCCTTGACAGGCAGAGATGGCCGGAATTCACCCCGTGCTCTCCCAGCGCTGCGTGGATGCAGGTCCTGCTGCAGGGCACACCTATTTTGCACTGCAAAAATAACTGCGTTTTCTTTTCTGTTTGTGCAATTGTTCATCTCAGTTGTGCATTTAGTAGCACCTGTGCTGGGGTTAGATGAGAGCCACTGAGCTAAGGAACACGGAGCTCAGTGCAGGCGCGGGGTCACAGCCCTGGGAATGACTCCGGCAGGGCTTAAAGCAGGAGTAGGAATCAAGCTAATTATGCCCTCTTGCTGGTTGGGATTAATCAACTTGCCTTTTTTTAAAAATTATTTTTAAGATTTCCTTCCCTGATATTGTTTTAAGGGTATGAAATGTGTGTGTAATCCCAATGTACACAAGCCCAAGTTGCAGCAATTGCTGGGTTAACTCCAGGGTAAAGATGGAACCCTGGGGCCAGCAGCGGGTCCGGAGCCTCTGAGGCAGTGCATGGCTTGTGCTGGTCCTGTGGAGTGGAATGGGATGGGATAAGTCTGTCCTACCCTTTTTTACCCTAAGGAGGGAGTTTAACAAAGGGTATTTGTTACAGGCAGCCTGGCTGCTGAGGAATATATTTACAAGGGAGGATTTTTTCTTTGTTATTCTTCTCTGCTGCCAATAACAAGGTGCAGAAAATAATGACCCTGAATGTGAATGTGTACATTCCTTCTGATGACAAAGAAAGAAGGCTATGTATGTGTCTGTATTTTTGTGTGTGTGTATATATATATATCTGTGTGAAACTGATCTCAGTTTGCTGTAGTGCTGTGAAGTTCTAGGCATGCTGGACTTTTAATTTACATGCTGATTAGTTTGTAGCTCTGGCCAAAAAAGGAATAGTGTACCCTTACTGTGATAGTTGTCCAGGAAGGAAACCGCAGGAGTAGCTTAACTTCAGGTGGACTTTGGACCTTCTGAGTTAGTCAGCAGTGTAATAAATAGCAGGTAGTGTAGGTGAAGCCCTGAGGTTTTTTTTTTTGCCTTTTTTTTTTTTTTTTTTTTTTTGGTGGTGTTATTGTCTGCTCTTTGACCCATTCTGCAAACAGAGGCATTTTGTGGTGGTTAAAGGAATATCAGCATGAACTACAATTCAGGTCAGAAAAATGACTGCTTTTATTGCAGCAAGACCCCAGGCTTTGGCAGACACTTGAAAGGTTTGCAAAACATTTTAGCGAGGAATTTGCTATTTAGCAAAACTGAAAAAAAAATTCACTGTGAACTTTCTGTGTGTTGAGTTGGCTGTGTAAAGCAATAGCCCTTGTATACCTCTGGCCCACTGTAAGACACATCTTGTGGGGTTGGGTTTTGGCTTAGCCTGGTTGTCCAGAATTGAGTAGAGACCTGTCCAGAGATGGTGTCAGGGCTGGGGAGGACCAGGGGCTGGTGGGTGATGGGCTTCATGTGGCCTTCCTTGTTTGAATGCTCTTTAATGTAATCGTCATGGTAAGCTCATCAGTTTTACTAATGAGGCTGTTAAGGATTTGGTAGTTCTGCTCTTTGCCTTTCCTGCAGTATCCAGGGGGTTTGGAGAGGAACATCCCCACAGGGAAGAGCCTGCAGCCTGGAAATGTGACCTTTTCTCCAGCTGTGCTCTCCATTTGTCCTCACTTTGTCCATGCCCAGTCTTCTCCAGCTGACTGAAACCAGTAAGTCATGGGAATGGGTTAAATGTGTCAAAAGCTGGACTATAGGCCCACAAGAACTATAGGCAACATAGGTCTATAAACCCTTACTATAAAGAATATAAGGCCTTAATTGCAGGGTATGGTTCCAAACCCATGACTTGGTGCAGGGTGGTGGGATGGCAGTGTAGCTCCTCCAGCAGCGTGTGCTCCTGACCTGCTGTGCCACCATCCTTCACCACTCTTAACCAAATCCCATTTGATTTTTTTTAAAATTTATTTTTCTCCTCCGCAGGCAGGTTTGGCTTTTTGTGTTTTTTTTGTTTGTTTGTTTGTGCTGGCTTTTAGTTCCTTGTGCTTGTCTGTATGAACCTAGTGGTGCTGTTAGGACATTCAGACCCTGCTCTGGCAATTACAGCAGATCACCAACCACACTGTGTAACACATCTTGCTGCCCTCCCCAAATCTGCTTATAGTGCAGGGCAGGTGGTAGGATACTGTGGCCATCTCCTGCTTAATGGATGGCCATCACCTCCTCCTTCAGTCCATGTTTCATGTTCCCATATGGGCATGGGTGGTTTAGTGTTGTCTGGGGGCTTGGTGTTGTGCTCCGGGTGTTTGGTGCTAATGTGGCTTGGCTCCTTGATAGCAGATGTGTGATGTGTCTAGCTGTCTATCCTGCCTTTTGGATGCTCCTGTTGGCTCTCATCCATCCTTCTGCCCATGAGTGTCCATTTGCTGTGTGCTTCCAGCTTAGTTCTTCCTTGAGAACATGTCTTTTCCATGCTTGAGGTTGACCAACCCTTTCAGCTCATGCCCGCTTCCCGTCCTGCTGAACCACTGGCAGCCCAGTTGGGCTCACGGGCTCTGTGAAGGGATAAGTTTCACTTAGTGGCTCCACTGAGGTGTGGAGCCAGCCCTTAAATCCAGCTAATCCACACCTTCACCCTTCCCGTGAGTCATCCCCCAAGCTCCCTTACGATAGCCTCACCGAGGTGTGAGGTGCTGGTAGGATGTGCTAACCACCATTTACAGGGCTATTGGGAGCGGGATGTGTTGCGGATGAATCATGGCCACTACTTATCAAAATGACACCTTACATCTCGGGGATGCGTCCTGGTGAGTCACCGCTCCTCAAAGAAAAAAGACCCTTAATATATTTAAACATGGCTTTCAAAAATCATGGGGGATGGTGATGGGAATGTCCGGTTTCTTCTGAAAGCCTTGCAGAGATGATTTCAGGTGGCTCAGGCAAACCTCCAGCTGCCAAATCCCTGAGCAGGCTGGACATGAGCAGGGAGCTGGGGCATGTGTCTTAGGAAATGAGTGTTGAAAACTTTTTTTTTTTAAAAAAACAAAACAAAAAAACAAACAAAAAAACCCCAAAAAACAAACCCGAAAAAAACCCTGATCCCCATGCCTGCCGTGAAGCCGGTACTTGGTGCTATACCCCAAGTGAGCAGGAAATCAGTGTAAGCATATCTCAAGGCAGCAAGTGCGTGGAGAGATACTGAGATGATGGAAGCTATAATTTTCAATCTAATTAAGCTGAGTAACTCCCTTGTGGATTTATGCCCCTTAATTACTTTGATCTCTGATAACATGGGTGCTGTGGGTATCGGTGTTTTTTGAGCAGCAAATGTGATGTCCATCTGGGGTGGAGGAGTGGTACACACAGAGTGCTTTGGAGATGGTGCGGATCGCAGTCCAGGACACTTGATCTCCTAATTGGGTGGGGATGGAGAGCTGGAGGTGGCTTTCATGTGGCAGTACTGGACTGCTGTGGTCCTGGATTGGTCCCACATCTCCTGGTAGGACTATGTGTCCTATTTTGGAGACAAGGTGGAGGTGTGGGAGAGGAAGGTCCTGCTCCAGACCCACATGGACCTCAATGGGAGGTGGATGTATGGATATTGGTGTGGCTCTCGCCACCCTTTCCTGTGGCCATGGAGTGCCCATTTCTTGCCTGGCTGATGCCCACCTTCACCACCACGTTCCGTGTTACTGTGCTGTTCATTTGCTTTCTTGTCTCTACCTGGCCTTTTAAGAAATTACTTCTCTGCTGGGATAGACTGTGAACACCTGCACTGCCATCTTGTAGTTAATGGTTCCAAGAAGCATGTTTTGGCTGAAGCAATACCTTTAACACCACTAAAAAGCTCTTCTGGAACCCATGTCTGCATGGGGTGTGAACATCTCACCCGGGGGCTGGTGGAGAGCTGCCCTCAGGGGTGTCTGCATGGCCTTGACTACTCTGAATGTTGGGGTTTTTTTCCCCCAGATTCTGGTGTTGCAGAGATGCAATTTGCTTTTCCTCTGCTGTCTGGCCGTGACAGCTGAAGTGCAGCTGGGGATGTGTTGTTTGTGGCTGGATGGCTTTCAGGGGACTGAGGTCCCTGGGTGAGGGACTCTACTTTTGAGCTGGACCTGCCCTTGGCTTGGCTCTCCCTCAGCATGTGTTTTATGGCCCTGAATGTTATAAAGACCCTGGCCAGAGATAGGAAGGTCATGGCTTGCTTCTGTAGCGCCTATGAGTACCAGGCTTGAAATCTCTTGCTCTGCTTTCCTTCTGCTTGTTTCCTTTTTTCTTTTCCCTTTCTAAAGCCTTCATTTTTGTTTGGACCCTGCCCCAGCGAGGTGATAAGTTGTTCCTCCCTGTGCAGAGTGGTGAGATGAATGCTTACACTTTGTCTACCCTGCCATGGAGGATGGAGGCAGAGCTCTTAAAAGACTTCCTTTTGGAAAAAAAAAAACCCAACACCTACAAAAAAACCCAAAACAACAAACCCCCCCTGAATTCCAGAAAATCTTGATGCTCAAGGTTAAAGGGCTGGTGCTTTGGTGCAACTGGTGGCAGGAGCGGCTGTGGATTTCAGCCTTGCAGTGCTGCTGCCACCCCAGGGGTGATTTCTGCCGCCCGGCCCCTCGCCTGCTCGCCGGGAGCTGCTTTGAAGCCTTGTGTGCTCTTGCCGTGCCAAAATAAACTTGGAGTCGAGGTTGTCAGAGCTAATCTTCATCTTTTTGTGCTTTGCCCTTCCCGCTGTTTTGGTGAGTGGTGGCTGTGCTGGTACCTGCTTGTTTTGGGGAAATCCCTCCCCAGAGTGGAAGCATGGGGACCATCCCCCTGATGATGCCAGATGGATGTGAGCAGTGCTTCCCAGCTTTGAGAAACCTGAAATATCCATTTGCTGAACCCTCAAGGTGGGTTTAAATCATCTTCAGGAAAAGAATTTGCTTGAATTTGTCTTTTGGCACCTGACACTCCATGCTGGAGAAGATGGGATGGCTGAGGCTGCTTCAGGCTGTGCAACTCCTCACAGTCCCCAAAAAGCATGTTGCAAGCAGGCTTTTTCTCCCCAAACACTGCTGTGCTGGCATTTGCATCCCAAAGTCCAGCACCAGGCAGAAAACTGGCTGATCCTGCCCAAATGCAGCGTCCCCGGGGCCCCTCTTTTTGTCCAAGGAATGGTGGTGTACAGAAATCTGTATTTTTTAAAATAAGTCTATTCTCAGAAATAGAATATTCTATTTGACAATGCCAAAAAGTCTGTAGACTCTCCAAGACTTCACTATTTTCTGTCTGTATTTATATTATTTTTATTTCTTTTTTATTTTTTTGACTGAAAGAGGTGCTGTGTCCTGGCAGTCTTTGCTCAAGTACAAAGTTTCAGCACTGGAAGGTCACGTGAAGTAAATCAGCAGAATGCAAACCCTGCTGTTACTTACTAAACTTTGCCCGGATCTCATTTAATCACCAACCTGATAAGTGCCTAGGAACTCCAATTCTTTTCCTGCAAGGAGGGAGCTCAGCCCCAGCTCCAGTCCCCGGGGCAGCACTCGTCCTGGCTGAGCATCCTCCTGGCATCTTGGCATCCTTCTACTCCAAAGGATGATAATTTTTAACCCTTTGGATATAAATCATGCCTGAGTGATTGCTTGCTGTTATATCCCAATTTTAAATAGTATTTTCTTTTTTGAGTAGCAGGTTTACTCTTTTTTTCTCCTTTTTAGCCTCAGATTACTCTGCTTTAATATTCAATTATTTGTGAGGTATTACCTGCATTTAGGCTGTCACTAATTTCCAGCGTGATGGTTTTCGGTGTCCCCGTGTGAAGAGCAGACTGGATGTTGTGGCTGATAGAAAATCCCTGGGACATCAGTGTGCAGAAGCGTTTTTAACTATTGGACCACGCAGCTCATAAGTTAGTGAGGTTTTATCCTTTCAGCAATTCTGAAGGCGGTTTCTTGTCTCTCCACATTCAGTACTAAAGGCTGAACATTTCTAAAAGAAAAACGTTTCAACAAAACAATTTAATTTTCCTTGGTGATATTTGCGGACAATCTGTTGGCGACTATTTTATCCGGTGTGCCATCTCTCAGCTTATAACCCCCTTTGATGTGGCTCATTCAGGGGAAAAATGGCATTACACACTACCTCAATCACTCAGATGTCAGAGAGGATATCGCGTTTGACTAATCAGGGGAAATTTGGGAAGATTTAGTAATGCCAGGAGACATGACCCACTTTCAGATAAATGCTTTTCAGACAATAGAGGTTGCGCGATGTCGTGGGGGAGGGAGAAACATTCACAGGGTAGAAATAATTAATAATTATTTATGATTTTAAAATTTTATTTTATTGTGCTGACCCTTTCCCAGGTTCAGGATGGGTTTGCTTTCTTTTTCTGGTGGTGTTTGTTTTTGGTGTGTGGTTTTGTTTTTGTTTTTGTTTGGTTTTTTTGGTGTTGTTTTTTTTTCTTTTTAAGAAAAAGAAAATGCTGATCCTAACTGGTTTTCAACAAATCTGTGCTATCCAGAGATGACTATACCTGGGCTGTGGATGCCCATCACCTTTGGGATGCTCCCTTGAGCACAGGGTTTGGCTGATGGGTGTTGTGATGGGAGCTGTGGTCCAGCGTGATGTGGCTCTGGTCCAGCTGTTGGTGACCAGCATGGGATGGGGAGCCTGATGTGGGAGTTTGCTTTGAATGTCCCAGGTCAGGAAGGTGTCCACTCAATGAAGTGCATCTTAAGTACATAAAGACAGAAGAATATTAATTCGTAAAGCCAGGTTTTTGTGTTTTCTTCATACCTCAAACTTTATATGCATTTTATCCCTATTCCTGTGTTATTGGGGGCTTCCAGCCAAAACAGCAAGAGAAATTGCAGAGGTGTAGCACTATGGTGTTGTAAAACTGTGAGAAAGCCAAACCTGATGCTTAAATTTGTAGGATATAAACTTTTTTTTAAAGGCAACCAAAGAGAGCATTCTTTAAGTAGTAACTGCATAATTTTCAGTGCTGCAAGTTCTGTCAAGCAACTTGTTGTGGCTATTCCTTTGTGCAAGGTTTTATTTATGGAGCCATAAGAGCTGAGCAAAAACACCTTAGTCTGCTTAAAACTTTTTATAACCCCTTATTAAAAATATCTTTGTAATCCTTCCAGAGTATAGCAACAACACTTCTGTCTTAATTTCATACTGAAGCTAAACGCTGGCAGTATCTTGCAATTTGCCATGTTGGTGTGAAAGTCCAACGTAATGGAGCAGTCAGAGCCCACCTGAAAATGGGAAGATGTGCTGTGCTGCATGGGCAGTGTTTTTGGGGGAAAAACTCCACCCTATGGGTGTGCTGGAACTGTTGCTGGTTTCTGGAAGGGGGTCCAAGTTTTCAACCTTTTATTGTTATTTTTGAAAACAACCTTTTGAATGATCCTTCACCTGTAGGTGGTTTTTAATGCTTTATTTTTCCCTGCAGCCATGGGCTTCATTGATGTGTCTTCCACAGTAAAAAACACCCCTCTTGTTTTCCAAGTAGTTTCCTGAATTCTGCTCTTTTAGGAGCCATGGTATAATAAGCTTCAAGCATCTTTACTAAGCAATTTAGTGCCTTCCTCAGGTTAAAGGCTTGCTTCTGAAGGCCATGTGCAAGGTCCTGCACGTGGGTGGTAGCAATGCCAAGCAAAAATACAGGCTGGGCAATGAGTGGATTGAGAGCAGCCTTGCAGAGAGGGACTTGGGGTTATTAGTGGATGAAAAACTGAATATGAGCTGGCAATGTGCGCTTGCAGCCCAGAAAGCCAACTGTATCCTGGGCTGCATCACAAGAAGTGTGACCAGCAGGTCGAGGGAGGGGATTCTGCCCTTCTGCTCCGCTCTGGTGAGACCCCACCTGCAGGACTGCGTCCAGCTCTGGGATCCCCAACATCAGAAGGACACGGACCTGTTGGAGCAGGTCCAGAGGAGGGACACGAAGGTGATCAGGCGGCTGGAGCACCTCTCCTGTGAGGACAGGCTGGGAGAGTTGGGGTTGTTCAGCCTGGAGAAGAGAAGGCTCCGGGGAGACCTTACAGCAGCCTGCCAGTACCTAAAGGGGCTACAGGAAAGGTGGAGAGGGACTGTATACAAGGGCATGTAGTGATCGGACAAGGGGTAACGGTTTTAAATTGAAAGAGGGTGGATTTAGATGAGATGTAAGGAAGAAATTCTTCACTGTGAGGGTGGTGAGGCACTGGCACAGGTTGCCCAGAGAGGTTGTGGCTGCCCCATCCCTGGCAGTGTTCAAGGCCAGGCTGGATGGGGCTTGGAGCAACCTGGGCTGGTGGAAGGTGTCCCTGCCCATGGCAGGGGGGTTGGAACTCGATGATCTGGAAGGTCCCTTCCAACCCAAACCATTCTGTGATTTTGTGATTCTTCTGCCCTTAAGCTTCGAAGCCAGTAGGCTGACAGTTTTTTGGGTGCATCTGTATTGGTAAACACTGCTTTTACATGCTGTTACAGTGATAGCTGGAAAGTACATAGCCCTGGCGCTTGTCTAGATAAATCCATTTCCTTTGCATGTACCTTTGGGTGTTTGGTGAATTGGTCACTGGGTTATTTGTGGGGGCTCTGAACTCCAAATTATCGTTGTGTCCCATGAAATACTCAAATGGAATTTCTGAAGCATTAACAGTGGATGTTGAAGCCCTGATTGAAGTCCATGCATGATGCTGAGAGCTTGTGTGATCTTTGGATGACTCGGGACCGATGGTACCTGGTTGGGCAAGAAGGTGGTCTTGCTGCTTCTGTAAGCACCGGTGATGCTGATGCCTGCCTGCTTACTCTCACGTGCCTGGGAAGCAGCTGGAAAGTTGGGAAGAGCTAAAATACATGTGGGATCTGGCCAAACCTGTCCTGCAGTCAGGCTACTCTTCAATCTAGTTAATTTGTCTGGGAGGGAAGAGGCTGTTTTGGAAGGACTTGGTTCCATTCCTCCTGCTCACACAAAACATATATAATTTAGCAAGTCAGGACAGAACAAAATGAAGTGGCTAAGGCCTGAAAGAGCCAGCCCAGCAGCTGTACATGCTGGAGATGAATCCAGATCTGAACAATAGCTCATAGTTTGAAAGCTGAATTGCTTTTTGAAACACCCCAAGAAATGGAAGAGACCTTGGCTGTATCTGCCTTACCTGCTTTAACACCATAAACAGCACTGACCCTTGTCTCTTGCAGGTTTTGTACATAATTTAGGTCTGCTTTAAAAGTTGGCTGCTGCGTTAACACAGTTGTCCAAGTGCCCGTGATTCAGGCTTGGAGAAGTCTCTTGGGAGTCACAGCACCAATCCAAGGATTCATGTTAGATGGTTGGGTGGCATTAAGGATGTTTAAGTTGTTTTATGGAAGCAGGCCAGTTAAAAATGGAGACTTGGCTTTTTTCACCCTTTATTTTCAGGCAGAGCTTAAGAAAATCTGAAGCCACCAGAGAAGCATGTGTAGATCTTGTGCTCTGGTACTAAACATGCAGTGAGGAGGTGGACAGGGTCTCTTTTGTCCCATAATCACTTTCCTGATTGCACTGAATGTGGGTAGCCAAGACAGGTGTGAAAATATGGTAGTGGCCTTTAGCCACTAAACCAGCCTTGAATATTTGTGGGGCTGAAGTGACATGTGAAATCTTGATGTGTCTCTTCAGGTTTCAAGTGTCCCTTCAATAATTAGATGCTGCTGATGGTGTGGTGATGCCTTGCACTGGAGCAGTGTCCTTGCCACCATCATGAGCCTCGCTGAGGGCTTCTGTCAATGAGGAGCCTCCCGAATTAGAGCCCTGAACTCCCCTATATGGGGTTAGTGGTTGCTGACCTCTCTACTTCTGTTCTACATCACTTCCACATTGGGGTATTTTAACAGTTGCTGGGGATGTCTTTTGCATTTGATTTCTGCAGATCGAGCGTATGATGCTGGGGATGTATTTACTGTAGTGAGAAAGCACACGTTAGGACTGATAATAAAATTAAACTGCAGTAGTCTGTCTAGCTACTAGAGCAGCCCCTGCCCTTTTATTTCTTGATAGGGAGAGTTTTGCTATTTTTTTTCCCCAGTGTCAGTGCAAAATGAGATGTGTGCTTTCTCCTGTGCATGTAAATCGTGAAGGGAGTTTGGAAGTGTCGGATGAGCGGGAAAATCCCAGCTTGTGAGCTTTCCAAGCTGACGTTTCTGGCTGGAAACAGGCAGTGGGGATGCTGAGGTCTGCTTATCACAGAATCACAGAATGGTTTTTGTTGGAAGGGACCTCTAAAGGTCATCTGGTCCAAACCCCTGCAGTGAACAGGGACATCTTCCACTAGATCAGGTTGCTCAGAGCCCCATCCAACCTGACCTGGAATGTTCCCAGGGATGGGGCATCTACCACCTCTCTGGGCAACCTGTGCCAGTGTTTCACCACCCTCATTGTAAAACATTTCTTCTTTCTATCTACTCTGGTTGTTTCCTGTCAAATGAAGCCCAGGCTTTTGACTGTACTTTGCTGGTAGCTGATGGAGGGGAAACCTCTGAGAACAGGCAAAAATCCTCTTTAAACAGGTTAAGCTGCTTTCCTATGGAAAGAGCTGTTGTGAAAACCAGTCCCTTGGGGGTTTCTCACTGGGACATCAGTGCTGGCAGCCAAAACGAGTTCGGTTCATGGCTGTGCTGTGCCCATTGGCAACGGCCACACTGTCGCTTGCTTGTGTATCGCTGTGGCCATCAAGAGCTGTCTTTGCAGACCTTGCAAAGATTTGGGCAGCGTTGGGTTTTGGCTGAGATGGCTTCTCCAAAATTCATTAGGCTGGAGCTCAGATCCACTTTCCCATGGCTGGAAATGCCAGCAATGGAGGGAGCATGGAAATATGGGGACTTCAGCACCACCTCTGTAAGGGAATGATTGAAAGCATCAAGGAAAAGCGACAGGAGGTGACCAGCATGTTCTTTGGATGTTGGGCTGGGCTTGTTTTGCTCTGCAGGGTTGCTTTGCATGTGGCTTTCCAGTGTGTTGCAGTTAATGCTGGGGTCATCGTTTAGTTTTGCATACGAAAGTGACCCAGTTTTGCAAATACAATACAGGGAGGACAGGGCAGAGGAGGGGAAAGCAAATATTTGCATTTCTCCTGTTGAATCCATCTCGCTGATGCTCTGATAGGACCTGTTCCTCTCTCATTTGAGTCTCTGCTCTTACTAAAGTATTTCTGAATACACCATTTGTTTACAGAAAGTGGGTCTTATCTCTACCATAGCTGAGAACAGGGAGCCTGTGCTCCCACAGTAGCTTTAATAATGTTCTGATAAGGGCTCACCGCTGTCCTTGCAGGGAGAGCTGGCTTATCGGGGAGCAGCAGGGCGAGAGGTGCCGTGGTGAGGAGGAAAACTGAAATGGTAGCAAACACTGGTTGGTATTTGGCAGTCTGCTTGGCTGGTGGATGAAGGAGGTGAAGAGGATGAGCAAAGTCTTAAGTTTGGAAGGCACCTATGCACTGCTCGTCTCAATATCCTGGGAGGAACAGAGGCAAGGGCATGACTTCTCTGATCAAACATGAATCTCAGTGACTGTTATATTTATTGAGTCAGTAGTTTGAGGTTATTTTATTCCTTAAACATCCCACACCTGAGTTGCTATGCCTTATTTTAATGAATTATGTTGTAATAATTATGGTAACTTGAGACTTGCATCTGATATCCTGAAATTTCTGGGGAAATAGGTATCAGCAATACCTCTGTGGTTTTAGGGGAAAGGAGGAGTTGATCCAGGTGGAGAGGTTTGGGATGTGATGGAAACCCACTTTCATCTGTTTAGCTAAGCTTTGAGTAACTCTGCAGTTGGGTTCCTGGTGCCGGCTCAGTGAGGCCACCATCCCTATGGTTGTCCCCAAGCTCTGCCTGCCCTCCTGAGGTAGGCCTGAAAAGCTGAAAGCTTGAATTATGGCTCTTCTGACATGGTAAGCTGATGAAAAATGCACTCCAAATTCTTATTCCTACTCTTGTGGCTTCATTTTATAAAAAAACAACAACAAAAAACCTTTTTCTCAGAATTGCTACTTAAAGACTGCCCTGAGTTTAGCTGAAATTCCATGTTAAATACCTATTGCTTAAGTAGAGGCTTATAATTGTGCTCAAAGCGCAATAATACTTTGGTTATTTCTGATGTCGCTTAGGAAAGCATGACTTCCTGTGATGCAAGAGATAGAAAAGAAGCGACTCTTGTCTCCCCAGCTGCACCCAGCTGGGATGGGGGAACCTTTTCAGTCCTCCAGGCAGTTTTGACATGTATGGAGAATAACTGAAGTTCATATAATGGATTTCAGTTTAATCCCATGGTGATGCTTGTTCATAAAAAACAAATTCGCTTCTCAGTAGGCCGGGTGATGGATCATGGCACAGGATGCTTCTACAGGCAAGAGGTGCCTGCGGTTCTACGTCTGAAAAACTGGCTTAATTTGCGGCAGTAAGTTAAAAACTGTCTTTAATCATCCAAGTTGAAGGTTAAAGTATCTTGAACCTTTGCAATTGTGATATGAAGCAGGGCTAAGGTTGCTGTGGGAGTTTTCACTCTGTTTCTTAAGTTCTGGGAATTCAGCTCTGTGGGTCACGTTTGGCTTGGGGATAACAGCGGCAACATCTCTTTAATCCAAATTACTAATTGACTGTAATTGTCCAAGAATGGAGTTGTTTATGCTTAGCATATATGGAAGAGCACTGTCTGCTGGTCCCTCCAAAAAGGACCTGTATTTCATTTATTTATGGGTACCAAAAGTATATCATGTCTTGATGGGATCTCTCTTGAGCACCTTTCCAGTGCTGGCTGTGCTGCTGAAGCCTGTGGAGCTGTGGGCCCTTGTCTGGTGCCATCGTGTGCTTTCAGACACCAAGTCCCCTGCAAGGCCATCTCCTGCCCTGGCATTTGCTTAATGCTCCAGAACTTGTGCAGCATTTAGCACCAGGTACATGGGAGAACAGAGCTTCAAAACTTGAGTTTTAGGCAGTTGAAGAAAACTCCTACTAAGAATACGCGCAAGAGGTTTCATAGACTGGGGAAAGAAACATTGCAGCCTACTGCATCATGTTGCATGCCCTGAATGTTGCTTGAGGTTTTATTTATGTTGGTATGACTGCTTATGACTTAACCATTGAATGTATGCATTTATGTTGAGACTTCCTATGGGATGGGGAGCCTTCATCCAGCAAATCTTTCACTTCTGTCCAGATTTCGACCATGGTATGCACTTGAAGATGCTGATGGGCACCTCACCAGCAATGGCTTAACAAGAAACGCCTGTGAAGAACATAACATTGAATGTTTTCTGTAAATTTAATGTTGCTGTTGAGGAGGAGGTGGATGAGCATGATCTCTTTTCTTGCAACCTGTTGAGCTGAGAGCCATTTGGCTTGCAGCAGCCTGTTTTCCTATTTGCTGCTGGGAGGGAGCTGCTGTGGATGCACCATGCTGCGAAAGGCAATAGGATTTCAAAGACTAATTGCCGTGGAACTTGAAACGCATCTTATTAAGTGGTTATTGTCAGGGCTGGGATGCTAAAGACTTGGGAAATGCTTCCTAAAATACAAATTTGGACTCATTGCATGCCAGCTACGAGACAGACAGGTCTCTGCTGACCTGCACGTGATATTTGAGGAGGCTAGAGATGTTTGGGTGCTGTGGCAGTGGGGAGGATAGTGCCTTTTCCCCCATGACTGCTGACATCCCACCACATGTGGGCAGACCCAGCAAGCTGTGCAATTTGGCATTTCCCAGGACGAACACATTCATATGTGTTTCACAGGTTGGGTGATGGCTAGACTATAAATGGCTATAAATGATGGCCAGATGTGGTGATCCAAACAGGGACATTTTTTTTTTTTCCTTAAGAAAGGACCTAAAAAAACCTTTTTGAAAGTTTGCAGCAGACTGCTGTTTCTCCATAGTCTGGGACAGGGGAAGAGACCTTTTAGCCCAAGGGAGAGATGAAAGGGTGGGCAGCTGGAAGAAAGAGCAGCTATGAAGGGACATGTATTGCTTCAGCATCTCTCTGCTTTTTTGTAGGTCACATCCCCTTCTGAGCAGGGTCCTAAATCACTGCTGCGAGCATGGTTGTGCACAGCCGCTAATTCCCCCTTCGATGCCTTTGGAAGCCCTGTGGGACAAACCCATAATGGGAGTGATGCTGTGGGTTATCTGGGGCTTCATGTGCACCAGTTTGCCCATGGTGGCGGCTGAAGGGAGCAGCGCAAGTTCAGGTGTCCCCATCCAACCACTGGCCCATGGGGTTTGCAGGAACTCGGGTCTTGGGACTGAATATTTTGTCAAAAAGGGCAGAAACTTTTGGGCTTGTACGTTATGAGCTGGGAACTAGCAGCACAGTTTGCAAAAGCTTCACTTTCACAGCAGAATAAACTGGGATAACATAATGTTTCTTCAATTTAATTTTTTTTCCCTTGTTTTAGTCACCTACGTAGCAAAACATGAAGTCATTCCCTAGAGGAGAGAAAAAGGTTGCAATGCAATGTTTGGTAGAGGTAGATTTCAGTTACAGATTTGCCCTAACTCTAGTGAGCCACTCTCCATTTCTCAGGAGTTGTCTTCATGCACTCTTAACCACTATAACTTTGGGGTATATTTTCATTTGGTCTGCTGCTTTTCTAATTAATAATCCTTTTTTTTCTCACTTTGGGTGGTAGGAGTGGGTTTAACTAGTTTTGCTTAAAACGGGTTGTAGTCCTGAAGCTGCGGTGGTGGGACCTGGTGGCTTCAAGGCAAGTGGCATCAGCCAAAGTGTGACCATAAATGCATGTCCTTCCTGAAGGGAAGCGCATCTCTCGAATGGGAACTGGGTTTACTGGTCTTGGAGCAAACCCCCTTGCACCTGAGCTGATGGATGTGTAGTGGGATGGAAATCCTGTAGCTGGGATGTCCCTGGGATGATGCAGCACTGCTGGTGATGATGGGAAGATCTGGAGCTGAGCCTTGCCTGCATGGAAGCTCTGACCTGCTGCCTGCTCAGCGCTGCCTGTGCCCAGAGGTAGCTTGTAACTGCTGGGAGGGGGGAGAATAAAGAAACGCTCCTGTAACACAGGGAGAGATGTTTAAATGAGTAAATACATCTGCTGTTGGGATATGGATGTTATCCTGTGCATCGATCCAAGAGACGTGCAACAGAGCAGCTGTGTTGTGGGGATGGGAAGGAAGAAGCAGTACCTGGTGGCTGTGATAGCTTTTTTCTAAAATTTCTTTTTATTTTCACCTTCTGTTTGGGGTGTTTTGCTGTGTGGACATTTTGATGTTTCATGAGAGCCGTGTTTGATCTGTGTGGGAGTGTGTGTTTGTGTGCTGCTGGGGCATCCGCCCTTCCAAGGGGAAGAGATAACCTTGGATTTACCTAATGCATGGTGGATGTTGTCAAGTTGGAGGAAATTCAAACCAGGTGGTGGAAGCTAGAAAAGCTGCATTTGGTGGTGTGGTTATTTTTGTATTTTATTTTACTTTTTATTTTAAGTGGGTGCAATTACCCTTCTTGCAACCCTTCCTTCGCTTGGGCAGTCTTCTGCATTTTGATCTCCTTCATTGAGCCCTTCCTGCAGAACACAACACTGTTTTGCTAACTGCATCGCCTCCCAAATCTCCTCCTGCGATTCAAAATTCAGGGGTTGATGGAGATGTTTTTTCCTGCATCCTTCCATATTTAAGCTTCTGTCTCCCCTGTCTTTATTAGAGGAAATTGTATATGGGATTTAGGGGATGGTTTTCCAGGGAGCTGCTGTGTGATACAAGTAAGAGGCTGCAGGATGTCAGTGCTGGAAGATCTGGAAAGCCAAAATCTCAGTATTTTAGCTGGACAGCTGAAGTTATAAGGAAATAAGGAGGAAAATGTAGTTGACTGCCTACCTGTGCTGTACTGTCCATTTTATGTTAAAAGGGAAACCACCTTTTACGTGAGTTTCCTTGGAGATGTTTCTTGAACCAATTTCAGTTTAGTGATTGCAAAATCTTGGTTATTTTCTTTGTGTCACTGGGGAGAAGAGGCAAAATATATACAGTAATATAGAGTAGCTCATCATACATATGCACATCTGAGGTCTGGCACATGGACAGTCATGGGGGAAGCAGAGCTGGGCACAAGTCACATTGCCAAAGACCTGAAAATTACTGCAATGAAATGAAAATGCAAGAGCAGTCCTTCCCTCCAGGAGACCCTTTCTCTGCCCCCCATTCCTAAGCAAATGGAGGTGTATGAATATTTGTTCACCACTTCAGATATTTAATTAAAACTTATTTATTCCAGCTTTGCCTCTTGACCACTGGTGCCCGTCTCCAGGCATTGCGTGTCTCCTGCTAACAAACCTCATCACTGGAATTTTTTAATTATAACCAGTAAAATGTTGCTTACTTAAATCCTTGGTAATCAGTTTGTTTTCTTTCAGTTGCTTAGCAATGAAGAAGATGCAAGGGTGGCCTGGGGGCCTTTCCAGCATACCCCTCTGGTTAGAAAGGGCTGGAGAAATGCCCCATAAATACAACTATAGGTGAAAACCCCTTTGAATTAAGCATGCATGGAGTGATCCTCCAAGAGGGTTTTTAATGTGTGAGTTCTGGAGAGGTGAGGGATAACTATACAGGTTGATTAATCCAATTAGTTCTTTATAATAAGGTTGAAAATCCAGTCTGGTGGAGAGGTTGCCCTGCAATTAAAGGTAGATTTTGGTGGTGCTGTCTGGGTATAACAGTGCCTGGTGGGGAGGATGGATGAGTGCTGGAGTGGCAGGCGAGGGGTGAAGTGGTGTATACCCTGAATTTCAGAAGGTGCTTGTGACACTGTGAATGCCATGTGTGTTACTGCAATTACAGCCTAGAAGCGGCTGCCATTTTTAACTTTTCTGGCTGAAATTTCTGGTGTCCCCTGGCTGCTTTCCGTGGCCCAGGCTGCCCTGTGCTGCTGCACCCAGCTCCTCCTAGGGTCATTTTAATATAAAATCATTTAATGAAGGGTGGTCACTGTGCTGGGGAAGGAACATGCTTAGGAGTTTCACTAAAGCATCACGAGGCTACATTATAGGTAGAGGAAAACCTGGGGTGAAAGGCCATTTTTAACTGCTTTACTAATAATCAAATGTATATGGTGTATACTGAGCATCTTTTGAATCCAGCCTGTTCATCAAGGTGCTTACATGGAACTCAGATGGAAAACAGGACTGGTGAAGACAAGATTACACCACAGCACTGCTCGAAGTTTTGATTAATTGAGAATTAAGCGAGAGAAGGGTAATTAATGCCAATCAACAGGGATTTGCAGAAAGTAGCCTGGAAGGATTTAACTTTCTCAGTATGGCGGGCTGTTTGGTAAAAGTCATGCTACGGAGATGCTTGACCTCTGCATGGGGTTTTGAGTTAAAAAGGTAAAAAACCAAGTCTGTAAAACCCCAGTAACTGTTACTGGAATAGAAAAAGCTGGCTGCATGGCTGAGTTAGGACCATGGGTCTCATCCTGATTCCCCTTAGACACTGGATCAAAGGTATTTTTTTTTCTTGATCCTGTGCAACGTGTCAATTTTTTAGTCAGTGACTTGGTAGAGAGGTAACAAGGACCAGAGGAGCTGTGTCGGGTGGGTGGTGCTGGAATGTGGCTGTGAGCATCTCGTGGGTGCTGGACCCAGGGGAGATGCTTGGGAAGGGGTTGTTGAGCCTCCTGCTCCAAACTGCTGCTGCCCTGATGCCTGCAGCTCTTCCAGGAGGAGCTGCAAGTCGAGTGCATGATTATCTGTGTTGGCTTTAGCACCAGGTTTTCTGTGCCTCCCCAGGGACTCTGCAGTGATTTGGGGGATTTGCAGAGCATCCCTCTTTCTGGCATTGTGGTCACTGGATGGTGACGGTAGGCTTCTTGTAGAGCAAATGGTGAGCATCTTGTAGAGCTGAGCGAGCCAGGTCTGATAGAAGAAAAATTTGGTGCTTGCTGTGGCTCATTGGGATGGTGATCCCCTACTCCTGGCGCTCAGTGGGGGACAGGACCTGGGGAGAGGTCTCCCACCCAGCAGGCCCATGGCTGGTGTCTCTTGGTGCAGCTCTCTAATGCTGGTGAATATTAAGTTTTGGAGGGGCTTTGCCAGGTTTTGTAGCAAACCCTCCAGTGGAGCACGTGCTTTAAAACCAGGCGTAGACATCCAGAGGGGCAGCCCTGCCTTGTGATTTCATCAGGCTCCTGGCTGCATCCTCGCAGCAAGCAGCACCCTGTCTGTCCTGCCGCCAGCTCTCACCCTTTGCTAGTGCTGCATCAGAGCAACCAAAGGCGAAGGGCTCCTGTGCTCAACCTGGTGTGAGGCTGGAAAGGCACTGCTGCAGGAGGAGATGGGAAGCGAGACCCTAAGTGCTGCCAGCTCCAATTTAAACAGGCATAACTCTCCTCCTGTAACATCTCGGGCTGCTGTGAGATGGTTCATTAGTGACGATGCAGACAGTAATGCACATCCTCTGTGGGTGAAGTCTTGTTGACCCTGGCAGAGAGGTTTGGTTTTGTTGTTTCTTAAAAAGTAGAGGAACAAAGTAAAAATAAAAAAGTTGTTGCACTGCCCAGAGCAAATCCTGGTCTTGCAGCCTACAAGGGAATTGCTCCCCAGCCCAGGAGGGACTGCTTTTCCCCGAAAATTAAGACTGAATTTTTTAGCGCTGTCTCGAAGCACCTGGGGCTCTACCTGGTTTTGCAGAATCTAGTGACTTGCTGCAAGAGGGATTTTGCATTTCAGCCCATTGCTGCAGTGAGAGTAAGGCTGCCTGTGCGCCTGAGACCTTGGCGCTGAACCCGTCAGTCTTAATTAAGCCTGCAGTAACAAGTGCTGCTGTGATGCCGTGGATGAAATGGTAGGGGAGAGGATTGGAAGACGCGAGTTGGCTGTTAGTTACATGTGAGACTATTGATTAGTCCTGGAAATCATGTTTAATTAAAGCCTTCAAGCGTACCCCCAGTATTTCTGTCCTGGTGTCAGGGCTCCCCTGCAGCCCCGCTCTGCTCGGTGCTGGTTTTACCTCTGCTGCTGGTGATATGAAGCCAGTGCAATGATGCACTGAAGCCTTTTAAATGCCCCTTCATTAGAAATGCTGCTAATGAGCCAGTGGATAAATGCTGCAGACGCTGCTTGTCCGAGCAGCTGAGTACTGCTCAGCTGCTGTGACACTTTATGCAAATCATCATCTGAGTTAATTTGGGCAGGGCAATAAAATTCAGCAAAGAGAAACAGAGCAGATTTAGTGCTGGTGGGAGATGTAGAGCCATCCATCAGCATGACAGCTCTTCGGTGGGGGGACAAAAATATCCCCGTACCCAGGAGGCATCAGCAAAGCACGTGCTTTGCTAGCTCAAATCCAGCGACCTCTGCAATGCTCTGGGATGAACAGAGATGCTCCCCAAAATTTAGGAGCCCTGCCTTGATGGGGCATGGTCTGGGTGTGCATTTGTGTGCTTTCCCTGGGTCCGTCTCTGTGCTGATAGCACGAAGAGGATGGGGAATGTAAGGCACAGTGTAGATTATGCTCATCTGCCTTGTCTCAGCTGTTAGGGTTTGTGCATTTTTATCAGCCCTGGGAAACGAACAAATTGCTTGTTCTCATGTTGAGGAATTAGAGATGCTTCTGCAGTGTCCCACTGTCTTTCCCTTCGCATTTAATTGTGTTCTGTAGCTCAAAATGATGTTTTTGTGTTTTTTAACAAGTAAACCACTTTTTTTTCCCCTACCCATTGAGCATGATATTGGGGTTGTGTGTGCCCCTTGCTGTGTGTTGAAATGTTGATATTTTTTTTTTCCAGCCATGACCTCTCCTTTCAGCCTTTTTGGGTTTTTACGGTGAGAAAGAAGTGGGTCTTCTCCTATTAGAGGTCCTTGCTACAGTTGGGTACTCTCTGGCCAGGCTGGGGATGCTGGGCTTTTGCACAGTGTCCCAACGTGGGGTACCGATGCTGCAGAGATTGGGCAGTGGAGAGGTGTGTAACACCAGAGCATCCCTGCCTGCTCTGTACCAAGCAGTGAAATCCTCTGCCATCCCTTTCTGACCCTTGTGAGGGTTTGCCAGCCAGTGGTACCCAGCAGCAAATGGAGAAGCCAGCCTGGGGTGAGATGCAGGGGTTAGTAGGTCCCGGAGTCATGGCACAGCTTGAGGAGCTCTGACCTAAATATGGGCTTTGCTTGTCTGTTGGGCACAGGAGAAATCACTCCTGGGATGAAAATCTCGTTCGGAGGATGGGAAAGGGAGGATTATGGTTTGCCATCTGCCCTGATGTTCAATATTGTAAATAATAATACAAAAGTTAATGATCCACAAGTCCCTTAACAGAGAGGTTTTTGCCCTGCTGCTGAAGCACCTCGCCTTCGCCTTGCTGTGTCATGGGCAAGGCAGACTTTTCTCCTGAGTCACTGCCAAGTGGGGCAGAACGGAATTTAAGGCTGCAAGGCACCCAGGAGAGCCCTGGAGCCATGCCCTCCTGCTGACAGCACCCATTGAGCGGCTCTTCCCAGCACCAGCAAGCACGGTGGTTTGCACAGGCACATTTATCATGGCTAAATAACTCCACAAATAACCACCTGTTAATCACGGGGTATGTGGGATCCTGCTGTGGTAGGCATAATGCCAGTGGATTCGCAAAAATACAGCAGTGACACCAGTTCAGCCCACGACTGCGCACCCAGCGCAAATTAGCAAAGAGAAGTTTGTTTGCATTAGTGCAGATCTGGAAGGGGATGCTGTTAGCATCCATGCACAGTGGCTGCAAGGAGAGTCCTCTTTTTTTTGCTGCAAGAGTCTCTTTAAATTATCTCTATGGAGTTATCTGTAATAGTGGTTTAAAAAAAAAAAATAGGGAAAAGAAATGACAGGGAAAAAATGACATCCAAACCCTGAATTGTGCTGTCTGGTATGACCTCTTTTAATTTAAGGTAGAGTTTTTATTCTGCTCTTTTTACTTGGAAAAAGCAAAGTTTGGGGAAGCTTTAATTCTACTAATAGATGACTTGTGAGAGCTGAAGGGTAGTTATTGGACTGTTTCAAAGTAAGCTGCTTAACCATTCATGTGCTGTATCTATAAATTCTTGGGGAAGCCAGGACTGAAGCTTGTGCTGTTTTTTTCATTCATATGTGTTTTTGTCCTCTTCAAGAACATCCAGTAATACTGGACCGTGTTATTTCTTTGAACAATATGAACGAGGTTGGCAATAAGCCCCCTGCAAAGGGGGAAAAGTATAAGTGTGCTTGCTTTATGAAGAAAAATATACAGATATTTGTCCCAATCTCCGCCTTATTCTTAGTTGACGTTTGTGTGTTCACCTTTGATTTTTCAAAGGTGCACGTCACTGTCTGTGGTTTCCGCTAAAGTCTTTTTCTAAGTTTTTCTTAACCTGCGTGGAAGAACCTTGGATATTTGATATTATATCTTAATCTTCATTACTGAATTGCTAGTTGTTAGGTGGTTCGTGCTATTGTATTGGGGGTATTGTGGGTTTTCTGCAGTGCCTTCCCTCTGGCTGCAGTCCTGTTGGAAGGATGCCCCTGGAAAAGTGCTCTTGAGCCAGGAGCAATGAAAACTTCCCGGGGTCAGCTGTGAGTATTGCCATTTCTGAAATAACTTGGGGGATTAAAAACCAGTAATAATAAAGATGGATTTGCTGACTTCCAGCTTGCCATGAAGACTGTTGCAACCACCAAATAGCCCAGACTAAACTAATATAGCTAATTTTTAAGCATTTTTTTTCTTAATTTAATGGAAAATTATACTCTTTTCTTAGATTAATGAAAGATTGTACTCTGTCCACGCTGTCGGTGTAACTCCTGTGCAGACCAGCATCGCTTCTTGCTGTGCTGGAGCATCCACCGAATACATCACCCGGAGTTCTCTGGGAGAGCCTTTGGCTGGCATTGAGGGCTTTCAAACAGCAAAACAAAACCTGCCTCTTCTAATTTAATGTTGGTTTTAATCTGCATCTGCAGCAGCAGCCTGCTAAAATCTAAATCAAATCAGAAGGTGGGGATTGAATTTATTAAGCTTCTGCTTAAGCTGGGTGGAATAATGCAAGAAGCTTCGAGAGCATTGAATCACTTTGGTTTTATTGAGAGTCTGGTTTAAAAAACAAAACAAAACAGATTTTTTTAGGTTTTTTTCTTGAGAGGCTGAGCGTGCGGAGCTATTTCCGATTAATGCTAGCACATCATTCAAAGGCATCCTTGAGGATTAAAGAAATGCTTTTCTTTCCGTCCTCCTGGATGGAGACACTGGAATGTTGGGAGGTTAAGTGATCTGCCCAGGGTTGTGTCTCCTGACCCTGATGGCAGGCTAATCCTCTGCTCCCAGTGCTTTGAGATGGACCCGCCTGCCCTTTCCCTTTATAACAAGCTCCTCCGGAAGATCAAGAGGTTGTTAAAGCTAACAAAGTCAGGACATGCCATATAAAGTGGAATGCTGGAGGTGAGATTATGGGTGTAGTGGTTCACAGAGATGCTCTCGTCCTGCCTGGGTGGGTACCTGCTTGGGGGCATGGTTTTGGTGACCTGGTGGCTCTCATCTATATGAATTTAATTGGCAAATGTGTGGCATATGAACCTGCTTTGGAGGAAGCGGATTGCAGAAGTTGGAGGCAGGGAAGGCAGGCAACATGAGCGTGGTGCTCCAACGTGCCCCCACCACGGGCTGCCTCCAAGCCTCGTCAGGTTTTAATTAAAGCTCGCCTTGTAAAGATCTAAGAATGACAAAGTGCTTTTATTTCAGCGCTGTATGGTTTGACATATTTGGGATTTATGGATGAAAGGGAAGAATTGGATGTGGGTTTATGTAGCAGCCTGCCCTGCCTGGAGGGTTTGTGTCTCTGCTGGAGAGCAGGAAGGAGGGGAGGATGGTGAAAATGCACAACAAAAAAAAATGGTGGTCCCCTTTTTGGATGTGTGTGTACATGCACGCATGAGAGGACAGCATTATAGATGCTTGGGGAAATACATTCATAGCAGCCTATTCTAACAGCCCGCAGCTATTTAGCAGGATGGGAAGCACTCGGTGTGGGGAGTGCTTGTGCTGGAGCAGCAATCGCATTTGGGATCTCCCAGCTGGGGAATGAGTTACCCCTAGGGCTTCTGAGACCTTGCAGACACCTATGTCTTCTTGCCTTCTGTATTGCATGATCCTTTGCATGTGTGTGTATACACAGAGTCTTGGAAAATCAGGGTTTTTTTTAATTAAAAATCTGTAGTTTTTTGGGTGGCTGATGGGAAGTCTCTCACCACCAGGTTCTAAGTCCATCCCTGGGCGGTGGATGCTGAGAGCTGCTGCCCTCCAGCAGCGGTTCAGTGGTGCAGAGCCTCACATCTCTCCCAGGTGTTGGGTGGCTTCTGGCCATGGCTGACAATGAATTGCTGAGAGGGGCTGATGTGACCTCTTACTGCTGCTGGAGGTGGACTCAAATTTCATCCACCAAAGCGTGCACAAGCACCACTGTGGTTTTTGGGTTTCTTTGGGGTCAACGTGCCCCTCTCTGCATCCATCTGTCCAGGCAGGTCCATGGCTCAGCCCAGCCCCATGCGCAGGTGGAGAGTTTGCAGGACTCCAGCCAAGACCAGCAACATCTTGTTTTTGAGGCTGCCTTGAGCCAGGTACATCCTGATCCCCAGCTATTTCAGGCATTTCTAGAGCATATTTGATCTCTCCTCTGCCAGGAGAGAGCTGGCACTGGATGAAACTGTGGCAGTGGGGATGAAAAGGCAGGCAAGGCGCTTTGTGGGGGTGGCAAGAGCCGCAGCAATGGTCTGTAAAGCTCTTCCCGTAGTGTTGGAGCCTGGAGAAACTGGGGCGAGGTGTGGGGATAAGGAAGGCTGAGTGATGCGTCACCATCTCGCCAGCTGCACCAACTCCTTCTTTCATGGTCCAGCCAAAGATGGGGTTCCTGGCCATGCTGCAAGGATGTTTCATCTCTTGCAATGCTGCTTGCTGGAGGGGACAGGGGGGATTGGGCTGGGGGTCCCGAACTGGCCCCTTCCACGTGGCAGGCAAAGCACTGAAGGTTTATGGGGTGCTAGAGGTGGTGTGCTGAGAAAAGTTTGTTTATTTATTTATTTTTTTTCCCCCTCCCTGATAAAACTGCTTTTCTGGCAATACATTTGTGTAGCTCCATTAACATCTAAAGGTTCCCACTGCTGTAGCTATTGAGCAGCTCTAAAAATAATTACAGGCGATACATACAAAAATCTATGGCTCTTGAGCTGCAGAGCAGGCTGTTAGATGGCTGCTGCTGCTGCTTTAACTCTTGGGTCACTATGAGCATTGTTTGGCTATTGTGTGCTGGAGATTTGGTTTTAAGATGAGGGCCAAAAACATCTTTGGTGCTACAGTGCTGGTGTTGCTTGGGTTTGCTGGGATTTCCCCCCAGCCCCTTGTGTTTGTGTAAGAATAAGTTTATATAGCTCTTATTTCAATCAACAGGAAGAGTTAAGGGAGACATGACCCCAAAAGTGCCAATAAATAAGTGATCGTTGAAGGGTTCCTGTTGACTCTGTTGGCTGGCAGAGTCCAGCATCAGGCTATAGCTTTATTGGGTCCATGTCCAGCAACAAAAGCCTGACTCAAGGTGACTCCCTGCAGAGATGGAGCAATTTTGGATTCTTCATTCTCAGGACCTTGCCCTGGAAGCCCCATGAGCAGGGAAACTGGTACCTTCTCTGGCAAAAAGAAAGGTGGACGTAGAGGGTGAGGGAAACCCGTGTATGGAGGTTGCAGCGTTACTGGCAATGCGTTTGTCCCAACTCCTGAGAGCAAGTACTGGAGGTCTCAGCACAGCAACAGTTACTTGTTTGGCACGGGGGATGCTTTTATGCAGCCTGGGCAGAGTATTTATCTCTGCATCATAAAAGCAAATTAAATCTCATTAGCAAGAGGTGTTGTGGCTCTGAGTAACGCCATAATCTCATTACGCGTGAGCAGTGCTACTTGCTCTTGGATTTTGTCCCTTTATGGACACGTTGCCTGGTCTGTGCGGATCCATTTTTGGGATTTTCTCTCAAAGGTTTAAGGGTGGCCTGAACTTTGGAGATGCTAAAAAGGTTAAATGTTGCATCTAAATGTTTTTCTGGAACCTTGAAGCCTATTTGCAGGTTTGCTTCCAAGTGAAAAAGTTGGCTATGGTGTCTTCTGTGGCCAGCTTAGCACCATGGCAGTGGGTCTGGGTTAAGGCTTTCTCTGTGGGGTGCAACCTATCGTTGTTTTGTGCAAAAGAAATATGCTTTGGTGTATGGTCTGCTGGTGGGGGGGTGGTGGAATTCCGTTATTTCATCAAAGCTTCTAGAAGACTGTTTTTTTTTCCCCCAGGAAAATTAAATTTCACATTTACCTTGAGTCCGTACTCCACTTGGTTAGATTGATAAGTCAGTGTACACCTTATCCAGGAGAAGCCTGACTGAAAGTCTGATTGAAAATCAGAGTTCTAGTCTATAATTTACCCCAAAATCTAAAATTAGAATATTTGGGGGGGGACGACGACGACGGACAACACAGGACTGAAATAAATGGTTTAGCTGCACTGACTTTACAATGAGTATGAGATTGTATCCATGGTGAATTAATTTATTTATGATTTAATTTCCTGAGGTTTCTGTGTGTTTAAGCTTTTTCTTTCCTTTTTTTTTTTCTTTTTCACCTCTTCAGTATACTAGGGTTTGGATTCCTGACCCTGATGAAGTTTGGAGATCAGCAGAAATTATCAAGGATTACAAAGAGGGAGATAAAAGCCTCCATCTGAAACTTGAAGATGAAACTGTAAGCCCTTGCATGTTGTTATTCTTTTCAGTAATTTAAAGTTTGAATTAATGTGTGAAGAAGCCTGAGCCATTTCATATTTTTTAGGAAGTATTTTAAAATGTGTTTTATGGCCTTAGCACTTCCAGTTTTTCCCTGCCTGCTCACTCCCCAAATACTTGTGTTAAAGTAGGTTGAGAGAAAAGCCCTTGACCCCTCTCATCTCTTTTCATTCTCTGGCAAAGTTGTAATCGTCTGTGATATCAGGATGAGGTGTTTTTTTTTTTTTTATATAGCAGCAGTATGTTAGAAATATCAGTTTATGGTTTTTGCTGCTGAACAAATTGGAAAGAGCGCGGCTGGTGGCATCTACTCAATCTTGGGTACCGATGGAAAAATCACACAGAGTGCAGAAGTGACTGCTGTGCAACAGCTTTCTCTGTGCCTTAGTTTTTCTCTTTAAGTGTAATCTTACGTAAATCCTTTTTTCTCTGTTTTTTTTAAAAAAACAAAAAAAAGCTCTAAAAGACAAAAATGAGAAACTCATTTAAATGTAGACGTTTTTTAGCAAGTGCTGCTTTCAAATGCACGAACAGTCCAGGCTCACGGCATGTGTGCAGGCAGTGATAAATCATTCCCAAAGCAGGACAGAGGCTGGGGGAAGAGCAGCTGCTTTCTGTCCTGCACAAAAAGCTCATGGGGTGGGACATTGGGTAACAGTGGGGGATTGCAGATGAAGTTAACAGTGGCATTTACATGAGCTGCAAAATTTGGGTGGTTTATGGGAAGGGAGCAGCCATGCTACGTACCCGCCCCGAGGTGTGTTTCCCATGTGTGATGCCTGGTGTAGCAGGAAGAATAGATATATTTTTCATGAAGAATTCCATCTAAACTAGCTTTAGTCACTGAGCAGGTAGGGTTTCCTTGATTGTCTAGAGGGTGATCTGCTCTGTTGCTTAGAAGAATTAATAGAGGCCACTTTCTCCAAATTGAAAATGCTCTGAGGAGGGTGAGTAATTCACGTCCCCTGCCAGCCAACCATTTCCATACTGCAGGGAATATTTTCACCATATTACTTAATGGGAAGATGGAGAACAGGAATGAAACACGCTTGATTAGGCTGTTCATCAAAACAATTCTTCTTTCAAAGCAGTGCAAGCACGGGCCGTTTGCAGTATGTGAATGTGCCAGGTTTGCAAAGAAAGTAATTTGTGTTGAAATCTGCACCTAGTGCCTGGTGCTGTTGGCTTTTCCTGGGTCAGCCCCGGCTGCGTTTGTTGTCCTCCCCAATTTGCTTTTCCAGCACAGGGCAGCTTTCTGAGGAGGATAAAGGATGGATGATGCTCCTCTTGGAGATGAGATGCTTTTTTTCCCCTCCATGGTGATAAATCTGGGTGAGGAGATGCACAGATGCCACCTTACTGTCCCTTGGAAGCACCAGGCATGTTTGTGTAGGACTGTGAGTCACTCTGTCCTTTGCGGCTTGGTGGGCTCCCTGCCCAACAGTCCAGTAGTTGGATCTTCTGGATTTACCATCCTGTGTCTATCAGTCTCTATTCCAAGTCATACCAATCGTCCTTTGAACATATCTTTTCTCTAATGACATGATGCTTTGTGCTCATGATGCGAGCATGATGCTCATGTCGGGCACGTGTCCACCATTCCAGTCATTCCATGCAGCAATTTGTCCCTGCCTCCCAGGGGCATTGGATACCACAGGGATTACCCTCGTTGCAGGTTTTTTACGTGCTTTTTCTTGCGCTCCTGAGGCGAGAAGGTAGAAACCTTGGAGAAACCAAGCAGCAATGCTCAAGCCTTTGCCAGAAACTGGTGATGGGTGTGAAAAGCACTACAGGCTGCAACTCTGGGGCAGGTTTTATGAGCGGTGCTATTGGGTGTCCAGCAGAGGTGGGTGCCTGGGTGCAGGTGGGCGCCCATCTCATCCACAGCAGCACCTTCCTCACGCTTGTTGTGCTCAGGCTGCCAAAATACATCTGTATGTATTGCTGAGTGCTGCAACCTCCATCCTATTCTGGTTGAGATCTTCAGCAGTTTTAGTACTCGGGGGAGTGTGGGGTGTGGGGAGATTTCTTTTTTTCTCTCTCTTTAATCTGGATATTTCCCTGGAAACCAAAGGGGCTAATAAGTCCTGCAAGGTCTAGCCTTTTTGTACAGCTGAGTTTAGGGTCAGCAACATTAAAGTACAAGGAGATTAAAGCATTGCTAGGTGTTGTAGATGGTATCTTAATAAGTGTGTCCCTGTTATGGTGAAACACAGGAACATCTCATTTTGGGGTTGTGCAAGAGGCTGCTCCTTAGTGTGGGTGCTCCCAGAGACCCCTCTTTCATGCTCTTCTGTATGAAACCCTGCCTGGACCCAAGTCGCATTGGGCTGAAAAGCTTTAGTGAAGGCAAACAGTGCACATGTGCGTCAGACAGAGATACTGAGCATATGTATCTTCGGGGGTTTCGAAGCTGTTGAAAGCCTTTTGTTCCTGACAGCCAACATGCATTACCCAACTGTTTAGTGCTTCTCTTTTGTCCTTGTGCTTTAAGTGATTTTTCATGGATTTTGTAGTTTCTGGCTGTACTGTGTATGCAAGAGTACTCCCTCTGAATGAAGAGCTGATTTTTAAATATCACAAGGGATCCCTGGTGTGTTTGCCATTAAGATGTGAGACTGAGTTCAAACTCTTGAAAATTGGCATTGGCAATGTGGAATTGGAGTACAAAACAAGCCTGAGGTTGTCAGATGTGCTGTGTAAGCCTGTCCTTGTGCACTTGGGTCAGCTTTTTTTGTGCTATTTGCACAGGCAGCGATCCAGTGCCAATGCAATGGTAGTGATGCCCTTTTGCTTGCAAACTGGGATTCCTTGCTTTTGCTGGGAGCTGAGCGTTGTGGACCCCTTTCTGAGACGCCCTGTGGGAAGCAACATCACAGGCAACTTTTTTTTCCTCCACTGCAAAGGAAAAAAATTACACTTTTTCTTTAGTTGGTGGCCCTGCTGCTCATTTGGGGATAAGTCAAAAATAGTTAGCATATGGGCAGCCGTATGCTTCAACGGCATAACCTGGCTCTTCAGATATTGAAGCAGCAGGGGCTCTGTGCTTCTCCATGGCCGTCTGCCTGAAGGGGTATAAGGTTTTGAGTATAAAAGTAACTTGAATTAAAAATGAGTTGAGAAATGATGGATGGGAAGAATATAGTCTAGTTTGAAATGAGGCTGCTTTTCAAAGAGCATGAAGATGCTTAGATCAGATGATGCTGTGGTTTTCTGTATGGTACCTGTTACTGCTTGGAGCTGGCTAAAGGCTGTTTGCCACCAAGGCTGGCCTGAAAACAACTTGGGTATGCTCAGGTTGGTGCTTGTGGACCACCAGTGTTCCTCAGGACCAGCTGTTGACCAGCTCAAAGCATTTACCAAAGGGGTGACCTGTCACCTGGTAGTGTGTCATCCAGGTTCCTATAGCATTTAACATAAAGGGGCTCTTGTTCAGAGCAGAATGCGTAAGTATTTTATAGTATCAGGATGGAGATATGCTTGGATAAGTTACAAGACATTAAAGGAGCTGTTGTTTTCTGTGTTCTCGTGTTCCTTGTGCGCGTCTCTTCAGCTCTACGAATATCCTGTTGATCTCCAAGGAAATGAGCTGCCTTTCCTGCGCAATCCAGATATCCTGGTGGGAGAGAATGACCTGACAGCCCTGAGCTACCTGCATGAGCCTGCAGTCCTCCACAACCTCAAAGTCAGGTTCCTCGAGTCGAACCACATCTACACGTACTGTGGTGAGTGTCCAGGCCATGCGTTCAGCTCCTGGAAAGCGGTGGGTTAGAGCATGTCCACATAGAAACACGCTGAGACCACAAGCCAGAGGCTGTGGCATGAGGAAGGTCCAGGGCTTGTGAATTTGGAGTGGGTGGGAGACACAAGTGTGCGCCAACAAGCTTTAGGTTGCAAAAGAGGTGTTTTTTGAGGGTTGGTGCACTGTGAACTTCCTGAGCTCATGGTCCATCTGTGTAACTGTTGGTGGAAGCATCTTGTCAGATGAGTTTGAGGCCAACTTTGTGTGTGCTTGGCAGTCTCTGCGGAAAAAAGTAGGAGCTAGCAAACCACTGGAGAACAGCAGTGTGCCTGAAAGATGCGATCCAACTGAGAAATGTCCATAGCGGGTTTTCCTCCTGAAAGACCGCAAGAAAAACCTTGCAGCACTGTTTCCTGCCTTTTCTTGATGACTTTGGGGGTCATCAAACTCATAAATTCAAAGCAGAAGGATAGCAGCTGTGAACTTGGGTTTGTCATTCCCAGGAATTGTGGCCTGCCAAAACCATACAAGACAGCAGTTACCTGTGAATGGATGACAACAAACTGCAACCTAAAAACACAGGAAGAAGGCAATTCAGCCATTTTTATTCAGTTGCGCTGGAGAATATTGAATGTTGAACCCTCTTGCTGGCACTCAAGATGACCTTGCTAGCAGTGATGCAGACTAACGATTCTCTAAGTGATGAGTCACAAGATTTTGGCGAAATGCAGGGGACTGTTTGTGTGGCAGGGTTAAGGCTGGTACGTACAGCTATGATTAAGCGTTGCAACTTTTGCTGAGGAAATGCTTGGCAGGAGGAGACTCTTCTTTAGAGTAACACCCATGAAATACGTGGCCTTAGCAGCTGGTAATAGTGGTGACTTTTCTTTAAATATTTTAATGATGTGTAATGTGAGACTACTGGCATAACTTGCAGCCTTTTGCAGCTGCATGTGTGCTCCCAGTCAGCTGCAAGCCTGCTCTCATCCAAAATCAGTGAGGTTTCATTAGTGCAGTGTCTCGTGAAGGTTTATGATAATCTTGAGCACAGCATTGTGCTAGTGAAGATACATGGGTTTAGGCTTAGCAAGTGTAGGTTTAGCTACAAAACTCTGCATGGGTGCAACGTACCTTGTGCTTTGGTTATAAAGTAGTTGAGAAGGGGAGAAAAGTGCTTATTTGGCAACCAGTGCTGAGGCAACTACAGCCCTTCAGATTGGTTTGCATCATGGCTGCAGGCATGTTTTTGGCGATTAAGGGAAAGAGATGCGTGACCCTAACAGAACCAAGAAGCAAACAGAGAGGAGCAGGGCATGGTGAGGTAAAGCTGTTGGGTTAATATCCCACGGAGGCAGGTAATGTGACTTAGCTGGGCTTTGCCTTTCGTTGCGGGTCAAGTCATGTATGCTGGTGTTTGCTGCAGGCTGCGAGTTCCTGTGCTTTGCTGTAATTTGAGTGTGCCCGAGCCCTGAATTGGCTGGGCTGGGAGCACAGCACCCACTCCCACCATCCACGTGCTCTCTGGAGCTCCTTACGATAACAATTTAAACCTGCAAAACCTGAAGGTACTTTGGAGATGGAATTTGTCAGTGCTTCAGTTTTGCAGGGGGCAGACCAGCTCCCTTGAGCACACAGGTAGTACCATGTGTGGCTTTGCCTCTCATTAATTCCTGGGCTCACTGCCTTCTGTGGGCAGGTATGGCATTCCTAGAGTTGGAGAGGAAAGAGATATTAAAGCTTTAATGGAGGCTCTTGCATTCCTTGCCTGTGATTTATGCATTTCATTTTGATTTGAGTACCTTCTTTGTTATAAGATTTAACTCAGTATTTAAGCCAGGGAAAAATCTGGGATACTTGTTTGGGTCTGGCAGAGCTTTGGTTGCATAGGAGTTGTTTTTCTGAAGTGATGGCTCAGGCACTGTTTAGCTCTTCTCACTCCTCCTGCAAATTCTGGCTTCACACAGTGAAGATTATATGTTTGCTTTTCTCACCAGTTTAGTGTGCCTGTAGCTGTATGGGAGCTTATTGCCTTGCTATCAAAGCATAGCGCTTTGAAGGAGATGCTGAGATAAGAATTAGGAGTCCTTCTCCATTCCCTTCTCATCCTTTTTTTTTTTTTCCCTCCAAGCATCATGTTTAAAAAAATTGATCAAAACAACTAATGCAAGCCCTGAAAATCCTGAAGTATTAACTCTGTGCTTGGTGTGTAACGTATCTGTCTATTTATCTGTTCTAAGGTATTGTACTTGTTGCCATCAATCCATATGAGCAGCTGCCAATCTACGAACAAGATGTCATCTATGCGTACAGTGGCCAAAACATGGGGGATATGGATCCTCACATCTTTGCGGTGGCAGAGGAAGCCTATAAGCAAATGGCCAGGTGAGTGGGTGCTCAGTCAATGGGGTCGGATCTAACTGTTGTATCAAAAGCAGGCAAATATGCAATTAAATATTGCAAATACACAATTGAAGTGAAGTTGTGGAAAAGAGTGTGAAAATTGCAGATTTTCCTCTCTGCTGAAAATATGGGGTCTTCTATCATACTTTTATATCCCCATGTTGGTATGAAATCTCCCCATCATGGTGGTCATCTTCACCGGTGGGTGCTGTAGCTCTGTCCCTCTTCTGTGAGATGCAAGACTTGGTTCCTACAGCAGCCTCCCTTGCATGGTGCAGAACTTCTTCATACTGAAATCTCTTTGAGGTCAGGTATTTCTAATTAATTCTGCTCACTGACTTGACCCTGTCATTGGCTGCCAAGACTGCTGGGCAGACTGGGCTGATGGGGATCTCTGTGGTCCTCAGGAGCTCACGGGTTTGGTGCAACCGTGGTTCAGATGGGGATCCTTCTCCTGTTGCTGCTTGGATGAGTTTCCTGGAAGAAATTCAAACCACTCTGCAAATGTCATGTTTAATAGCTCAGAGGAAACCACACTTCAGATAATTTGGTGAGATAATCGGGCTAAACTCAGAAGCTAATGTTAGTCGTCTTTATGGAGACACTGTGATTTTGAGTTAGGAGGTGACTGGGCAGATATTTGGAGATATTTATGGGTCCTTCAAAGCAGTGTCTTTGCCAGATGAATGTGGTGTGAGTTTTACTTTATTTCTGTGTTTGTTGTGTTGCTGAAGATAGACGCAGGATTTTGTTCTTACCAGATAAGCCATGACCTAAAAGAGAACTTGAGGGGAAGCCGAAAGTTGTTGCAGTGGGGATCATTTTATTATAGTTGTCTGGGCTAGCACAGTGTGTTTAGATTTGCTTGTGGATTAGCTGTGATTTTTATACAGCCCTGGCTTTTAATAGCAAGAGTAAGCACTGAACCATTTACCAAGGGTTGCAGTCTGTTTTCTGCTGTGTCTTGGCTTTAAGTAGTGAGTGAGGATGTGTTTCTAATCGAAGATGAGACAGATTTCAATCCAGAAATGCATCTGGAGGAGCATTGCCATGGATGGAGATCAGATGGATTGTACCCAAACTGACTCCAGCCTGCAATTCAAACCTCCTGCAAGTGCTTGTGCTTTGGGCAAAACCCTTTCGAGAAGAATTTAGAAATTTGGGGAGCTGCCTTTAGAAAGAGGAAGGCTTAGGACTGTGTCCTTGTTATGTGAATCCAGGCCTGAGCAGCAAGCTGCACCGTTCTTTTTAGAAGATGTCAGGGTTTTGCTGACCAGTGTGGACAGGACCCATGGATTTTCCTGGGCACACATCTAAAATATAAGGCAACGACTTGCTTTTCTCCTGAAGTCTGTGCTGGGAAGACTTGGTGCTTTCCCACATGCTTGCATATTTTTTGCAGGCGGTGGGCTAACCGACAGCTCTAGCCAGGGATGCTCGACTCTGCTTTCCCCCTTAACAGGGTAAATCTCCTTTTGACAGCTACCCATCTAATTCATAACTGCTGGCTGTGGATGGTAGGGAGTGCTCGGTTTGCCGGGGGACATGGAAAGAGCCACCTTCAAAGCTCTTAAACAAGATGCTTGCTGTTCAGCGCTGCTCTGGTACTTTCTGTCTTGGGCTGGTATTATGGTAATTGCAGGCTTTGGTACAAAAGAGGGATTCAAATGGGGCTGAGAGAAGATTGTAACATGGATTATAGGAATCCGCCTGGTTATTTGAAATGTGCCTTAAAATGTAGCACACCATATTTTAAATCTGAAAGCTTCTGGGTGGACACTGTGTTCTCCGCAGTTTGATCTGGGCTTTTCCCTCCGCGGTGCTGCAGGGAGAGTGGTGAAGCTCCTTAAGGAGGGTGTGTGGGTGGCGTTTTACGTGTGATGGATGGTAGTGCGTTGGAGAAAACTTTTTTGCCTTTTTTTTTTTTTAACTGAATTACTGACTCTGTGAGACACCTTGTATCGGCAGCTCTGCTTTAGGCAATGGGGGTGCACATGAGTGTGGAGGGACATGGGTACTTGGGTAGCTCAGCCATCAGGATGGAGGTCTGTGAGGATGTTAAACCTAAACCGGTGTGCAGAACCACCACTCTTCTTGCAGCTTTTAAAAGGTTGCATTATGTCTGGTGCATCCTATAGATCAGGAATAAAACTCAAACCTGCAATCTCAGAAGGTCAAATTTGCAATGTGACTGAGAACAGGAAACCACTCTCTGGCTAGCCTTCTGGGTTTCTTTATGTATCTATGTAAGTGTGTGCTTGTGTATGTATATGCATATATAGGCTTATATATTTTTTTTAAAATGGAATTATTCATTCTTAAACCAAATTAAATGCAAATCACATCATAGAAAAGTGAGAATAATAATAGACATGTGCATTCTGTTTGAATTTCTCTGTTTTTCTCTCAACAAGAGTGTCCTCAATGTAACTAAGAAAATGAAATGGGTAAAATGAGCTTTCTCTGTGGAAGACTGCTTGGAAACAGCTGATGTTATTTGTAATATCACTGAGCAAAAAGGTGCTGAGTACATAACTTGCTGGAGCCACTGAGCAGTCGTTGCCGTGTGAGCTTGTCCGTGTTCGGTGGAGTTTCATCGCCCAAGTTTCACGATGAGTGGTTTCATTTTCATGCTTTTATATGTGTCCATGGGATAATATTCGTGCCATTTGTGTGGCAGAGCAGAACTTTACAAGCTGACTCTCAGTAAACTGCTTCCTTGAGATCAGACACTGCACTGGGGTAATAAACCCTTCAAAAAAAAGCATTGCTGAGATGGGGCTTGAGACTTTTTTGGGGCCACAGGCAAATAGCGCAAACTTGGAGCAAGAGTGTGAGCGAGCTGATGGTGCTAGCTTTTCCCTTGCTGCGGGGTTTCAAGTTTCAGTGGTCCTCTGAGGGCAAACTTTTCATCCTTTTCATGAAGACCTGGATGAGGAAAGCTGCAAGGTGTGTCATGTTTTTATAGGACAAACAGAGTAAGGACATAATCAGGAAACATGAAGTCACCTTGAATAGCTCTTCTCCAGTGCAGAAGGCAAGGTCATATATAGATATTTAAAAAAAAAAAAAAAAAAAAAAAAATTTGCACACATATACAATATATTTTATATATAATATAAAATGCATAATATATGTATGTAATAAATATGTATATGTATATTTTAACTTTATTAGTGGCCCAGAGCACACTGGGAAGACTGGAAGTGGAGGTGACTGAATGCGATTGAGTAGATGGCAAGGAAAAAGGGCACAAAATGTAAGATTTCTCTCTTAAATGAGAAAAGTTGGAGGCAATTAGATTTTTAATTCTCTGGGCTTCTAGTATACCATTGCCATGTAGAGACAGGGTGCCAGGGCAGAACTTAAGACATTTGCTGGTGTGCAAGTGTTAGTGACGTTGTCCTGTGCTTTCTCGCTTGCCTTAAGCCAATAGAGTCCATGAGATGGGACTGGAGGCATCTTCACAGGTGGCTGTAAAACTCTGCTGGATCCTGTGTCCGGTGTTGTCCTGTCATCAGGAAATGCTAATTTAAAAGGAAAAAGAGTTGTGGGTGGGCTGGACAAGGGGCTGCAGAAGGTGAATAACAATATCCGATGCCTTTTTTTGGGGATAAAATAGTTCACAAAGCATCTGAATACCTACTATGATTTGGGCGTGCATTAAAACTCCCCTTTAAATGAAAGCTTTTCCCAAAGAGGATGCTTTGCAGACAGTTCTTTGCAGCACTTGCACGTAAAACAGCTTAAAAAAAGGCAAGTGATCAAGTTTGTATGTGACAGCCTCTAATTTTTACAGTGACCAGCTCTTTAGAAACTCCCTGCATACCCAGTGTGAGACTAAGCACACTCAGTTCATTGAAACAATATTGGTTTAGGCAAAACACACAGCATGGAGTTAATTTGCTCCAAGTGCCGCTACTGGCGGTGGTGGAGTCAAGTGTTGGGGTTGGTGGAAGGATGGATCATTTAGTGATTGCTGAGGCTGTGGGGTTCGAAGCAATTTGTGCTTTGGGACACACATTATCTGCAGGGCAATGCAACCATGTCCTCCTCTGGTTTTAGTGTCTGTCCTCCTGATAGTACCTGGTGATGTATGTTGGGTGTTGATGCCTTTTACACCTTTGGGTGTTGGAGAAGGCTTTTGCGCTCCTGAAAGTGGACTGAAAGCTTTGGGGGAACATCCAGGATTGCCTGGAGAGCCAGCACAGCCGCCGGCGCCCTGGCTGATTGCTTCTTGCTTTTCTTATAGAGAAACAAAAGATCCCTTGTGTGCCCAAATCCCAGTGGTGGCTCTAATTTCCTTGTGTGTCATTGCTCTGGGCAGAAGACTGGAGTCTAGCGAAAATTCCCCTTGAAACTTTGTATCTGCTGAAGTCAGCTCAACCAGCAGCTTTCCACACAGGAGCAGGGATTGTTTCTCACTTCTCGCCCTAACCCATGTTCCTCTTGATGAATATGCCCCATCAGTTGTTTCCAGCTCCGTGGAGGTGGCCGAATTTTGCATAGTGACTGTGCAACACCAGCTTCCCATTCCCAGCCTTTAGGAGCTTTAGTTAGATACTTAGTTTGATATTTCCCTTCGTGTCTGCAGCCCCATTTTTCTTCTCCCCAGCTATCCTCGACCAGCTCAGCTTGACAGTGCAGTCACTGTGTGTGGTCTCCAGATGCTGAATTGAGTCTATTAGGAAAATCACTGCAGTGTGCTACAGTAGCGAATATATTTGTGAGGTTTTTCTGTCTTTGGCCCCTGTCTCATCTTCCTTTTGTATGGGCTGGGTTCACTCTGGGTGCAGGACAGGACTTGCTAGTCCAAGTAAGGTTTCTTAATGCCTTTTTTTTTTTTTAAAAAAAAAAAGAATCATGCATCATACTTAATAAAATGGAATATTGAGCAGCCCTAGGTGGTAGAGGTATGTGGTATGAATAGCATTGCTGTGGGCAATGGGGCAGGAGAATGGGCCCTCCGAAGGTTGTCAAACATCTTTCAAAAATGGGAAGCAGGGAGTGAGGCGGTCTGCTCAAATTGTAAATCAAATGGCAAAAGCATTGTAAACTCGTTGCTCTATATTCTGTGTGTTTTCCAGTTAGCACATCTGGATCTTGCAACGGTAGCGACATTATATCATGTGTGGGCCTTTTAATTAGCATGACATAGCAGCAGTCCATGTCAGCTAATAAACACAAAATAAGTGCAATGATCAAACCGTACAGTGAAAAACATCTCCAGTAATAAAGGACTTGCAAAAGTCTACTAAGTGCATGAACTGGGTGAAGTGCCGTGCTCTTTATTCACTTGTGCATCCATCAGGCTGATGCTTTCACAGATGCATGATGTCTGCAAAGCTGTTCCATGTGGCCAGACAGAAATATCTTGATCTGATCCATGTATAACTGCTAAATTGGAAGTGCAGAACATTTTAACGTTCTGCCAGGAGCATGAAGGAGCTCTGCAAACCTTAACTGACCCTTGCAGTGTCGATGGGAAGGCAAGTGTTCTGGTAACCTGTTGATTAGACTGGCATTTCCTCCTTCCCAGTGTGAGGATCTCCTCGCAGTGTTGTTGATAGTTCTTGCAGAAGAAATAAAATAAGAAATGCAAGAGTGATTTGGTGGATGAGTTCAGCTTCTGTGTATCTGGGCTGCCGGTCTTGCCTGCGGCTCGGTGGGTACCGGATAACCCCTGGTGTCTGCAGTTCAAACCAGGGTCAGCATCTACTGTGTGATTCTGAATTTATAAGTTATATGGAAATAGCATGTCTTCGCTTTTCAGCCCCACTGCCGGCATGCTGTTTCTGGCACTAAATGCTCGAACACCTGGACTGCAGCCGGGTAACTCTAGTAGTGGCTTTCCATTTTTGTTGGAAGCTAATGCACCCAAGTCTTGCATTGCACTCTCAAAAGCATATGTCCAAGTGTAAAAAATCACTGCTTGCCTACACTAATAGGCAACACAAATGATCTGTGTCTTGCAGGGATAAAGGTGCCGGTGGGGCTGTACGTGACCATGACTGCTCTCTCTTTTGCTGTGGGGTGTGATGCTGGGGCTGGAAAAGAGCAGAAATTGCAGCATTGACCTTACCCATAGTCTAATAGAAGCAGGGAGGGGTATGGGCACAGTGGGGGACGTCCTTTGATAGCACTTCAAATTTCAAGCTTTACAAGAGGATTTAAAACCATACAATGAGAGAGCAGGTAGGAGTTAAAAGAGAGATTAACCCCTGACAGAGATGCAAGAGGAATTAGACTGGCACAATAAATAAGGCTGAATGCTGTGTTATATTAAAAGCAGGGAAGGGTTTAGGTCTCCTGGTGAATGAGGCTGGGTCGGGGGTTTTGTAGCAAGCTGTGGGGCTGATCTGTGCTGCAGCTCAGCAGGGCTTTTGCAGCAGGTGCCATCTCAAAAACTAAAGCTCTGGTCTAAAAAAAAAAGGGTCAGAAGGAAAAAAATCACTCAATATCCTTGCATTTGGGAAGGGGAGAAACTCAAGGGGATCTCTTCTGTTTAGAGTTAAAAGTGGGATAGGCAGAAGGGGAGAGGGTTTTGGAAGAGCTATCCAGTAAACATGCAGATGGTGGTGTTAGACCTTAGGGTTTGCAAAAGCAGCTAGATGTAACTTTTCCAGAGGTGATGTAAAGAAAAAAAAAAAAAAAGGGAGAGACCCCAGGTAACGTTTCCCAAGGACTGGAGGAGAGGCCCTGCTGTGGCAGAGGACAGAGATGCTCTGAGGATAAGTGGTCAACGAAATGATCCTTTTTTTTTTTTTTTAAGTTTCGTTTTTTTGTTTCTTCTGGGCAATTTGGGATGAGAATGATGCTATTTGCTCACAGCTTTAATCATAAACGAGACAGCCCTTATAGAAAAATCATAAATACTCTTAATGGGACAGCACTGGCATGGGAGAGCTTAAGGTACAGAAAGATCAGTGCCTGACTAAGAGTAATGATTGAGTGTGTGAAATATCACTGACTTGGAAGGAGTCGTAATAGGCTACTTCAGACAAGTTATTGCTGCTGCGATGCAGGAGAACTGTTGGAACTCTGAGGTATGAAAGCTGTAACACCAAATATCATTAAACATTGAAAATGGTGTTTGCGAGCATCATAATTACATCAGAACACAAAGACTTGCGATTGCCCTTGCCCATCTCCCAGCCACTGCTTGCTGTCCCACATCATCAGTGAAATTCTGGAGACCTGAGGAAGGAAAACTTGCAGCTTGTGCCCAAAAGTCAACAGTCCCACTCATTTCTGAAAATCTCTTTCTGGGGTTTTCCTAATGTATATCAACTGTAAATAATTAGATTGTAGTGTAGGAGTTTTACAAGCATCAGCGGCTAATGGTGGTTGAGGTGATGAAGTCTGTAGGAAGGACCTTCTTTCTGGGACTGCCATGGGGTGGAAGAGCAACTGACTTGTCCTCCTGGTGCCCACAGAGCTGAACTGCTGGGGGTAGCATTTCACAAGCTTGGGGAGAAGAAAACTGGCATGATTCTTGCCCTTATGTGATGCTTTTTGGGAGGACACAGTACAAAGCCTTCTCCATCTGCAGGGCTGCAGTGCTCCACAGGGGCCAGCTCCTTGCGGGTGGCTTGGGTCGGAGGCAGGGATGCTCTGTGGTGCGATCCCAGCGCAGAAAAGAGCATCAGGGTGCCAGAGAGCCGATAAAATTGGCCGGGTGCGTGTTTCGCTCTCGTTAGAAACGGCATACAAAAGAATTGCTGACCTCGTTTTAGTGTGGCTGAGGAGCTGTGTTCTTCCCCAACGGGGTATGCAAAGCATAAATCCTGGGAGAAGGTCGTCCTTCCTGCTTACCCTCAGGAATTGGTGGAAAGACTGGAGACAGCTCAGCATTTTGCAGAAACTTTGAGTATGCAGAATTTTCTTTGCTATTGAAGGGGCATTTCCAGCCGGCTGCACAAAGCAGTCCAGGGAGAAAGTACCTTAATGAGCTGGGACCAGTGGGACTCCCACTGCTCTCACAGGAGGAGTAACTCAACTCAGCACCGCATAAAAGCGCTCTGACCTCTGCAAAGACATCTTAATTTGCACAGTGGTATTTGATCTCAGCGTTAGAAACGTCAGATTGATATGCGTGTTAAATAGTGTTGTACAGAGGAAAGGTAACGCTTTGTGCTGCTGGTGACCGCTGCAGAAGATAAGGTTAATTTGCACGGTACCTGTTCTTTGAGCATCGTGCTGCATGCTCATCCTCTTCCATTCAGGGCCAAACTGGTACTTTTAGGCTTTTTTCCAGCAACTGAGAGATTCAAGCCCATATTTTCTCTCTGGCTTCTTGCTAAAACCCAGGTGTGTGTGAGCAAATAGGCTCCGAAGCTGCACAGGATGGACCTGGTGGGTACATCATCCTTGATGCATCTCCATGAGTAAGACCCTGGACGGGCTGTGCATAATCTAACATCCCCCAGAGACACCTGCAACAGCTGAGTGAAGTTGCACCAGAATTTGGGCTTGCTGAAGTGGGATATTGCTGTTTTCTTTCTCTAGTTTGTTGCATTAAGGTGCAATGTTATCTTTACAGTTGCGATGGTACCAGGATGGGTAAGCTCTGGGACGGTTCTGGCCAAAATTTATTTTGGAGCTGTGGTGTGGCCCATGTAGGTGTAGGTTGTTGGTGAAAAAATTCGTTCTTCTCTGCCATCAGTATAAGCCACCCTATAAAAAGAATTATCTACCGGGGGGGGGGGGGGGGGGGGGAGGGGAGGGGAGGAGGAGGGAGAGGAAAATAAAAAAGTTGTATAGGGTAATCTATGCTATTTATGAAAGATACAGTGTAAAAAGGACCCAGATGAATATATAACACTTGAAAAGCCATCCTTATGTTGCTGCTGGCTTCAACAGCTGCGGCATAAAACATGCATTTGCAGCAGACATTTGATAATGCAAACAGAAAGCATGCCTTTAAACACTCTTGTTTGACTGGACACTAAATAATCTCTCCTTGGGTTTCTTTGAGGGAGAATTCCAACTACCCCAAAGTTGTGTTTTCGTATTGGCGTTGACTGGCGACACCAGGCGTGGTATTCTAAAAACCCAAATTAAAGCCAATGAGTAAAACAAGCTACTGCTGCTCTCAGCAGCGATGCTGCTCCAAATTCCAGTTATCCCACTGAAATGGGAATAATTCCTGGCTTCGGAGGCCATTTCAGAGGCAGCTCTTCTTCATGTTACAACGCTGCAACGCTCTGATTTTTATCTTCACAGTGCGCAACTTCTGTTTATTCATTTGAAGGCAGAATTAGACAAGTCTCAGATTTTTTTTCATCGCTGTCATTAGCACTTGAGGGGATGCAATTCAGTGGTAATCAAATTATTGCATTTTTATATATTGCTAACAACACAATGCAATAGCTATGCTCAATTTTAGCCTGTGCAGCACTGTCAGCACAGAAGCGTATTAGAGGCTGTTGTGCATCAGGGCTTTATGGGTGTTCTCGTTGTGGTCAGGCTAGATTCAAACTACAGTACTTAAAGCATTTTTAATCTTCAGATTGCTTTATGAACACTAATCCTCCAAGCATCCTGAAAGAAGTAGGTTAAATATGATTTCCACGGTGGAGAGACTCATTGACTTGTTCCACAACGCTGCGAATTAGTGTCGGATCTAGGATTATAGCTGGCGTGACCCCTGATAATTATTCACAGGGTCTGGCTCTGCCTTCATTTGCTTCAGATATTTTCCTCTCCGAGCAGCTGCGGTTTTACTGCAACTGGTTTTGCTCTCACTACGGAGATCAGGATGAAGTTGTGCAGTAGTTTGCTTAAGCTGCTGCTGCTAGTGATGGTTTTCTGAAGAAATGACTATGAAAACAAGTCCTATAAGTTCTAGGTCCCTTCTCATGGCTTTACTGCTTTTAAAGAAAGCTGACTTTGGAAAAATTCTGACTGTGATTTATGTCTGAAGAACCCCTCCTTTCAAGCAGTGTTGGTGAAGGCTAAGGATCTTGGATGTATACATGTGCACTGAGATGTCCCCTGCCTCTTCTTGACAGACAGAGGGGTGGTGGGAACCATGAGTGTCCTTGGGATCAACCCCTTCTTTATTGCCGTGGCTTGACTATCCCCTTTCCTGCAGTGAGGAGTTTCCAGGGATGTTCATCCCTGATTTAATCAGATAAATTGATAGGAAATCATATATTACAATGACTAATGATATTGCCAGGCTGAGAACTGCATACGGAAACACTGAGCAGTGTCTCATCTCTGATTGTTCTGATGCAACAAAAATGGGTGCAACTTTTAGTACAGTTGGAGAGCTGTGTCCAGATGTGCAGGCTTGAAGTTTGGACATTTCTACATACCTTTCCCAGGCTGTTTGGATGTACCTCTGAGGGTAGCGGTATTCTCTGCATTGCTGTAGGTGAAGGACTGACTGCTTAAACAAGCAGGGAAATCTGTTGCCTTGATGCAAAGGCTGGTGATTAGCAGCTAGTCCTAATCAGTGCAGATATCTGTTTGAAGTGCCCTTTCTCTTTGTAGACAACTGACTTTTTTTTTTTTTTTTTTTTTTTTTTTTTTTTTTTTTTTTTTGCCTCGGGCAGCACCTTTAGATGTTGCCTTTATAAAAAAAACAAAAACCAAAAACTGATACCTACTAGACTTTCAGACTAGATATAAGGAAGAAATGTTTTACGATGAGGGTGGTGAGACACTGGAGGAGGTTGCCCAGAGAGGCGGTGGATGCCCCATCCCTGGGAACATTCCAGGTCAGGTTAGATGGGGCTCTGAGCAACCTGATCTAGTGGAAGATGTCCCTGCTCATGGCAGGGGGGTTGGACTAGATGACCTTTAGAGGTCCCTTCCAACCCAAACTATTCTATGATTCTGTGATATTTTTCACATGTTGTGAAAACTCCAGTGACTGCCTTATTTGTTTTGCTGGGCTGGGTGCCTCACCCCCCATCTCTTGATGTGCGTGTGGCCAAGGGTGAGAGTCTTGATGGGTATTGCTCATAACATAACAAATGTCTGCAAAAAAAGAGAGGTGTTACCTGCATAGCAGATTATGAACAGGTATTACTGCTTGAAGAGGGCGTGCTGAAATAGTAAAGTGAAGCAAAATGTTCAGATTGCACAGACAGGCGGCAGTCCATATGCTTTATCAGATGCCACCAACACTTGCAGCCCTTAACTTTGGAGATGCTCTTGCCCCTCGCATTGAAGAAATAATCCTGGACTTTGTTCTGGTTGGACTTCTGTGCCTTGATGGTTTTGTAAGCGTCCCTGATGGATGGAGGCTGTAGCTGAGATCACGGTGTTAGTTTTCCAGGCTGTGGGTCATCTTGGAAAGCTGCTCTAAGTGAAGAAACAAATGTTCTGGAAACCCGTGGAGCTGAAGGTTGGGGAGTTGCCTCTTTGAGTGCCTCATACCTAGGTTTGAGCTATAGCAGTGGCATGTGGTAGGAACAGCATCTTCAGCCATCGTTGAAGCCTACTCCCCATTGCATGCCCTGCATTGCTGGACGAGCGTGAACATGTTGTGCGCTGGCATGTGTGCATCACGTGAGCCGTTTGCCACGGGGAGAAGAGCACTGATGTACATACGTCGTAGCAGCATAACAAGCTTTGGTGACAGCCGCGAGGTGCACAGGAGCCACATAAGCCCCAAGAGAAGATGTGACAGCATTGCCATGCTGCATCAGAGCTGGTATTCACCCATAACATTTCATTTTATCCAGGCTTTATTTTCATAATAATTTTCCTCTGTGCTGATGCTGCCAAAACTGACTGTATTTCAAGCAGCCATGTTGCATACTGTGCCTGAGTCCTGCCTGGTTTTAACCATTTCTGCTCACTGAGCAGCCTCTTTGCTACCAGCCACTCCGTGGCATTCATCTGTCTTTCCCTGCTGGCACCAATGGCTGGTAAACTTGTACATTGAAGAAGGGAAAGTCTCTGTAGTCTTTATTCCTTAAGTTGGAAAAGGTATGTCTGAACATGCATATTCCACCAGAAAAAACAACAGAAGAGACACATCATTGCAAATGCAGGAGCTTGAGTGGCCTTGCTATCTTGCTTGGAAGCCAGCAGCTTTCTTTTTATTTTATTAATATAATACAACTCCAGAAGTTTTCTTCTGCTGTGGAGAACCCACTTGGCCCATTTTGTGTAGCAGCACATCAGCCATTAGGACAAATTCTTGAGAAACTCCGGAAAAATGTGACCTGGCAGAGTGGCTGCAATATCAGTAAATGCCATTGGCTGTGGTTTTTATCACTAGATTTAGTGTCTTTTGGAGAACAATGGTACTTTTGAAAAGAGACAAGCCAGAGGGAGGGATAAACCACTCAGGATGCCACATAAAAGGCAGTTTGTGATGGGACCTGAAGCCTGCAGAGACTGTGGGTCTAGAGAGCTCCTCGGATGGGCTCCCTCGTGGGTTGGTCTCTGCCTCCTCCAGCCAGGCACAACCCAAGCTGATATGGAGAAGTTAGGAAAGAGGTCAAAATTGGTAATGAGAGGTCTTAATTATGAATCTTAGAAAAAAAACCCCAACAAACCAGGTTACAAAATATTACCATGTAGCAGTGCTGACTGGATGCCAAGTAATGCATGCTTCGTCTTTTTGGAACTTTATTGGCTTCGTTCAACTGAAGACTCTCTCCCAGGCTGGTGTAGCTTTCAACTTCTGGCTTAAAGAAAAAAGTGGGGGGAAATGTTTCCTGAAACTTGCCGCTTGGGCAGTACCTGTCATGCTGAGAAGGGTGAGAAGCAATAATTCTCAAGTAACTTTTAGGCAAGTGTAGCTCTAGGCCAAGCCACCTTTGAATTTGCAGAGTTCCTTTTGCAGGGCCAGTACTTGCTGGCAGAGGTCTCGGTTGTTGCCTCTTTCTTCTGCTTTTCCCTCGCCTCCGATGAAGGATAGTCCGTTCATCCGTGCTTGCAGGCCATGCCAAAGCCTCTCTGTCTGCTCCTTCCCTTGTAGCTGACAGGAGTTTTACGCATTGCGTCCTACTGATGGCCGTCGTGGGAAGTTCACTGTTGGAGCTCAGCAAGTGGCTGTCCATGAAGATGATCAAAGCAGATGTGAAACTTCTTATCTACTTTCACCAGAGATAAACCATGATAAATTACCGCAATCGCCTGTCCTGGGGACTTATACAGCATGCTTCTGGTTTTGGTGCTTAGTGTTCCTTCCCCACTTTGGAGCTGGTACTGTTTTTTCTCCATTGGGTTCACGTGTCTGATGGCTCGTGCTACAAAAAGAGCTTCATCACACACCCGTAGAAGTCTAAAGGTGTGAGACTGGCGTGTTGGCAGCCCAGTGCCCGGATCCTGCCAGTTGGCTGCCTGTGGGAGAGTCAAGGATAGCTTTGCCAACATGTGCGGAGGGCATGCAGCCGTGACTTAGCAAGTGAGATGCGCAGGCTGTCCCCACCTGGGATGAGTCACTGGGAACACCAGCTCCGGGTTGTTGGCTGCCTGGGTGAGGTTGTGCTCTGTTCACGGCCGGTATTTCTGCATTAACTACTTGATAGCTGGAGCGGTTAGAGGTTCCTCTTGCCTTCCTGTTGGTGGATGCCCAGGAGAGCCGTAGAGCTAGCCAGGGATGGATTAAGAAGTACTTTATGAATCGATCCCTGAAAAATATCAGCACGGCTGGAAATTAGCTCAGCAGTCCTCTCCTGCTAGATGTATTTGAAAGTTGTGGTTTGCACCAAAATACTACGTTTGACTTGACTGAGGGTTTTTTACAAACCAATTATTTTGAGCCTAGAAGGAGTTAAGATGTATATGCCTGACAGTGGAGGAAAGTAATGGTGTGGTGTTGCAGCATGTATGTATTTTTGTTGGAAGTCTAAGACTGGTATATGGCAATCATTTAGCTTCTGTTCTCATCTCTCGCTGGTATAAACTTGAACTGAGTATCTTAAATTGAAATGCATTTTTATGGTGTTTCCTGATGTCAAGAGAACTGCAAGGTGTAAATTTATTGTTGTACTCATATATAGGATTTTGTGTGCCTGCACTCAGCTGTGATTCATGAAAGCTGGGCAGAGTCCGGGAGGTTTAATTTGATCTTATTTAAAAACACACTCAATTACATACTTACAGCTTACCCCAATAGCTCTGATATTTTGGGAGCTTATATTAAATCCTGCAGTGAAAACTCACTCCTTCCCAAAGTCCATGGCCAAATTGCAGAGTTGCTGGGTTTGCCACATACCAGCAATGCCTTGGGGAGCAGATCCCACTGCAGCAGAGGCACTTGCTCCCGGTGCCGGCAGATCTTTGCCTGGAGGGATGTAGTTCTCCTGAAAATTAGTTCCTCTTACTGCCTTGGCACTTTCTCTGCCTTGCAGCTCAAGCACATTAAACGGATTAATTATTGGGACTTATCTAGTGGGTACCATGTTGTGCACCTGTGGTGGGAAGGACTGGCTATTTTAATACAGCTGTGATGACTTGTGCAAGTATTTTTTTATGTGAATGATTAATTTTGCAAGTAGAAAAAGGCATTTGGATGACTCCTGTGCTCCATGCAAGACTCAAAAGCTACATAAGTTGATGCACCTTCAACTTCCCCATGCTAAGTCCTGTGCTCTGTAGGTATCTGATGGTCTGTGCTAGTTCTGATGGCAGCAGAGCTACTCCTGCGACCCAGCACCAGCCTGGGCATGGGGCATCAGTGGCTGCTCCACCACGGCTGGAAAAAGGTTTGCCTCAGCCCCTCAGTGCCAGGATGATGCTTCCCACTCCTGCAAAGCATTTTCGTACATGCAGATAAAAAGGTCCGGTGTATATTTGCTTGAATTCTGTTATCCTGGTGCTGGTACACCTGTATCCTTTTGTAAGCAAATACGGTGTGTGCTTGGGGAGGGTAAGGCTGTCTGATCCATCTATTAATGAGCAAGTCCTTCTTAAAAACTATTTTGGTTTGCAAATTTTCAGGAGCTGAACAAACTTTGCTTAGTGACGTCTACCAGGAATTGCTTTTAAACTCTTTATCCTTTTTTTTCTTACCCCTTGGTCCCAGAAGTACCTCTGCACTTTGTAGCAGTGATTACAATTTGGCAGGATTTGGGGATGAATAGATGGTGTGAGTCTGATGTCAGAGATGTGCTTTGTATTATTGTTGTCAAAGATTTAACCACATGTTGGGATATGTGTGAAAATAGTGATATTCATATAACTGCATAGAGAACCAAATTACTTCTGCTGTTTCCTAATTTTAGGGTGCTTGATTACACACTTCAATATTTTTAACATATTTTGAGTGTAGAGGAACCTTTCTGGGTGGGTATCTATGTTTTAATAGCTCAGCAATGGGCTACTCGAGCAAGTTTCACAACTAATTGCCCATGTTTTGTGGAGCAAAATCTCAAATGCTTGAGTGAAGGTGTTGGAGGGAAACGTTAAATATATAGTATTAGAAGCTGATATTTAGCCAATGCCTGCTAATAGTTCTCCAGACAAATGTCAAACAGCAGAGGTTTGTTATTGCGGTGTGGAAGGAATGAGCTTCCCAATGCTGGGCTACGGGCTCAAGCAAGCAGCAGTGCTTCATGCAGGCGTTCATCTCCCGCTGTCTCTGCAAGTCCTTAGAGATATTCTGGAGACGTTCAGTGTGTCCTTTATGTTTTAGCTGAGATGTATCACAATTGTGTATTATTTGGTAGAATCTGGAATAAGCCCAGCATCCATAACATAGGTGGTAACAAGGTGAGGGAGACAGAGACATGTCAAGATGGAGGATTGTTGTGTGATGTGAACGACCTGTTAACAAGAAAATGGATTATCTTACAAAAGCTTTTATTCTCTGCCGCAACAGGGATGAGAAGAACCAGTCCATCATCGTGAGTGGTGAGTCAGGTGCTGGAAAGACTGTCTCTGCCAAATATGCCATGCGCTTCTTTGCAACTGTTGGTGGTTCTGCCAGTGACACCAACATTGAAGCCAAAGTCCTTGCATCGAGCCCAATTATGGAGGTAAAAGCTGCATAATTTCCTTTGTCCTTCTTGCAGTGATCATTGTGTTTCTCCAGAAGTCATGAAAACAGTGAGAGCCATAGGGGCTTGTGAGCCAGACCTGATTTGCAGCCTCACATCAGCAGTGAGCTGGACTGAAAATGCAGAAATACACTGACAGCCTCCATTTAGCCCACCCCAATTGCTCCTGTGTTTAATGGTCTTGAAGCTGAGCCTGTGCATCCCCAACACAGCTCCAGGAGCTGGGCTTTGACCAGGGTCTTGAGCAGAGAGCCCGAGTGGTGCTGCTGGCACCTTTAGTGTTTTATCATCTTCATCTTCCTCCTCCTTTTGCCACTACACGGTACCTCCTAATCTTCTTTAATTGTATAGGCATGAAATAGAAAGGGATTACTTAATCTGTTTGAGGTATTTCAATGCAGTTTTATTTTTGTTAGTTTTCTGTTGCTGTCAATCATACAGGGGAATAACAAGTCCCATCATAGGGAAATCCCTGATCTGAAGGAAAAAATTTCCTTTTATAAACATAAAAGAAAGGGAAAAAGCAGCTTAGTTTTGGTGCATTGTGGGCAGATGGTGAAAATAAATGTCTCTGTGCCTAAATCCCATTTTCCAAACACATTTTGGAGTCAGAATGTCTTAAGTTGTAAAATATCCAAGACAGCATGAAGACAAGATTTGGGCTTTTCCAAAGTCAGTTAAGCACTTTGGACATGTGTGACTTTCTCTTAAAGGCAGGAGCTAGCAGGGCAGCTGTAGTTGAGCCCAGCGTTGTTCTGCGCTTATCCTTAAGCTTGGCTTAACCTGCAGGGAGGCTTCCTACTGCAGCGCATCATGGCCAAATTGTCTAGTAGACATGGAGGTGGTGGCTGATCCAGGGTGAAAACCAAGCGCACCCCAGCCCAAGAGGCAGCACGTGTGGTCTAGCATATTGCTGCCTGATGCGGACTGCAAGCTGGAATAGTAAAACAAGTGATGGTGCAGACCAGCAGTAAGAAAAAACACGCAGGTGTATGGCTGGCAGAGGACACTCAATGATCTGCTGCTGTGTGGGTTTCATGCTGTTTTACTCCTTTCCTTATCCATCTCCTGTGCCTCTGTGAAATGTAGCTGCAATACCTGGGAACACTTAAAAGCATCCAAGGAAAAATTCATAGTGCACACTGTTCTCCTATATGACCCCATAATTTTATTGCTCTAATTTTCTTGCCTGTGTTCAGTTCTGGATGTAATTTCTAAGTGCTGGGCTGGGGAACCTGTCTGTCTTTACTGGAAATTAATGAGAACGTTGCCCATGCAAAAAACCATAAAAGAGAATTGCCTGGTTTGCAAAAAGCCTAAAGATAAAGTGTGAAGATGGAGTAGTGGGATGTGTGTGTTGTGAAATAGTTCTCAGTGCTGAGGTGCGCTGTGTTTGATGCATGGGATGTATGTATATCCCTGCTGAGACATGGGGCAGGTATCTCTGCTTTATAGACAAGGAATCGAAGCACATGAGATAAGATGATGATGGTATTCTGGATGTTCAATTCGGCATGCAAAATATCTAGTAGTAGTGTTTGTTGTAGCAGTTTGTGAACTCCTTATTTCCCTGGGAAATGGGCATTGGGCTCTGGGCAGAAATGAAGTGTGTGTGCTCTGCCTCTGCCCTGCTGCTTTTACGTATGGTCTGGGATGTGTGCTGGAAGGTTGGAGGTGGGATGTGGGGGCTGTGGAGGTTCTGGGAGCACCGTAAGCAATGGGGAAGGGGGAGCTGTGATAAAGGGGTAAATAAATCGGCTTTGTGGGAAGGAGGTGCATTAGCTAGCAGAGGAGTTGGGTTGGTGGTGGATGGATAGGGCAGGGAGCAGGCAGGGCTTGCTCTGGGTGTGATGCTGAGGCCATCGTGCCTGGGATCTCTCAACCCTTGATGGAGAGGTGGAGCAGCCGAGAGGGTAGGCAGCAAGGAGCAACTTTGCATGTGCAACAGCCTCTTTGGTGTAGGCAGCACCGTACTGCACAGAGTAATTCCCTGGGGAGTCCACTACATGCAACTGGAGGCATCAGGTCCTATGATTAAAAGTTTTGGATAGCATCAATGTGATGCTACAGGTAACACTGTGATTATTGCTAAGCGTACATGCTTGGTGTGTTCCCCAAGAGCTGTGCCGTAGGTAGAGGCAGTCTGCAAGGAGAGCCTGGGAAAGGCAGCCAGCCTTTGAGAGGTGCCCGAGGGCTCTTTCCTGTACATGTCCATTCCCTTCCATCACTTCTCCTGTGCTTGCTTGAGGCTCGTGATCTCAGGACCGGGGAATGGTGGTAGAAAATAAAGCTCGTGTAGCTGTGAAGTAGAATATTGTCTTTCTCTGGTCCTCTTGCATCATGAGTTGCTCCTTTGGCTGCTCGATGGATTCTCATCTTTTCAGTGCTGCACCTCTGATTGTTGCACATGGGCTGGATTCCCTCCTCTCCCTTCTGCCGCTGTGTGTGGCAGCATTACCTGACTGGGAGGTGACAGGTGGGTGCTGGAGAGGCACAGAGGGACTCTGGCCGTGTCACCAAAGCTATGGACCAAAGCCGAAACACCTGGAGACAGATTGCAGCTGGTTCCCTCCCTCTCACAGGGCTTCATTGCTCATGTCTCCTCCAAGAAAGCTGCCAGTGTTGACTTGTGAACAAAGGTGGGGGCATTCTGTAAGGCAAAACAGGAGTGCTGTTGGGATGTAGATGATCTAATCGCTGTACAAATACTTATTGCTGTTCATGTGCATTTTTCTTCCATAAAAATTCTGGAGACACCGCGTTTTCGGTGAAGAGTCCTCCCCAAAGTCACATCATTGCTCTGCCTTCTGTATTTGGGAAGGGGTTTCCCTCAAATCATCCCATGACTGTTTATGTAACACTGATTACAAATTTAAATGTTTAAAAACTTTTAAAAAATAAATGAAAAATTAATGTTTAATTTTGTTTTATGCAGGCAATTGGAAATGCTAAAACAACGAGGAATGACAACAGCAGTCGCTTTGGGAAATACATTCAGATTGGCTTTGATAAAAGATACCACATCATTGGTGCCAACATGAGGACATATCTGTTGGAAAAATCACGAGTTGTATTCCAGGTGAGGAGTTGTGCTTTTTTCCTTCTTTTTTTTTTTTCCTTTGGATGCTGTACTCTGGGAATTTAACAGTCTGGGTGTTTTCTGTGGATTAAAAAAATAGCTTTAAAAGTAGCTTTTCTGGAGGACACAGCTTCCAGACATGTCCTTCAGGCTCAGTCTTTTGCAGTTGTTCTTGATGATACCAACCTAATGAAACTCATTCTGGAGGAATATGTACCTGGGAGGCTTGTTAGTTGGTCTCTGGTTGTTCCCTCCATCTGTCTGAGGCTGGAGCCCTGAGCAGGGACCACTACTTCTGGCCTGGCTGCTAGGCAGGGATGGAAAGCCTTTCTCTGGGCATTTGCTGAGATTTTTACTGAACCTTATTAAAAGCCAGGAAGAATAAATCTCAGGCAACAGTCTTCAGTTTTGAAGATGGAGGAGAGGCAGGAGAAGGGCTGAGGAGGCTGACGGCCCTGCCACAGCACATCCTGTGGGTTTCTTCTGCAGGGCTCGGGACAAGCTTTCTTGGTTTGTGCTATTTCCTTTGCAGGATGGGCAATGTATATTGGTCAGGACAAGGCTTGACACCTCCTTTTTCCCAGGTGGCAAAAGGTCCCTGTCTTCTGGGTGACACTGAGAGATTCTTGGTGGTGGGAAGCAGGGGATGGGGTCAGGGTGGCCCTGGGCTCAGTGAGCACTGGGCTGAGGGTGGGAGCACTCCTGTAACCTCTTCGTGCCTCCGGTAACTTGGCGTTTTCCCCGTAGGCAGAGGACGAGCGCAACTACCACATCTTCTATCAGCTTTGTGCCTCAGCGAGTCTTCCAGAATTCAAAGACCTTGGACTAAGTAAGTACTTCTACCTCCCTGTGCACTGGCAGCTGCTCCCTAGGTGTGATGGCAACAGGAAAACATGGTGGGGTTAGAAATGCAGGTCATTGGTGAGGTTATGTGTGCCTGCTCAGTGGGAGGAGGGAAAGGCAGATGAGCTTGAAGGGCTGCTTCTCCCCAGCGGTGCACAGGTTTGCTCATGCCATCTCCGGGGATGTGGCACCTTGGATGAGACACCAGCCCTTGTCGCCTCTGCTGGGCAGCAGCTTGCTGAATGAAGTGCATGAAGTTTGTGATGCGCACCGGTCAGTGCTGTTAGGCTCCTGCAAGTGCTGCTGGTGGGTAGGAGCTGTTGCTAGTGGTTAGCCATGGTGGAAGCCTGTGTAAGTTGTAGAAATTCCCTGCAGAACCACAGTGAACCACATGCTGTGGTAGATGCCAGCTGATGCAGGGAGATTGTGTGTTAACATTGTACGAAACTTGCATAAAGATCTGTCTTTTTAAGTGAAGTGTGAGTATGGCTTGATCTGGCCAGGCTCTTGGCAGGAGCAGTTGTTTCCTTTGAATCCATTATATTTTTTCAATGGTTAACTCCTGGGATATATTCGAACTTGGTTTTTTTTCCCAGGATTTGCAGCAAAACCTTTGTAAGACACCTGAATAAGACACTTTTCACTTGCAGCAGGGGGTGCAGAGATGTGGTATAATTAATTTTTCATCTCGAATATTTGCTGTTGCTTAAAAAGAGAAGTGAGGCTTAAAACATGCTTTTAAGTATTTAAAATGGGGAGCAAGGGAGGTTGTGATCCCAGCGCAGAACATTTTGCTGCTGCAGAGTCGCACAGAGATTTCCATCGTGGCTACAGAGAAGTGGTAGATGGAGAGAGAGGCTTTCAGTTTCTGGGTAATTCTGGACTTGTTTTAATGACTTTTTACATCACTGTAAGCACGTTGGTCGCACTTACTGAGTGCTGGTGCTGAAATGGAAACACTCCTGTTCTTGTCCTGTTGTCACCAGTAAGCCTCGGTGCATTATCCAACTGTAGTCCATAGTCTGCCCAGTGACACCAAACCACACAACCCCATCTGCGAGTTTGCTAAGGCATAAGATAACTTCTGAGACCGTCTAGGTGTAACCATAACGTTGGTCCCAGTACACCAGGGTGGGAGGTGAAGGCTTTGCATGATTCACTGTGCACCAGCCATAGTGTGAAACCTGGCTCCGCAGGTCAAGGCTTGTGATGGGCCTGGGACTCCTTTTGGCCTCTAAGGGTCCCAAAATGATGTTCCTCTGAAAGTGACTTCCCAGCTATTGCCAAAGAGCCTGTGTTTGGTCCTGTTGCATGTTCACATGACCTCAGAGCACATCTCTGAGCACTTACAAGAGTTTCTGCAGTGGGGTTACGTGCTTCATTTTTGCAAAGATACCCTGAGTAATGTGGTTGTCCACTGGCATCTTAACATTCAGAAATAAATTATTTCAAGCCAGTCTGGGAGACAAGTTGATATTGGAGAGCTGCAGCTGTGAAACCACCTTTCCCTTCCTGGGAACATGTGGATCAGAGGAAGTTATCAGAGTTGTTCAACTTGGCTCTCTAAAAGCGTCGTCTGTATTTGTGGTGACTGGTAATAGTGAAGGCTGAGAGCTCTAGGCTCTCCTGGTGCATCACCCAGGACATCTTTATTCTGTTGTCACTGTGACTCTCGACTTCAGTGTCTCAAGGGAGACTGCGTAATGGCAACAGCTGGCGGTGTAGGAGCAGGTGGGTGCCTGGGCCCTTAGCTCATGGGGAAGCCTTCTTGGGTCATTTCTAATCAAAATTTGATGTTGTCAGTGTGTGTCAGTCTCCAGCTGCACTCTTCCGTGGTGTTTGTGCATTTGCTGTATCACAGCATGCACAGGTATCCATACAGCCTGCTACTTGTGCATTTGGGTGAAATGCAACAACGGAAAAAGAAATGATTCTTTCTGAAGTTAAAGGTGTGTATCTTTGGTGTTTCCTACACTGTCACCTTGCAACAGCTTAAAAATACCTCCCTGAAATGTTTTTGTAGCTGGCAGATGTGGCGCTGCTCACATGCTCGGCAGGGATGGGATGGCTTCTGGGGATGGGGACGTGGGTGCCGTGAGCTGCTTTTGTTGGGGTGAACCAGGCTCTGCCCTGACCTGTTGAATTACCAGTGCTGGGCAATTTTCTTTGAGTGCAGATGTGTGCCATTCACTCATGTTTCTTTCTTTTGAGGGTTCTTTTTCGATACCAACTTTGCATCAGATTTACTAGCCTGTATTTCAAGATGACTAGTGAAACCCCAGATTTATTTACTCAAATGAGATGTATCTTACCTACCAGTCAACCTTATCTTCCCAAGGCTTATACAAAACAAGGGGTATCTTGATGTGAAAATCCACGTTTTATTAGACAGAGTAGAATGTATATTTTTCCATATCAAAAGTAGGAGCTGTTGTTTCTTCTTTGGGTCTTGCACATGCAAAGAATTGTTGTTACTCTCTTTTATATAGCAAAATGCTGGAAAACAAAGAGTCTCTAAACTTAGGTGAGCCCTGCAGGGCAAACCAGTAAGTGTTGGCTCTTCAGCTGGAGTGATCCTGAAGGCTTGATTTTAAACTAGAAAGTAAATATTTGACTTAAAATGCAGGCGTTCGTGTGCAACGCAGTGCCTTTCAAAGTGTGGTGTCTTAACTTGATACCTGGGCAATGGTGCAAAGCAGGAATATGTTTTATTTGTTTGCAGTGGATCAAAGGGTTTCTGTGGTTATTAAAATCATTGCACGCATACTGAAATGTAAGTATTGGAGTCAGTTATACCAGAGATGACTTGAGGCAGAAACAGATCCCAGTGTGGATGGTTAAAATTGGAGGCTGATGTCCTGGTCCCATCAACTACTGCCAGCCCTGGATGCATTTTGCAGGGTGACATGCAGCGACATCAAGTTGTTAATGTGATGTGCTCCATCACGAGCTGGGTGAGCTCCTGTTGTGCTGGGGCGACCAGGATGGTCACTGGCTCTCTGACCTCAATCAGCATTTTGTGCCCCTTGTTGCCAATGCTCCAGCAACGAGCAGGGTTACTGAAACCTCTAGTTCCCAGGGCTTTGTATGCCAAAAAGAATGAAATGTTTTTCCTGTAAGAAAGTTGTCCTGAAAGTACAGCTAATGCAAAAGCCTGTGGGAGGGCTGGGAAGGGATGAGGACCTTCTGGTGGCAATGTGAGTCAAAGAAAGTACAGATTGCATGATTTTAAAGGTTACCAGCAGGCTGATGTGGAACGCACAGTAGGCTGTATTTCTCATTATTTTCATGATACTTGGATAATATGTTTGTGAGCGTTAATGATCTTTCTGAGCTTTTCTTGGCAAGTCACTCCTACCTGGTTTGAAATGAGCTGAAGCTGGTGCTGAGAACTGATTCTGGGTGGGATGGGGAGGCTGTCCACCTCCTGGGCTCCCCCAGCCCTCCCTGGGGCCAAGCCTGCTCTGGCTCTGCCAGGACTCAGCCTGGCAGCCTTGGGCACATACCTTAATGGTTTTGACATCAAATAACCCATTGTTTTAAGGAGAGGCGATTGCATGTGAAGCTTTTTAACGTGGATGTAAGTCTTGCGATCTCTTCTTGTTGTGTCTGCATTTGAAATGCCTCTTGGTCTCCATAGGATTTAACTTTGCGTTGTCCTGAGATAACTTTGCTAAAGCACAGATGCTTAAATGGTGTAATGCTGGCACCGTGAGCATTTCTCCATTCCCTTTGCTCTGTGGATTTAAGGCGTTATGTGGGAAGGGTGTTAAAATGTCTGAATTGGTCACAGGTATTTAAAACAGGATAGAAAAAAATGAAAGTAATAACCTCAGTATTTGAAGTAATATGCACCTGTGCAACAGAGCAGTTATTTGAATCCCAAATATAACACAGCTCTGCCCTGGTTGAACTTGCTTTGCATGGGGAAGGGGTTTAATCCCTGCAAGAAATAGTTACAGTCATAGTTATCGAGGTTATACTTCATCCATTTCTAAGTAAACTATGGTTGAAAGGAGATGGGTGCTTTTTGGGGATGGTCAGGGTGGGGGACAGGGACCATCCTAGTGCATGCTCTGGAAAGCTACTGCTTGCTGATGCATTTCTTCTGGTTTTTTTCCTTTCCTAGCATGTGCCGAAGACTTTTTCTACACTTCTCAGGGAGGTGACACGTCTATCGATGGCGTGGACGATGCTGATGACTTTGAGAAAACCAGGCATGCCTTCACCCTGCTTGGTAAGGGCTTGCTCTGCTTGGAGCCTTCCCAGCAGAAGTCTCTTGCAAACGTTTTCAGCCTGAATTATATGACCCTCCTGTAACACTAAGAGGTATAAATCCATGTTCCTATTGACCTAGTTGGCTTTATCTTGTTCTTTACTATGAGCTGCAGCAGTGTCTCTCACAGCTATCTGCAAAGCAGCAGTGAAATAGAGGAGGATGCTGAATTTACGCGAAACCTAAATAAACCATTCTGGAGTCAAAGGTGTGCTGCAGCTTTGACTTGCTATTTTTTACCCTATTTACAAGCAGGAACACTGCTATTACTCTGCAGTTCAATCTGTATTTACGTTGAAGGTGATGTCACTTCTCAGACCATCGCAGTATTGTACCAAGTAGCTGATTCCTAGGAATGATGAGCTGAGTACATCCCTGCTGTGCAGAGTCCACGTTTGCATGGCCAGCTGCAAAATCTACTGCTGCAATAACCACCTGTTCATGCTGCAGTTGAGCAGTGCTGTAGCGTGCCTGCAGCAGTGACTGTTTGAAAGGAAAACCAATTTTTGCAGGTGAAAACTTCCCCAGTTTATGAATATTTATCTGAAACCAGGTTTTTAAATTCTCTTAAGTGTTGGTGCCTTCCAGTGCTTTTCATTTGTTGGGAGAGGAGCTCGTGATGTTCACAGCCAGCTGTGAAATCCCCCCCAGCAGCTGTATCGCAGCCACTGTGCTGTGCCAGCAGTGAGCATGGGGATTCATTTCAAGTGTTATGACTGCAAGTGTTTCCCCCAAATTTTCCTCTTTGTGTTTTAGATGGGCTCGATCTGTTTTCCTTCAGGGTGACAGCAGGGTCTTTACCCTCCTCTTGTCCGGCTGCTGTGACTTCTGTTAACTACTTAAAAAAAAACAAACAAAAAATTATTCCACTGGTTGCTCCAAACTTGCCCACAGGACTGTAATCCCCAGGGAACTCTCTCCCCATCCCCTTGTAACGTGTAGTCTCTCTTTGGTCCCCTTCTCTGCCTCCCCAAGCAGACCCCCTGTCTCCTTGCTGGTCCCTGTGGAGCACTGTGCAAGCATCTTCCTCTGCTGCCAATTTGATGATGTTTTCCTGCTCTTCACATGGTTCCTCTGGCCCTGCATTTCCTCATTTTCCTTCAGTGTTTCCCAGCTCTGTCTGCTTCCGTTTAGGGCCTGGTGAAATTGCTGCTACAGTTTCTAGTCTTGCCTTTTTATGTGTAACAAGGAGAAGTCAGATTTATCTGCAAATCCCCACGCTAGCCAGGCTTAACTCCAATTAAGAGTGCCAAGTAACAGCAGAGCATTGCTCCTTTTAGTAACCTTGAAACATTTCTCACTGTGCTGATAACAGAAAAGTCCCAAGAGAGAGAAAGGGAAGCTCTTGATAATTCAAAAACCAGCAGGTGATGGCTCAGACCTTGGGTGGATAATTAGGACACCAGCACTGAACACAAAAGGGACACAGAAGCCCAGTTGGGATGTGAAAATGCAAGATATGGCAAGAAAGCTGTGTGCAAGCTGCTGCTGAGCAAAGCTCCTGCTGGGAATGCCTGCAAAAGCCTGCCAGAAAAATATATAAAGCAATAACATCTTACACCCCCAGTGAAGACCCACAATGCGTAGCTCCTATTGAGTCAATGAGGACCGTAAGACAGAGCTCCACATCACCTCCCTGGTGACTTGCTGTATCCAGCTGTAGTACCAGTCTGGAGGCGTTGTGCATCATGTGCACACCTTTAATTTTCTCTTCTGTTTGTGGGATGCCGGCAATAAGTTGTAATTTCTGTGCTTCGGTTGTCAGCAAGATCTCACTGTTTGACTACTATCTCAGAGAAGCGACTCCTTGTTCTATAAAAGCCTCAGAGCCCTTATAGCTTTGATCCCATTTGATCATTATGGAGTAGCATCCTTGGTTTCATGTGCGTGAACAGTAGTCTTAAACCCATCTGTGATAAAATTGCTTTGATGAAACCATTAGGGCTAAAGAAATAACATAAGGAGCTCCTCTCGCAGTATCCACTGTCATTTTTGAGTGATGACTTTTCTGAGAGTTTATGATGAGTTTATTGTGAGCTGTGATAACTCTGAAAACCAACAGCCCGGGAAGGAAATCAAGCACCACAAACTTTTTCAAATAAAATGAAAATTGCAGTTTGTTTTCTGTTGAGACAATCAAATATCAATTTTTCCCATAGGAGTGAAGGAGTCTCATCAGACAACCATTTTTAGGATAATTGCTGCCATTCTGCACCTAGGGAACTTGGAAATCCAAGCGGAAAGAGACGGTGATGCCTGTAGCGTATCGGTAAGTCACTAGCAAGAGTGGGGCACGTGGGGAGCTTTGTATGCTCATAAATTGGGCCACGTTGGATGTGTTGAGCTTCGCAGCAGTATTCTTTGGTAGAAAGCCCTTTTCCTCCTGGTTTTCTTTGCTTTTTTCAAAAGCATATCATGATTTTCTGGTTGCTTTATTTTTCCTGGAAGACTGCATTATTTCTTCTCTTTAGCCAGCCTATAAGCTAGGTGATTCAAAGGTCTCTTACCATCTTAAGTCCCGACCCATCTTTAACTTTTCTGCTTTCTTAAAAGACTTGGTGCACAGAATATTGGGGGAACGGTGACTCCCACCAGCAGAATGTGTGATGCTCTACAACTGCTTTGCTACATGCAAAGCCATGAGGCTGCTGCTTGTAATGTGGCCATCTAGTATCCAAAGGAGCACTGCACAGTTAATTAGCAAGAATAAGTAAATCTAAAGATGCCTTAGTGGTCGTTTTTCTGTGTGTGTTTAGGGAGGAAAAAAAGGGATAATATGCAAAATACTGTCCTGTCAATTACATTGCATCCCAGACTGGGTCATTTGTTCCTAATCAAAGTATTAAAATGGGTTCTGCACACGCTTTTAGTGGTACCTTTGAGATAATGTGGTGTGCGATTAGTTAGGTGCTGGGGGCAATTTGCTTGATATTTGGCAACATGAATATGTGAAAGTGGTCTGCTCCGACAGTGTTGAGTTCTGTAATGGAGTTCATTTGTTTAATTACCTTCAGATGTAATTGCATGGTATTACATCAATTCTGTTATGACTTTGAAACCATGGTCAAAAAGGTATCACAGCAATAAAGCATCCTAGATGTCCTTTAAAATGCATTTTACTCTCTGTCCCCAAACCTGTCCAGCTTCTGTACGTGCACGTGTATAACTGGAAACAATTTACTTCCTTTAGATGTGTATTATTACACTGAGGAAAGGGAAATTGATTTCTCATTGTCCAGAAGGCAGTGCCTGCTATCTTACCATGATAGAGACTCAGAACTGCCTTGTCTTAGTTTGAGGGGGTAAAAATACAATCCACTAGAGAAAATGAAGTTCACATTTCATTTTATTGATTATGCAAAACACAAGCCCTTCTGGTAATGCACATTTTGCAAGTTTATTATTCAAAATGGAGTTAGTTTGTAAAAGGCATGGTGTAATGGCATGCCCTAAGCTTTAACTTAAAGCTTAAGCAAGGTTGCGCTGAAGGAGTGTGTAGCTGCAGCTCAAGGAGGAGTAAAGTGGAGAGTGCTCTTTCCCATTAGCAGTCACTGTGGAAATGCGTTGTTTATGAACATTGAGACCTTAAGGCTAGCCAGAGCAGAGCAAAGCCATGGGGTGTACCACCGTTCAGAGCTCCATGTGAGCAGTTTCATCCATGTCCGTGAAGACTAGTGCAACTGGATGAGTGCTCATTGCTTTTCTGTTTCCTATCAACCACAGAGAAACACGGTATTTCCCTAGATAGTTACGAAACGCTGTTAATTTCTTGCACTGATCTGGGAACTCGGTGTTAAAACTCCCATTTTGGAGTGATACCAACCTGCTAACTTTGCTTCTCGTTACCCCCAGAGCGAGGATGAGCACTTGAACAATTTCTGCGGCTTGCTGGGAGTGGAGCACAGCCAGATGCAGCACTGGCTTTGCCATCGCAAGCTCGTCACCACGTCTGAGACCTACGTGAAGAGCATGTCTGTGCAGCAAGTGGTGAACGCCAGGAATGCCCTGGCCAAGCACATCTATGCCCGGCTCTTCAACTGGATCGTGCAGCACATCAACAAGGCCCTGCACACCACCGTCAAGCAGCACTCCTTCATTGGCGTGCTCGATATCTATGGGTAGGCACGCTTTCTGCTTTTAAGGCTGTTTAATTAGTCCTTTCTGATTTGTCTTGCCCTTCTGATAATATGTGCTTGACCTTGACTTGTGGAAGGTGATGGGAATAATAGAAGGGGATCCATGAAACCGCAGTCGTGTGTGGTTTGCAGTTTTGATTCTCCTTTAAATTATGCAACTCCGAAATGGTGCATGCAGATCTGTTTGAGTGCTGGTTTTGGGGATTTACCTCCCATGCTGTTCCTGTTTGGGATTTCTGTCCCTCGTGCTGTTTAAAGCATCAAGCTTAAAGATGAGCTGGGGTAAAGGTGCCAACGTGGAGGCTAAAGACTGCGCTTGGCTCTGCCTGGTGTTGCTGTGGGGTTTAAAGAAACTGCTTTGGTTCTTCAGCTGTGAAACTGCTGCTGCAGGGCCCTTGTGCAGCGAGAACTTTCGGAGGACTTTGGGAAGCTGCGGTGGTGGGGTAAGGTGGAAATAGTTCTGCTATAACCGAGGGCAAGGCTCGCAGCCTGCAACTTCAGGCGAAGAGTTGTAGCTGCTCCAGGAACTGGTCCCTGGCCCAGTGCAGTCGCTGTGCTTGCTCAATCCCAAAATCTCATGTAATGGCAGACTCCTCGTAAGGTCTGTCAGATCTAGGTAAACCTGAAGTTCAGAATGAAATCCTGCTGAAGCAGTTCTGGGTCAGCTGCAGATAGCTTTTATGGCTGTAATACCTACACAGTTACTGGAACTGGATCTTGTGTATAAAACCTCCCATGGGGTTTCTACAGCTGCTGGTGTTTGGGATATTGATTTTAACACCTGCTGGACAGCCACGGCAGCAGAAAGCGTGCCAGAAAGTGCTGGAGCATCGGTGTAGCCCACTGCCTGCTCATCTCCATCAGCAACTGCTGACATACGGCAAGGTTTGCAGGAACACTTGTATCGAGTATGATAAGAATACAGTTCTCTCTGGTTTGGAATTTCAATGGGATGACCTGAGGTGGTGAGGGTGCTGTCGGAGGTTTGCAAGTGTCTGTCTTAGGTAGATAGCACAGGATGTGGAGGATCTTAAAACATCAGTTGTTTGTCCTCATTGTCCCTAAAAATAGAGATTTCTGTGGGCTGGGATATGATAAATAAAGCTTTGAGTTGGAGCCGCATGGATGATAGTGGGTCAATGCAGAAAGTTGGATGTCTGAATTAGAAAATCAGACACGGTCTTTCAGAAATCTTAAGAAAAGGAGTCTTGAGGATAACACTCATGAAAGATTAAGTTGGGCTTGAAAACCTGTTAATGTGGAAGAAATACATCCCTTAGCTGCAGGTCTCCTGTGTGTCATGTCCAGCATGTGGGCCAGCAGATGCTTTTACAGCACTGGTGTCACTGCAGGGTATAGAAAGATTTTTTTTTTTTTTTTTTTCCATGGGGACCTGCAGGTCCTGTGGAAAGAGGTGGGTTTGCAGGTGAAGGATGTCCATACTCCAGGCCATAATGCTTGTGTGTGAGTCTGGTCTCCTAAAGAGACCATAAATCCCTTTCAGAAGTGGGTGTCGCTGTCTAAATGCTGAGTAGTTAACAATGCAGGGACCTGGGGTGCTGACAACCTAACTCTCTGCAGTCCTTGAAAGTGGTTTGGTTCCCCAAACTAGGTTATTTGGGAGTTTTAATGCGTTCTGCCAAATATTGGAATTTTTTTTCCCCAAATGTCTGTTGTTTTTCCTTTTCCTCTAGGAGAGGAATTAAGCTAGAAAGGCAGGCAGCTTGCAAGCAGCCTTCACCACGTGTCCCTGACATCCTGAGAGCATCTCTGTCCAGGTGCTCCTGGGGGAGGACTGTCCCCATGGGTGAGATTTCTAGGGACAGGGCCCAAACGAAGGGTGCAGAGGCTGTGGGATTTGTGTCCTAATTCTCTAATGCTCGACTCCACATCCTTAATTCTCTGCTAACACTGAGGTGAGAGGGTGCAGCATTAAAAACCTTTATGTATTTATTTCAAGTGCGTCATTTGCTATAGTAGCAATACTGCAATCCCGCTGAAGAGGGGATTCATGTGGTATTCCTGGACTTGGTGGGGATGGCTTGTTTTTCCTCTGTTTGCCATGTGAAGGGAAGTGTGAACACCCAGGTGGCCAGCTGTATGCTGGACTTATTTATGAACTTTAAATATTTCAGTATAAACCCTGGTGCTGCAGTGGATTTAGGAGATATCAGTCGCACAGCAGAATAGGGAACAGGAGAAAAGCCAAAATGCAGAATTTAGCCCCCAACATCTACTCATGAGAGCTGTCCCCAAGCTGGGATGTGCCTTTCCGGGAGCCAGAGTGATGGGTTGGAGTGGCGAATATGCTTATTTTTTGCACCAAGATATAGTGCGCTAAAATGAATAGAAACTGAGTGGCCATTGGTTTGCTTTTTGCATTAGGATGTCATCTTAATGCAGGCACTTTGTGCGGGTAGGACCTCCTGGCGAGGGCATACGTGGAGCTGGCGACTAAACTGCTCTGTCAATTAGCAAATTGCGCTGGCAGGGTCCCCTTAATTAGCGACTTCATGAAATCTCCCTTGGAGCTGGTGTTCTACAGCTGCTCTGCCCCCGGCTGGCATTCACTGAGAGGGTTCATAAATCACATCTGGTGTCTCTGAAGTGGAAAAAGAGTTTCCACTCCGATATCTTTTCCCCTTGTACCCCCGCTCTTGTGTTTTTCCACCTAGCTCAACGTGCCTCTCTATCTCTGTTTTAATTAAATCTTTTCTTGCCCTGTTGCTCTGATCATGAACCTGCAGGAGTTGGTATTTTCAAGCAGTCTTGGGGAAGTCGCATCCCTTCAGTTGCAAGAGCTGAAGGCACCGATCTGCTCGGTGCGATGGCCGTGCAACCAAGATCAAGCACAGTGGGAGCTCTTCAAGGACACGTTCACCACTGAGGCTCTGGCCACGTGTTTAATATAAACGTTCATTGGTCCCAGACACCAGATTTAGTTGCAATAAAGATTGTGAAGCTCTGTTCCTGGGATGGGGATGCGTTGAACATCCTTTGCTTGGCACAGGCTGCACTGACGCCAGGGGCAATGCCAGCCCCTGGACAGACAAGGGAAAGTGGTCCTGGGTTTCCTTGAGTGCTGTGGGGCTGATAAAAGCACAAAAGTGGCTCCTTTCTCCCATTCCCCCTTCTCCTTTTGCATTTTTGCATTGCCTTTCCTCAAGGACTCAGGCGTTTTCTACGGTGAGGGCATTACCACCTGGCAATACCTGGGGAATAACTGCATCACATAAATGACAGCCAGGTAGTCCTCAGAAAGTACCAGAAATACTGATTTTTATTTTTTGGGGGGGGCGGTGGAAGAAAAGAAAAAAAGGGGCTTCATTTGTTCAGTGCTTTAAGACTGTTCTGCCAGCTCCTACAGCACCTATTACCGGAGCAATTATTTCACCGTGCATTTATCATTACAGCAGCTTATTTGTTAAGCACAGGGAGCCTTGCCACTTCTCCCCTTAGTTTAATCCTTACAGTCATGTGTCAAAGACTTTTTTCCTCCCCTTTCCAACTGTGCCTTAAAAATAGAAATATAAATAACATAATTCCCTGTGATAGCTGAAAAATGTCTTTTTTTAAGAGCAAACCCAGCTCCCTGTGCTTGTCCCTGGGCATCGTGTACTTCAGCCCTGACCACCCCAGCAGCTCCGCTGACTTTCAGCTGCCTGCTTGCCTGTAGTTTGTGTTACTAAAACTGCATATTTTTTCTTTTCTAATTGTGACTAGGAAGACGGTTTTGAGCTTGGTTTGGAGTTGGCTGATGGTCTGTGGAAGGGTGGGATGATGTTTCTGTGAGGGGAGCTTTGGAAGCTCTGGTGAAGAGGGGGATCACCAAGACCAACACCAAACTCTCTCTGTGAAATGTGTTGGAATTGGAGCTGAAAGCACCATTTCTCCCTCTGCCTTCCCAGAAGTCGCTTGCTCACATGTATCTAATTTTTGTGCTATCAGGGATGCAATATTGAGGCTATAATTACGAATTTAATACCTTCTTTTTCTGCTCTATTGAATTGCATTAAAATTACCGTGTTGGGTCTTTTAAGACAGCAGCTACTGTTTCTCCATCACCTTTGCAGTGAATATATTTGGACTTAATATTTCATAATATTTTTCCCTGAGAGAGGCTGTTACATTTCTCATCTCAGACAGCACTACTGCCTGATGGGCAGGAAGCTACAGTCGTACCGAATATCTCATTTGTGCGTAGCAGAAGAGACCTCTTGAATCCCTTGGGTGGTGGCAAGGAAAGATAGACGTTTCGGGGAATGAGGAATAAAGAGTAGATCTGGGATAGGAGGAACGCAAAGAGATGGTTGAATAACTGGTGTTCCCTGTCACGCAGATGACACTATTGCAGAGAAAAGTTGATTTTGAGACTAAGCAATGCTTAATACTGATTTATTCATTGCTTTGCAGGTTTGAAACTTTTGAAGTGAATAGCTTTGAACAGTTCTGTATCAACTACGCCAACGAAAAACTCCAGCAGCAGTTCAACTCGGTAAGGTCAGCTTGGAAGCGTTCCATAAAACTTAACACAAAACATATCAAGGCTGGATTATTGTATGTCTGGTTTCTGCTTAATTGCATTTACCTGCAGCCTGGCCAGATCACATGGCCAGCATGAATGTAGTCCTTGGGATACCATCACTTCTGGGCAATGATTGTGCATTGCAATTGCACTAAATATTCATATCAAGTTGAAAATAGTGCTTGATTGATTTATAAGCTTGGTACTGGAAACAGGTTTGCAAATGGTTTATGCAAAGTTTCATTGATGGTTTTGGATAAATAGGTAGGTTGCCAATTTTTTTTTTTCATAGTGTCAATCTTAAACCAAAACCTGGATAGTCTCGTGCTGAGTCCTGATTTCCACTGTGAGATAAAGCGTGGGTGGAAACCTGCCCATTAAATGTGGCTTAAACGCCTGCAATGAAAACTCTGTATTAAGTAGCAGGATTGGACACACTCCCCATTTTTCACTTGGATATGCCTCACAAAAACCTGAGATTCTTCTGTTTTATTAAATACAAGTGCTTACCTGCACTGGAAACGAAACCAGTAAGGGGTTGTTTTCTGCTTTTGTTGTAAGCAGGGGAAAAAAATCACTATTAGTTTCAGGATACAAGGGAAAACTTGTTAAATTTGAGCAGCTAATTACTGTGGAGTAGTTTGGCACTTTGAAACTGTATCATATACATGGATGTGAACACTTGCAGTATATCTCATGCATCAGATCACTGCTGCTAAAAATGAAAAGTAAATTATGGATTGTATTTGCACTATTCATATCTTACTTGGTACGTCCAACTATCACTTCTGAAGCTTATAAATTCAAACTCTGAGATGACATGTTTGAAGAGATTTTAAAAAGCTATCTTTGAAGAAAAAAGTGCGTTTGAAAAATCGTTTTTTTTAATATGCTTAGAGTATCTCAGAAATAGCCAGAGACAATTTATCTGCTAGAGCAGAGGTCTGAGATATATAAGCCATGCAAAGATTTTTTTTTTTTTTTTTTAAATAAGAATCTGCAATAGAAGTGTTCCTGAGTCAGTTAGATACTGCTGCTGATATCCTTTCTAGGACGTTGGGTGCTCTCTGTGAAGCTCTGCTCACAGATGGGGTCACATGTGCTCAGCCCTGGCTGGGCTCCCAGCTTGTGAACCTGCTGCAGCTCACTAGTTTAATCAGCAGAGCGCTAAAGGAGAGAGGGATTTTTCTTAGTCCAAGAGATATATATGTCATTGTCATTTCAATATATGGCTTCCACCTAGATGTAGTGACAGCTGCAGTCATTTTCTAGTGAAAGTCATTTAAAGCCTTTTTTCTTTTTCCTACCCCATGGTTTCCTAGTGTAAAGCTTTTATTTTCCTTGCCAGAAGCTAGATTGTGTAAATGGCAGAGGCTGTACAAAGCTGTACGTGAGGGCACCTAAAGCTTCTATGGCTTATGGATGTACTGATGGAATATTTTATTCCAGTGGGGACAAGTGGGTGAACGGGGAAGGGGCTGGTGCTGTGCTGGCTGGAATCACGGTCAGTAACTCTGTTGTTTTTCCACTCTCAGCACGTGTTTAAGCTGGAACAAGAAGAGTACATGAAGGAGGGAATCCCTTGGACTCTCATAGACTTCTACGATAACCAGCCCTGCATAGACCTTATAGAGGCAAAACTTGGTATCTTGGACTTACTGGACGAAGAGTGCAAGGTAAAGAGGACCATCCATCTTTTTGCTGGCATTTTTATTTTTATAAAAGGTTAAAGAACGGGCTTTAACGTGTGGTAGCTTGCAAGAGGGTAAACATCTCCTTTCACATGCATTGCCAGGTGCTCATGGCTAGGGTAGGCTGTTGGCATTTGCTTTGCTTTAGGGCTATCCAGAGCCTCCTTGGCAGATGTTTGCTACCAGCCTGGGTACCTGATGTCACCATGTGTTGCCAGAGCTCATGCTTCTGGCCTGGCTGCACTTAGAATAGCCTTTGCTTGCGATTTTTTTCTTCAGTGTTACCCAAGAGCTGGAGTTCCTCCCTGTCTCAAGGCTTACTTTGTGCCAAGGGAAACCCGGGTTGTCTTGTGATAGCTATTTGGGATAAAGTCAATTGCATTTAGTGTACAGACTTCAGATGCTTATAATGTTGGGAGAGGAGTTTGCTATCTTTTACTCTCTCTCTGATACCAGCCTAAATTAAATCTTGCTTAAAAGTTGAGAAGAAAGGCCAGAACCACAAACCTTCATGAGAATCCATAAGAAAGGTTGCACTCCTTATTCAGTCATGAATTATCAAATATATTTAGAAACAAGAAATGCAAGATGGAAGATTCTCTTGGGAGGCTGGGATGCCTGTTTTGAAGGTCTTTGGTGTTAAGAGTAGGTGGAAAGTCCAGAGTCTTTAGGTATGGTCATCTCAACAGGAGAGCTCAGTGTGATGCCGTGATGAAAAGGGCTCCTACGTTGGGCAGAGCAGCTCGTATCTCTTCAGTTCTGGTGTCTGCACAGCAATGATGGTGAGGAAACACGAGTGTTATCAGATCAGGGCTATAAAACATTGTGATACTGAGGATAAAGAAACTTGAGCGCTGCACATGAGTGGTTGTAAGTGATAGTCAGTGGGAGGGTTTTCAGACCCTTTGACCCACACACACAAAAAAAAAAACACCCTAGCATGCAATAGCTAGAAGTTGAAGTTAGACAGATTCAACTATGAAATAAGCCTTTTTAATGCTGAGAACAGCCTGATGGAAGGGGGTAGCGACTGTCTCGCTGATGGATGTGGCTGCCTTGTGGAGCCTCAGGCTGGTTTTGCTGTGGTGTGATCAACAAGTTGTCTTTGGGAAGAGTTTCTATTGAGACTTGGATATACTCTGTGCCAGGAAATGTCTTACTGACTGTAGAAGGGCTTTGAGGGTTTTTGAAGGAGGGCAGGGAAGGATGAGGCAAAGGGTGGTGGGAGAGCTGAAACAGGGAATGGGCCCCTCACCAGGATAGCCAAGGTGATGAGAAGGACACAATGAATTCTTGTTGGCTCTGTGGGATCCATGGGCATGGGACAGATCCAGTGGCCCGAGGGCAGGAGTACCATGTTGCATCAGAGGGAAAGGTTTTTGGATCCATTATTTAGACTAGTGTCCCTGTTGGGATTTAAGGAGATGTATGACTTGTCTGGAAGCGAGGTGACCTGTCAAGTGGCTGCTCTCCTCCATACAACAGGGCTGCCTTCCCATGCGCGACGGGGCTGTCCCAACCTGCACATCCCATGAGCTCAGCCCTCATCTGGGGTACAGGCATGCCAGCTGTCTCTTTGTGATGAGCCAGAGTTGTTTCTTTGCCCTTTTCAAATTCAATCTCAGGAAGACTCCTTGAAAATGAGAACAAATTAAACTTAATTTGATGCCCTCAAAAATAGCATCTTAGCCGGTGCTGGCTCAGAAGGAGGTCAGATTATTTGCTTGATATTCAGCACCATTTCTTTTGGTCTCTGCACTATTAAGCCTGTTAAACTCTTCAAGCTCCAGCTGACTCCTGGGTGTTTAAGGGAACTTTCCCTTGTGCCATATTGGCTGATACTGCTCTTTGCTCCTCTCTGAAGCACCTGGCACTGGTTGCTGCTGGTGACATTGGATTAGGTGGAGCAACTCCTGTGCAACAGCAGTAGCATGGACAACTTTGCTGTAGATCTACTTGGTACTACTGTTTCCATATGTACTTTTTTTGACCAAAAAACTGAAACACAAGATCTATTCTTCCCCTCCCCCCATCAAATGCCAGTTATCTGGGTATTTACCTGTCAGTGGGGAATGCTGTCATTAGTCATAGGCCCTTATTATGGTCCCTGTAATCGGCGCTTTTATAATAACCTGCAAGTGTTCTCCAGCTTTATGAAAATTTCAGCAAAGCCTTTCAACTGAAAGCACCAGTTTATGGATGAAAACCTTCACCCCCGCAGCAGCGTTTTGCCTCTCGGGGAGAGCTGGCGGGTGCGGGACCACAATACGGTAATTGTAAGTCATCTCGTTAGCACGTACAACGTTGGATAAATATACTCTGGAACTTGAAATGGCATCGAGGGGGTCCTGGCAACATAATGAAACATTAGCGCAAATGCGGAGGGTTTGTCGCTAATGTTCTTGCTTCACAGTATGGATTTTTTTTTTAATCTTTAATGTGAGGTTGGGGAGGGAGTGGTTGGGTACGTGCTGAAGCAGTTCAGCTAATGAAGGTCATATGAGAGTCTTGTCACTGTTTAGAGAAGAAGGGGACCAGACAGGGTTGAAATGGGAATAGGCAATGAAAGAGAGGGCTCTTGAATTGCAGCTGGAGTTGTAAGGACTAAACCTGTCTCATGAAAGCAAACGGTAAAACCCCTAGCTCTGAAAAAAGAGGGCTTTAGGATATGTTTGGGTTTGGGGTTTTTTAAACAGCTTTGAGGTCTTAGGAGTTGGAAGCTGTTGTACAACAACTTCCTAAGGTTGGAGGGGACTTCTGGAGGTCATTTGGTCTGACCTTCAGTTATGTCCCTGGTCTGTCCAGGAAGCCTTATAATCTCCATGAGACTGTGACCTTATGTCTTCTGCTAAGTAAACTTGGAGTCCTCAAAGAGCCTCTTCCCCGTTTCCTGCACTGGAGGGTCACCTGCTTAGATCTGAAGCTTTTAGGACTTCTTGGTTTCACTTTGGCATAAAAAGATGCTGGAGGAACAGCAAGAGTTCATGTCCCATGTACAGAAATGTCACTGGCCAGAAACCAAGGCCACCACGACAGGCACAACGTTGAAATGCTTTAACACAAACTGATGAAAGAGCCTGAAGAGGAGGGAAAGGGAAGAAGGGTGGCATCCAGGAGAACCTCCCTGCAGGTGAGCTGTGAAATGTGGAAGGACTCACCATAGGGCCAATGGTGATGGTGGGAAATAACCTGGGATAAGAGGAGAGGAGGAGAGTAAGGTGACCAGCGTAGAGCCTATCAGAAGAGACAGGCATAAGGAGGAAGGCTGTCTATGAAAATGCAGTCATGGGAAGTTGGGAGGGCATGTGGAAGACTTGCTTGGATGTCTGGGATGGCTTTAGGGTATGGTTGGCCTTGTAGAGGGAATGACTTTGGCAGAGGGGACAGCAGACTTCCTAGGAAGGCTTTGAAGGCTTTGTGGTTGGAGGGAACACATGAAGAGCAACTTCAGTGCTCTGGAGAAGAGAAGCCAGTTGGGGTTGATTTTTTTCAAGGGACTTAAATTATTCTCAGAGGAAATTGAAAATTCTCTAAGAAATGCAGTCAGGTCCCTGTATCAAAGCTGGATAGGGTGTCCTGCTTTTTCTGGCTGAAACTGCTTGTTCCGTGGGAGTGCTGCATGTTTTCCATACACTTCCCAAGTGTCATTCAGGAGTACAGTCAGAAGTTGCTGTGGATGTCCAGGTTTCTCCGTAAGGTGTCCTGCTGACTTTCTGCTCTCTTCCTTTTGCCTGTGCTGTTGGGATGGGAGTGGGAATGGAAAAATTAATGAAAAAGCATTTCTATTGGCATGAAGTGCATCTAAAAGGGTTTGATCAAGGATGGGCTGGTTGGATGGGTCGAGTGTCAGTCATGGCATCATTGTCCAAGTGCTGTTATGGATCTTAGTGAAATTCTTTCTGCTGAGGAGCAACGTGACCCTGAGGCTGCCAAACGGGGATGTGTCTAACCAAACCCCAAAACTCCCTCATGTTCTCAAACTCTTTTGTGGATCCATTTTGTGTTTTATGGCACGTTGCCATTGTGTTACACTGTTAACGTGCCAAATGCGTTTTCTAACGCTTTTCAAAAGATGCTCTTTAACCTTTCCTGTGTCCTTCTGTCAAGTGCCAGAAACACTGAAGTCTGCTTCTACCAGACGGGTTTTCAATCCTGCTTGTCTCTGTGCATCGCTGTGAACTTAAGTATCTGAGCAAATGTGTTTTCCTTGTCTGGACTTGTTAGTTTTTTGAACATCAGAAATTAGCACGTCGCCTTCCTGTGCTGCCCGGTCCTGTCCAGGGGGATTTCTGCTCCATGGGCAGATACATGGAGGTTGGACCTCTGGGCTTTCCTTCGGGTGGACCGCCTGATCTGAATAATGGCAGAATAACCTCACCTACGTCATGCTGTCAGCTTTTATGACTTTAAAGTCAGGCGCATCACTTGCAGTGGAGCGTGTTTCTGGAGTCTGGAGGAAGACCAGGCTCTTTTCAAGCTTTAATATCTATTGGAGTGATAAGGAGAACAGAAATAAAATTAAAATAGCTCCTGTGTTTTCAGAGGGTTGACTTGTAGATCATTAGGTATGAAGGGACCTTTGTTGCTTTTATCCAGTTAATTGTCCTTCTTTTGGAGGTGATGGTGGAGGGAATCTCACCCTTTTGTCCAAGCAGCTCCAAACATCTCTTTGGCTGTCTGGTGGTCATGGTGGCTTCTTGACCCTGGGATGCTTCTGATGCAAAAGCTCTGGACCCAAGCCTAGGGGCTGACCCTGGCTGCACCGGGTAGGTTTGATTTCGGTTTCAGTAGCTCCTGGCAGCTCAGAGGACAGTCTGTGGAGACGGGAGGTGATGCTGGCTGGGATTACGCTGCCCAACCGATTTTATGCAATGATGGGCAGAGGGATGGCGAGGACAGAGAAGCAGAAGCAGTGACCTTGTGAAATCACTGATATAAGGTTTTTCCCGTTTAGAGATTTCCATACAACACTTACAAGACAGTCGGTTCTCCTCTTTCCCATCCCCTAATAATGTCTTGCACTGATGAGATAGTCTCTAAATAACTTTCTCAGTGGCTCTAAAGGCCTTAAACTGCCAAGCCAATACCGAAAGCTGTTATAATAGCATAGATAATGGCCCTGTTAGTTTTTATCTCTGGGACTTGGTCCCTATCAGGTGCTTCTCAGGCAGCTAAAAATACCCAGGCTGCACAACGGTGAGCAGGGAGCAGTGCGGGTATAGTGAAACCCTCTTTCTGGGAGGCAGGAGCGATGCCTTTGAAGTTCAACTCTGAGATAAGCAGGAGTTTTCACCCAAGTGGATGGCCTAAAAGAGAGCTGGTGCAGGATAAAGCTGCTCTCTGCTGCATCTGATGGCTCAGGTGACAGCAGTGTTCCTGCTCTGCACTTGCGGCTCGGTCCTGAGCAGGAGAGACCTAATGATAGCTCCAGAAAGGATAGGGTTTTTTACATATAAATATGAAATATAACTGATGAAAAGAAACTCGTGCATTTATGTAACACTATAGTTTAAACAGGCATGTCTATCTTGTGTAAATAACATATGTTTATAATTGCGTAAATAAATGCCTTTTAATATTTATATATAGTCCATGTTATTTCTATGTGTATCCATAATTGGCTACACTTACAACCGTAAAACATAAATATGTCTGGGATAGCACGGCTTGCATGAGTGGCTGCTGCATTTCATTCAGCCGCTTCTTCCAGTTAATGGCAGTGGGCAGGAGATGCTTGTCCCTGTGTCCAGAACCCTTCAGGTGTGTTTTGGCTTGCTGTCATGAAATCAAAGGCTGTTTCAGAGCAGCATAAAGAAATATTCCTCATCTGTCTCAAGTTTTCCTTTTTACTGTTTGCTGCCCCTATTTCCTCTGTCAGTTTTCATATAGAGGTCTACGTAGAGACCTGATGGATGATCCAGAGCTTTCCCTGACGCTGCACAATTGTTCTGTGGTTTCTAGGCTTTGTTCCATCTAATTTTAAATATTGCCTAACACTTTTCTTCTGACTCTTCTCTTTTCCTAACCAAAATAATCCAGTCAGCCATTTTTTTGGTTAAAAATCATGTGTGTGTATCGCCATTGCTGTCCTGTCATGGGAAGTCCACCAGCCCGTCCCTTTCCCATCCCTGCTGGCCAGGCAGGAGGGATGGGGATAAACCTCATCCATTGTGGTCCCCAGCCTTCAAGTGTAACAACTTCCCTCCTTGTTTCTTTTGGTTTTCAAGAATTTTGCTTTCTGGCAAACTTGTTATGCTGGAAAAGTACAAAAGAACAGATAATTACAGCCATGGTGCTTTTCTCAAATGCCCTTAGGTTTTTTTGAGAGCTTTGGGGGTTTGGCCAGTTAGCAGAGGGGCTTGAACATACCCTAAAAAAAGAGTCTTTATGGGAAGTGTAATCATGAGAAGTATAAGAAGTAACAACATATTGTTATATGCTGCTATACAGCTATATGTGCTTACAAAACAATAAACCAAAACCAAATTTTTTTTCCTGATCTTGGCAATATATTGATAAAAACTGCAGGTGCTGGGTAGGAAGGTAAGCTCAAATCCTCCTTGTAACTGCTGCTTTGTGAAAAGTAGCCCATTCCCTTGCTGCACAGATAGTACTGTGAGGTTTTTTTTTGGTCATCGTAGTTATTTAGGTTTTCTCCGTTCTCTGCCCCATCCTGCCAAAGCAATGTCTGGGGCAACACCTGATATCTTGGTGTACCATGGCCAAATCCTTTCAAGGGTAGGTCCACATAGGACTTGCACCCCGATTTCAGGGTAAATAGGATGAAGAAGGAGGGTTTGGCATCCAGAAGATTCCTGGCACGGGGGTTGGATGTGTGGGATCGGGACATGGGAATCATTTGGCTGCAGTAGGACGGGTATGTGGGTCTAAAGTCCCAATCCTGTGTGCAGCTGGGGTTAATGCATCCTGTGTTTGGGGTCCAAGTGACCCCACCCCAAACCTGCTGAGAGACAGAGGTTTCTTAAGAATTATAATTTTATTATTATTTTAATTTTAATACTTAAAAAATATCATTTTATTATCATTATTTTAAACAAAATAAAACAGAACCTCTTTCATGTTGATTCAGGTGGCAGTTTGTGAAACTATCTGGTCACCAAAAATTGCATTAAAAAAGTAATGTTGGTGCCTGAGCAATTAACGTAACTTAAGTGCAAAAATACTTCTTTAATTATTGTTATTCTTTTTTCCTGCAAGAGCTGTTCTGGCTGTTGGAGCAGAACCAGCATTTGGGTGTTTTTTCACTGGAAAAAATTTTTTAGTGGGTTTGTCAAGATATACATGAAAATAAAATAGCATATGCTCCTAGAACTGGGAGGTGGACTTTGTTTCTCAAATATTCCTGTAGCCCGTGCAGAATACAGGAAGCCCACAAGGAGGTTTCCTCCACAACCTCCCTGCACCTCCTTTGCATGCCTGACTGCAACATTTTTGTCCATTTTTTCCCCGTCCAGGTTCCCAAAGGCACTGACCAGAACTGGGCACAGAAGCTGTACGACCGGCACGCCAGCAGCCAGCACTTCCAGAAGCCCCGCATGTCCAACACCTCCTTCATCGTCCTGCACTTTGCCGATAAGGTAACTGGGTGTGTGTTGCGTGTGCTGGGACTTGAACGCAGAAATGGGAATTGCATGGAGAGGGGAAAAAAGAGCTTCATGAAGGAAAATTAGTTTATAGCGCCGTTGAGCTGCTTTTTGGTGATAGGCATGCCTGGTTGGCAGTAATCTTGGTTCGGTGCTCAAATCTAGATCGGCTTAAAGGACTTCAGCCTCCAAACTATTGCTCTAAGCTTTAAATAGTTGTGCTTTCTAGAGGAGAGAAAAATCCTCTTTCTTAAAGCTGCAGCAAAATGAATTTCTGTAAGGGCAGCTTGACTGAAAATGTATTGGAAAATGGAATTATTTTTGAAAAGCGGGAGCTGTGAGCATCAGCAAGGCACAGTGGGGAGGAGTGTGTGAGAGGTGACCCTGGGGTGATCCTACCCTTACGAGGGAGAAAATGCCAACTGTGGGACGCTAAATCCCAGTGTCTGGTCCTATAGGGTCTTGTCCATGGGCTCCAGCTTCACTGAAACCTTGATGTGATAGATGTCACTCACAGCAAATAAGAATCTTAAAACCTTGCAGTTATCCAAAACACATGTTTGTTGGAAAGTGTAAGACCAACGTCCAGGGAGCCAGATGACATGCAACTGCTGTGATCCTGTATAGGTGCTTCTCTAAACCAGGTTTGCCTTGGATGTGAGCAGCACTTCTCGTGGCAAAGGCTGATACTCGCCTTTCCTTAGGCATGTGATTTTGCACATGTACCCTTCACGAATGATAAGTCTTTGCAAGTTTTACCCCGCCTCCCCCTTTTTTTTGTGGTCAGTTATTTCAGCCAACTTCAAATGTAAAAAATAATATAACATTTTCTTCTGTCCTCTCTAAATTCTTCTTTTGCATCCCGACCCTCTGCAATTTCAAAACCAAAAGACTTACAAGAGATGTAGCCAGGGTATCTTTTGAGGTTTATTGGTTAGCTTGCAAGGAGGTCAGGAGTGAAAAAAAGAGTCTGCAGAGGTACTGATGATCTTTGCATTTTTAACCCTGGTTTCCATGGAAGTGCAGTTGGGTGTCCCGTACAGAGCAGTTTAATGACTAAGAAACAATCTATGTTTTTGAGGGTTAATGCATCCTATGAGGGTTTTGCTTTCATTCAGATTCACGTTCTTTGATAATAAGTGACCTTTAAATTCCAGTTGTTTCCACCCCTTCTCCCTCTCTGGTTTTTCAGGTGAGCTCCTGACAGTAGGGGAGCAGTGGGACACAGCACCTTGTCCTTGTGTGGTTGGACTTTACCCTCTGGGCTTCTTCCTTTGTCTCTTGCTAGGTGGAATACCAGAGCGAGGGATTTCTGGAGAAGAACAGGGACACCGTGTATGAGGAACAGATCAACATCCTGAAAGCCAGCAAGGTAAAAGCAATGAGTTGGCAGGTAATTAGCATGGCTGTTTTCCAGAGTGTGAGCTTCATGCTTGCGTTCCTGTGCTGTGCCACAGCACGTCGTGTAGGCAAAAGTGGTTGGAGGCACCTTGCATGAACAGCAGCAAAAAAGGCAAATAAATGGGATGTGGAGGAGGGAATAAGGGGGGGGAGAGGAGGGATGAGGCTGCTAGTTGCACCCAGGTGTGGATCTGTGTGGTCACCCTGGTGTCAGTGTCCTGTTGAGGTGCATCAGAAAAATCCTTTCCCAACCTGCTGATCCTCTTCTTTTTTTGTTACTGAGAGCAAAAATCAGGAACAGCCAGTTATAGGGCACTGTAAATCCTGCTTAACTCTCAGAGCTCCCCACCCATCACCTGGCACCGAAGGAATTATCAAAAGCATGTGGAGCCACAGGTGATCCTGGGATTAAAAGCCATGGTCAGCAGTATAGTTTGTGTGTTATGGGTAGCGTTGCTGACCCTACCGCCATTCTGTATGAAAATGGCTGTTCCCCTTAGCTGTAGTCCATCATACTCGGCCCTGCAGCTGTTGATTACTTTAATAATTAGTATGCAAAAAATAGTGTTAAGATACAATGCTGGAAGTCTAATGTGAACTCTGAGACATTCCAGCTGCTCTAGAGCTATTTCACACTGCTGCCAATATGTAATATTAACAAATTAACACATATTGATTATCACACTTGCTGTTGCTCCTGGATTACAAGATTTTGTGCAATGTACCTTTCCTCTCCCAAGTATTGTACAAAACAACTTGTCGACACCTCACTGCATCAAGTGCCAACAGACACGTACTGACTGACCTCAAATGCCAACTCTCCTGGTAAAGAGCTTTTTGGCACCTGGGGTTTAGTCTCCTTTAGTCCTAAGGGCTTTGAACTCGGTGGGGTGTTGGAAGCAGAAAAGCAGTATCTGTGGGATTCTGCAGGCTTCAGTGTGGGTTGTGCCTGCAGTAAACGAGTGCTTGGCAAGTGGGCTTCAAGTTGGAGGCTTTACAGGTGCATGTATCAACTGAGCAGATTTTACACTGACTTCCAGTACCGCAGTCGTCTTCTCCATGAGCATTTGGGTGGGTTGGGTTAGAAGTGTCAGAAACACAGACATCTAAGGAATTTCAAAGCCTTGTTGTTTAAAACCAGACCAAAAATTCACCCTGCAACCTTTCATTGTCAATTAATGAGTTGAGACTTTAAATTACCTTAAAACTGCCAGAGGCAGCTCTATTATTAAGAAGTTAGTATGAAAATCCAGCCCTGCAAAGTTCATCACACCACCCAGCAGCCAAAATCGAGACTGCATGACTCTAGGGCACCGTTGTTTCCACCAGACCTTGTGTGTGGTGTAGGGAAGGAACATACCTGCTTATCTCCAAACCATTTCAAAGCTTCTCCCAGCATGGGTCAGCTTGTTAACTTGCATATATTTTTTTGCATAACAAATTTTGAATCCCCGCTGCATGTTGAAAGCAGATGCATCACGTATCCAGATTTCTCCTTTTTGTGCTACCCTTCCTTGGGTTTATGTCTGGGTGCAACCTTCCAAATGCCACCCTAAATAAGGGAGAGGGAGGAAGTATTATTTTTAGGAGCATTTTAAGCAGGAGTTTGTTCCTGGCAAAGTTAAGAGAGATGAGAATGGGAAATTAATTGAGCATTGTCAGTGGCTTGCCCTGCATCTCAGCAATGAGTTCTTATGAAGATGGCAAGATAGCAATTTTTTCATCCATGGGGGTAGTTGTGAGTCTAATAACTCTGAAGCTGGGCTTTAATAACTCCCAAATCAGGAGCTCTGTGAGTTCGGGAAGCTCACAGCTTTCCCAGGGTAAAAACTGGGCATGATTAGAGCTTATTAGAAACGCCAGGTAACTTGCAGGAATAATTGATGCTGTGTGATGAATTATTTAGCCAGTGCTGAAGTTGCTGTTGTAGGTAGTGCTGCAGAACTGGTCATGTCTGATAGGGATTTCTGCTTGACTTCTCCCCGTAGGTGCAGAGGAGAGATGTAACTCATTGGAGTGGTGTTGTAGAGTGGTGGGGACGGTGCCACCTTCAACACATTCCTTAAAAAAAAGAATTTTAAAAAAAATGCTGAAACAGGTTTATTATGAGCATCTCCTCCTCTTCTTTCTCTAATATATAGGGACCATAACAAGATATCAGAGTAGGCTGTGCTTCGGTTTAATAGCAAAAAAAAAACCCAAGCCCTGCTCCTTGCAACTGATTTGCTTGACCTAAAAAGCCATTAATGTGTATACCCCAGGACCAAAGATTTGTGTTTACCTGGCCTGCAAACTAAGCTATTGCTCCTTGAGATCAGGCGTTAGGACCTTGTGAATTCATGGTGGTGGCTCTGTAGATGACACCAGCACCTGTGTTTGTGAGCTAGCTTAAAATTCTCAAATGCACTTGGCTCTGAGACTCTTTGGGTGATAGTTTGATGAACTTCTGCCTTTGAGCCGTTTCTTTAATGACATGGGAGTGGTGGCTGTCGTCAGTCCGTGCCGATGCTGTGCTGTCCTGGGAGGAAGAGCAGCATTTCCCTCAGTAGAAACATCCTCACCCTCTTCGTGCAAAGCCTCCAATACCTGATTTTCTGTTCTTGCTTTTGCTAACCCTGTTGGCCAGCAGATTCGGTTATCCTGATTTTTTTTTATTTTTTTTTTTTTTGCCTCTCACCTGCCATGTCCCCTCCAGGGGTATAAACAAATAAGAATTTTTTCCTTTTGTTATAAAAAGCAACCTGGTTTCTCTGAACCAAAAAGAACAGTGGCAGTGCTGAGTCTGCTGCTCAGATGTGCTAATTTGACTAAAACTTAAATTTGTGCTGCAAAAGGCTGTGCTGCGAGGACTTTATCCTGTACTCAGGATCAGGCCTGCATACAGTATTCACTGCATTCTTCTTTATGTTCCCACTAAAGCGATATGCACAGCAAGGGGGAACACTCAGTTTAACACGGCAAGGACTTAAACACCTCTCTGTCAGCAAGTGCATCACTAGTGAAGCGCTCCCACCAAGGCAGAATTGCGTTCTGCTCATTAGAATGCCATTAATGCTGTCAACAAGATGGTGAAAGAGACTTTTTAAAGTATCTAATTAGTTTTGTTAGTGCTGGTCAGCTAAAACAGTTGAGAGTTGATGTTCTTTGAATTAAGGAAACAGATTTGAATACTGATTGAAAGCATATGGGCATGCTGTTAAGATATTATATTCCAGTCCTCTATAATTATGAATTATGCACTAGTGGTTTTGACTCTACCAGTTGGGAAGGAGAGAATCTGTCCTTCTCATTTATCCCCCAGCATCCGTGGAATAGAGTCTGGGCTGCTAAAGATGATTCCAGTTACACCAGTCTTGCATTACACAAGCTGAAAGCTCGCCTCTGAGGTTCTTGTTGAGTGTTTGTGCAGGAGCGAGTGCTCCTGTTATTAATAGCAGGTGGACGGAGGGGTCGATAGTGTTCACAGCTATGCATTGAGAAGGTATTTTGAAATCTGAAATTACAGCTGGGGGTTTTACCACATGGTCAAGCATGAGATAGTAAAGTGGAGCCTGTGTTGGATATGTTCCAGCATCAAGCACATGCCACCCAAACATTCCGTGTTTGCAGGAGTCGAAGCACCCAAGACAGTGACATGTCATCGAAGTACAACAGCTGTCAGAATGTCTTTTGTTGAGATGGAAGGTTAGGCAAAGAAGGTGTGAACCTTTATTCTAGTAGGAGTTGAGTGAGCTGCAGAGATAAAAGTAAAAGCTGTGAGTATGAAGCAGATCCTTAGCAGGTGCTGTCCTGGAGCCTGCAAGCAATTTGCTAATGTAATGCAAACAGTTTCCTTTCCACAGTGGTATTTAGGCTGCCATGCTAGCAAGGTGTGCGAACAGTCTGTGGGACCAGGACTGGAAATGTTCCTGTCTTAGTCCAGGGATGTGGCAGAGAGCCACGCAGCCCTTTAAGGCACCGGACTGTCTGTTACTGTCTATAAAGCAGTAAATCCCTGCATTTTTCTCAGGATCTTAATGGAAATACAACAAAGTTTGGCTTTTGGAGGAGCCTGGGATGGAAGCAAGAGCACTGTGCGGTACACTACTGCCCTGTGTCAGTAGTTTTTGTGTGGATGTGTCAGGCACAGCGTGCCACAGAGAAGGGAAGCATGATGCTGGTGCCCTCTCCCACGGATGCTCCAGACAGGGCATTCCTGGTGGGCTGCATGCTGCTGGGATGGCATCACGGGTGCTTTGGCAGTGTCACTGGGCTGGAGCCCAGCTCAGCTTGATGATAAGTGAAATCCCACCTGGTGACAGTGATTTTTCTCACATTTAAGAATTTACTATTTGAATGTAAGTGCAGCTGTAGTGGGAGCCAGTGCAGGTGCATAGCCAGATTCAAGATGTGAAAATTTAACAGCCCTGCTAAACAGACCAGATTTATTGTGATTTAGTATTCAAGTTCCCTAGCCTAATGCAAATTTGAAGATCCTTCCTCCTAAAAAAAAAAAAAAAGGGGCATTAACTGCATTTGCCAGCTTACCTGTTCTCCTGTTTATGAAGCGGAAATGTTGTTGCTGGCTTGCCAGAAACCCCAGACTTCAGGGATCCGAGGAGCTAAATGTGGTGCTTCCAGGGCTGCAGAATGGCAGTCCTGCTGTCACCTTGCTTGTTCATGCTGAAATACAGGTAATTAGTGAGGAAGTGCTGGTGTCTCTTAATTGTTTGGAAAAGCGAGGGTATCTCTGGGGCCGTGGTGAGAGTGGGCTGCTGCCTGTTCTCATGGGGAGACCCCGTTCCTGGGGCATGAGCTGTGCAGGCAGCATCCTTGCTGCGGTCAGGACTGGGTGAGTACCTTGAAATGAAGCCTGGGAGCAAGAGTCAGTTCATGTTCAGGAGGTTTTGTGTCTCGGACAACACTTCAGTGATGCAGCCTTTCAGCTAGCCATCCTCTTTTTTTTTTTTTTTTTGCTTGTTTGATTCAATGTGCACATTTCAAGGTTTGATGAACTACAAAACAGAATGGCCGATGGTCCTGCTGACGTGGTTTACGTAGGCAATGCTTTTTGCTTTTGCTTTATTGCCCTTTTTCCCCTTACTAGTTTCAGATGGGTAAAAAATGACCAGAGCAATGTGACTTGGGTGGGTTCATTCAGCAAAGAGCAGGGCCAGAGGTGCTCAGGTGTTGTCTTTCATTTTAGTATCAAATGGTGGCAGACTTATTCCAAGATGAGAAGGATGCTGCACCCACCACTTCCACGGCAAAAGGAACATCCAAAATCAGCGTCCGTTCTGCCAGACCAGTGATCAAAGCTGCCAATAAGGAGCACAAGAAAACGGTGGGGCACCAGGTAATGTATGATTTAAGTCAGTCAGTTGACGGCAGAGGAACGGAGCAAGTGAATCCAGACACATTTTAATAGTTCAGATGTTGTTTCCTCATTCTGAAGGAGAGATAAATAAAAAGCTGCTGTGTGGATAAGTGAGGAGACCTTCCTGTGACCTGGGTTGAGGATGGGAACAGTTTGGCTGTTGCATTTTGGACACCTGCTAGCAGTGTCTCTGGAAGAGCAGGCTCGAGTAATCTTGACTGGAAGCAGTTGAGACATGGTCTAAGGAGGGTGGAGGCCACTCTGGGATTCACTGGACTGTGTCCCAATGTACTATGGTGCTCAAAAATTGACACAACTTGAGAAAAAGAGCATTTTTTTCCTCTGGGTGGACAGTCAAGCAGTGCAACAGGGGCCCGGAGAGGTTGTGCTGTCTCCACCCTTGGAGATTTTCAAGACTCAACTGGGTAAAGCCCTGAGCAAACACTTGTTGCTGTTGTACGTCATTGAACTGGAAGCCCTCAACCCACCAGTGTCTTCTCTGAATTGCTCCTGCATGTGCTGGGCTGATGGGGAAGTTCATGCTGTGTCACATCTGGAGGCTGGCACCGCAGGTGGCTTGCAGTGCCTGCCAACTTGGGTTGCACCCTACAGCACCTTCATCCGTCTTCAAAATGAATGATTTTGTCTTTCAGTTCCGCAACTCGCTGCATTTGCTCATGGAGACTCTGAACGCCACCACCCCGCACTACGTGCGCTGCATCAAGCCGAACGATGAGAAGCTCCCCTTTAAGTAAGTGGGCTTTCAGATGAGCAAGTGGGTTCAGCATTACAGCAACAGAGCGTGCTTTGGACTTGACTTCTTGCTAAAGAGATTGACCCCTGTTGTAATGTTGTTCCCATAACTGGAAGGTCCCCGTAGCTTGCTGGAGTCAGTTCTCTTGCGTTTCATTATGTGGTTTTTATGCCCCTGAAGGGAAGACTAATGCAGGTCCTAGTAATTCGTAGATATAATCTACTAATACTGAGCATCCTTGCTTTGCAGTAATAGGGTCTTTGTACAATTTCATCTTGGAATCGCTTTGATTTAAATAGTTGCAGTACTAAACAGTGAAAAGTAGCAGAGAAAGAAGTGGAAAAGTGGAGATAAGTAGTTTGCTTGCAAAATGGCTTATAAAAGGAACAAAAACGTCTTGGTGCTTCCAAAATAAATGTGGAAAAAGTAAAGGTGTGACTTGTATCAACATCAGGCAGTTTTCCAGGTGAGTGAACAGCTGAAGCAAAAAGCCAGTCTTAATCTTCCTCTGTAGTTCAGAGACGTATCTCAGGCTGTGAACATTGTGAGCAAATAGTTGTTAGCCTTGTTTAACCTCTTGATAATGTATTTGTACCCAGTTTTGTTCCCTGTAACTCCAAAAAAGCGTAGCCATTAGTATGCAGGGCCCTCGTAGATCTCGTTGTGATGTTGTCTAAAGGTGCTGGCATAAACTGCAGGTGGTGACAATTAAGAAAGCAGGTTATAACTGTAACCCATAAGCAGGGAGGCATTGCCCTCCAGCTGATGCAATGCACTCCGAGTGCTCCCAGGTGAGCATGGTGCCACCACCTCGGAGTTCAGAGATGGCTCCAAGAGCATCCTGCAAAGGAGGGTGAAGTATCTGTAAAAAGGCTTATCCTTGGTCATGGTATGCTGGTGGATGTGTATCCACCAGGAAGCGTCCCTGGCATGACTCTTCTCCCCTTGCAAACAGCAAAGCGAAGGATATTAATGGTTATAAGACATTCGGGAACTGGCTTATGTTTAACTGATTCATTAGATGATTAGTTAGCAGCTCTGGAGAAGGCTATGTTGGCTGTCTGTGCTGGGACCGCAGCCTCCGTGGTCTGTTGTATCCACTTCATGTGCTGTTTTGTAGGTACTGGAGATGCTTAGGGCCTCAATCTCTTGTTGCCTATTGTGGAGGTTGTCCATTTAAACAAAATTCAGGATTACACTTTTTGTTTGATTGCTTTCTTTAGATAAAGCACAGAAGTATTTTTCTAGCTTTCTGTAGTGAAAGTGTGGTAGATGCTCTGTATTGTGAAATGGCTTCACCTTTCCAAAGGGTGTTTCCAAGACTCGTGGCCCTCCTCAGCTCTACTTTCAGCCCATCCATCTTCACTTCTTTGCCTTTAACTTTAAAATTCAGTTTTTCATGTGATGTTCAGGATACAGTTAATATTGTTTTATAAATGTGCAAGCTCCTGGCTGTCAAGGTGCAGTAATTATCTAAATGAACTCCATTGTACTTCTAAGATGTTATGGTTAGCAAATACCAGGAGGATAATTCTGCTTATGTCTGCTCACAGTCTGACTGGTGACTCGGTCCGATGCGATGCTCCCCATCTGGCCAATGTCAGAGCTGTCAAAGCTCAGGATTTTGGGAACAAAGGGCAAACCAAAATAGACACAAGAACGGTTCTGGAGGAGCAGTGTGCAGGTGTCTGTCTGCAGCCAGCAGCATTGCAGGAGTCACCATAGGTTGGAAATGACAGGAGGGTGCTTTGGTTTGGGGTGGTGGTGTTGCATCCCCATATAGCAGCCAGAAACCACTGGTTCAGGTGTCTTGTACTGGGGGTTCTTCTGCAAGAGATTATCTCCCTTTTCACCCATCGTGGATTGCTTAATTGAAATTGTGATCTGCGAATCTTGGTCAATGTTGATCTAGCTGCCACCAGCTTGAGGAATTTGTATCCTTAGTGTGGCTCAAATAAAGTCTATTTGCTTGTATGCAAAACTTGAGTCTGGAGAATACTGGGATGGCTGTAAAGGAGTCTGCATTTCAGAGGCACTTGTGCTGAAAAACACATAGTGCCAGGAGGCATTAGTGAAAAGAAACATCAGTGGCACTGCTCTGACTTAATGTTGAAGTGGTGTCTTGTAGCATGCAAAATACTTGGTGTTATGTTTGTTGTTCAGTGAAAAAACACAGACCTTTCTCTCTTCCTAAACCACAACATTTTTCAACTCACAAGAACGTTACATTTTTGTTAAAATGAGATGTTTAGCTTGGAGAGGACAAGGGACCTAACGGCAGCCTTCTTGTACTTACAAGAGCTACCAAGAGGACAAAGCCATGCTCTTCACAGCGGTGTGTGGTGGGAGGACAGGAGTCAATGGCCACAAATTGATGTGAAAAATTCAGACTGGAGTTAAGGAAACACTTTTTTTTTTTTTTTTTTTCCCTCTCTCCATGAGGACAGTCTGTCAGTGGAGCAGGCTGCCCAGAGAGGTTGTGCAACCTCCATCTTTGGATGTTTTCAGCCCTTGACTGGATAAAGCCCTGAGCTATGGGTCTGCCCCCATACCTGCCCCAGCTTTTGAACATAGGAGATTGGACTAGAGACTTTAAATCTCCGAGGTGAGGGGTGTCAGACTTCCAGCCTGGAGGAAACATTGGCACCACATGGTGATATTTGCTGCAGCTGACTGCAGGCTGTGTCTGAGGTTGAACCCTCATGGAGAAGACCTCAAAGAGAGAGGTATGAGGGCAATGCCTGATTTCAGCTTGCGCCTTTTGACAATTTTCCTTCCAAATTCTGTTTCAGGCAGAGTTTGTGATCTCTTACTTGGTTTTCCAGGCCAAAAGCAACCTGCGAGGCGCCTCTACCTGCTGTGGCGAGGAAAAGGAGTTCATAATAATGTGTGTTGTCCCACTTTTAAGCTCTTTATTTCAGCCTCAGTCCATAGCTGGAGTTGTTGCTGGAAAGCATCCTGGCTTTCCATGCTGATAAATGACTGCAGCCACTCTGGTTACTGCTGTTCACCCCCACTGAGCAGGGCTTGGCCGCGTTGTAGAAGGTTCCCCTCGTGTACGACTTAGATTGCCCTGGGATCTTCCAGGACTGAAGGTTTCCCCATCCATCTACCAGTTCTGTTTATTATTTATTCTTATGGAAATTGTACCCTTGTGGATTCTTCCTTGAAGCAAGTGACAGCCAAGACTGATTTTTTCCACCCTGCATCGTGTTTGCGGTGTTGTAGCGAATAACTTGCTGTGGACTTGACAGGTCCAGGGAATTTAAAAATGCACAAAGTAGCAGGGGACTATTTCTTATGCCGCTTTTGCACAGCAGAGGCCTGGCAGAATTATTCATGCAATCTTGACCTGCAGGTATAAATGCTTTGGGCTTCCAGGAAGGGACAAGGAGGTACCTGAGAAACTTTAGTTCCTCACCCTTGTTCTGGAAACCTAAGACAACTATGGACATCTACATCTTATGAGTCCAGGCTTGATCCAGTGACCTCTTCCAGGGTCCAACGTCTTGAACTGGAGAGCTGGGACCTCTTTGTGTATTCGGTGTCGAGGTGGAAGGAGGAAGGGAAAAATGATGGGGGATGCTGGTACCTGCATTCTGCGCAAAGATAGACCGATCTGAAAGCCAGTTCATGCCAGGAACCAGAGAGAGCATGGCCCAAGTATTCAGCTGGAAGTGGGCACAAAGTTTTTTGGCACAAATTGGTGATGGAAATGAGGTGCCAGTGGTAAAGGGTGGTGCTAGCTAAGAAGAGGAGGGCAGACAGCTGAGAGCAGAAATACCTTGAATTTCCACATGATGCCTATCAAAGGCCTTTAGTCTGGCCCATGAGCACCACTGTTCTTGGTAAACTTAACAGTTTGCAAGCCTGTGGGACCTGTTAATCACTGGGCTTTGGTATGGAATGGAATATATCAGATGTATTTTGCTGTTGAATTCAACTTCTTTCTGGAATTACATTGTTGCCCTTATAGCTGCAAAAGTAATACTGTCTGGTTCATCAGGCAGCTTGTGGTGGGGTAGCCTGTTTCCTTCTTTATTGTAATTGTGTTGCTTTACATAGCTGGATAGATTATGGCTATGGAGAGTAATTGTAGCAGATTGTCATCTTGTCCCAAGAGTATCACTTGGCATTGATAGTAGGGCAATAGCAAGGTCCGTTGCACTTGAAAAGCACAACGTCTTGTGACACGGCGAGAAAACATGTGACATTTGTGCAAGCTGTTCCCAAAGCAAGGCATGGGATTTGTGGTTATACTGAAGTTTGTGAGCGAATGGGTATGGACAAAAGCTATCCATGGATGTATGGGTTTCTTCAGCCCCTGTACTAATGATGTGAGCAGAGCTTTTTTCCACAAATCAGAAGCTAATTCCTGTTCCCAAAAGAGTCGGTATCAAGTTGTTTCAGGCAACAGTACGTTTTTCTTGCAGCATAGTGTACTGATGTGGGTATAAAGGACTGAATTCCCTAACGTGCACTGTGTGTATCAGCAGGGTCAAAATTAGAGATATTGCAGAGGATGCCAACATAAATGTTCTCACGGATGCTTTTAGATTGATGCGAGTTCCTCCTCACTGTGTTAATCTCAATCTTAAATATAATTGCAGATTTGATCCAAAGAGAGCGGTACAGCAGCTGAGAGCTTGTGGAGTGCTGGAGACCATCCGCATCAGTGCAGCTGGCTTCCCATCCAGGTACCCTGCTGGGAGTTAGGTGTGGTGTTGTGCTGCTGGTGTGCTTTACTCAGCAAGTTCATTATCTGGGGCAAGGGAGGGAGAAGAAAACACTGGTGTTTTCAGGACAAACAGGGTTTATTTAGGCTGGTTTACATCCAGGATAGATTTTCCCCTTTTTATATTTTTTTTTTCATTTTGCAAAACTCCCATTAGGTCCTGGGTTCCTCAAATTGAAGAGATTTGTTATCAAGTGATGAGCTGCAAAGTGAGGCTGCCAGAGGGTGTGTTGTGTCATGTTTCAGCTGGTCCTTTCGGTTTGGTCCTGAGAAGTAATTTGATGGGATGAAATCTCTGAACGTGCTGGTGCATGACAGATAAAGGAATCCAGCTTTGATCCCACACCAAGGTGGACAGCCAGTAACAAGATAATGTCTCTATATCCTCTGCATCCAGCTTGCCTGGGAGCAAGTGTTGCCCTAGAGGACTTCTTCCCTGAAGCTCCCCTTACAAAAGCTCCTTGTACTGTACAGTTTGCCTTCCTTTTTTTTTTTTTTTTTTTTTTCTTCTGGCTTCAGACACTTGCTGCAATAGTCATTTTGGCCGAAAATTTTTTGGTTATACTTGCAGAGAAAGAAAATAAGAGTTGTAAAATATTATTGCAGACTTTCACACTGCACATCCAAAGCATACTAGGCTTCAAATGCTTACATCTTAAAAAGGAAAGGCTATGGGTGGTGTGGCTCTTGCTAGTTGTGATACAAAATTCAAGAGGTTTTTTAGGGCCTAATAAATCAGAAAACATAAACTATAAATAAGCCCTGAAGATGGCAACGGCAAATAATTCTAAAAATGCATCAATTGCGTTCTAGTACCAAGCAGCTTTGTGTTAATGTCAGCATAGCCATCAGCCTTTTTATACGGAACAAAGGAGTTATAAATACACACAGTAAAGAGTCGGCTAAGCGTGATGCTGAACACCATGAGAAACTCCCTGTCCCGGTTTTTGGGGAGGAGTGTGCTGCCTTACCAGTTACTCTCATCTTCTGCAAAGCTGCAAACAGCCTCTGATGATGGCAGCTTCTGCGCGTTGATGCGAGGTGTTTCGGCTCCACTTAACCTCTGTTGGCCAGTGACCTCCATGTACAGGCAAAAACTGGTGATGGGATCTCCCTGGCCAGCTGAGCTCAACTACTTCAGAAGGAAAAAAAGAAAAAGAAGAAAAGTTTCATGGAAACCAATTTCTCTCTCTCCTGTGCCAGCGTGGGAGGGTGGCAGAGGTGTGTGGAGATTTGGGTCCTCATGTTGGGGGTCTGGCCCTGTTAGAAGACCCAGCACCACCTTTGGTTCCCATCTCTGAAGTCTTTAAGGAAGTAACTAATAAAAAGTTGCTCCTAAATTACATGATCTCTAAGGCGTGGAGGGAAATGAAAAACCAGCCCACGAGTCAGGTCTTTTATTATCTTTGTTAAAGTAGCCGCAGGGTCAAATCCATCTGTCTGTCCTCTAAAACCCTAAAGCAGTGAAACAGCTGTGGTTTCACTTGGAAAAGGCCACAGAAAGACAGTTTTGTGCTCCTTAAGCAAGTGGTCATGCTCCCCAGTGCAGTGGGGGCTCCTGGCCTCTGCAGTTGTGGGTCCCAGGGGAGGTTTGGAGAGCTCTGAGCTGAGGGTTGTCCATGGGTTTTGCTACTGGTCTTAGCAGAGCTGCGAGGATACCCTGTTCCTCTCCATTCATAATTTTCCTAAGAACTTGTAGCATTTTCCCATCTCTGCTCACTTAACTCTGCAGTTTAGACCCTATAGCACTCAAATAGATGTATAATTAGTAACTGGGGAGGGGAGAAACCACTGCAGCACCTGGAGATGAGCCAAGATCTATTTATGGCAAATAATTGACCGGTGCAAAGACCACTCCGTCCCAAAAAACTCAAAAGGGATGCTTTTGGCTCTGCTTGCGTGCTTTTGGTTACGACGTCCTTTTTTTCCCAGGATACTAAGAATACAGAACTCTTCCATCACTGCAACTTGTCAGCTTTTGTTTTTCCTCCAGGGGGAAAAAAAGGGTGCAAATAGCTACTTCACCCTTTCAGGGTGACCTTCTCCAGTTTGGGATGCTTCGAGGACAGATTTTTGTTTATTTTAATGTTTCTGGAAGATAATTGTATACATGAACAGCTCTGTGCTAAATAAGGTACTCACTTGGACTTCTGGTAGTTCTTCGCCCTCCTTGGTCGTAAAATTCTAGTCTTGAAAATCCAGACCCAGGAGTTGGGCAACATCACTGAAAGATTATTCATAATCTGTATATTTGAATTGGCTTTATAAACCAGCTTGGCAAAAGCTGCTTCCACAGGATCTTATTTTGTGGGAAATGTAATAGATGTTTCAGTTCTTTCTGCATATTTACATCCATACAATCTGTCTCGGTTTTCATCATGGCAATCATTGATTATTCCTCTGTATTTCCTTATATTTTGAGACAAGTTGGATTATAATGGTTGATTAAGGATAAAACCAAAAAGGAGGGTCATTGCTTTAAACTTAAACCCTGTGTGAAGGCTATAAATTTAAACCACTTAAAATAATAACGGAAAACTTGATCTTTGTGAGTTTTGCTTCACTTGGCTCTATGCAATTTAGCTTTAGAGCAACAGGGAATTTTCAAAATGTTTTATCTCAAGAGAAGTTTTATTACAGAAGAAGGAGAAAATGTTTATTTTCATCCTGTAGTATTTACATGTGAATATTTTCCAGCATACTGTCAGAAGAGTAACTTCTGAGAGTGGTGTGGCTTTGGGTTAGAGATCTCTGGATAAAGCCAGCTCCTGCCATCATTTCATGCTTTTCCATCACTTTATGTGTTGAAGAATTGAATGTTTTGAGGCTTTAATAGTTCTTTTTTTTTTACCTGGTTCCTTTAAGGAAAAAAAAGTTTTAATATAATATTCAGTGTTCTTTAACCCATGTAAGTCATGATATATTCCCACTGAAAGATGAAGCCTCGTGCTCCCCACTTTGGGTATACCTGGCTTTATTTTATCATTTCCATGGTAGGCTGCACTCTGCAGCTATCTCAAGTAAATTGAAAATATATAATTTGGTTTGAAATGTTACGCAGCAGTTAAGAAATGCGTTTGTTAACATGTACATAAATGGCTGTGATGAATGGACTGTCTTAGATGAGGAGATAGTAAATCTATCATCAACTTCCATGGGTAAAGCATGGAAGAAGGCTCTGTACTATAAAACCATTCATCTTTTTTATAGAAACTGGCTGCATAAAGATCAGTCTGTAAAGAATTAATTGGTGCAGATCTCCAGTAATAACAAAATACTCTTTAAAACAGGTTTTTAACTTGCATTTTGTTGAAACTACGTTTTTTTTTTCTTGCTGGTTCTGGTGGTTTCCAGTCAGTGGTAAAGTGGCAATGGCCCTCCCACTGTGCCATCACTCTGAATAACATTGTCATTGCAGTTTCTCTAAAATACTCTTATTGTAGTTGTTACATATGAAATTTATTGTTTAAGTATTCTTGGCATTTGGCTGCTTCCTCTGGTTGCTGGAGCTGACTGTCAGATGCAGCATCTTTGTATCAATTCAGTATGAAATCACAGCTGCTAAACTCTATAAACATTAAACATTCATAATTGAAATGTATCATGGGCATCCTTGGAGATATTTTTTTTTTTTTTTTTTTTGGTAATGTGCCTTTAGCTGTCTTGCAGTCATTTCAGGGAAACAAAACCTATAAATGACTTTGACTGCCAGCAGTTCTGTTTGCCTACTCCCCCTACTCCCAACGAAGGTGTAATATGTAAATAGAGGGTTTTTTCCCCTCATTTTGCTCTTTGAATATATTCCAGATAATTTCAGGCCATGCCAGCCTGCATGTTTTAGAGCTAATTGAAAGGCAAATCTGTTCTGCTGCAGTAAACAAGGCAAGAGAAATTTTCTCCCTGAACCGCAGTTTCTAAAATAATTTCATGTCAAATCTTGACTCAAATGTTCAACCTGCATGCCCCCAAAGAGGCTTCAGCTCCTATAGAAAGATCGATATAGTCCACCTCCTTACTGCTTAAAATATCGATCCCTTCAGGGGAAGGTACCACGTGGTGCTGGCAGGATTTCATACATGAAGCCGGGTTTGCTCTGCAGATGGTCACTGGGATGGTCTGGGGTGATGGGGGGCGATGACTTTATTTACCCTTAATGGAAAGATTTTGCATTCAGTCATTTTAGGCCACTGAAAGAAACTGTACTATGGTTAAGTCATAAAAGCTTCAAGCTCTTATACTCCTTTCAGCTCTTCATTCAGTACCACTGAAATAACATTGCTGTAATCACCCTAAAACAATAGGCTGGAGGTATTTTGGGCAGTTGCTGACTGCTTGAAGAGATGCTTTTCAGAGGCTTTCTCAGGAGTCAGAATTTCACCCCGTTTCTTCCCCGAGCCCTCCCTTTAATTGGGAGGTTGTAATAAATCCAGTTGGCTCTGAAGCACAAGGGCTGCTCTTGGGTTCATAGCCCCGTGATTTTGGGCAGGAGCAGCCTCTTTGCTTTGCACACGTTTGTAGTTTTCTGTAAAGCATCCAAATCTTGTTCTTTAACCCGCAGATAAAAAGGCTTAATTTGTAGCATACGTTATGGCTTATTCCCTCTGTCTAGTTCCTGTACGTGACAAAGAAATTGCTGGGTTGACCAAGTCTCCTGCTCCTGGCCAAGCCCTTGAGCATCCTCCTTGCTGCTCTAGCCCAAGGATGTTTTTCTTCACAGGCATAAATTATTTTCTTGTGTCCTTCCATTCCTTTTATTGCCTCTTCCTTTTAGTGACCTGTGCTGACTTAAAAGCAAAATTTTGATATTCGGGGCTGCTTGTGCTTGATCTCAGCCCTGAGATTTTTTTTATTTTTTTATTTTTTTATTTTTTTTTTTTTTTCCCCTGGGAAAGTTTGAGTAGTATCTGTCCAGTCCCTCATGCCTCCTTCTACCTCTTTCTCAGTTGTGCAGGTAGAAAAATCCCCCTGGTTACAGCTCTTTGCCTACACCACCTGTCTGGATCTTATAACTTGATAATTATAAGGAATTGTTTTTATTTAGTGGCCCTCAGTGGTTTCCAACTCCTAGCAATGAGGTGTGCATGGGCTGTGTGTTGTTTGGCAGCATCCTGAAAACCTGAGATCTGCTTTTAATTTAATACCTGTCAAGAAGTTGAACTGAGGTATAACCTTTCCATAATCTCTCCCGACCTTCTAAGCTGTAGGGTAACGTGGCACATCTTTTGTCTCATGCTGGGAATTGCTTTGTCATCTAGCAGGAGGGAAATAAGTTTCCTCTTTCTTCCTTTTCTCTGTTGAAGATGCAGATGTTAAACCCTAAAAAAAAAAAAAAAAGCAAGCATGTGTGCAGAAGAATAAAAAGTGTGTGTGCACTAGAGCATTGAGCTTCAGTATTTCTGCACTGGAGAGATCTCCCTTGTAGGGTTGGGGGATCATGTTTGTTTCTCTCGGAGCACATAGTTATAAGGTAATTTTATACTGCTTTGAACCTGAAATGGTTTAACAGGCATGTTACATTACACCCGAGTGCTTTAATTGTTCCTTTTTTGGGGCGGGGGGGATCCTGTAACAACACCTACGAAACCCTGCAGCTTGCTTTTGCTTGTGAACTGGGACTGCAAATATTCCAGTGAAACTCCTGATGGAGCAGCTGAGCCCCGGCATGGCAGAACTTTTGTCTTGATATTCTGCGTACAGCAATACAAGGAGCGTGATCTCAGGATTGTCGTTTCCTGATAAATCGTCGAGGATGGTGAGGGTGGCCTCGCTGCAGCAAGGGTGAAGTGGTGCTGTGCTGTGGAGGTGCAGCATTTGGCTGTGAACCTCTGGGAGATGTGGATAGACACCTACGGATGCCACTAGCCCAGCAAAACACCCCGACAGCAATCAGGGAGCGTATTCCCTGCCACTCCCACTACCTCGTGTGAGATGTACTCCTAAAAAGTGAGTTATGTTATTTATATTAAAGAAGGACTTGAACGGAAACAAGTGGAATATCAGTTTTTACCACCTTGTGAAATGCGAACAGCAGCCTCTGAAGAAAGACCCTCTATGTAGTGATTTACTATCTATTTTTAAGGGTTTTCTGCAGGTATCTGACTTGTTTGAAAGCAGCTGTGGGATCTCCATCTCTGTCTTGGTGCAGGAAGATGATGGATTTTGCTTGCTTCCTAGCTTGGACCCATGCCCTCAGTTAGGCGTGTTGCCTCTTCACCATCTGCTCTTTGCCAGAGGAGCCTGGGTGGCACCTGCAGGATGATTTCTTCCTCCGAATAGCAGCAGTTAATAACATCAGCCCCTAAACTGACTCTGGCAGGTTAATGGGAATACTCCCTCCTCTTTTTCTCTCCCCTGAGCTCTCCTTGGCTCGAGTAATACCTGAGGCAGGCAGGAGGTCTCCAGCATCGCACGCTTGGCTGCGTGCCTCGGGCACTGTGTGCTCTGCTTCTCCTCTCGGGTTTGATTTGGAACTGCGTAAAGCCTCAGACGTGCTTAAAATGAAAACGGGTTTTATACGCGCCGAGCAAAAGGATTAAGGTGCAGGTACAAAATGGGAAATGTAACTATAAAACGAAGGCATTTAGAAAGCAAAGAGAAAGCAAGTTTACGCTTAAGCCCTACATGACACAAGCCTGTAGTCTTGTGTAATCTTTGTGTTCAGTTTTGCTCTACCTCACCCCAGAGAGAGCTCCCCGTAGCAAGTATCTTATCTTGTTGTTGTTGTTGTTGTTAAGTGATAATCCAGTACTTTTAGTTATTTGAGGGTGGATAGCCTTGGCTGTCTGGCCCCAGGGCTAGCCCATGTAGGCAGGGATGAAATGTTCACTAAATCTGGCTACTCCAGAGCTGCTCAGAGCAATATGAGTATGGGAAACCCTCTCATCACAACTCCCTTCTTGCTGCTGTCTTCAGGAGCTCTCAGTCGTATCTTTTGCTTCAGGAACAATGCTAAGGACTCTTGCTAGTTTTTGCCATTCCCATATTCTTTGCAAAACGTGTTCTGGGTGCAATGTGTCCGTGCAGGAATTGTGTGGTACTTGCCAATCCTTAGCAGTTTGTCTTTTTTTTTCTTTTTTTTTCCCCTCCCCCCTTTCTTTTTCTCCCTTTGTTCTCATTGTAAACATTTTCTTCTACTGTGCTCTTTTTATTAGAGTATTGCTTTTAATCAAACTGGCTTTCTTGCCCTGCTGTGTTTTTCTGGATTGATGTGAAACCATTGGTCATGTATTTTGAATTATGTACTACATTTCCGGTATGCCTATCTTACCGAATATCCCAGCTTCCAGCCTTCAAGAAGTCTCATGAGATATGTAGTATTTTATAGAGACTGCAGTTTTGAACATGGGAGGTGCTCACGTGGTGGGACGTCTCACCCAGCCCTACCACTGCAAACTGGCCAAGTGTAAGGACCCATCACAAGCATCGCTCTGGCCCTTCGTGATTTATTTTGCCGTTCTTCCCCCCTCTCTTAATCTCTGGAAGTGGAAAGACAGGAAGAATTGGGTGTAAGAACACAAGAATAAAGGCATGCACGGGACTGCTGGGCGGAGGAGGAGATGTTTCTGTGTGGCTGCTCTTCACACACCGTGTTCTCATCTTGGCTGCCAGAACATCCATGTGGGTGAGGATCAGGCTCACAGATGGTTTTGTTGAGTGAGGGCAGAAATCAAAATCTCTGCAATTCTCTCCCATCTTCTTTTGACATTTGTTATGCATATTTTTTTAGAATAACGATGGCTGTACTTGACATTGCTGGAAGTGCCTGGTGTTTTAATTAAAAACTCAGGTTTTGAGGGGTCCATAACTCACTGTGTTAATTTGGAGAAGACTGAACCTTGGCAGATGCTGTACCAATTTCAGGATCCGGTCTGCAGACTCTACATCTAACAGCTGTGGCAAGAGATCATATTTCCTAGCAGTAAGCTACAGTGCTCTAATTCCTTCAGTTAGTGTTCCATGTTTGGGAACTTCACTGCTGGTGACAGTGAGGCACCTTCCAAATGGCTACTTTGTCTTTCCGGAGTCCAGGGGTTTTGTGTTTGTTTTAAGGGTCTCGGCCATGGACCTCAACATGGACTGATTAGTGAATTAATTGATTCAAATTAATATTCAACAGAGTTTGGAAAAGCAAAATAAGGAAGAATTTCTATTTGATTCATTTTCTGTCATCAAGATTGCTTTTTAAATTTTTGGCCAAATCGGGAGATCCACGATCTCTTCAAAATTAACATATCCTTTCCAAAGGGAACCGTGTTGTTGCATTTGACTGGTAAAATGCAGTAGCATGGGAAGCACATCAGGACGAGTGAAAACAAGGTGATCCATGGTCTTTCTGTTCGAGGCTAGAAATGCACTGATAAGGGTGTTCAGTGGCAGGGGAGAGCTGAGAGTGAGGGTCAGGTTTGGTGGGTCCTGATTTCTTTCAGGTGGCTTTGATCAGTATAAGAGTTTCATATTTTGACTTGTCTGTGACTCCAAAGGCTTTATGTTAAGGAAATAATGCCCAGCGTGCAGACTAATCCTGTGTATACTTTGCTTTCAGGTGGTCCTACCACGACTTTTTCAATAGGTATCGTGTTCTTATGAAAAAGAGAGACCTCTCCAAGAATGACAAGAAGCAGATCTGTCAGACCCTGTTGGAAGACCTCATTAAGGTGAGCTGGGACCAAATCTTTGGCAATGATTTTTACAGCACGGAAGCTCATGGCTTTGATATGATTGGAATTGCTCTTCCTGCTCCTACTTCACCTGCTGCTCATGCAGGTACTTCTTCAGCCTAGGCACCTTGGGGCTTTTTCCAAAATGAGATAGTCTCACAAGAAGGTAGCGAGAGCAAGCGTGACATGGGAATCTCATGATTGCAGTCAAGCTGAACGTACCATTTCAGTGCTGGTGAAGTCCAGAGTTTGCTATCACTGGCTGTACATGAACAACCACATTTAGAAAATTCATCCCCCCAACCCCTCCTCCTGGTTTTGGCTAGCCGTAGCTGGAGCACGTTTTAGAGGTCCAGCTTTTGACAACACCATGAACTTTAGTCAATCATTAAATGCCTCTTTGCACAAACGAGTAGAGAAAAATGCAATAAATGCCCTATCTTGACATGTGGGAGACTTTTAGTAGCAACTAATATGTAGAAAAAACATCCCATAGATTGGGACTCTTTTCCTGTAAGCAAACAAGAAGTCTTTGCCACCTCTCCTCACCAAAACCTTACTACTCACTCATGTGCGTTATTTTTAAATTGAAAATGTGTATGCAAAGGTTTCTTGCTATTGAGCAGCCCAGAATGCACACAGCACCTTAGCCAGGTTTTAATTTTTGATCTGTTTTCCTCATGGGATTTTGAGGAACTTACTCAGTTGGGTTCCTGTCTGCAAAAGCCGTTCTCCTTACACACCAAATGTTTCCCTTGGCTGCAGAGCCATTAGCAGTGCATGTATGACTTTGCAGATGTAAGCCTTAATCTTTTCAAGAAAAAACTTTTCTTGAAATCTTCTGGCATTGCATTGCTCTATTTAACTTTAAAGAAAAACAAACAAACAAACAAAACCCAACAAAACCCCCCAAACTAAAAAACACTCAAAATTTGTGTAAATATATGGAACATAAGACTGAATCCGAGTGCTGCATTTCTCAATGGCTATATAGATGCTCAAGTAGTTTGGAGTCTAATATCTTCATCACCCAATTAAGAAGAGGTGCGAGCTAAGCTGATAAATTCGATTCAAAGTGGGTTTTTTAGTCTGTATCTGCTGAGCAACATAGACTGAAAAAAAAAATATGTTTGCCTTAATTAAATTTAGTTTCCTTTATGCTTTTGAAAAGGATCCAGACAAGTTCCAGTTTGGACGTACCAAGATCTTTTTCCGTGCAGGCCAGGTGGCATATCTGGAGAAACTGCGAGCAGATAAGTTCAGAGCTGCCACAATCATGATTCAGAAGACGGTGCGGGGCTGGCTGCAGAGGGTCAAGTACAAAAGGTTGAGACAAGCTGCAATGGTCATCCAGCGCTACACGCGTGGGCACCTGGCCCGGAGGTGGGTGCTAGGAAGCCCTCTGAGAAAGGGCTAGCTGGGAGGTCAAGTGGAAAACTACTTCTGGGCACTTGTATTCTGAGTCACTTCCATCTTGTAGGCCTTAGACTTGGGGGTTTCGTATGAGAAACATTGAAAATGCTCTGTATGGGGTGTTGCCTTTCAGCCCTGTGAAAACAAGACCCATGTTGTGGACGTAGGTACTGTGGCGAAAGTTTCCGTGCTGAAGTAAGGATCCATTCCTGGCCCCTCTCTCCAGCTTTCTTTGGGGGCAAGAGATTAAAATTCTTTGTCTCGGTTTGATTTCATATCTATATTGATTTAATTTCTAGGTGCTGAGCCAGGGCTATAGCATAGGCAGCTAGGCTGTAATCAGCTGACTAAAGTACTCTGAGATTTTTAAGTGGAAGTGTTTCACAGAACTAATACTTTTCTCTGACTTCTGGCAAAGGGCATTTAGATCAGCCAGTTATCACTTTGCTAGTTGGTATGCGCTCCTCTTCTGCTGGGACCAGGTTTGTGCCTCCTTGATATCCAAGGGGAGTTCTCAGAATTGATTTGCTGTATCCTTTTGTAATGAGAAAAATCACTCCAAATCACTGGCAATGGGGCTATTTACAGTACTGAATAATAGAGCTCAATTAACTCTCTGTGTGCAGGAACCTCAAGCTACCTCATGTCAGTGGCTTGCTGGGATTTCTGTAGATACGCTGCACTGGAGAGTAGGCTGCTGGTAGCGGGTGTGAGGGAGCAGTAAAGCAACGTAACAGCATCCCAACACCCAGGTCACCTTGCATCTTGTGCCCTTTATTCAGGTCAAACACTGCTATTCTCCTGCATCTAGCTAAGGTGGCTTTGGGCACTTGGCAGATAGGAACAAGGAGTAGATTTGAGTCCTTTCAGCTTTGTTTCCCTTCTTGTTTTCTGCTTAGAGAAGCTGTAGTGCGTTAGCTGTGTTGTTTGGTTTTGAGCAGCAGTGTTCTCCCTGGCTCTGAGTTAGCATCTGCCCATCAGAAGAGCTGCTACCTAATCTGCAGCCCAATTAAATCTGCTTGCACTTGAGCAACATGAGATGCCACCTGTATGCTACAAGGCTTCTGCACGGTCACCTCTTCACTCCTGATTGCTGGATGAATGTTGACTTCTATCAATTACTGAAGCAACTAAAGGCAAAGAACTTCCATGTTCCTTCCAAGGATTTCATCTAAATCATACCGTATTTTGGAAGAATGTCAGAGATGCTCACTGCATTTGTGGTATTACTTGTGCTTGTGAAAGGGATTAGCATCATAGAAGGTCTCAGATAAGCAAAGCTGGGCATTTTGGTGACTTTTAATTAAAACTGAGCACACAGTTTTTCCTGTCCTCAGAAGTCTACGTACTTCTCTAGGCTCGTGACTGCAAGTGCCTCTCGGCAGTCTTACAGCTCACTTGAAGACAAGGCAAGTGAGAGCTGAGCGCAATAAGAGGAAGGTTAAGAAAAAGGGAGAGTCGGTGATTAACTTTAGCCTCTCCGACGGGCTCTCCATGCACACCTACAGACTTGGACTCTATATTTGACTTTGCATCAGCCAACCATCCCTCTGAGGAGGGGAGGAGGAATCTCTGGTGATGTCGAAGTGATGGGGTATGAGCTAAAAGAGAGGCTGGAAGCAGATATGCAGAAACTACCTGCTGCAGTGTTTCTTCAACATGATTTTCACCTCTTCATGCAGGTTTCATAGGGATGGATGTCATCTGAATAACTGCTTTCTCCTCTTTTTGGAAACAGACCATCCCTTGTCCTCTTTAATAAGCTCTGGTTCAGTGGGTCCTAATGAGAAACCATCATCCTTGATGAAGAGAATATATGAGCCAATCCGATATGGCTTTTACAGTTTTGATATGCTTTTTACAAAATAAAGAAGTGGATCAAATATCTGTATAATGCTTCATGTTGAGAGTAATAAATGCATCATGAATTCAGCAAAACAAGCTAATTATTAAATTAAATGGGGGTTTTATGGGCATTTATTAACCTGTGTAACAGCAAATTGAACATGAATTCAGCTGGAGAGTCGGAGCAACATGGCACAGAGTTGACCATGTCCCTCATAATTTACTCTCTGAATTGCTTGGGGCTCTGCTCGTGAATGTTGCCAAACCACTGCACACTGGTTTAAATGTCAAATCAATTTGCTGCCGTTTTCACTGAGACGGTAGATATCCTCTGCGACACTTGCTTTTTATAGTTAGGAAAGTGATGGAGCCAACCTGGATGTTGATTGGCTCAAGTATGTAAGGCAGAGGAGTCCAAACCAAAGGAAAAGCTGGAAAATACTGTTTTTCATGCTGTTTAGGAGTAATGAGGTGTGTTGATTTCTTGTTCCAGTGCTCTCGGGTGCTGTGGATGCTGTCTGATTGCATATGTGTTCCCATTATTCTAATGGAGACATGCTATCAGCTGCTCTTAGCCCTACTGCTGGGATGGTCTTTCTTGAATACCATCAAGCTACTTTTGGACAAAAGGTTTTTTCTCTCTTGCCCAGTTTAAAACTTATTGCGACAGAAAGAAGGGAAGTTTAGTTTTACTGCTAACCTTTTTCCTCTGCTTTGCAGACTTGCTGAGCACCTGAGGAGGACGAGAGCTGCCATCATCTTCCAGAAGCAGTACCGAATGCTGCGGATCCTCCGAGCTTTCCAGAGGGTCCGCAACGCAACCATCACCATTCAGGCTTTTGCTCGGGGCATGTTTGTCAGGAGGATTTATCACAAGGTATGACTCCACGGAGTGTCTTTGCACTAGAAAAGAGTGGCAAGAGCCTTTATGTTTACCTCTGCTGGCATAGCATGGTGCTGTATTTATTGTGGCCATTTTGATGTTTTACAAAGCCGACAGCCGCTGGCGTTTCTGGAGAGCACACACTGACGGCGAGCATTGCCATTTAAAGCTGTACAAGCAAAAATGATTTTGGCAGCAGCACCCCAGCGGAGCAGCTAAATGAAGTTAGTCATTCAGATGCCGGAAGGCGTTGTGGAAATCTGGAAATGTCATTTGATCTAACCCATACTCTGCAAAAACCTCCCTGGCAAACCGAATTTGTCTCTGAGCTGTGCTGCAGGTGCTGTTTCCAGTATGGTAGGAAGAACAGTAGGGTCTGCCATAGAAAACATCAAGTAATTTATTGATATAAATCCCTTTTTAATTAGTTCTCTCCATTAGCTTTCTGTGTTAAACCAGGAGCTGAAAGCAAGGAAGCAAAGGTTTGATTACAGCAAGTGATACAGTGAGAAATCATCTGTCAGGAAACCGAGAACAGCTTTGGGGAATCTTCTGTCCACTCCTCACATCCAACCTTCCTTTGGTAGTCACCTAAATTTATGCCTAATTGTGGTCACCAGAATACTCAAAGAAGTCAGAGGCATGATGAGCCGGGAGAGGAGAGCCTGCTCCTGGAGCTGATGGAGGTTACCTGGGCACCCAGTGACCCACTAGAGAGATCAGGGATGTCCTCTGAAACAGAGCAGCTCGATGCTGGTGATCAGGAATTTGTGCTGCCACTGCTTTTTCAGCATCTGTTTTTTAAATCGGAAGCCTCTGCAGGGGAGGCAGCTGGTCCAGCATTTAAACTCTGAGATTCAAGGCAACCCAAAATCTTAACAGGGTGTAGAAGTTGGCTGAAGGTCAGGCCTCTCAAATCTGAACATCCTTAATCTCTGGAGCACGTGTGGATATAGGTGTTGGATATAGGTGTCGATTCAAGAGCACACTCAGCAACAGATGCAGGGCTGCAGGTGATGCTCCATGGGGTCAGAGCATGCCCAGTGCCCACCAAGACTTTGCTGTAATGCTGGAATAGGTCCCTGAGGCAATGCAGTAGGATTTCTTCTAGCTCTTTGGGCATCCCCAACTTTATCTGTAAGAGTGCCAAGGTTGGAGACATACAAAACTCATTTCAGAGTAACTGGTACTGCATCCTAAGTTCACATAATCCCTTTATTCTAAATTAAAATTTGCAAATGCAGAGAAAGCCTTAGGGTGAAACAAAAGATTTGTAAGAGAAGCTGATATGGTACCTTTTCTGATACAACTTATCCCAAACTAATAACAGCAAAGTGTCTTGTAATCTTTAAATTCTCCTGGTATTTCTTTCCTCATAATACTGCAGCATAGATCAACGTGAAGAAAGTTATTAACAACATGCTGGTTGTACCTCTAATACGTCAGCCTTCAGTTTTAGAGGAGGGAATTCAACTGCAACCTACTGAAAAGATTGCTGTAAATTTTTGGGGAGAGTTTCAATCCAAAACTGCCAGAAGTTTCACAAAAACAGATATAAGTTTCGAGAAATTGATTCATGCAGGAGGACTGGCTGCAGACTGTAGCGAAAGGACTCCAGAGTTTTATTTGAAGGTTATCCACACGATAAGAAATCCCACCAGGACAGCATTTATCTGCAGTATAAATTATCATAATGCAGGGGTGGAACACAGAAAAAAAAATCTACAGACCTGTTCTGATGTGAGTTATATCTGATGCTGAAGGGACAGTAAGTTTATTGCTGAGTGTTGGTGTGTCTGTTAATGGCTATTTATTCCGCTAGCTATGGAACTTGTGGATCTGAGTACTATTCTGAGGTGGTCCGTGAAGTCTCTCTTGAGCCCAAATGTCCCCTGTCCCCATCGAGTTCTCTACTCACCAGACAGGATCATATCCCCTCATTTCACTGGCCAAGCAGGTCTTGACTTTTTAGAGAGCAGCATGGTTCCTAAGAGAGGACTGGATGTGTCCTGCCCGCATCAGTTGAGCGCAGTGACTGGAGAAACCCCCCAGGAGAGGGCATTGAAGTACCCCTTCCCATCTATGACGGAAGATGCAAAATAACAGTCTCTATCTCCAGCCATCGCCCTTGTCCTACCAGGACACTCCTGCTTGAAGGAGAAGACCTTTCGAAGGCAGATTGGGAAGTATCGAGTGCCGTGTTCCAGTCAAACCAGGGTTGCTGCTACCTTTAGGGCTGACTTTTCTCCCTTGATTGTCCCGTTTCTGCCCGTGTTTTGTAGATCCTCGTGGAGCATAAAGCCACCATCCTCCAGAAGTACGCCCGTGGCTGGCTGGCCCGCACTCGCTTCCACCGGGTCAGGGGTGCCACCATCGTCCTGCAGTGCTACTACCGGCGCATGAAGGCCAGGCAGGAGCTGAAGGCGCTGAGGATCGAGGCCCGCTCAGCACAGCACCTGAAGAAGCTCAACATTGGCATGGAGAACAAGGTGGTCCAGCTTCAAAGGAAGATCGATGAGCAGGTATGTCCTGAGCTGTGCTGGGACAAGCGTGGTCCCGTTTCTGCTTTGCCTCTCTCCTGTTGTCCTTCCTAGGAAGGATTTTATCTGCCTGTGTTGTCTGGGAAGGCTGTCGTGGTGGTGGCAGCCTTCTGCTACTGCTGGTCAGACACTTGAAAGGGTGGGACGCCGCCATGGAAGTGCAGTTGCACATGGATCTTGGGTCTCCACCTTGCTGTCTGAAGAGCTTGCTCAGTAAGCTGCAAAAGCAGCGGCGTAATTGTGAGAACTGCCCAGAAAGGCTTAGAGGAGGAAGATAAAATGGCAATTTTCAAAGCTGTTGCTTGATGGTCTTACTGTGACTGCTTTATCACAGAGAGGTCTTCATCAATTGCTACTTGTCATTAATGAGCTGCAGAATAATAGTTTGATTACACACTTAGGAGGGTTTTCCCACATACTAACGTGTGTGCAATTTACTCTGATGAATGCCCTCTACGTTCCTTCCCAGGGCTGTACAAGGACTTCAGGGATGAGTATAAGTGCTCAGTTAGGACCCAGTTGTGTCCAGTAACATCAACAAGAAATTCGTATCTACCTATGTCCTTAAACAGCCTTTTTACAGGCAGGAGAAACATTCTCTGTAAGTCAGGATACCTGCTTATTTGTAGTACCAGTTGTTAGTAATTGCAGTTTATCGTTCTGTTTGGAATGTTACTGGGGACCCTTATACATCACACGTGGTTTCCTTGCTGCCTTAAATCTCTCCCATCCCTGTATGACACGAGAGGTCCTGCGATGAAGATGATGAGAAATGACTGTGTTGGCTCAGATACTGCAGAGTCAAGACAGCTGGGGATTTGGATTACTGCTGGCCGCTTTCATTGCTGTATTAATTGGCTGCAAAGCGTGTACCGCAGTAGAGTCTGACTTTCAAACGTGGTGTTTGATTTTAAAATGCCTGCTTTGCACACTTAGATTTTGCAGACAAACTGTAGTTTAGCAGCGGAAAACCTTAGGCATAAGGTTTCCTCTATAATTATATATCAGAAACCTGTTTGATATGACCCTTTATCTGGAGGGTATTTGGTGGAATTAATTAGGACAAGTCATTTCAGGTCCATGTATTTGGGCTGGACTCGTGCAATGAGTGTGAACATCTGTGTTGGGGCTGCTGGACTTGGCAGTGGAGTAGCAGTATTCATTTTTTTTAATTTAATTTTTTTTTCAATTCCTTGTCACTTACTGCTAGGAAAGGTGTGGAGTGGAACAATAAAAAAACCTCAATCTTTGGTTAATGTGGGCTTTCCTGTCTTGGATTATGAAAGTAGCAGAAAGGTCTACTTTGGGGAAGGAGACGGGGAGAGCTTTTAAGTAGGCAGAAATAATGCGCTGGAGCTCGTCTTGGTCTCCCTCCGTCTCTGCACAGACTTTGATGCTTTCCGTGTAACTTTTGCAGGAAAGAATTGCTGCTCTGTATTAGTCCTGGTAGTCTGTCCAGTGAGCTAATTTTAACCATCTTTTCAGGACTGACAGGTTTCCCTAGGATGCTTTGGAAGTGCTAATGAGCACGATTCCAGTAGACTTCCTTTTCAGTGCACTGGATCTTTTTCTGGCAGCAGTGAGTTTGTTGCATCATAGTTTCCTTGAAGTATCTTGATTTCAGTCCTTGCTAGTTTATAAACATAACCTCTCAAAATGCCAATTAACTTTTTAAGAAAAAAAAAATAAAAAATTGCAGGTAACCTGGAGAGCTGCAGTTGTATCATTTTCTGACTAGCCATGGAAGAAAATGTTTCTATTTCTGCTGCTTTAGCTCATGCATGAATAGAGAGATGCAATAGTCCGTGTGCCCCTGAGGAAGAGAAGATCTTTCTTTGAAAACATTAAAGCCTATTATTGTATGTCAGCCTCAGCTCACACGCTCTAGCAGCCGTAACTGGGCCTATTTAATTCACTTTCTAAATCAGGTGAGGGATTTTTTGCATACACAAGAAAGGTTTATATCTCTTTTGCTGCAAAATATCCACACTGGACCACTTTTTTCTATCCACGTTGGACCACTTTCTTCTTTTTTTTGTTCTTTTCAGTTAAGTGAGTTGTTTTTAAATGTGTATACTGTAGCTGCCTGAGACACTTTTAAGGCTGTTACCTAATTTAGCCTTATGTGTTCATGCAGCCAACATTGAAACTCACGGTGAGCTCCCTACGCTGTCTCTGCAAGCGGCAGTATCTCTGTGACCGTTTATTGTGAATAAAACTAGTTTGGGTAACAGTAGTGATGAAGTTCTCGTCTCTGCCATTGATAGCAAAATAAACTCTAGACTGGTTCACAGAGCCTGGGTTGAAAGCAGGACTGTCACAGCTCTGCTGGGCTGGATAATGATTTAAAATAAAGGAAGTTCAAGTTTAACGGGGTCTGTTGAACAATCCAGCTGTTCTGTCATGTCTCTAGTAGCCAGTAACAAGAAAAAGCATTCCTGTGCATTTATCTTGTTTCTGGATTGAAACCTCAGTTGGCTGGTATGTAAAATCGTATACATAAACCTTGGGACACAAAGCCGTGAAATTGGGGGAAGCAGCAGAGATTTGTGAACCAGAGTGATTATTGCCATCCTCTGTAAAGCTTTTCTCTCTGAATAGATCTCTTTGGAAATGGCTTTGGTCATGCAGAAATGTTAATTCCTTAATACCACATGAATGCTGAGTTTCTATGTTCACTAATAATCCATTACAAGGGAGCAAATGAAAAGGTGTTAATGTCCCTCGTTTACTCGTTTTTCCATTTGAGATGTGTCTTAATCTTGCTTTGGAGCACTGAGACTGCAGTGAGAGGGGTGCTTTGGGAGGTCACCTAAGAGGGGGGCTAAAAGGATCATCAGAGTGATGGTAGAAGAAATGATCCTATGAGCCATACTGGGAATCTAAAAGAGACTAATCTGAAGTAAGGGTGGAGATTTTGGCATCCACCAACTCACCGTGCATTTGTACGGGGGACTGTCTGGTCTGGAAGAACCTGCGTAGACCTAGAAGATATTTTTTTTCTTTTCCAGGCTATAAAGTTCTTTGAAAACTAACTCTGTTGTACAGAAGTTAATGAGAGCCTTTGGCCCTATTACAGAGATAGATCATGCTTTTTTGCATTTAAATTTTTTTTTTTTTTTTTTTTTGCTTACTTGACTCTGGTGAACATCTTAGAGGAAGAAGTTGTATTTCGGGATCTGTGACTTTGCACCTTCGCTGCTTATCCTGACCAGTCAAAAACCATATATCAGGACTTCCCGAGTCCATTGACTTTTTAAAATGATACATTTGTGTCTTTTAAGACTTCCGTCTTCTGGCTTCTTCGTCTTAAGCTTTTCTTAGCCTCCATGTGAGCTAAACAATTCTGGGTGGAAGGAGCAGTTTCTTGTGAGCTGGCGTAACACTGCTGGTGACTAAAGCTCTGAGAAACATCAGAAGGCTAAGTTGCAGATTACCAGGACGCTTGTCTGGTCTGGACAAGGATCTCTTGCCAAATGCTTTCCAGGAAAGACCAAAACTGGATGAAATATCCACCAAAGTCCCATTTAAGAAAGGAAAGCCTTTTGGATCTGTTGTACAGTGAGAGATAAGAGCCCAGATCATTAAAGCTGTATTGAAAACTTTAAAAAATGAAACTTTAAAAACCAGACTGTTTTAAATTTCAAAACAGTTGTTTTGCTCTTATGATTATCTACCTAATGTTAGCAAAGCTACATGGTAGGCTCTTCACAACAGACCAAGAGCTTCAGTAAATTCATTGTCGTTTCTGAGGCTGGCTAATAGTGATGATGTTTTATCAGTCACAATGTAGTTCCCATTGGCTTTGATTTGAACAACAAAAATGAAAGGAGGCTGCTGAATTTTCAGGTCTCAAAACTTGGGAGCAAATCATTGCTAAATGCTGTAAAAGATAAGATCTGAGCAAATAAAGAGACGATTGAGCTGGCACATGACTTAAAGCTGGGGTTTAGGGAGCTCTTTGTGCTTGAGACTGCAATTATGCTACAGTGCATTGTCACCCCAGGTGTTCCTGCAGGCGTAGGAGTCAGGAATAAAAGGAGAAACTGCAAGCCCAATATTACAGACAAAAAAAAAAAATAAAAATTGCAAACCAGTTGCATTAAGTAACATTGTATGGAAGCTGTAATAAAAATGGTTTTTTTTGTTTGTTTGTTTTGGTTGCTAGTGGTACCAAGCATTGTTTGCCTTTGCTTCGAGTTGTAACATCAATTTAACAAATGCTTGTATAACTGTTACCACAATATTATTGAGCTTTTGTCACAGTTTTGAAATTGTTTTTAGTTTTGTAAGCTTTATTAGCATATGCATGGAAACGTTTGTTATCAGAAGTTTGTTACCCACCATGCTCAAGGATTTTTAACGGTTACTTTTGTAGTGCATCAGTGCATGCATTGATCTCGCTTGTGGTCTCATTTTTCTCTTTTTGGGATGTTGCTGCAGAACAAGGAATACAAACTTCTGAACGAACAGCTCTCTATGCTCACGTCAGCCCACTCCTCTGAAGTGGAAAAGCTGAAGAAGGAATTGGTGCAATATCAGCAGAGCCACCGGGGTGATGGCAACCAGCTTGTCAGCTTGCAAGAAGAGATGGAGCACCTCCGGCTGGAGCTTGAAAAAGCTCATGGTGAGAGGAAGGTTGTGGAAGACAGCTACGTTAAGGAGAAAGACCTGCTGAGAAAGGTACGTCTGTTTGTCACGGCTCGTGTTGTGTAGATCTGCTGACGGTCATACTGGTGAAAGCTCACCCTTTGTAAATCTGAAGGGGAGAGAATTTCTATCTTCAGTTAAGATTTTTTTCTTTTAGTCATTCAATGGTACTAGAATTTGCCTTTTAACCAGGCTGTGGGGCAGCAAGGGCAGGTGAACGTCCTTGCAGGAGCAGCGACTGCCGCATGGCAGGAGGATGCCCCGTCTTGAAGCCTTTTGCACTGCCAACTACAAAGAAACTCCCCAAACACAGACTCATCTGGAAATAAGGGTGCTTAATAACTGTGGATATGCCAGGGCTTCGTGTATATACAGTGATTCCTATTAGGACAGGCTGAGAGAGTTGGGGTTGTTCAGCCTGGAGAAGACAAGGCTCTGGGGAGACCTTATAGCAGCCTGCCAGTACCTAAAGGGGCTACAGGAAAGATGGGGAGGGACCCTTTAACAGGGAGTGTAGTGCTAGGGCGAGGGGTAACAGTTTTTAACTGAAAGAGGGTGGATTTAGATGAGATGTAAGGAAGAAATTCTTCATCTGTGAGGGTGGTGAGGCACTGGCACAAGTTTCCCAGAGATGCTGTGGCTGCCCCATCCCTGGCAGTGTTCAAGGCCAGGCTGGATGGGGCTTGGAGCAACCTGGGCTGGTGGAAGGTGTCCCTGCCCACGGCAGCGGGGTGGAACTAGACGATCTTTAAGGTCCCTTCTAACCCAAACCATTCTGTGATTCCTCATGGTATGTAATGCAAAATGGTGAAGAGGCTGTTGTAGATGCTGTAAATGTTAGGAAGATGTCCTTCCTCAGCCCAGCATGGTATGGGACAGGAGGGCTTGGTTTCTGCCATGCAGTCCATGGCCATTGCAGCTGGTCCTTGAGGCTGGTGGTGTAGGTATACGCAGAGTATAACCTGTGTGGGGACCACCTTGTCCCTCCCAAGCAGAGACACTGTCCAGCACCAGTTAGGCTGGTTGTTACAACCCTTATAGGGTTTGGAGCTGTGATGTAGGCTAAAATTTTTTTTTTTCTCCTCCTTCAAGCAAACTCCAATGCTTTCTGAATCCCTCGAGGTGGAGGTGGTCTGCCACTGCCACCATTGTACTAGTGCGAGAAAGAGACCTCATTCAGAGCATGGAGATTTTTTTGCAAATAATAAAAATTGACCTTTTACCCTGAATGTCTTTGCTGGTCAGGTTCATTCTGAATAACCTTCACACCCATTCCCATAACCTAGGGCACTAAGGTATGGGTTTAGTTTCCTGCTGCAAATGCTTGTGATTGTTCAGGTTCAATCCGTGATCTTTCTTCTGCACCGACTGTTGAAGTGGTGTCCGTGATCCTGCTATTGGAAAGAATTTAGGGCTTTTCTACTCAATACAGTACATAGAAAAAGCTGGTTTGCAGCTGTTACTCTAGAATAGCGCTTTTTGTGTGATGACCTGAAGACAACTTGCTTTTGGAGATTAAAAAAAACAAACCCAAAAGATCTGGGATTAGCTGTGTTTTTATTACAGTGGAAGAATACCCAGATGGGGCTTTTCTGGGGAGCTTCACCCAGCAGCACCTGCCCTGGCCAACCTCTCCCTCTGGATAAACCCTCAGATGGTGGGTTTGGGTGAGAAGCTGTGGGCACTGTGTGGTCAGGATAACTTAATCTGAAAAACTAGCACAGCTGAAATGCCTTTTTGGGTGGGCTTCTCAAAAGGGCATTCAGCCTCTACACGTGTTGTCTCTTGGCTGGACCAAGAGCTGCCAGAAAAGCAGTTACTCAGCTCTTTGCACACGTATTGCACCCACACAGGGATGTATGGAATCAGTGATTTTCTTTTCTCCAGCACCAGATATGAAGATCCTTTTTGGCACAAGGCTCAGTTCATTAGTTGGCTGCAGCACAGGCTTTTAGAGCCTGAAAGGATGCTTTATTTTGAAGGTGATGCAGCTGGGGAAAAACTGCTTCTTTTTGTTCTTCATTGCAAATCCCCTTCAAGCACTCAGAAGAAAGGTTGATTTAATGACCAAAGAAATGCTTTCAAAAAGCATGAAAACAAAGCAAAAGCTTTCCCTTGTTGTAGAAGTGCCTACTGCAGAGCAAATACTATGTACTTGACTGTGACAGTAAATGGTTTAATTATAAACATAGCATTTCTACTGAGCAGTGCAGGCTCCCATTTCTGACATTGGCTTTCAATTGCACCCTTTGGTTCCTTCTCAGTGGGAAGATGGAGAAGACCTGTTTCCTCCCTGGAAATGTTTGTTTAGCCAAAACGCTTTCTGAGAAAAATTCAGATAGAGATTTTTGAGTAGTTCTAATAACTACCAAAAGCGTGGGGAGTGTTATGAAACTGAATTCAGGTGAGAAGCACTTTTCACCTTCACTATCAAGATTACACCATGGCCATGGTTGTGGTGGGACACATTCACTCTGGAGATGATACCCAAAGTTATCAGATATTTCTGAGTGACGCTGAGATGACAGCCTTAATTTTATTGACTTGAGCTGGGGCGGCAGCTCTTCCAAATCCATATTACTTATGATTTTGTTAGTGAAAAAAAGTCCTTTAATCTCTTCCTTATAGCTTTTCTCTTTGACTCCTTAATTTTAGAATAGTTCTCCTTATTCCATTTTGTGATAAAGTTTAAGACATCACATCTGGGTGGGTACTAAGAGCTCTTCCTAGGGCTTTTGGTACCACCTAATCTTCTCACTTGGTGAGCTAGGATGATTCAAAGCCTGGCCAGGAATTTTATTAACAAAATCCTAAATGCCATCGCAGTTTCCTCACAAGATAGGGAAGGACCGGAGCCAGATCTTATGCACAGGTGCTTCCAGTGTAACACCTCAAAGAAGGGCTGAACCATCAGGAGTGCTCACTGCTCAACATCTTCCACAGAAATCCTTCCAGGCAGGTGCCGTTAAATTTGAAGCACCTTCAAAGATCTCTTTCCTATAGAAGGATGAGCAAGGGGTACAAAAGGTACCAGATATGGATTTTGTGCTACTTGGCCGTTGTGTAACCTGCTCCACTTGCCTCTACCTGTGTTTAATGGACTGTTTTCATTCTCACTGGGTCTCTGTTAAACCCAAATTTTGAATTCCAGCTTGTTTCTGTTTCATGTGGAAACGCGAATGTGATAAAAAAGTTCAATCACTTAAGATCACATCTTAAAGATACCTATACCCAATCTGGATTAGAAATTTTTAAACCTGGCAATAATTGTTGCGGACTCTACCAAGTGTTTCAGTTCTAAAATATCCCCCCAGCGCAGTTGGAAGTACTCAAAATTTTTGTCTAGTTTTGTCTTCCAACTGTCATAACTTTGTCCTCTGGGCAGAAGAGTTCTTTATCAGCACCTATTAAAGAGCACTAGTAAAATAATCCCATTGCCTTTAATCTTTTCCCTGAGGGGATAAACGAGTCGAGTTCCTCGCTCTCCCATTGCAGCACAGGTTTTCCTTCCCTTCTATCACTCTTTTAGCTCTTTGCCAATTTTTTTAAGAATTCTTCTTAACTTAAAGACACTAGTGCTGATCTAACAACTGTGCGTCTGCTATATTTATTTGAAGTGGTGTATGAATGAAAGAATGTAGTTGGTTTTGGTACAGAGTATTAAAATCATGGCTTAGTTCAGAGCATTTAGAACACCAGTAGCTCTGCATACCTTAAATTGTGTTTTCTTCGCTTCTAGTTGTATCTCCACACTCCAGCTTTCCTACTATATGTAGAGATGCGGGAGATTATAGTCTCATGCAGACAGCTGGAGCAAATTAATGGATTGGAGAGTGAGGGGTGGTGGGGTCTTGTAGTTTCTGTGCGTGGGATATGACTGCTTCAGTCATGGCTTACAGTAAAATATTCCTTGTGCTTTTATCCTCACCATTAGTATGTATCTGACATATGCAGTATTTGATAAAATACCTTGATTTGAGCATGCTTGTGTAGAAGACTGAAGTCTGTGCTAGGAATGCGTGCCAGCTGGGCTGCCTATAAATTCTACCTAGTGGTGACAGCAAAATTATTGTTCTTGGGCACTGAAAACTTTTATTATGGTGTGTACAGCGTTGTTTATCTTTGGCATCTTGAGATTCTTCTGCTGTGTGTAGCTGTCTTTGAAGCCATGGCTAGAGGATGCGATGAAGCAGGCACAGGGAATGACATTACGCTGGGATGATGTGTCAGTTTGTTCTCCTACCTGACAGCAGCGGAATCATCCTGCTTAACCGTAGCAGCATATTTCACTTGATAATGTGATGGTTTTGTGTTCTGAGATAACACTGTTGAATGCATCAAAATTCCCGAGGATGAACAAAATTACAGGATGGGTTGCTGCCAGTGTCAGTCCAGCCTTGTGTGACAAGTGGCCTTGCTTCCCTTTATTTTTAAGAAAGGTAGTTAAAAAACCCACAAACCAAACCAAACTATTTTGCAGGATTTAGTTTGTTTTCATGAATTTTTGCTAGGCAATCCTTGGTGTTAATTGCTATATATCCTTCTGTTGTATTACGGAAGGCCCTGGTACATGCCATGCCTAGCTCTACTAGAGGTTCTGCAGTAGTGTGAAGCATTAAAGTGATTATAACCTTCCTACGTGAAGTAAGACACACGAAGTGAAAAAAGCCTGAACTTAGTATTATTGCTCACATTCACTGCATCCATCTTTACTTAAGTGCCACATTGCTTGAAACAATCAGGGAGATTTTTTTCCCCCAGCAGAAGTCAGTGCTAAGACTTGAAGATGGTGATGAAGCCCATTGAGATGTGGAGATAAACCTCTGATTTGATGACCTGATCACTTGTAGGAGTTTCACTCCTGCAGATCATGGTCACCAAGTCCAGCTGCTTAGTATTTTGTAAGATTCTGCTGAAAACATTAATTTAAGGGAGAAACGCACTCAGGAAAATAAAAGTTAGCCTCTGTTGTTGCAGTGCCATTCTCCTGCAGTTCAACTCCTGGTGTACAAAGGATAACTGGCAAAGCACAAGGGGATAGATCTTTTTAAACAGCAAAGAAAGCCTGAACAAAGCTCCCTGTCTCCAGCCAGGTGAAATGTAATCCCTCTGCAGAGGCTCTGACCTGCAGCAAGCAGTAATTCTTTGCCTTGTTTCATAGCGCATATCCGACTTGGAAGAAGAAAATGCTCTCCTGAAGCAGGAGAAAGAGGAGCTTAACAGCAGGATCCTGTGTCAATCTGAAGGTAAGAAAAAATGCTTATAGCATCATAATGCCTCCTCTAAACGAGGATTTAGCTGTTTTCGCCTGTAACTTGTTTTTCCTGTGTGCTTTTCCTACCTTGAAAGGTGCTAATCTTCTCGCAACCGTTTTGTGGCGTTTTTTGTCATTATTTTGTTGTATAGGTAGTTCTGTTCATGCTGTCCTGCTGGTGGATGGCAAGACAGAGGCTGGTTTAGTTGGTGAAATAAGGAATAAAGTAGCTAAAAGGCCTTTTTAATTCAATTATGTTGCAGCATTTACTGCAGGTGATGTGGGAGGCAGTGAGGCTGCCAGGAGTGGAGGGTAGAGAATAACAGCGCCCCAAGATTGATGAATAAAGGATCCAAGGAAGAGCACAGTTAACGATACTGAGCTGTGACAAAGGATTTCTCTAATGTGACAGGAGTCTGTGAGTGGTTTTTAAAGCAGGGACTTAGATGGCAAAAGGAGGAAAGCAATCTGGGAAAATCCCAAGCCACCAAAGAAACTATCATGTGTGTATTGAGCTTTTTTATTTTTTATCATCCTTTTCAGCTTTGACGTTGTTGCAGGATTTACAAATACCATCACGCATCATTCTGTGGATGTATCTATCACTGCTGCGTGGTACTCATGAAGTACCTCTTGCTCTCAGCACACTGCAAAATAAAAGAATGGAAATAACATGTTAAAAAGAAACTTGCTGCAAATATTTCTTGAATCTCTTATGGGATGTTTTTGGAGCATCGAAGCTTGGGGAAAGCAAGTGGAGGGGTTTTGTTTGGTGTTCACCCATTTAAAAGGACACATGGACTATATTTGCCTGGTTTCTCAAAAAGGGGAGGGACCAGATTTGCTTCCAAAAGGCAGTTCTTAAAAAAAAAAAAAAAAGGAGGAAAAAAAAAAAAGAATTTCTTTGGACATAAAATACTTTCAACCCCCACAATCTTACCATGGTAAATGGTTGATGATGGCAAGAGAAAGATGCTGCTGTTGATTTGCTCCTATGCCAAATCTGGTGGTGGGAAGCAGGCAGAGAAGTCTTTAAATGCAGTGAGTACCAAAGGCACTTCTTAAACATGAATGTATTTCCATACTGTGTTGGTCTTTTCTTAAGTGGGTTTATGGCTGCCTCATGGGAGCTGGAGCTGTCACAGCTGAGTTAAGCATAATAGTTCTGATGGTTTGGAGGTGCTGGAGAGTTTTCTTTAACTCAAACAACAGAGGACTATGCTCTCCGAGCAGAAGAGCTCAAGCTATTCCAAATGGCAAGGAGACAGCTCTAGATTTAATAGTCTCTAAATATTAGAGAATGCTTATACGTATTTTAAAGGTTCTTGGCAGGGAGCGTTTTGTTAATTGCTCAATGTTACTGCACATATTTACAAGAAGTTCATTTTGGAGATGAAGATTACAATTTCTTTTCTTTTCTTTTTTTCTTTTTCTTTTCTTATTTTAAAGATGAATTTGCACAAAACACAGTTGAGGCAAATATCCAGATGAAGAAAGAGCTGGAAGAAGAGAGGTCTCGTTATCAGAACCTCGTAAAAGAGTATTCAAGGCTGGAGCAGAGATATGACAACTTGCGGGATGAAATGACTATTATAAAGGTAACAAAACTGAAATTATTCCTGTTCTATGGTGGCTGGATAACATGGCTCACTCATCCCCAAAACACTTAATAGAACTGACATTATTGTGCAGTTTGTGCTTTATGTTTCTAAGACTGAACTTTCACACTGAAGCCGAACCATATGTGTGCCTTGAAAAAAAGAGCCTGATCTTTCACGCTTCTCTGTTAACTGCATAGAGACATCTGTGAATCTCAGCAAAAGCTGGTTCATGCTTCTTGTTTTGCTTTTTGTTTCAGTGGTGTTCATGTGTAGGTGTTGGGTTATAAAACAAAAAAAACACCCCCCCCGCCCCAACCCCAAGAACATGACTTCAGAATTTCAAAAGCCAAAGCTTTAGCTTCAGCTTTGCTAAAGTGCTAGAAGAACTGTTGAAAATTAGGTAATAATTAGAGTGATGCTGGATTAGGTGGAAGGTTGAGCGTTTAAAGGGAGCCCTGGAGGGTGCTGTGAACAGCATAATTTTGAGCTCAGATTTGCATGTTCACACTTCACGGGCATCTGGTGTCATGAAAAGCCTTTAATTCATGCAGAATTTTTAAACTGAGCTTCTTGTATCATTTCACATTTTATTTTAAACTATTCCCCTGTGTTAATATGAAAGTTATGGTAGGGCGTAAGAACTAGAAAATAGAATCTGCTATACGGTGAAAGCCCTTTTGTAAAGGTAACCTTAATATATAGACATACATTTGCTCTAAGAAACAATGCTTCATGAAGAATCCTTCCTTAAACATTGAATGTATTATGTATCTGCATCGCTCTTCGCCAGCAAGCACCGGGGCACAGGAGAAACCCATCCAACCAGAGCAGTTTGGAGTCGGATTCCAATTATCCATCCATATCAACTTCTGAGATAGGAGACACCGAGGATGTAATACAACAAGTGGAGGTACAGTAAATTGGGCAGGCTCGAGGGGGAGGAGAGCCCTGCTTCGCGGGGATGATTGATGTGGGTCTGGGAGCACGTAGAAGGAATGCAGGTTGGACTATAAAGTGTGAGGGATTAAACTGATTTTGTGCTACCGAAATACTTTGTTAATTGTGTGAGAGGGATTGCAGGGCTGCGGTGCTGTGGCAAATGCTTACTCGTTTGTAGGGTCAGACTTAAATAGGGCTCTAAATATAATTAAATGTTGTCTTTTGGCCATACCAGCTTAAAGACTGAAGTGGTTCAGCGTTGTTACATGTAGTTATTCCTAGCACCAATGGCAATGACTGTGTAGCAATCCTTCTCCGCAAGGATATGAGTTCATTACCCCCTTGCCCTGAGCGTTTTCACTCCAATGTATCTTTACGGGTGCTTTGCTGGCCGGCACAGCCCCTGTAATCAACAGTCTCTTAATGCAGAAAAGAGCAGCATAAATTATTCCCTGGCTATCAAGAATAGCGTGGAAAAGGGAAATGCTGTAATATAAAATATTCTAGGTGAAGCCAATTAAAAAACAACTAATAAATTCTTGGCTGGAAGGGATTCATTAGGGCATTTTTTAATGTTCTTAGCTGTGGCCCCAATCAGCCCGCTTACCTGTTGGGCTGTTAAGCATTCAGTGATTTATTAAAATGAGTCAACTGCTTATTGACATTAAAAATAGGTGCTTAAAATGGGGGTTTGGTCTCTGAAGGTACTGGTCTTTCTTGGGATCCTCCTGTTACTGGCTGCGGCTGGGGTCACTGCTGATGTACTGTTACAGCACTGTGCGTGGTTATAAAACCTGACTGAGGTCTTCTCCTTTTTCTACTCCACGGTTCTTCTCCAGGAGGTTGGGATGGAGAAAGCCGCCATGGATATGACCCTCTTCCTAAAGCTACAGAAGCGAGTGAGGGAGCTTGAGCAGGAGAGGAAGAAGCTGCAAACCCAGCTGGAGAAAAAGGAGCAAGAGAGCAGGAAATCCCAGGTCAGAGATGTCTTTTCATTGATACTTATATTTCATGTTGGTAACTGGCTTTTCTTGGTTGCCTGAGGACACGCGATGTAGGAATTGAGGTTTGAGAGTGACAAGTTGAAGTTAAGAGACAGTAAATCCATCTGGGAAATGGAGAGGAACCTTTTTGGCAGCTAAGGACAATTGGATAGGAGAACTGATTTATTTATTTATTTATATATTTTTTTTAAACTGGTTATAACAGATTTAGGACAGTATTTTAAGTATCTTGAAAGCAATGTAATGTAGAATCAATTTTGGAGCATTTTCTTCTGCCTGGATTGATCCAGTTTCCTTCTCTTGAGAAATCTGAAGTGCGGACCAAGTTTTGTTAGTGAAGGTCAGAACGAGGAAGGGGTACGTGAGTATTTGGAGGATTGCAGATGGATGTGATGCTGCACCTTTTGGCTGGATCAAACCTAGAGGCATGTCAGTGCTTGGGAACCGTGAAGAGAAAGGCCCTGGTACCCCACATCTCCACATGTCTTTTGGTTGATTTGGGTTATTTAAGCGCTTCTTTGCAGTCCTGGTGTCCCCTGATCCAGCAGCGCGTGGTGTGAGCTGATAAGCACTTCCCAGACGTGTCAGTCACGCTTGTGTCCTCAGTTTGATATTGTTATAATCTGTATGGTTTGGGTTTTTTTCCCAGCAACAATCATGTAAGAGTGTAGCCTAAAAAATGGTATAGTAAGTCAGAAATAGCAAGGTAGCTGTTAGAAGAATGGGTTCTTTGTTTTCCCTGTATCGCAGGGCAGGGATATTCCTTTGATATATTCTTTCTTCCTTGTGAGAAAACATCTTCCTACAGTTTGGGTGGTTTGCTTGGAAGTCATTAAAAAATATAATAAAAAAAAAAATCTAGATTACTGACAGACCAGTAGTAACTTAGAGTTGGTCCTGACTTGCAACTGGAATCTGAAAATACAGCACGCTCTAGCTGCCAGTGAGCTGATGTTTGGCGTAGGGGGCTTTTAATAGCAGATCTGTTGTATGTGTTTTACTTGAGGCTTTGTGGCTTGTTCAGAGGCCAGAGCGCGGGAGACGATGCATGCCATGAAACACCAGTGCTGTGTGCGTGGTGTCGTGAAGCAGCAAAGATGCTCTTGGATAAAATGCTGAGCAAATGCCATCACTTGGTTTCATATGTGAAATTTCTGGGGCTGTTGTTGCTTTGTTTGGGAATTATTTTGTTTATTTGTCTCCAGTGTGAGATCAGTGTCTGTTGACAAATGCAGTAAGAGACTCAACAAAATAATCCACACTATTTATTTATTTGCTTCACCAGATATTCTTACTGATCACCTCTAGCAATTTGCAGGAAATACATGGAACAGAAAACTTCCCCAGCCTCTCATCCTTGCTACAGAGGCAGATTAAAAACCTGCTTCCCAACCGCTATGTTGAAGATTGTTCCCCTAATGACTGTCATTGTTTGAAAGGTGCAGTGAGCCACAGTTGTCAAGATATTAATGAGAGATTAAACCATTTCCTCCTGAAGCAGTCCCTGCCCTACTATGTGTTGCTGGGACTCTGTCTAATGCCAATTAATAACATTATTATGGTTGAGTTGGCTGGCAGGGTTGGCCGTTGATGGAGGTGTACGTAGCCATCCTGTGCCATGTGCCAGTTCATCTGGCTGCTTTTAAATACTAATTAATCTCTTTAATCCATGCAGGTAATTGAAACGAAGACTGAAGTGACTTCAGACCACGAAGATTTTGCATACAACAGTCTGAAGGTGAGTAAGGAGCTCCGACTTAGTGCTGTAATCTATTGCATGGCTCCAACAGCCCAAAAAAATTGTCTGAATGTGGTAATAACCCAAAACCTCCTGTAATTGGCTCTGATGAGTAGAGATGGCAGTTGGAAAGCTGTAGCTCCCCATCGGCTCCTGGGCCTGGGGTGGGCTCACAGATGTTTCTCTCTGGGGCAACATCTGTTCTGCACTGGTCTACCTGTTTCTGAGTCACCCATAGCAGTAACAAGCCCACTTATGGTGAAGGGTGCTTTTTCTACTGCACATATTCCCTCTGGGACTTTCTTGGGTTTCCTTTGACGTGACACTGCAGGTCTCAGCAATTTGCTCTGCAGTAGGTGTGAATTCTCATGGCTGAAGCCCGATGTGTTTCTTGTTTCAGGCTCCAACTCTGCTTGTCTGCTTTCCTTGCATTCCCAAGGTGCCACTTGGGTCGAAACCAAGTAAATCTGCTGCGTGGATTGCAGTAATAGCCTCCACCTCTCAGTGGCAGTGCTGGCTGAACATAGTCACCCTGTGTCTTCCCAGCTATTGCCCTACCCTGCAATTCGTCTTGTCCCCAAGCTCTAAACCCTTACAATTCTCCCTCCATCATTTTCTCCCTATGATATACAGATTGACCGAAACCTGTTAGAATCCTGTCACGGCTTGTGTGGATTGTGTCCTCCTGCTTTAACTGTACCCAACTACTTCTGGTCTTGACTGTTGGGCCAATTCTTATGTCCTGTTCATCCTTGGAAAACCTATTTCTGAGATAGACTTTGTAAGGAGGGGTTTTTGTTTGTTTGTTTGCTTTGGTTTTTGGTAGTGCAGACCTACATTTCAGATGCTCGTTCTCTCCCTGTCACCTTAACAAATATCACAATACAGCTGAGAAATCCAGAGGAATATATGTTAGCCAGGATAACATCATACTAAACCATCTGACAGTAGTAATACCTATTTTTTGCTATCATAGAATATCTTGAGTTGGAAGGGAACCGTAAGGTTAATCATCATCTCCTCAGAAGGATGCAAAAAAGCAGAAATTAGAGACAGAAAGTGTGTATGTTCAACCCTCAGTAAGAGCATACCTCTAGCAGTAGCTTTTTCTGGCACTTCATCCAGCTAGTTTTTTAGTCTCTAAGCACGATATTGTTGTTGCGCTTGCTAGACAAGCTCTTTGTGATTGATGGAAACCCTGCTGAGTTTCATTAGTACCTCTGCACAGCCCATTGGAGTAGAAGCGTGGCAGGAGCTTTAAGATCATTGCCCAAGTATCTTCCAGTTGGTTAAACATGGGTATGGGAGTTTTAAGCTTCTTGACCTTGTAAAGCAAAGTGAAGTTGCAGTTTGGAAGGGGAAAACCCAGCAGATGAGAACTGCCACCTTCTTAAATGGCAGCTGCAGTTCTGACTTCTGTGTGAGTTAAAAAATTGTGTTTTCTTCAAGTTTGAACCCAGGAAGTTCAGGATGGAAATATTAATTTTGGATTTTCCTACTTTCTACATTCCTAATATACGTATTCCTACACATCTAACAAACCTTAATAACTCTCTATTAACACAATATCATAAGAATAGGTAGCACGTGTTACAAAAAAAGCAGGGTTATTTAACCTTTAGCCTAAAATATAAGTGGAAAATTAACTTGCAAGGAAAGACATCTCAGAGTTAGTTTTTAGTGGCGTTGCACTAAAACAAGAGTTTCTTTTTGAGGATTCTCCAGCACAAGGTTCTTGCTGGAGTTGCACGAAAATGAGCTGAGGGTTGCAACAAGGAACAACCAGGTCTAAGAGCTTACTTTAACACAGTGCAGGCCTGCACAGACCAGCTGTAGCACATGATATTTTGGGTACTGGCATGTTGGGTGAATGTCACTCCAGGAAGAGCTGAGATACTTGTGAAAACTGAGGAGCAATTGCTTCAAATGCCATACTGAGAGGCAACGCTTAGTCCTAAAGGAAGAGTGTAAGCTCTTGAATGGTCCATGAGATACCAGCTTAGGGAGGAGGAAGGGATGTTGGCTTTGATGCACCACTGATGCACTATCTTCTGGAAACTCAGACTCCTTAGCCAGTTTAGAAAGGTTTTGGAAGGTTTTAGAAAGGTGGCTGCAGTGTCTCTTCGGAAACCAGTGTATTTCCCTGAAATGAATATGAATTTTGACCTAGGTGAAGTGTGAAGACTGTTACTGGTGCAGCTGAACAGCTCATTGTGGTGTAGGAGTGTTGCACTGGGTGGCGGAAGAGATGCTTGGTTAAGGTCATGAATGACTCGGGGTATAGTTTGGATAAATCTAAGTATAAATCTATAAATACAATAAGCAGTACAAATGTAAATATATTGATTTTAAAATAATGGATACAAATATCGCTTTGGGTAAACGTAATAAATATCGTTATTACTGAAGAGCAGGTTTTGTTAGGGGTCAAGTATGTTTCTGGGTCTTGTTCAGTGCTTTGTGACCTGAGTCTTCACTGCCTTCTGTTCACTTTTGGGTCACGTTCAAGATATTTTTGACATGCACAGCGCCTCGAGCGGGACGGTACAAGGTGTGGGCGTTAGTGGGTGGCCGTGCAGGCTTGGTTTTTGCAACTGGCACGTGGTCTGCTACTTCATAGGTGTCTACTGTCATCCAGCTTTGTGTCTCGGTCTAATTGTCCTGTATTGTCATGGCACCCACGACAGTAGGGATTTGCCTTTGGGCTTAGCTTTTGGTGGGGAGCCTGTTCTTGGTGCAGATTTTGATGGAGGGAAGTGAGTGAGGCACAGTCCTTCCTTGGAAAGGCTCATTTGGATAAGGGTTGGTTGTTTCTTTTTTGTAACGCTGCAAAGAAATGTGAGAAACTCGGGCTAACACTGATATATTTACATCAGGCATAAATTATGCCTCCTTTGTAATGGATAAATAGAGTTTTTAGTAGATGCTGTCCCAAAATATGCCCAGCCAGGTGTATGTTTAGCCATGAAGCAGGGCTGGAGGGATGTGAAACATCTCCCTGGTGGGAGATATGTCCCTGAGCCATGCCTGCACAACAAAAAGTTCCCCAGTGAAAAAACGTATTTTTCCAGCTTGTTTTTTCAGGCTGGGCGAGTGGGAGTGGGAGTTGAAAGCACCAAGGAGTCCTTGCTCTGACTTTGTGTTCCTAGCAGGAGCACAATGCATGATTTGATTTCTTGCTCTTCGCATAGCTGGGATGTTTGTTTCATCCCTTAGCCTTGGCAGCTCATTATAAAATGAGCTTCTAGAGGATTTTATTTTCTTTTCCTATCGAGAACCAGAAATAGAAAAGAGGGCAAATCCCTGGCATGGCAGTGCTAACCTCTGATTTACACAAGCTCATGCTTCACCCAGGACTGCTATGTAAGCCCCTTCCTAAAGAGTGAGTCTATTTCCATCACCGTTAGTGCTTGTGTACCCCTTTCACACCTCCATAATTCTGTACATGTTGGGACAAGTGCAAGTTCAAGTTTAGGATCTTCTGACGGTATAACTTGTCAAATAAATCAGTGCTATTGGACTATGCTGAAGAAAGAGCGTTTCTGACAGGGCAAGTAGAAATCTCCCTTTCCGCATTCAAAGCATTTTGTTTTTGCTTCTGCTCTGCCATCACTGATGCTGGTGCAAAAAGGGTGTACGGGCAGGGGACGATAGGCATCTCACCCATGTCTATAGATATTTTAACATTGCTTCATGACCAAAATCCACCAAGAAGGATTAGGGAATTAATTTAATTGTAAACTCTGAAAGGAGTCCAGGGCTTGAGCTCTTGGAGTGGGGTTGTTGGTTATAACTTTCTTTCCTGATCTTCCTGGCTTCGTTTCTAATGAGAGCACAGCTTGGTACGACCAGTCCCTGGAGTTAGCAGTGTGGCTGACCCATTTAAAAGAAAAAGAAAAAAAAAAAAGGAGAAAAAAGAAAAAGAAAAAGAGGGGAAAAAAAAGGGGGGCAGAGGGGAGAAAAGTAGGGGTCTTACCCAGCAAATAACAGAAATCTCAGAAGAGCCACTTCTGCAGAAAAGCACTTAATTGCTTTCTTCTTACCCTTCACCTGTCTCTGAGCATGATCAGAAAAGAGTGGAAAGCAAGTCAATGCTTCAGCCACAGGGCAAGAAGAGTTAAACGCAGTTTGGTATTGATTCCCCACTGCGTGCACTCTTTTCAAACTCCTGTTGTACAAAACAGCTACAGAAAAGCCGGTGTCTCATACACTCCCTCTGCTGAGCTGTGGTTAATGTGGATGTGAAGGAATTGATGGATCTAAGGCATTTCTTATCCTTTTTTTTTTTTTTTTTATAATGAGAGATGGTATGAAGTACCTGAATATGCTCCATTAGTGATGGTGTTTGTTCAGCTAGGAGTATGCTGGCTGTCCAGATGCCAGATCAGCTATTCTGTTCACACCTCGGCTGTGATAAGGCATGCTATTTATAATTTGTAAGGATTTATAATTACAACACCCGTTTCCTATGGAAATGAGGTTTACACAGCTGTGCTAGCTACACACTGTATAAATTGTATAAATTGCCCCCATCCCCCCCTAGCCATTTTCGGGTTCATTAGTTTGCATCAGCCAAAGCTGATAATGAAGCAGATATCCCATAGATAAGAGGGATCGTAAAAGAAAGCTGTGGAAAGGGTCAAAAGGTAGCGGGGAGAAGGAAGCACCTGGATCTCAGCAGGGCTTGTGCTATTGTAGACACCAGAGAATCCACAGGGATGGGTGTTAGTCCCTAGGAAAGAGCTGACTCCAAATCAGTCAGACACCAGACTTCGTCAGCTCGCTTGCAGGCATCTCTGGTTTTGCCGTGCAATGACTGGATGATGTTCCCGTTGGGTTTCGGTGTTGTCTGGGCACATACGGACAGAAGGGAGCAGTCCTGGGTGCCACCACGCAGCAGCTGGTGATGGAGAATCTGGTGCAAAGAGAAGGTGGGCTGCTGGGATTTGGGCTGTGAGCAGGACCCTGGGGGGTCCTGGCAAGGACTCCCCCATCCACAGGATCAAAGCTGCTCTTGACCCAGCTGGGATGTTCCAGGTGGGTTTTGGGTGCTGGCGGAGAGCTGCCAAATGTGGCGTTACAAGCTGCTTTATGGTGAAATACTGAAATAAAGGCTTTCTTACCTGCCAGAGTTTTATTCTTCTGTCTTCTACTGTCATGCAAAAGCAAACAAGCCCTTCAGTTGTCTTGGCGAACACGGCAGCGCTCATGCATCGTTATTCAGGAGAAGCAGTTGGTGTCAAACTTGTACAGTATTGCCCCTGCCTTCAAATGCCAGCAGCTGATGAGATGTCAGGGCGAGAAAATCCTCCAACTGCAAAAAAAAAAAAAGAAAAAGAAAAGAAGCCGTAGTGGGAATTCACAAAGCCATAGCTCACCTAATGGGCTGCCTGCCATGATGAAGGGTCATGTAAATCAGCATCTTCCAGCTTATCTAATGAATATGAAAGATGAGCTAAACATTGTGGGGTTTGTAGTGACTTCTTGATTGAGAAGGAAAAGGGGTGGAGAAGAAACAAAAGTGTTTGGCTTCTCTAACGGCTTGCTTTTGTGTTTAAAAATAGTGTTAACAAATAAAAACTCTCCCCTGTGTCACCCTGTAGTGTTGCTATTAAACAGTAACAGGCTACTGATTACAGCAAAAATCTTTTCTGAACAACACATGGCTGGACTGGCAGCAAAATACAGATTCTGGTGAGAATTGATCGTTTGGCTGTGATCATCAGTAATCAAGTTACCTTAGAGGCATCTTGGAAAAGGTTGAGGCACTGCAAGACATCTTATCTAAACTGGTTAACGGCTTGGTATTTTCCAGAGGCAAGAGCTGGAGTCGGAGAACAAGAAGCTGAAAAATGACCTTAATGAGCTGAGGAAGGCTATCGCAGACCGAGCAACCCAGAACAACTCATCCAATGATATTCAGGATGGTTATAACCTCTTACTGAATCAGCTGAAATCGGCCAACGAGGAGTTGGAAGTGCGGAAGGAAGAGGTGCTCATCCTGAGGACACAGATTATGAAGGCAGCCCAGCAAAAAGAGACAGGGAAAAACATGGTAATTGAGAGGGTAATGGATTTTCTTTCCCTTTTCCCGTTCTGTTGCGGTAAATTCACTGACTGCCTGAGCGATGCCATTTCTGCTTTGGTAGGCTCTGGGTGGCAGGATGGTGTGGGGAGGTTATAGGAGGTTCTGCCTATGGATAAGTTATAGTCCATTACATCATTTGAGACAGCCCAGGACTGTACGTCCCGTGGTGGTCTGTACTGCTGTAAGGTGCTTGACCTCATACCCGATGAAGTCTAGCCAGCTCACACCAAGGAGCAGCTTCTCCAGCCCTGCACCAAGGTGTGGTGGGTGGTCTGAGATGTTCCTGGTGATGGTTTGTTACAACTGGCTTATTCTGTAAGGAAATGGGATGAGGAGAAAGAGCTTCTGGACCAGGTTCTGCTCACTTGATGCTGGTGCAGCTGTAATGTGTTTCTACTGGTGTGTAGGCAAGAAGAGAGCCTGTCCCATCACAGTCATTTGAGGGGTTTTTGTTCAGAGCCTGTGCTGATGGAAGAGTACGTTTTCTGAAAACTCTCATTTGGGCTTTTTAATTCACTACCTTATTGTTCCTTGGGGTTTTGGTATGGTTTGTATTTCAGGCCACCCCCTTGGCCCTTATCTCCCTCCCAGGTTCACTGCATCCTCCTTCCATCTCCTAATGTCTGCTGCTGTCTGTTTGCATGCGTATGAATTCGTAGAAACTCTCTAGTCTGATGGATGCCCTGAGGAAGCTCTCTTATGGATGGTTGGGAGTTGTTCGGTATCAGGAACTTTGAAAGACAGGAAGAGATGTCATGCTGCTGTGTTTTGCATGTTGTATTTAGGAAAGCATCACTACCAATGCCAGCTGGCCAAACAGTGACAAGCACATTGATCAGGAAGATGCGATTGAAGCCTACCAGGGGATGTGCGAGACAAACCGGTAAGTGTGGCCCAAATTTTTCCAGCAGCAGGAGGGGCTGGCCAAAGTGTGAGAAATGAGATCCACACCAAAATTAACAGCATGGTTCAGAGAGTTACCAACTTCTGGATTGTGTTCTGGACCTTGGGTCAAGGATGGGCCATAAAGATGGGGTCAAAGATGCATGTCTCGTGACATCAGGACCAGCGTTTGTCTTTTTTCAATTTGTTGCCATTGAATATTTCCTTTCCTGAAGTGAACTTGCTGATGAAATTTCTGCCCTTCCTGCAGTAGAGGTGATAAGATTGATTTAAACATCACCTTTTTGTCAGTAAATCAATGGGGCTCAGCGTGTTTCCTTCTGCAAGGTGTGGTTTTTGGTCACTTAAGGAATTCTGTGGATTTTCTCTTAGTTCCTTTCAACTTTCTCCTGGAGTGTGGGGAATGGTATAGGATGTAAAATCCCATTGTCAGGCACAGCTTTTACTCCCTAAACTGCATTTTTCCAGCTTGCACATGTAGGGGTGGTTAGTTTGTTTTCAGGTGTTGGTGAAGGAGTTGGGAGTCAAAGTGCGAGTTGCTGCTTTCCAAGGGCATGCATGCTTTATAAACTATCACCCTGATTTTCAGCAGTTATTTATCCAATGGCTCGTTAATCACAACCAGCTTCCCAGTTATATGGTTCCCTGTGTATTTGTTTGTGTATTGGGTTGGTTTATAAACTGTAGGCTGGAGTCAATGGCAATAAAACAGATGAAAACAAATGCTCAGGGAGCATTGGGTTATTGTATTTGTGGATATAAATCAACATTCCCTCCCCCCAGCATAAATTTGCATTTGTACTTATGCAGCTCTGTACCCAAGTGTGTCAGCATGAGAAATAAAACTGCTTTCTCTTTCTAATCTTGATCAATAAATACTTTAATGGAAAGCTTTTCTAGTGGGATTGCAATTCTGAAATGGGATTAATAAGCAAGACCCACTTTTTCTCCCACTTGTACTGCAAGAAACACTCCCATTTCTCTTTACTCTGATACTTCTCATTCTGTGGGCAGTTTCTAACCGAGTTGGATGCTCTTCCACCGGTCCAGTCCGAGTGATGTGGTAAAGCCATGGTCTGCCCATGGGTCACTTCTAGCTTGAACTCATCATGTCTTAGCTGCTTAGGCTGGGGACGGAGCATGGCTTTATTTTGGTGGGAGATAGACCTTTTATTCACTCTGTGTCTGTATAATCCAGGACTTTTAAATACAGCAGGAGGAAAACAGGAAAAACTGCCAGGTGCTGCTAACCCTGCCCACGTGGAGATTGTCTTTCTCCACACCATTCTTGGGGGAAGGCCCTTTGATGCCAGGTCAAGGGGAAATTTGAATTATAAATGCAGTGAACTCAGCTTTTTTTTCTTTTCCTTTCCCCCCCACCCTTTGCTGACTTTCAGCTGCTAAAGGGGAAAGTATTAAGTTAGTTTCCAGCTAATTTTCTGCTTCGATAACTGAATGTAAAGCTAGGTAGGCTCTTTGTTCCCTGTTTCAGTTCTTGGGATCTTTCTTTCAAGCCTGTTTGATCTTGGTGGAAATGTAGAGCCAACAAAAGACCAGGTGATGATGTTAGAGATAATAACCTGGAAGCTCAAAGCACATCAGGCTTAGTCTTTGAAATTAACTTCTGTGATTAACTTCCAAGTGATTTCTGTAGAGTATGTGGCTTTTTTTTCTGCTGGGTAAGTCCCACCTGCAGCTGCGAGTGTTAAGTGAAGGGCTGATGCTGGCTTCATGTGGAGGATGCTTTTGCGGCTGGAAGAGGCCATCACAAGGAAAAGGTTCATATCTCTCCTTACCACTCTCCAATGTGTCTCTTCTTATCACTGCTTTCCACTCTGTCGTATATCTAATCTGTGATGTGCATTAGTTTTTCATTTAATTAAAAAAAAAAAAAAAAAGGCAGCATATCTGTGTTTGAAAATGAAATGCCCCTTCTTTATTAAGAGATGATAATTATCTGAAGATGCTAAAATTAACATCTCTGGGGTTTGGTATGCGTTCACCTCCTTTAAGCTACTTGGAGGAAGGGAGGGAGGCATTTGGGCAGGAATTTCTCTCCCTTTCATGGAGGCAGTTTGCCAACTGCAGGTTGCCAGCCGCTCCACCAGACCCCTACCTCCAAGATAAGGATAAAGGAGAGATGAGGCTGAGTCATGCCCTTTCAACTCCTTTCAGCCTTAGTTGAGAGAAATATTTACCCAGCATTTTAGGAAATTATTTTGGCACGTACTAATTAATCTAATTAGCTTGAAAGGACCCCTATTGACTTGTAATGTCTTGGTCAATATGAACTTCTGGGAGAAGGGGATCTCAATGATTTCTGAGTCAGTGCTGTGTTGATGGATGCAGGCTGAATGCTTATTTCCCAGGGCAGTTTTATCTTAGTATAATGGCACCCTCTTGAGCTGCTTTCTTCATTTACCACAGTGCATATGATGAAAAAAGGAAGGAAAGCTGTTTTTCAAATGAAGTTATCCAGGAAAATGCATCTCTTAAAATGCTGCTGATCGTGTGAAATTTCCCAGGTTACTGACGTGTAATAAACAGTGAGGATCCTTCCTGGTTTTGGGGTTTTTTTTCTTGGTTTTCAGTGCCTAAGTACATGTTCTGTTGAGATTATCTGAACAAAAAAACCCACCTTACTAAGAAATTTACCCAAATCAGACCAAGAAATCTCCCTGTATCTGTCAGCCTACAGGCCCTTTTGGAAACCTGCCATGTATGGGGTAAAAACAAGGTTTTAATTTAAATTCATACATATGGCTTTAACAGATGAATTTGCCAAATGTTAATGCCTGAACCGTTTTGCTACTTTTGAGAAATGCCGTGCTCGTACACCAGGATGGAAGGGATGTATCAGTTGTCGGCAGTGGTGAGACACTTCTCGAGTCCTTTTGTGGTAGTGCTGCACCGCCACAGTTCTCACTGCTTTCCTCGTGTGAAAATTTGCTATAGAAAACTTGTACTTTTCCCTTTAAATATGCAGCACTTTCCTTGCCAGGGAATGGCATCTGCTGCACCTCTTTTCAAAATACAAGATGCATGTTGGCTTGGTTCTTTTTTATTCTGAAAGATTAATAGTATGCTAAGCAGGTTTTGTTGTTGTTTTTATTATTATTTCCAAAAAAGAAAAACTGTTTTCTAACTCACATCAAAGCCAAGTAAAATCTTGCTGTAGCAATTGTTCCTGGTCAGGTTGACCAGCTCCCATCACTCATTTGTAATGTGTTCAACACCTCATTAAGGAAGATAAATTAGTTTCCTCCCTTTTATAACTTTAAAAAACAAACAAACAAACAAAAAACCAAACCCAAACCACCTGTTAAAAGGAAACTTTTAATGTTAAAGTGAGATGAGACTTTTCTGGGCATTCTACTGCCTGGATGGGTACGGAGAAGATTGGATCTCCTATGGGTGCTAGGAAACAAACATCCAAGGGGTGTTTGGACTGAAGGTTGCTCCAAGGAAGGGCTGATGTGTTTGACTTGATGATTGAGGGGACCCCCCGACTGAAGTAGAAGGAAGAGAATTTATTTTACACCAGTGGAAACTGCTGCAGAAGGAAGGAAATGGAGAAACTTGTCTTAAAAATATCTTATTAGTGAGATGTGCCAGAGCGCAGAAGGTCTGGAAGGGGTGTGAGCTGTTCAAGCTGTCAGGATGCAAAGAACAGTGGGATCAGGTTATGTTTGCACTGTGGGTTGGAAGTGCATATGGGCTGTTCCAGCTCAAAAATAGTTAATTTTTTTTTTTTTTTTTTTGTGGGGGGGAAGCAAGGAAGCCTGTTGGGAGCTGCTAAGAATCACTCTGCTTTTCATTTTACCCCATCTGTGTTTGGACAGCTCTTCCTTACCCCTTGTGCTGACTTCTCTCTCATTTATCTCTCATGGTCCTTGTTTTTCCTCCCTGGTTTTTTAGCGTAAGGTTTTAATGAGGATTTGAGCTAGCTGATGTGGTGCGGGCTTGCCAGCTTTTTCCTTGCAATTAAATGGGAAACAGTTTAGTCTTACAGAAATGAAAACTCAGGCTCTGATCTCCAGGAGTTGGGCTTTTTGGTAAAAACAATAACATCTCAGGAGTGATTATAACTTGCTAGGAGGTTGGACTGGGTGATCTGTGATGATCCCTTCTGACCTGAATGATTTTGGGTTCCTGTGTTGGCCACGGTGGGTTGGGGAGGATGTGTTTCACGGCTGGGGAGGGAGGAGAAGCTCCACTAGCAGCCCTGGGTGTCGTAGGAGGCACAACCAAGACACGGTGGAAAAGGAAATACAATGTAATGAAAGCGTGCTTTAAAAAAATAAAATTAAATTAATGAGGGTTCGGCACCTTTCCCCCTTCTATTGCAATTGACCTTTTGTCTTTCTCTGTCCTCTTGTTTCCTTTTTCTGTCCTTTATTTCTAGCAAGACTGAGGACTGGGGGTATCTCAATGAAGATGGAGAGCTCGGCTTGGCTTATCAAGGTTTAAAGCAAGTTGCCAGGTCAAATGCTTTGCTTTTCTCCACTGCTGCTTCTCCCCTCTCTCCCTTTTGCTTGCCCTTTTGTTTCTTTCTCTTCCTCTGCTGTTGTCCTCTATAGGACCCATTGTCCTCTCTGGGAGCAACCAGAGGTAGAATATCCAAACTGGAGGAATTGAGACCCTCCTTTAATTTTCAGAGGAGTCGTTGCGATTCTAATTGGGCATTGCTGATGGTGGTTGTTGTCGCTAATGCCTGAGCTGTGATTCAGTAAGAATTATGTTACATTAACGGGAAATTGTGTGATAAAGGTGTTGGGAAGCTGTAATCTCCAGGAAGCCAAAACAAACAAACAAAAACATTTTAGATATTATTTTTTTTTTCCCCTAATTGCACTAAGATAGTGTTTTCTCCCAGTCCTTGACATGTCAGAAGTGGAGTCCCTGTGCTTGTATTGCAACCCTGTCTGCTTTGCATGCTACTGGGGATTGTGCGCTCCCATCCACACATTGCCTATAGGTACAAGGAGGAAGGTGGGTTGTGGACACCCAGTGCTATCCTGCCACAGCTCTCCCTGTGTCCTGCTCTGATCGGCAAATATCTCAGCGGGACACACCAGGGCTGTACCTGCAACCTCCATATCTCCTGGAGATGCTGGTGAATCTGTAATGATCTCTCATCTCCAAGCTGATGAACGTTTAGAAACACAAATGGAGATTAAAGCAAGGCAGAAGGACTCCTGGATTCTTCTCCCGGTGCAAGGTGGTGCTTGGAAAAGCTGATAATTAAATGTTAATCAGTCTGTGCTCTCCTGCAGGGTGGTTATGAGGCTCCAATATATATATGATTTTTAAAACAAGATGAAATGAGCTGATTAAGGACATTATAGAGAGGAAAAATTAAAATAAACTTTTGTATCAAGTAGTCTAAAGCAGTCACATCTAGAGGGATCAGAGTAAAACCAGACAATAACAGGGATGATTAATTTGTTTTTCAAAGCAATGTAGGAACCCAAGTTTGTAGAAGGAGCGTGTTTTTCTGAGGGCGGCTCACGGTTAATCCGAACCCACGTGAAGAAATAAAATGAAAATTAAGTACTTAATACTTATTTCGTGGTGGGCCTGTATTTTCCAAGCCTATTAAGAATATAACTCCTGACAACATGATTATGAGGCTGAGTGTATTATTGGCCACGTTTCTATAGCTGGAAAATATCCTCTTCTTACTTTTGCTAGAAAATGGGAGTAGAGATTGGGTTATTTAGATCTTGTAAAAACGACAACAAAAAACCAAACTGGGAAACGATTAATGCTTTTCATCCAGAAATCTTCCACAGAAAGCATGCGTTCTTTTATACAAGCCTTAAAAAACCAAACCACAAAACAACAAAAAACCCCTTCCTGCTTAACAGTTCACAGGTGTGAATGTCCACAAATTTCCCAGTGGACCCAACAGAGTTGTAGCTTTTTTCCCCACTGGCACAGCTCCATGTCTGTGCATGTCCTGGGTAAATGCTAAGCTATTGACACCAGTATCTTCCTCGTCTTTGAGGATTGCTGTTTGGATCCGATGCCAGAGGAGATGAAGCCCCTGAGCCCGGTGTGTGGCTGTCCGTAGCTCTGCCCAGAAGAGCACATCCACGAGTTACAGCTCAGGACATGGGCTTGGACATCCCTCTGGGTCATTCCTCCTCTTTGCCCCCATCACCCTGTGTAGTCTGGGACTAATACTTTGCAGTTTGTGGCTTGATATCCTTTTCTCGGAGTCCTCATCCCTTCTGGAGTCACTTATTTCAGGCTTCTGGAGAGAGCTGGTGGGCTAACGAGATTTCCATTTAGCAGAGGGTAGGGAATACCCTTAAAAAAATCAGTTATTGTGTCGCTTGCGAGGTTTGTCAACATCCCCATGAGCATGGGTGTGTGCAGGAGAGGAAGTTAACATCTCGGTCATGAATCATTCTTCCACTGGATTAATGAAGGCATTCTAGTTTTAGCAAATAGCCGGCTAATGGACTAAATAAATGTCTTGCCCTTTAGCTCAGCATTTCCCCTCACCCCAGGGTTGTCCTTGTGCACAGGGCTCAGGGCAGGGCTGGAAGGAGACCTGCTGTAGGGAATGGGGGTAGGAGACGGTGGCAGGACAAATCACTGGAGAAAAAGTTGGATACCCACCGAAAAGTGGGAGAAGGGCTGGTTTGGGTGACTTCTGTCAGCTGTGTATCATGGTGTTAGTATTTCTATGTTGTGGAGTACAAGGAAGTAAGTCTTTTTGCCCCTGCTTAAGAGTCCTGATGAAGTCAGGAGTGATGATGAATGCTGAGAGCAGGAACTGATCACGGTGACAGAGAATTTGCCTTCTGCATAGTTTTCTGCAGGTAGTTTATGAATTAAAATTGAGATATATCTGAATATACTTCTTCTTAAGCAAAGATAAATAGCAGCTCTACAAACAGCTAGAAGGAATGAAGCGTTTCAGCTTCTTTCTGCCTTGAAATTCCCAGCAGTAGCAAAGCTGTGGTAGTCCAGCCAAATGGAGTCATTTGCAACACAGTTCAGTTTTCAAGAGTAAGAACTGATGTTTGAAAGCGGGTGAGCGCAAGAACAAATGCCCTTCAAGCTGAGCTTTTGAAAAAAAACCTGCAGGTGTTGATCTGCACTGCTTTCGTGCCATGCATTTGCTTTTTGCCAATGGGAAGAGTAAATTTTGTGATACAGTTACAGAAAAAAGGGAGCTCTTGGATTTTTTTGTTCCCTTTTATTTTTTTTAAAAAAACAACCAACCTTTTGATCTCATGTCTCTAATTTCAAAAGTATTTAATCTGTAGTACAGCAAATGACAGACTAATATGGCAATAATAGCTATAAGCAGGCCTTTGCATGTGTCAGTTTTGTAGGGAGGTTGACTGGGAACATCTCCCAAGCTCGCTGACGTTGAAGGATCTAAACTCAAATGGTGATTATGATGTGGTCCTTTTCTCAGGTTGCTGGAAGCACAACTCCAGGATCAGAGGAGAGAGCATGAGGATGAGGTAGAAGCTCTGAAAAACCAGGTGGATGCAATGAAAGAAGAGCTGGAGAAACAGCAGCAGGCTTTCCTGCAGACCCTGCAGCTGTCTCCGGAGGCCCAGGTGGAGTTTGGACTTCAGCAAGAAATTACCCGTCTCACCAATGAAAATCTGGTAAGAAGCTGTACTGAAAACACAGCCTAAGGAAGAGGGGAAAAGAAACGGGTTGAGAGAAAAGAGATAGGAAATGGGGAGGGGAGGGGAAGGCATGGGGTCTCTTCCACCTAAACTCTCTGCAGGATCCTTCAGCATCTTCTACTGGTGCATTTGAGAGTGTTGCTACTTGGCTTTGAGCTGTTGTTCAGTGGCTAGGACTCTTGTGACTTCCTTGGTACTTTTTTTTTTTTTAAGCCTGCTTACTTTGTGGCTCTGCCTACCAAATGACATTGCTGAAGTCGCTGGGGACCCCATCCTCTTTAATTATGTACAAAGACAACACAATCCTTTCTTCTTATTTGCCTTTATCTGGGACGTGGGGGGCAGTTGCCACTCTGAAGAGTTATCCTGGCTGATCATAAATTTTCCTTTTCTCACCTCCTCTATCTATGTGCAAAGTGAATGTGGGGTGAATATTGGCCCCTCCTAAATTCAGGTGAGGGCTTTTTTGCCTTTCTCAACAACTCTAGTATCTAAATAGTGTTGGAACCATTTAAATATGATTAACAGCCAGGAGTAAAAATGCTTCTGGGGGTGTGTTGTGAGTATTGCCTCCTGTGTAGGCTACTTCTAGAAAAAGCAGGCACGCAACATCCACAGTCTTTGCAGTGTAGGTAAGGGTCTCGCTGAGCAATCCAGAAATAACACGGCTGCTCTTCTACCAGGATGCTCGCACCGTGCAGTAGTGGTGCATAGACCAGGCTGCCAAGTGATTCCAGCCTCAGACTCGGCCGAAATGAGTTGTTCTTGGGTTTAAATTTTTTTTTTTAAACCCAATGCATCTTCTGTTTTTCAGGATCTTAAAGAATTGCTAGAGAAGTTAGAAAAGAATGAAAAGAAGCTGAAGAAGCAGCTGAAGATTTACATGAAGAAAGTCCAGGATTTTGAAGGTGACTTGGCTGTTGGTAGACATTGGGGTGGGGAACAACACTCTGGTTTCCCTTCTTTGGCCAGCCTTGGAGAGCTGCAGGTTTTTCTCTTTTTCTTTCTATTAAAGTAAGATTTTGCTCGTTCTGGGCACTGAACTAGCAGCAAGCTCATCATTGGCATGACAGCAGGGAACTGAGAGTCCAAATGAAGGTCCTGGGTCATCCTTAGGCTGTCTTTGAGCAAGTACAGCTATGCTGCTGTAGCTTTAGCTTGTTAATGTGGTTGAACGTGGCAAATTTGGAAGAGTGTCCGCAAAGTGATGGAGGGCAAGTGCTTGTTAGAGGTGTTGGTCTGACGCTTGGTATACCAGGGTCAGGGGGTATTTAAAGAACCCTTTTTGCTTTCATTGCTGTCAGTGCAGTGACTCAAGCAGAGATATAGAGAGGAGACCAGTGGCTAGCAGGCAACTGCTCTGATCAGGCAATTTTGAGGCGGAATTAAGACCCCTTAGGATTAAAATATATATGTGTATTCTACTTGATCAGAAAACACCACAAATATGACATCTGTGTTGTATGGAAGGAGCTTCCCATTCTCTGGAGGTGCCATGATAAATCACATAACCTTGTTCTCATGAGCTAATTTCTGAAAACGAGGCATTAAGTGAAATTAAGCTGAATAACTGGAGGGTTTCCATGGCTAGCAAGGCTGGTCTCTGTCAGTGTAATTTGCATGCAGCAGGCTGCTGTTTACTGCAGTACTTGCACACTGGTCTCTCCTGTTTTATTAAACTTTTATAGAAGCACAACGCTCAATGGTGTGCCAGTGTGGTTCTTAAGCTTTACAGCCAGGCAGAAGATGTGATGCTTAGGTGTTTTTTCATTGCCTGGCTATTTTTTTTTTCCCTTCTGTGAAAATGATACACTAAAAATCTTCCCGTAGGGTTACTGCCTTCTAGCTTCTGGCTCCTTGGAAAATGAAAAATGACTTCATCTTTTCCTCTTTAGGTCCAACTTTTGCACTTTCTTTCATTCGGAGTTAGTACTACTGCTGACTGGCAATTCAAGACCTGGTTCTTTATATTCTTCTAAGTCTGTTGAAGCTGATGACATTATTGGAAATTTAATATATAATGCTTTGACTTGGTCTCTGCTGTAAGGCCAATGGAGGACATGAATAGCTGTCAACCATCAGGTGCCACCTTTCATACTCTTTTCTCTTCACAGCATCACCAGTCACGGTACCGGCGGAGAGGAGGCAGCATGAGCGTAACATGCAAGTTGTCGTCCAGAGGAAGGAGAAAGATTTTCAGGGCATGCTGGAATATTATAAAGAAGATGAGCCACTCCTCATCCGAAACCTTGTTACAGGTGAGGAACTTGCTTTGCTCCTGCACCTGGCTCCTTCTTCTCTTGCCTGGGAGATCTCAAGATAGGCAAAAAGTCTTCTCAAATTAATTCCTTCTGGGGCTGCATGTTTGTGGTGATGGCAGTTTTGGTAGGTAAAGCGGTGCAGTACTAAGCAGGTAGACCAGCATGAGTGGAATCCTTAGGGACAGCAAAAAATGGAAAATGCAAAAAGGAGGCTGTAGTTTTTAGAGCAGGCAGTAACTTGCTGGGCTTCATACGATGTGGTAGTAGATGGGGAGGGGATAGCAAAGGCTAGACCATGGGGCTTTTGCACAGCAATGCAACAAAGGCAGTTTGGTTTATGAGATAATAACAGACTTGTGAGCTCTTTTACGCTGGAAGGTCTGATCAAAATTGTTGCAGCATCCCCTTATTCAATGCTGTTAAAGAAGTCATGCTTCCCTGGCTAAGTGTTAGTATTTACCATCACTCCCTAAGCCCAGCAGAGTCTAGTGAGGATCTAAGAAGTGTTCAAAGAGCAGTGCTACCCCATTGCTGTGGTCTTTGAAGTTCTCCTAATGGGACAGGCTCTTCTCTAGAGGCTGCAAATTCCCACAACTGCCATTAGGACTCAGTATCTTGAGGGCAAGAGTGATTTACTATGTCATGAATTTAGAGGGGGTGGTGGTTTATAACCTGTGAGAGGTATTCCTGAAAGCTTCAGGGAGCTTTTCTAAGATTATTTGTGTGCTATTCGGGTAGGCTTTTACATGGCAAAGATTTAGTGCTACCTGTGCATCCGTACGGTGTAATGGGATAGTGTCACAAACTTCAGCGCGGACAGTGCTGCCCTCCTGAGCCCTAGTGCTGCAGCTCTTCTGCTTTGGCTGGCTCCAGCAGGTCTATCTGTCCTGCAGTTGGACCTCTGGTTCTGTGTCTGTGCTGCAGGGAGGGATGCAAGTTGCAGAGCTGAAATCTCAGCTTCCCCAAGGCTGCGGGGAGAGGGGTTTGCCTGGGTACATCTCCAGCTTTGGTGTTCCTGGCTTCACCTGGCAGTTGGTGAATTTTAAGAGGATTTTTTTCGTTTAAAAAAAAAAAAAAAAAACCACCAACCCAAACCTTCTAGATCTCAAGCCCCAGGCAGTGTCTGCTACTGTTCCCTGCCTTCCTGCTTACATCCTCTACATGTGCATCAGACATGCGGATTACATCAACGATGACCAGAAAGTGCACTCCTTGCTCACCTCCACCATCAATGGGATTAAGAAGGTGCTGAAGGTAGGTGTCTGTTTTCTCTTGTCTTGGGGTTCAGGTGGTGTATGATGGTAATAACCATGTCAAAGTGTGTGATATTCAGCACTCGTAGTGATTTTCAAATCCACTCACTCTCCTAGCTTCCCTTTTTAGAAGAACAAGGAGAATTATGATCTTAGCAATAAAATTGCTTGCATTTACAGATTATAAAAACAAATGTTTGCAGGGAACAAATGGCTAATACTGCCCATCTGCAGAGAGACAGCTTCCTGAATTTAGGTGGGGAAACTCAAAATCACACTGTCTCTCTATGCCAGCATCCCCCACCGAAGAGGGGGGTCTCACATGTTTTAATTTTGCTCCTCCAGAAACACAACGATGATTTTCAGATGACATCGTTTTGGCTGGCCAATACGTGTCGCCTCCTGCACTGTTTAAAGCAGTACAGCGGAGATGCGGTAAGAAACTCATCGCTGATCTAGAGTGTGTTGGCATTCCTTCAGGAACGGTTGGTCTTCAGGTCTCCTGGGTCTAGTGGCTTCCCTCTGGCTATGACATGGGCTCATCTCTGACTTTCCTTGCTTGTTAATTGGATATAACATTTGGCAGCTTCTAGAGTCATGGAATAGTTTGGGTTGGAAGGAATCTTTGAAGGTCATCTCGTCCAGGCCCCCTGCCATGAGCAGGGACATCTTCCACTAGATCATTCCTGACCTGGAATGTTCCCAGGGATGGGGCATCTACCACCTTTCTGGGCAACCTGCGCCAGTGCCTCACCACCCTCATCGTAAAATATTTCTTCCTTATATCTCATCTGAACTAGACCCGAGGTTCATGGGGCATTGCAGCAAGACAGGACATTTGAGAGCTGAAACCAGGACACAACACAACAGAATATTTTGAATTTCATAGCCAACCATGCGCTTTGATTTGTCTGAACAGGGGCTTTCTTTCTGGAAGGCTGTTCCCCTGGTTTTAGTAGGTCCCACAATTTTTCACTAAGCAAGATTTTCAGAGGAAAACTGTTCCAAATGTTGCAGTTTTATTCTGCACATTTCTACTGATTTTTTTTTTTTCCTGTTCTGTTCAACTAGTTCAAAATAACCACACTTGGAGACAACAAAAATTCATAATTATAATGTAAGATTTGGGAAGGAAATCCTCTCATTTCTTGCCACCTCAGTAATGTTTCATAAGTTAAAATAAGTTTTATTTTAGCCAATCTCTTCTGACAAAGTCAGATTATCACAGTCCTCTTAGTACATTACATGCTGCCATCCTTATAGCCATGTGTTCTGGGTATTAAAAGTTTCAACAGAGCCAAAGTATATCGTTTCTCATTTAGTCTTGATTTGTGTTAGATATATTGAGTAGTCAAGCTTTAAGAATAAAGAAAAAAATTTTCATGGAATCAAATAAACTATTTGGATCATTCACAAGATAATGACTGGTGTGTGAAATCTTGGTGCTGGACTTTCAAGATTTAAATCGAAAAGAAAAATAGTTTAGATCATACTTACTAATAGTTATGCTCCTGTTTGCCCTCTTCTGCCTGGATAACAATGTTACATTTAAAGAAAATCCTCCCTAGAAAACCAGCAGGGTAAAAAAAACCCCGACAAACCCAAACTTAAATTTCACATCCTTTGCTTTGATTTACTGTGTTAAATGAACCAGTTATTTGCAAATTCAGTTGATAATTTGGTGCAAAAAACAGAAGGGAAAAATTGTTCTGAGCAGTTGCCAAAATACTGTTATCTTTAGCTTGAAATCCAAGCTATTTTTAAGAAAATGGGTTTAAAAGAAAATCCCAAACTAAATGCAATTTTGCAGCGCAAGGAGCACAACAGTTTTTCATTGGTCGGGAAAATGGAGAAATTCTGAAGTCAGCTCAAATTGTACATGTTGTATTTTTAACCTTTGCTAGTCAGCAAACAACAAAAGAAGTTGTTGCATAGTTCTCATTTTGACACCAAATTGATAAGACCGTGTGAACAGGCAATTAAATTAATTAATGTGTTAATTAGAAAATTAAGTTAGATCATATTTGCTTCTGCCAGCAAAACTGACGTTAATGTCTGAGCCCAGAACTCAGGGCTACAGCATCTATTTGCAGGATCTGAGATCAGCTGCTTCTCCATCAAAAGGCAGGGAATAAATTCAGTTACTTGGAGAGATTTCTGAACTTCACATCAGCTTAAAATGTTGTCAAAGCATATAGCATGTGTGGGGTTTTTTTTCCCTAAAATATTAATCTCAAGATGTGTGGTTTCCCATAAATAATTGCGACTCACAGGGATAAACAAATCGCTAAAAAAAGTTGCTCAGGGACTGAAATGTCTTTCTCTAGTTCATATATGTTGCAGTTAATACAGATGTTGCTCCTTGCTAAAGTTAAAATGAAAAACTTATCGCTTAATGATGCTTTTCTTCAAAAAGCAGCCCTCTAGTAATAATTTATGAACAAATGGCTAAGTAAATCAAAGTAAATCAAAGGTGATATATGAGTCTTGATCTTTTCTATAATAGACTAAGAATGTACTTTGGTAACATATCTGGATATCTTGTATTCTAAGGTGTTTTTTTTAATGCAGTGATTTTACTGGACTATAAATAGGTGGAATAATGAAACCAGGTATCTTAATTTCCTTCTGTTCAGGGTTTCATGACACAAAACACACCTAAGCAGAACGAGCACTGTCTGAAGAACTTTGACCTGACCGAATACCGGCAGGTGCTGAGCCACCTCTCTATCCAGATTTATCAGCAGCTCATCAAGATAGCAGAGGGTATACTCCAACCCATGATCGGTAAGTTCACCGCACATTAGCTTTTAGGAGCGTTTTTTTTTCTTTTCAGGAATTATCTACTCTGAGTGTTTTTCAGACCTTTGTGTGGTGCTAGCATGACTTGTCTCCAAAGGAAAAGCCTGTAGTTGACAAAGAGGCATATGTTACAAAAAGAGTCTTGGTTTGGAGCAGGTCCTCTTGTTAGCAGTGACTTGGAGTTAGGGAGACAGACCTGGATGAGTTTTTTTATTTTCCCCCATGATAGAAACTAATAGGCATGAGTGGTTTTTTCCCCCATGATAGAAGATACCTCCTTCTTTTCTGCTGGGGAGGTAGTGACAGAGGTGAGGTGGTGCTGGTGGGTCCATAGCAACAGCATTCCCCTCCAGACCAGGTTCGTGGTTAAGCTTTTTACGGGTGGAAATGTGCGTTATGAGGGAGGAGGAGAACTGGGAAGAAGAAAAAGAAACTAATGAAGACCTTGTTTTGCAAGGGTGAGTCAGTATGAGAAGAGTTGCCTCCTCAGCTAAAGCTGTCCTCCTCCTTGCTAAGCTAATTGAGGGGCTGTTCTCAGTGCTTTATATTTTTCTAGCTGCTGGTGTTTTCCTTTGGCTCCCAGCCTGGACTCCTCTGTATCTGGGACTCTTTCTCTTTGCCCTCCAAATGTCATTGCACAAATCCTGGCTGTATCTGACGGCATCGCTGCCTACCATCGCTGCATGTTCCTCCGGCTCCTTGCAGGAAGTTGTCCGTTCCTCTATCAGGCTGTTAGAATTTTATTACTTTTAATCTATCTTCATTTCTCTCAATACTTTGAGCCAATTAATCACTTTAACTGCAGAATTTAAGGCTCTCTGGTGGGTATAGAGGGAGAATTGATTACAGGTCAAAGGAGTAGCTGTTCCCTGTCTCTGCAGTGTGGTAAGTGATTTCTGTGTAGTAACACCAAGGAAAAAAAAGTGTAATCCTACAGATATTTTGTGTGCTTCAACAATTTCGTATTATCACAGTAAACTAGCAATTCATGGGCCTGTCCTGCTTTCAGAGCTCTCGGCATCCATCATGTTGCGTCACTGAGACTGCTGCATGTTTATGACTGCTCACAGAGGGGTTCTTACCTCTAGTGACCAGTAGGTGGATGCAGACTTTTTTTAGCTCTTCCCCCCCCCCCCCCCCCCCCCCCGTTTTTCAGTGTCTGCGGTGTTGGAAAATGAGAGTATCCAGGGGCTTTCTGGTGTCAAACCGATGGGCTACAGGAATCGCTCCTCCAGCATGGCAGATGGCGACAGCTCCTACAGCCTAGACGCAATCATTCGCCAGCTGAACACGTTCCACAGCATCATGTGTGACCAGGGTCTGGACCCAGAGATCGTGCAGCAGGTCTTCAAGCAGCTCTTCTACATGATCAACGCGGTTGCCCTGAACAACCTCCTGCTGAGGAAGGATGTCTGCTCGTGGAGCACGGGCATGCAGCTAAGGTGGGACGGGAGCTTGGGGCGGAGGTGTACCTGCTTAAGGAAGTTTTGTTAACTTCATAAGGTGGTGGAAAATAGGAAAATAAAATGCAACGGTGTAAGTAAGGGGAGAAACTGTTTGGATTCAGCAGGAGGCTGATGCAGTGGCAGTTAAAGCTAACCCCCAGTGAGTAGTGCCTGTGCAGTGCAGTTTGCTGTGCAGTTTGTGAATTAAATGTATGGTACAGTACTTATCTCTGGGGTGGCCTTTCCCCAGCTTTTCCTCACCCAGCCTGAGTGGGAAGGTTGTACAGCCCAAAGACTACACCAGGTGACGTTGGATGGATTGAACACTGGGATGGAGAAGTCTCCGTGGTTCTCTCCTGCTGCCGTGTCTGCTGGTTTTAATGTAGGAAGTGTTGTAGTGTCAAACGCTCCAGTTCTGCAGGTGGATCTTAAAGCCAAACCCCTGTTGCTGTGTGCAGTGCCTCTGGCCTCTCATGAGCTGCAGGCAAGTGGCAGCACGGATATCTGCTGGGCTGGGTTCGAGGGCGCGCGTGCCTCATCGCCGTCTTAGTATGGTGTTGTAATAAGGACTGAAATTTGAAATGACAGCTAGTGCGAACCTGCCAGAAAGGGCTCATGAATATTTATCAGCCCTGGCATAAATCTATCAACTTGCTTCTCGGTGTAAATGATTTAAACCTTGCTTTTGCTACCCTCTCCCCTTCCCACAGTGGATCCTTTGCATGCTCCCTTTGAGCCTGGGAGTGGGCACAGGCAAAGGCATTTTTTGTGTAGATAATTTTCAGAGGTACTTGGGTACCTTGCAGGATTTTGTTAGCATTTAAAAGCTTGTTAAAAGCTTAATTTTAATTGACTTTTGAAACTTGAACAAATCTGAATGGTGTAGAAAAGCACATCCCTTGTGCTGTTCAGCTGTTACATGGCTCATCTGTTTCTAAGGTACATAGAGTATAAGTTTTGCTTTGAGCTGTTGAGTATTAAGCTTTGGTCTGGTTGTCTCTTGCCATGTGTATCACAAATATGCATCACAAAAAGCCACACGTACCAGTGCTGCAACACACCTTGAGTCTCGTAGAGGATTTTTGAGATGCTACGTCTTATCTCTTGGCACTCAGCTCACATCTTGTCTTGGTTGCTTACCCAGGTTTAATATAAGCCAGCTGGAGGAATGGCTGCGTGGGAAGAATCTGCAGCAGAGTGGAGCAGCACAAACTTTGGAGCCCTTGATTCAAGCAGCACAGCTTCTGCAGCTGAAAAAGAAAACCTCGGAAGATGCTGAGGCCATCTGCTCCTTGTGCACATCGCTCACGACCCAGCAGGTAGAGAGCAGGGCAGAGACTTACACCAGAGGCTACTGATAATTAAAGGAGTGGGAAAGGGTGGTCAGTGTGCCATTCCCACCACGGGGACAACTTGTCCTTTTCAAAACTGATGTTAGGTACCTAACCCCTGTCAGAGACAGTCGCCACGGTGGCTCCTTTCTTACAGTGCCACTGATGGTGCTGGAGCTCCAGAAATCCACAAAGATGAAACCCAGCCCTGAGGAGTTCATGACATAAGTCAGACACTCGGGATTTTAAACCTACCTGTTGTCTTTTGCCAGGGCCTAATCTGGTTAGGTCTGCCGGATGCCCACCCAAGATTTGGAGTGGGAGGTTGAGAATTGCCCACCTAGGCTGGCTGCATCCGACCTTAAACTCCATTCAAAGAGGATATAAACTCATGTTTTTTGCTGCTGGATTGCCTGGCCTTCATTTGGTAATGCCGAAGGAAGGGAGAAGTGAGAGGTGTGAGCTGATCTCCAGTGGTTCTTGGAGATCCTTTCTCCTCTATCTCCATCTCCCTGTCTTGAATGTGTGTTCCTGAGAGAAGCCAAGGAAGGAGCAGGAGTGAGGGAGCATCGGGACAGGTGTTGTAGAGGTGACATCAGAAGTAATGGGAAGCGGTCACCCGTGTCACCATGTGCCAACCGAGTCGAGTCCCTGTATAAACCTGTTGTTCAAGTCTATTCCCAATTTACAAATGCTGCCATAAGAAGTGACTTCGAGAGGTCCATAGAAGCTTACCATACCTTAGAGCAGGCAAAGGAACACCAGGATGATACTTGTGCTACTTCTGCTTCTCAGTAGTGTCATGGAAGACTTATTATGGCTATATCAAGACAAACTGTTAGTAGTGCTTTGTATTCTGGAAAAGTTTAGCTTCTTTTAACTGCCTGTAATCCTATTTTGTTTTCAACAGATTGTAAAGATACTTAATCTCTACACTCCTGTGAATGAGTTTGAAGAACGCGTGACAGTAGCTTTCATACGAGACATACAGGTAAATCAAAGGGCTGTGAAGTGGAGGAGTTAGTACTAATGACATCTGTATTAAATCATTACTAACTCTGGCATTTTGTAGTAGGCATGCTGCTGCATGTTGTCCTGGATTTAGCGCGCTGCGTGTGCACATGCTTACTTGCAACGTACAGCTGCAGGGATAACCAGGCTGTTAATCACAAAGAGTGCCTAAGTTTCCAGCTCAGCTAATCCAATGCTCTTTAGCAGCAACGCAACGCAGAAGTAAGGTTGCAGGAGTCAGCGAAGCATCGGTGAAATGGAGTTATTTCTGAGATACAAGGCAGAGATTGGCAACTAAAGGAAAAATAAATAAAAGAAAACTGAACATCTTTTAATGCTCGCAAGGAGGAGGGAGGAAAAGGAAACAAATGCATTCAACTACTCTTAGAATATGTCTCCATTGCTGAGTGGTTGAATCAAAAGTGGTCTGCTGGTATCACGGAGCGCTGCTCTTGCTGTGTGAGGGCGTCATGTTGTTTCCAAGTCCCGTGTCTTGCTTCGTGGTCATGTAGAAAACATAGCCAGGTTCTTCTGAAGCAGTGTTTCCTACGGTCTATGTGGAAGTTGCTGTAAATATTTGCTCAGAGGATGGCTGCTGCAATAGGGAACAAAATAGTTCTCTCTGTTTTTTTGCAATATTGCTAAAATTGTGTACATTCTCAAATTTTTTATGTTAAACATGGCAAATGCAAAGAAACAGCAAAAACTGATACTAAATTTGTTTTCTTCTCCCACAACTCATAGATGCACTTGCAAGAGCGAAATGACCCTCCGCAGCTGCTGTTAGACTTCAAGCACATGTTCCCAGTTTTGTTCCCCTTCAACCCATCTTCCATAACCATGGACTCTATTCATCTCCCTGCTTCTCTCAACTTGGAATTTCTCCATAAAGTCTGAAGAAAGTACAAATAAGCCCACCTCTCCTACCCAGAGACCTCCAGCAAAGAAAGAAAAATCACAAAAGGAATTTAAGGAGCTCTTTAAATATGGACCAAACAGGTTTATGGAAGAACCAATACACAGTAATAAATGGATGCTAAACTGTACAGTAAAAAAGAGACTGATCTGTATGTGATTTTTTTTTTTTTGGTAATTTGCAGCTCAGAATAAGGATACTTGAAATGTAGATTTATTTTTTACTGTTTGATTTTATGTTGACATAGTTCAAAGCCCATAATCATCTCCAAAAGCCACTAACAAAAAAGAATGGTGAGTGGGAGGCAACTTACTTGAACCTTCATAGGTGTCTATGAAGAAATGACAGTTAAATCAAAAACAAAATCCGAGACACTTACGCTGCCTTGAAGGACGTGTAATTTGTCTAATAGTTAGGTGGTTTTGTATGTGTTAATACTGGGACATGCAATTCTGCCTCCTGTTCTTGGTAGTAACTGTATTGCGATAGCGAGTTGAGAAAGTAAATTGCAGAAGGTGCAAGTACCTATTTATCACGCCGGTTAAGGTAAAGGGCTTGGACGCTGCTTGTTTCCACTGACGTGGAATTTGTCACAAATTCTATGTTTGAGAGGATGCTGCTTGTTTCCACTGACGTGGAATTTGTCACAAATTCTATGTTTGAGACATGCTGTTGCTCCTCCTAACTACATCCAGTGCATCTGCTTCTTGGGAATGCAAACAAATTGGCGGTTTGGACTTTCTTCCATTACCAAGTTTACATTAGTGACTTGCAAAGGTTTTGTCCTAGTGAAATAATCTCGAGACAAGGGACTGCCTTAGGCCTCCTGCTTCTAGTATAGACGAGCATCATCCTGATCCATAGTGTTGGCTCTCCCTGTGCTTTTAAAAGCCAAAAACTTTCATCTGGTGGCTACTGAGATTCTTAGACCTCTTACATGGCCTGTATCAGAATCTCATGCATAAGTAAGACATGCTAGTGCAGCCCAGTTTAATATTTGGATACCCAGTCCTACTTAGGTTCAGTGGGTTAGTCCTAGGCATAGCAGTCCACGGAAAAACTCTGTTCAGTTCAATAGCCATCCAAAATGTTAACCAGTCATGCAAATGCAGGGTTTAGATAAATGAAGAATACTTAAAGAAAAAAAAGTGTTTTAAAACAAAAGGGAATGGATAAGCAATGAAATGTTTTAACACAAAAAAATTTTAAGATAGTGTGTTAGTAACGTAAGCCATTTCTTTAAGAGAGAACACAAACTCTTTGTCTACAACAAGCTTAAAGGAATAATTGCAATCAATTCAAATTCTGTTAGGATTTTTTTTTAAGCTAACTTATAAATTAAAACAAACCAATCCTCTGACCTCACCAGGTAGCCATCGAAAGGGGCCAGCCACTCACAAAAGCAGCCGTTGATTTTTCTCGGTACTTACCACGACACGTTGACTTGTCGGTTACTGCGGAGAGCCACCCTCCTTGCTGAGAAGGGGGAAAGGTGGGTTCCCGAGGCTGAGTGATTTTGTACAAAGACCCTGATGGTGATGCTTCTGCCGTGGCTCAGCGTGCCGAAATGCCATGAAGGTGTCTGGCAGCAGCGAAAGCCCCGCTCATCTTAGCGCTGGAAGCATTTTGCCCTTTCCGCTTCCATAGTGGTCTCGTCTAAGGAGATCTTAACTTACCTGCTTTTGTGGTTGCCGTTCCTGAAGTCTCAGCAATTGCGCGGTGATTAAGAGCTTTCAGAAAAACCTCTCTGCATCTGACTACTATGAGTTGGTGTAAATCATATCCAAACAGCACATTTATGACCAGGTACCCTGTCTGCTCAGAGGATTAAAATAGAATGTGAAGTCTCTTAAAGATAGACTACATCCCACCATGCTCCAGTCACCTTTTTAGGTAAGGAGTGTGTTTTGATTTAAACATCGTGTATATAATCTATGTATATACAAACTGTAATAGTCCTGTATGTACTATATATGTATATTACTATCCAGAAAGCACATTTTTAAAGAAAAAGTTGAGTGCTGTGAAGAATTATTTCAAATGGACTATGGTTTAGTACAGCTGTTACCAGTGAAGGACAGACTTAAGGCCATTTCCTAGGGAGAAGTTATCTTTTCCCCTAACCGTCACCCAACTAACGATAGAAGAAAATGTATTGCTTGTATTGTACCAGCACTACCTCCAAACGACAGTCCTTGAGCACTTGCATCTACTACGTATATTCAGTAGTGCCTTCATCTCCCCTTCATATACACTAAGGATAACGCCACCATTTTGCTGTCTGTGCCCAGCGAGCCCATGCTCTTCTGCCACTTGCTCAGCTATGATATTTTTATTTATCGTACCTACCTCTTTTCACGTTTGCAAATGAATGTTTTTGCAATGCTCTGTATTTAATTTTTTTAATGGTAGCTTATCCCTTTTTTCCACACTATAGTAGTCATCACAGTTTAAAAATAAAAATAATTCAAAGCAGAATTCAGTCTTTGTGTAGGGTGGTTTTAACATAGTGCCATTTCTCGGAATTCATCTTAGGCCAGCAGTTTCCTCTCAGGCTCTTCAGGTCTCTACCTCTCTCTGATGTAAATTATTCCGAGTATGATTCCCAACAGATTGATTAAACCAATGGTTGTCATTCAGACTAAATGACAGGTTGCTGCAGAATCCTCTTCTGCAACGATTTTGTTACTGATCGCAATTACAAAATGTGGTTAATGGCCTTTTAGGCGATAATGGTCTTTCGCTGGCATTTTCAGGATCATGATTTATATGTACAACAAAGAGACTTTCTTAAAAACTCTTGGTATGTATAGATGGGAACTAGGATTTAATGTCTTGATCTGTGACAATGTAGTTTATCCATTAAAATCCATCTGGAAGAGGACTCTGAAATATACTTAATATATCTTTTCTGTTAGCGATTTTTTTGAATTTGTTTTTAAATGTTAATTTTGTTAAATTACTATGCTCAAGCATGCCTGCCTTTCCTCAGATTGGCACTTCTTTATTTAATTTAGCACAAAGCCTGGCTTTGAGAAAGCTGGCTGTTTCCCAGTTCTGTCTTTATTTTTAAATATTGATTATTAAGTTGAGCGTTTTCCCACTGTGTGCCTTTAGCTGTTACTAAGGTAACTGACTTCTCAACCGCTGTTTCTCTGAAACAAGCATTAAAATGTGGGAATACTGTTATTGTTCTGTCATAAAAAGTTGTCTGTGGATGTATAAGTGCTTACAAAATTTCACTCTGAGGAGGTCTGCAAAAACACTTTCAAGTTCCTAGGAAAAAAAAAAACCCAAACCTGACCCATGCTGATTTTTGCATGTATAATGTATCTCAGAAAAGCACTACTGGGAATCAAAAAAACCCAAACAAAACAAACACCACTGCTATGAAATGAACACTTCAAACTGAAGTTCAGGCACGTGCTGTCTGACCTATGAAAAGCATCCAGAACAATGTACACGCTTCATTTTCACCAAAAACTTGCTTTGATTTTTTTTTTCCTTCTTTTTTTTTCTTTCATTGGCATTTTGTAGCTAAGGTTGCTTATCTTTTGGCTGGTAAAGCTGTTGTAGTTGTTGACTGTAGAAAAGAACATTAGACCTCAAACTGAATTATGCAGTCCTACATTATAAACATTTTTTGCTCATGCGATTTACTTCCCTGTATCTAAAAGGACTTCTTTGTATGAATGAAACAGTAGCAAAATGTGGGCATGTTTCAGAGTTTAAGCCTAGTGGCTACCTTTCCTGATACTGCAACTTAAACACTGAAATCACACCACCACCTGAAGTCTTTGCAAGATATGACCCTCTATTTGTGTGATTTGCAAAAGATATAAGTGAAAAAGATGCACTTGAAACAACAGGTTGTCTTCCTCATTTTCAATAGTAAATGAACAAAACTGTGCAGACTTATTCTTTCAGACCATATTTAACTGAAAAATTAGTATTTTGCCATTGCATATAAATATAATCTAATTAAAATGAATTGCATGAACTGCCATGAGCCTTTTTCCTCCAACTTTATTGATTCACATATATATTACAGTCATAAATTGATTATTTTTTTCCTGAAAGAAGTTCTAGTAATGTAGATGTTAAGTAAAACAATCCAGAGGACATATTCCCCAATGAGTATACAAATTATTTCAAAATGTAAATGCCAGTGGACAAAGACTTTTGAATTAAGTTGAAATTAGAAGAAAACAAATTATCAAAAAATGTGCTACTACAGTGCAATGTCTGGTTTTGTTTGTTTGTTTGGGGGGGTTGTGAAGTCTCATTACCTTAACGGGCAGAAGGTATAGCTGCTCTCAGAGGAGTTGAATGATATACAGGAGTGAATACTGTAGATGAAATACTACTGCTTATAAAATATTTTTCCATTTTGAACAATCTGTAAACTACACCTTTGTTTATAGGAAAATGCTTGTAATAGTCACTGTAATATTCAGCTGTGGATAAAAAAAATTTGTGAAATAAACACTTTTGAAGAAACTGGGACTTTTGGTCAAAAATGGGAATGTAAAAAATACACCTTTCGATATTTATATATTGGAAACATTTCTATTTTAAAATTACAAAGTACTTTACAAACACAAATGAACAGTCTCGAAGCTTTTACTTAAGAAGTTGAAAGGTTTAGAAGATATAATATAATTTCAGAGGTGCTGAAATACCGTGAGGTAATTAAAAACCAATTGAGCGTGGAATCATGGCCTTGAAGGCACTTGTAAATGAATGGAGAAGACGGGATGCAGTGCCAGCCCCTGTGCTTGTGTTTAAATAAGATAATTTGATGGCAGAGAGAGGAAACGTAGTAAAACCCTCTGCTTTTTTTTCTTAAAGTTGCATATTGGTGGATGTTTACTGATCTCTAGACTTATGAAACCATTGGAAATGATACTGAAAAGCCGGTCGAAGAAACTCTCTAAGACTTGTTTTGGAGTTTTAGAAAGCAGGCATTCTTTATTGCAGTACTGGATGCACGGGGGATAGTTCCACCTAGAGTGCATACCACAGCTTTAGCACAAACAGGTTATATAGAATAACTAATTGCATATTAATCAGATTAGTATACATATACATAAAAATGATTGTAACTGATTATCATAGTACTTCCTACATCCGATCGTGCACAATGACGGATCTGAGTTGAAGGGCTGCTTTTGTGACCACCGACCCATTGAAGTTCTTGCTGGCTCTCCTTGAAGTCTTTATTCTTGTCCTTGTTCTTTGATCTTGAAGCTTAACGCAGTTTCAATCACATGTGGTCAGTTTCAGCATTGTTCTCATCTAGTGTACAGGAACATCTAGTCGTAAGAGCAGAGAACTGCAAAACTTATGAGTAACTACCTCTGCTAGTTAATTGCTTGGCTATACTTTTGTCTAGTGTTTCAATCATAGTGTTAGTATAAGATTTACCAGATCTCACTTCTACAGTCACCTAGCAGCAAACCAGTTTCCACAGCTGGTACAAAATATTAAAACCATCAAAATATTTAGACATCCCATACAGAATGTATGGAAATATGCTATTGAATTATGTAGGGAAAGCAGCTGAAAGACAAAATAAAAAAATGGGACTCTTGCAGGAGAACTTTTTTTTTTTTCTTCTTGAAAACTTAGAAAACTTAAATTGCATCAGTGGGGAGCCACACAGCAATTTTTATTTGTACACGCAGTATTCTGACTGATCCTGACAGTCTGAATGCTTCCACTACCGTTTTTATGAGCTTAAATCACACCACACTGTGCATTTTTCAACCTCTGAAAGGTGGGTTTGGGTTTTTTTGTGTGGATCTCCTACCCCCAGCTGGGGGCTTGCAATGGAGAGTGGCCATGGAGGGGGCCAGGAGCCAAGTCCTCCTCTTCCCCACCCGAGCAGAAAGGCTAAATGTCGGACGCAGGGGCAGCTCAGGGCTGCGAACCTCCCTTCAACCCCCTGACGCGGCGTCTGAGGCGAGGGGCAAACCGCCCTCAGGGCCTCCCCTGGCTGCCGCCCGCGGGTCTCAGGTACCGTCCCCAGCACAAGCTTCCTCACCGGTCCCCGCGGAACTCGGCTTGCGCAGTGGCTACTCATCACGGACCGCGGCGGGGCGACCCCGGGCCGGGCAGGGCAAGGAGGAGCGGAGCCGGCCCGGTCCGCCCGCCGCCGCCGCCGCCGCCATTTGTTACCGGGGTAACGCCGCGGTTGTCGGCGCCCGCCCGCCCTCCGTTTCCTCCTCCGCCGATTCGCCAAAACCCGCGCCGCCCTTTTCAAGGAGCGGCGGCGTAAGACGAAGAAATCAAACCCGAGTTAAAGCGAAATAATAATAATGATAAAAATTAATAATAATAAGAAGAAGATTTAAAACTAATTAAAAAGTGCCGCCTCCGCCTCCGGCGTGGCGAATGTGCGGCGGGTGAGGCGCGGGCGGCGCGGAGCGGAGCGGCCATGGCGTTGCTGAGGGGTGAGGTTCCTGTCAGGGGGGGGGGGGGGGGGGTCGCTGGCTTTTCGGCGAGGCTCTGCCGGTCCCTGAGGGAGAAGGAGCGGGGGCAGAGCTGGCTCGCCGGCTCTGAGGGAATGGTGACCGGCGGTACGGCGGTTGTCCCGCCCGGGGTGGTAGGGGCCCGTCAGCCGGCGGCAGCTCCCGTTGTCCAAATCCAAAATGGAGCCTCCGAAGCCGTTCCTGTCCTTCGGGGGCGGGGGACGGGGGAATTTTCCTCCCCGCTGTCTCGTCAGCAGTTGTGGTACCAACAAACCTATAGCGAAGGGTGCGTGTGTATGTCCCAAGAACTGGCCGGGTTTAGGTGCGGTGACTGGAAGTCACTGGAGGCGACGCTGGACGTGCCAGTGACTGAAAGTTTTTTCTGTCACATCCAGCCCCTGCCTGTGTTGGCTCTAACGGTGCAGGATAAACTCTGTTTGTAAGTGCCAGCGCTCCCTGAAAGCGTTTTGTGTAAAGAAGTACGTTATGGTCGGCGTGGTTTAAATTTGGTGTCTCTTAGAAGTGAGATAAATACGCCTTCTAATGCCCGATCTTGTTTTTAAACAAGAAATTTACTGAAATAGGGCTTTTTATCTATTTGACAGTGTTTCGCTACTTGGCAGGCTGTACCTGAATAATAACATACGTGTAAGTCGCGGTTTGAGGTTTCGGTGCCAAAAGCTTGTCTAGCCAGTGTTGCAGTAATTCTGTGTTGCTCTACTGAGCTGGATAACAGCAAGAGCAGCTTTGCCCGTACTTGTGTGATGTTAGTTTTCTATGCCTGTTTCAGGGCCTTGTCTCATCTCTTGCCACGATATTTTTCATACGCTGTTCTTGCTCCTTAATTTTTTTGAGGGTAATGACTGTTCTTTAGGCCTTCGAAATAGGATCTGACGAAGAAATATTTTCATACCACGCGCATTTGAGAAATGTTGGAGGGTTAGAGAATGTTTCAGACCTATAATAGCAGATCCCCATTTGGCAGCAAGTTGTTAACAGAACCAGATGAAAATATGTCTTGAATAGAGTGTCTGATAAGGATTCAGAGTGACCTTTGCTTTCTAGCCCCCAAAATTTCCAGATCCCTGTGCGTTTGGTAGTATCCTGCTCTCATCCAATGTTTATCACCTTGGAAAACTGCAGACATTTCTGGAAGCCTTGCCATGGTAATGTAGGACAGTACTAATTAACGGAGACTTAGGAAGAGCTGTCAAAGGCCTTAGAGCCCTTTCTCACTCAGGACTTCAGCCACCCCTTGTTGCCCCTCCTGAAATTCTGTGGAGGGAGTAGCATTTGTAGACCAATCAAGCAAAACTAGGTAGGCTGTGGAGTAATATACCCTTAGGGCAATGGCTCTGTGGTCAGTTTAATTCAGCATAACTCAACACAGGTTGTGCTGCTGCTTCTTCCCTTACTGGTTCAGTCCAGCCTTCTCTCTTAGTCTCAGATTACTGTTTTATTGAGCAGCCAGAAGGTGAACTTGGGTGCAGAACTGATCCAAATGAAATTTAGCCCCTCATTTTCCACCAGCTCTGGGTTAGTCTTCAGCTACTGCAGTTACGTGGTCTGCTCTGGTTTACGCTTTGGCCCGCGGTGCTGCTGTGAAGAAGCGGGCAGCAGCGAGCAGCCTCGGTGAAAGAAAGCGCGCGAGAGATGTTGCTATTGTGAAAGGAAGGTTTAAGGGCAAAGTTCCATCCTTGCCCCTGGACTGTTTGTGTGCGAGGCAACACGGTGTATGTGATTCAGCAAATAACGTGGATAACCAACAACCTGGCCAAAAGGGAGGAGGGCAAGTTCTTTTAGCTTGATCAGGTCCCTGAGCTGGTCTGCAGCAAAACCTTGTAATCAGCTATTGTTGGCATAATTTTGGAGGAGACAGAGGGACAGGAATCAGTGGGCAGGAGGTGTGCCCACTTTGCCTGCAGCAAAGCAGGCTGCAGGGGAGATAAGCTTAGGAACATGAGATCATTCTTAAAAGAGCTAATGGTCTTTTTTTCACAAGCTTTGTTAACATTTAACGAAGACTCAAGCTTAACATTCCATAAATTATTGTTAATACAATCCATTTTGGATAGTTTAATGAAAACTATTGGTCTAAATTTAAATCTGTCACCTGAATACTTAGAGAGTCCAGGAACTAATTCTGCAGTGATTGTATGGAACATACCTGTTTTCCATAAACATAAATCAGTTAAAGCATCCTCACCTTTGTTAAAAAAAAAACCTGTAGGGGTTCACATCTTGTGTCTGTTAGTAGTTTTCAGCTTTTTTAAAAACAATATGTACAAACAAAGTAAAAAACATTCAATGGATTAAGAATTGTTTTGGATTAAATTGAATTACTTGTTGGTATCAGTTGAATGATGATTAAATGAAGAGTGAAAAATTATGATGGATATAGCATACACTGTGTGTATACAAGGGGTCAGTTCCAAGCATTTGTTCCAAAACTGGTTGCAGGACCTTCCCCGCAGTACCAGCTTTGGTACTTTTCAGACCTCTGGATATACAGAGGCCTCTTGAGATATACATTTTTTAATGGCAGTGGTGTTCCCTCTACACTTAAAAACCTGAAGAGTGGGCTTTTTGGATGTATAATACTTAGCAGCTAGTTATTCCTTTGAGGAAATAAATTCTGCTTCTCATAGTTTATGAATAGTTACCATGTCAGCACTACATTTTAAGGGAGCAGCAGTAGTGAGCTTAGCAAATACTTCTTTTTAAGGTCTTCTGGGTACCCTGGAAAGAAGCCCATAGGCAGTGTGAGGGTGACATTCTGTTTTTCTGTCTTCATGGCATAGAAAGCCACATTGTTTTTCGCATTCATCCCTCTCCTTGAAGCTGCAATTCGTACTTAGTCTACTCCAGGGTATTTCCCAGATGATCTTCTGAACATATTCATTGCCTGTTTCAGATCCCAACATTGTGTACAAGTCCTTGTCAGTGGAGCAACCTTGACCTTCCCCAGTTTGGAAAGTCCTTTCCTATAAATGGTGCAGCCTGGGATCCAAATACATGAGAGACAGAGGAGGACCCTCTCTCTGACAAACCAGCCAAAGAAGATGGATCACACGGCCTCTAACAGAAGGCCTGAGAACAGTGTTCTTGAGCGGCTTAACAAAGAGGCGTTTTAATTTGCCTTCATTCTTATATCTGTATATATCCTTCCAGTGTTACTTAAAATAACAGTGGGTGTTTCATGGCAGCTGCAGAAGAGGGGTATGTGAGCTCTGTTGTTCAACTGGGGCAAAGTTCACAGGCTGCCTCCCACTTGTTTCTGCACGCGGAAGCAGAGAGCTGCTGTGACAAGCAGTCAGCAGATGTTCGGTTGGGTTCAGAGACAGCTTCTCCCAAGCTGAAATTCATATAGACCGCTTCTGGCCAAGGCATTTGTACACATGCGCTTGCACACGCTCTCCTGTCTATTGAAAACTGGATATTCTTCTCAGAAACTGGAAGACTGATGCTAATCCACTTTAGGTGACCTATATAATTCTGGAAATAGCATGACATTTTTGATTAAGGAATGTTCTTCCTCTTAAGTTAAAGGAATCAAAGTTAAAATGCATATAAAAAGGTTTTTTGTTTTCCTTTATTGTTTTGTTGGATTTTTTTTTCTTTCTGAAAATTCTTTCAGTGTATAAGCCAAAAATCTGCTGATTTTTCTAGGATGTGGGAATGGCCTCTTTGTGGTTTTTAAAAGAACTGTTTCTCATCTGATTATTTTACAGGTGTCCACTACGGAATTTCATGGATGTTGCTTTCATGCTTTTAGTACACTAGCACTGATGCCTGACATGGTGTGGCAGCCTCCTTTGTCTGCCCGCTACCTAAACTATCTGGGTTTTTTTCAAACCTCTTTGTGGAAATGTTTAGGATCTTGGGACTCTTCCCAGCCTTTCTTTTTGACCATCAATTCTGCTTGCCTTCCCTGTCTATAAAGTATTGGTGTATCTTACTTATCTTGAACCGCATGGGTTCACATTGCCCATATTTACAAAGCTTCTTGTGAATTTAGGATGTTATCCAGTTGAGGCCGACTCGGTGATTTTCTGTATGTTAGACTCTGCACATCTGGATAATTCTTGCTTCTCTTGCAGGTGTATTCATTGTTGCAGCAAAGCGAACTCCTTTTGGGACCTATGGAGGTTTGCTGAAGGACTTCACAGCCACCGATCTGACAGAACATGCTGCTCGAGCTGCGTTGGCTGCTGGCAAGATCTCTCCTGAGATCATTGACAGCGTCATTGTTGGCAGCGTCATGCAGGTTGGTAGCACGGAAAATTTGCTGGTCACTGATGATTTCAGTCATCTCCTTCAGTGTTGTCCTACATATAGTTGGTTACCTCTGTTTTGCAGCCAAGAATAAACCAAAGGGGTGGAAATTAAATGGGCGAGTAGTGTTTTTAGTGTAGTGTTTCCTGTTGATGTTTAAGGGACATACCCTGCATGATTTGTGATATTATTGGGAGCGAGGCTTCGCTTTCTTTTTCTGGTACCGAAGGTAGTTTAAACTAAGACAAGCTGATCTTCTAAAAACGTGTGGATTCATTAAATGGTTAGTTGCTAATCCCTGGTATGTTTTTCCTATTTTAATGACTTGAGCTGTGTAACTCGATGATCAGTTGGTTTTCACTGGATTGTATAAAACCCTGTCTTTCTGGAGACTGTAACTGATCTGAGTCCATTTCCCTTGAGTTTTCTATAGAATTTTTTCGAGTGGCTATGAGTTTACTTTGAGCCGGAAGGATGCATCGTTTGGCAGAGATATTTGAACAATTGTGTCTTTTTCCAAAGAGCTTGTGATGTAGATGCTATTGTATGCAGGGCACCAGCATCGCAAAACTGCAGTTATCCACATACCTAGATGAGGGTCTTTGTTTTAGACAAGACAGCAAAGAGCATTTCTGGGTTTGTTTTGTTCTGTATTCTGACTTCACCGTTAAGGGTGGGCAGTATTATTTTGCACTGAGTGTTTCAAGGGTGCAGAAGAAACAAATAACTGAGAACTTTCGTGATAAGTGAACAAACGTGCAGTATTCCTCCTTAAGGATTTTCAGCCAAAGAAGTAGCTTTTGAGTCTTGCATTTCCTACAGCTACCATCTCAGCTTCTTTTATGCCACTTTTAGATTTTATAAGAACTGTTTGTGGCCTAGGGAAAAAAAAAAAAAAAGAAAAGTTGCTGCATCTGAATCTCTTGTAATGCTTTCACATAAATAGCAGCATTCTCCTAATAAAAAAGTGTCTTTTCTTGTTGAAATTATATTTCTTTTCCTTTGCATCATACTTTCCCATCCCAGTAGATTTTCTTTTTTTAGTCCTGGATTCCTTTTAGGTATTATTTGATTAAGTTTAAACAACTGTGAACATATGACCATTTTAAACTCCCCTTCTTCAGCAGAAGTGGCTTCATGGTGGCCAAGAAGGCCAGTAGCATCCTGGCTTGTGTCAGAAATGGTGTGGCCAGCAGGAGCAGGGCAGTGATCGTCCCCCTCTACTCGGCGCTGGTGAGGCTGCACCTCCAATAATGTGTTCAGTTTTGGGTCCCTCACTGCAAGACAGACATTTTGGTGCTGGAGCGAGTCCAGAGAAGGGCCACGAAGCTGGTGAAGGGTCTGGAGCACAAGTCGTATGAGGAGCGGCTGAGGGAACTGGGGTTGTTTAGCCTGCAGAAAAGGAGGCTGAGGGGAGACCTTATTGCTCTCTACAACTACCTGAAAGGAGGTTGGAGCAAGGTGGGTGCTGGTCTCTTCTGTCAGGTAACAAGCGATAGGATGAGAGGAAATGGCCTCAAGTTGCGCCAGGGGAGGTTTAGATTGGATATTAGGAAAAATTTCTTCACCGAAAGGGTTGTCAAGCATTGGACCAGGCTGCCCAGGGAAGTGGTGGAGTCACCGTCCCTGGAGGTATTTAAAAGACGTGTAGATGTGGTGCTTAGGGACGTGGTTTAGTGGTGGACTTGGCAGTGTGGGGTTTACAGTTGGACTCAATGATCTTAAAGGTCTCGTCCAACCTAAATGATTCTATAATTAATTCTTTTTTCTGAACTTGCATTGGCAAGTAGTATTTTGCACAGAACTTGAAGCATACCGCTCTGTGTGCAATACTTTGCTTTTCAAATAGAAGTGTGATAGAACCATCTCTGCAAAGTTTTGGAGGAATGAGATTTCATTGTTAGAAAAAGCCAGTGTCCAATTAGAACACAACACTTAGGATATTTCACAAAGTGGATGTGAAGCAGCAGTGGCATCTCTGCATTTTCCACACTGTTTTTGAGCAGGCCTTTCCCTGCCACTCTGAGCAATTTTATTTCACCTTGAAATAATTGCTGCTTGCCAGTCAGGATCTGGTCTTATCTCAGTCTGTTGTGTGTATGCTGTTTTGAAAATAAAGGATGAAGGAAAACTTGAGTATTAAGTTTCTGACTTCAGTCTTAACATCTGTAGTACCATTTTTGGCCTGATGTCTAGCTTTTATGACATAGTTTCATTAAAATGCATATTAAGACATTGGCCCTTTTTGATCGTATAGGATGGTGGTTTTTTGAAGTGAATCAAAGTGCTTCATGCAACTAGTAGGATTTCTGTTGAACATACACTATCTTCTGTCAGTGATGCAATTACACCATTCTGACTTTTCATCAAGACTTTTACTTTCTGAAGAAGTGAGAGTGTAAGAAAACCTCCTATTTGTTCTGTCTGCAGAGCTCCGCAGATGCGATTTATATTGCGAGACATGTTGGTTTACGCGTGGGAGTTCCTGTCCCAGTTCCAGCCCTCACTGTCAACAGACTTTGCGGCTCTGGTTTCCAATCCATTGTCAGTGGATGTCAGGTACAAAGCTCTTTTTTTCTTGTGTTAGTTGTAACCTTTATCAGACTGTTAACAGGAGAGAAGAGACGGATGGAGAAACGTGTACTTTGTGTTTGGGATGAGTCCTAACATGCATTTTGAACATTGGTAGAGACTTCCTATTGTCCTGCATGGTTTTGTGCAGGAGTTCAGCCTTCACAGTGCCATTTTTTTGTGGTTGGTTTTAAAAATCATCGTTGTAGCTATTTTGAGGTTAATATAAGGAATGCAACAAGTGTTAGCCAGTGAAATAGAGCTCAACTGTGCAATAGTTGCATTCTGTGATCCGGTTTGTATGAATCGGAATTACTGGGCATCAGAACCACAACAGGAGGCTGTCATCTTTTGATCATTGCTTATATTCTCTAGCTAGCTATGTAAGCAGCAACCTGTGCTTTTTAAGTGTGTTTTTGTTCAAAGATCCAAACCGTCTGGTGGGTTAGGTAATTTATAGCGTCACTTCTTTTAAAATAGAAGAAAACCAACTTCTCTGTGAGTGATTGGCCAAGACCACTGAGTAAGATGGTACGGTGGTATTTCATTTGTTCATACAGACCAGTGGTCTATGACTAGCAGTGGTCTAGATTTTACAAAATTAAAGGGTATTTTATGAATATTTAAGCAACCACATAGTTGTTTTTGTTGTTTGTTTTTTGTTTTTTTTAAAGTTCCCATTGGCTAGAGAATTGTTTTAGGTCTGATCCTCTAGAGGAAAAAACGTGGAAGACAACATAGACTTAAGGTTACATATTTATGGTATATCCATCTGACTGTTCTTCCTAGTGCTTTCTGCAAAGGCTATACACACGTCGGTCTACGCTGAAAAAATCTGTTGGGGAATTTGACCACTTATATCGAAAGTATGGTTGTGAGGTCTTTTCCAAAGATGGCATTTCATCAATGCAGCTAATGTTTCTATATTTCTCTTGCACACAACAAAGTTGCAGTTTCTGTTCTGAGCTGCTTAAAGGTGCACAAAGTTTTGGTAACTATAGGAAGCGTCTCAGCACGTATTACTGCAAATCAGTCATACTCATTATTAACTAGTCATCTCAAATGCATATCAAGATAATTTCATCTGCTTCCATTCCAGCACACAAATAACCTTAACTGTCCAACTGACTGACTCATTTTAAGGAAGCAGAATTGTTGAGTGGTGTCCTGGTTTCAGATGGGATAGAGTTAATTGTCTTCCTAGTAGCTGGTACAGTGCTGTGTTTTGGGTTCAGTATGCGAAGAATGTTGATAACACACTGATGTTTTCAGTTGGTGCTCAGTATTGTTTAGACTAAAGTCAAGGATTTTTCAGCTTCTCATGCCCAGCCAGGGCACAAGAAGTTGGCACAGGACACAACCAGGGCACCTGATCCAAACTGGCCAACGGTGTATTCCATACCATGGGACATCCCATCTGGTATAGGAACTGGGAGTGTGGGGGGGGATCGCTGCTCGAGGACTAGCTGGGTGTCGGTCAGCGGCTGGTGAGCTATTGCCCTGCACATCATTTGTACATTCCAATCCTTTTATTACTACTGTTGTCATTTTATTAGTGTTATCATTATTAGTTTCTTCTTTTCTGTTCTATTAAACCGTTCTTATCTCAACCCAGGAGTTTTACTTCTTTTTTCCCGATTTTCTCCCCCATCCCACTGGATGGGGGGGAGTGAGTGAGCAGCTGCGTGGTGCTTAGTTGCTGGCTGGGGTTAAACCATGACAAGTGGTCTGATGGCGTGTTTAGAAATTAGGGCTTTTAGGTTCTGTGCAGTTTGTCACAATGAATTAGTGCGTTTTGGGGGTTCCTTTTGGCAGCTTACCTGGCTAATGTTTTCTAAAATGATGTCCCATTTTTTTTAGAATCATAAGGTCTAGCGAGTTTCGGGCTTTGAGGTTTAATTCGTGTTCCTTTTGAGAACATTGGGAGCTCAAAAAAAAAAAAAGCTCAACCATCTGTCAGCCTAACCACACAAGCATGCAGACGCTTAATGGCTTTATGCCTCCTTCCTGTCATATGTGTGCACCCATATTCTCTTCGTCCCTCATTGATATAATCATTTCCTTGCTGAAAGGAGGAAGAAGGAACACATAATGAAGGAGACAGACCCCAATCTTAATAGAAGGGTAAACCCTTTATAAATATACGCATGCCTAAGCTTGACTGCATTCTCTGTGTGTGGCTTTGTAGGTGATGAGGTCTTTTTCTAAAACAGTTGTTACTGTTTTACAAAACCAGCAAACTAAATCCTAGATCTGTTTTGTTTTTCTGTTAACAGGAAATTTGCCTTAATGACTCAGAAGTTGTTCTGTGTGGTGGAGCTGAAAATATGAGCCAGGCTCCTTACGCAGTTCGAAACATTCGATTTGGAACCAGATTAGGAGCAGAACTCAAGGTCTAGTACTTTTTTTTACTTTTTCTTTTTTCCTCTGAATAAAGTCATGTTTACAGAGCAATGTCAAGTGTCAGGCCTGTAGGCACTCTATCCTTGCAAATGAAATTATTGGAGTTTAGATCCGGATTTAGTTGTTCAAAGCATCTATCCAGTATTCAGACATTATCAGAACAGTAGGTTCAGGCAATTTTGTTAAGCATGCCAGTTTTCTAGCTTTTCCAAAACCTTATTTGAATTCCTGTTCCGTGTTAAACATATTGATGAACTCTTAGAGACAAAACTTAGCTCACTTGGTACATCCCATCAAAGTACTGTATATAATATAAAAACTTGTCAGAGGCAGTAAAATAGAGGCATACACAGCTTAGGTAAAGCTAGTAAGGCTAGTAATGAGTAGATAGACTAGTAAAGAACATGTATACCTCCAAGTTGTAAGCATCTCTCAATTTTAAAAGTGAAAACTTGGAAGTTAAAGACATTGACAGATAAGTTATTTTTACATTTTCTTCTGAAGATAATCCTTAGTGAATACTGTGGGAAATTTGGAGCAGGATCCAGTTCTGCTCTGATAATTACCGTTTACTCAGTGGGTCATAACCAACATCAAAATGCTAAGTTAGGGTATTTCAGTGTTTCAGCCCATTGTTTTTTTACGCTGTTTTTCCATTATGAAGGTGGTGAATATGAAGTATGCGTGACTCGGTTCTGTAAATCTTGTGCGGCACTGTGACTAAGCCTCAGTTCCTACAGAGAACACATTCACAAGGTTGCTTATACACTGAGTCTCCATAGGTGCCACTGGGTTCTTGTCTTGAAGATAACTGAATTATACAGTTCCAGGTGAATAAGTGATTGATATTGCAGAACTTTACTGGTGACAGAGATGACAAAACCCATCTGGACTGATTGGGCTTGCCTTTATCAGTGAAGTTAGACTTGGCTATTTTCTCACCTGAGATGTTTTATCCACAGAAACCTTTGCCCCAGGTAAGGTGATTTTACCTGACAGTAGAGCAAGCCAGTAGGGTGCTGTGCCTTTCCACAGTTCCTCACCTTTCCTTCTTGGTAACCAGAAAGACAGGTGTGTTTTCTCATAGGTCCCTAATAAATAATTCCTGCAGCAGTGAAATACATGGAAATGCTAAGAATCATAGGCTCTTCCCAAACCTCTTAGGGCCACATGTGAGTGGAAAGAACCACACTAGACCACAGTGTAGATTAACTAAAATTACCCACAAGAACTTGCCATGCTGTTTTGCAGTATGTTTGTTCTGATTTGAATAAAGTATCTGTAGGTAACCTGAGTTAATTTTACAAAGAGACATCAGTTTCCAAGAGGCTGCTGAATAATTAGAAATGTCAATAATAAATGTTTATATTGCTGTGCTTTTATAAGTTTTTTTTCATAATGTACCATGCAGTTGGAAGACACATTGTGGGAAGGTCTAACAGATACGCATGTTAAAATACCGATGGCAGTTACTGCTGAAAATCTGGCTGTAAAATACAACATCACGCGAGAGGACTGTGACCGTTACGCATTCAAAACGCAACAGAGATGCAAAGCTGGTTAGTAAATTTAGGAATGGAAGTGTTTATATGATACTACTTTCAAATCTACTCAGTTTTTAGCATCGATTCAAGGTATTTTTAGGTTTTGCGCAGCCCCTGCATCTTGGTGTAATTTGCCTTTTGATTTGCAGATACTGTAATTCATGCTTTTGTTTGCCCTGTGATACAAGTAGCCTGCTCCTAGGGGGGTTGACTTTGAATATACTGAGTCAGGTGTTGTGCCTGTCAGCACGTTAAGTAACGAGCCCCTTTCCACTGGCTTGCTGCGTCTTCCTAGTGGACATTCAATAGCCATTCAGGCAGGGAATGCCACTGGTCTGTCATGTGTCACCTCCTGCCTGAACAGGATTCACGTTCGTGAATGGAGCTTGTTGGTGCCCCTTTGGTGGGATGCCTTGCCCTTGTTTTCCCTGCGGCAGAGCAGCATTGTCCCAGGCACGCTTGACTCCACTGCTTTCTTTCCCCTCCACTGCAGAGCAGTCCTCTCCCACAGCGACCTACATCCTTCTTGCATGCCAGCATGTGCTATAATTGATGAAAATCCTTTTTCTTTCTTTTGCAAATCATATGCTATTCTATAACCCTTGAACAGTTAGAGCAGAAAGAATCTGAGGAGGGAATATTTGTTCAGGTCCTGCGTTTAAACTGTTCTCTGTGTGGTTTAGATGGCCAAAGCCGTAATTCAGAGTCAGTGGGGTTACTGTGAAATTGATTGATAGTGGAAACAGGATGGTAGGCCAAAAGCCAGTAGAATAGTGGTTGTCCTGGAACTTCAACATACATTGCAACCCAAAGGTTAGCATAAGAAGCAAAGATCTGAGCATACTTTTAGATTCTAATGATGGTGCTTTCTGCTACTCTTGAAGGAAGACACTGTATTTTTTTCAGTGGGCGTAGCAGTGCTTTCTGTAACTTTTCTCAGTCATGTGTTACCTTCCCTGCTGATTTTGTTAGCTAACTCCTGCCGTTCCTGGAGCCTTTGCTAGAAACTGTGCCCCTATAGAGGCTTTTGCTTCTTTCTTGTTTTCTAGGATTTTGCTTTGCTGTTTATATTTCTGCTTGTTATGACAAGTTCATCTTATTCCATACTGAAGAGAGTCCTGTGGCTAATGAAGAAAGAAAAAGATTTTGTAGAATTTATTGAGAAAGTTCAGAGGTAGCTAAACATCAGATGTGGCAGTTTTGGTGTCTTAGTTTTAAATCCCTTAGAGTTGCATTTGTGGAATGATTTGAAGTGGCTGGGAGTCTTGGTTCAGTTTTGGGAGATAGGAGTTGTTTTGGTTTTAAATCTGTGCCTTCACATCAACATTGTGGACACAAAAGGTAGTGTTTAGTTGCCTGAATATTGGTGTCTAATGTCATCTTAGATGATGTGCCCAGATGTTCTTATGGGCATCTTGGATACCTACAATGTCTTGAATTGTCTCAGGTTGTTTAGGCAGCTGAATCCCATTCTAAGATTGTGACTTGACTGTGAGATCCTGTGGAGAAGCACCTTGGACAGGATTTTAATTGGTATACAGTAGCTTATGCTGGTTATCAACAGAGAAAATGTGGCTCAGGATTTTTTTCCCTGTTAGTCTCTGAGTGAGATTTACAGCTTCTTGGCCCTCTGATAAGTGACAGAGCTGTAGAATAAAGCAATGGTACGTGGGGACGTGTACCAAAAATAAGTCTAGTGGTTTAAAAAGAAAAAAAAGAAGAGTTCAGTTATTTACAGCTGAAATAACACTTTGAGACTTTCTTTGGAGAAATTAGAGAATGTATTTGTAGAGTTTTTGTCCAGTTTCTGAAAAAAACCAAACAATAAAACACCAACCAACCTATTTAGACAAAATAAGGCATAAACAGTACTGTCCCTGGACTCTTGGTTAAAATAGAGCAAAAGTTGTGTGCACATGAAAATAGGATTACTGGTCATGCTGCGCAATCATCTTGATATTTTTATCAGAGTCCGTTTATTTTCCTTTTTGTGGTTGCAGCTCATGATGCTGGTTACTTTAATGCTGAGATGGCACCAATTGAAGTGAAAACGAAAAAAGGGAAGGAAAGCATGCAAAAGGACGAGCACCCAAAACCCCAGACCACTCTGGAACAACTGGCAAAACTTCCATCCATCTTTAAAAAAGATGGAACGGTCACTGCTGGGAATGCTTCAGTGAGTACGTCAAAGCTTTGGGTTGTCAATTGTCACCTCTAAGGTTCTCCAAACTTGTTGTCACTTCATTTATGTCTCACTGAGCCACCTTTGGCTGTCAGTGGTGTCTCCTGACGAAAATGATTTCTAGTTTTGCAGTTGAATGCCCCTGGTTGACTGTTGTAGCCCCAAGATGGCAGGGGATCCTTCAGTCTGCTCCTATGTCCTAAAATTTGGTTCTGTGGATTGTCACTGATCTTTTAGTGAGGCATTGACACTTCCTTATCAGCCTTGAATTATGCAGTTGATACCTGCAGTGGCTGTGTAGAATTAGCCATTCTACTTTCTTTTTGGGGCAATGGTTACTGAACATTTGCTTTACAAATCATGCATTATATTAGTAGGCGTGCTGCTGCTGCTCATCTTTGTACCACAATTAGTATCCTCTGTAGTCCAAACCACATTTTGCTCTTACCCAGAGTAAACTGGGTGCTTAGCAGCACGTCATTACAGACTGTTCCTTTTACAGTCATTATCTTAATCGATTGATTAATATTCTTCGGGCCAGAAGGACCACTGTGATCGTATGATCTGAATTCCTGCCTAAAATAGATCATAGCCCCAGTAAGTGTGGGTGTCAGTAAACTATATTTTATAATTAATCGTACATATATTATCCGATATTAATAGTGTTCTTGCAAGAATGGTGTTTCCAGTGTAAAGGAGATTTTTAAGTGGCAAAAATGTATTTTACTTTTCTAAAACGTTGAAATTAATTAAATATCTATATTTAACTTTCTTTCACAGTCCACAGAACACTGAAAGATTGTGGTTTGTTGTTTTGAATGAACACTAATACAATTGTCTGTTAAATGTTAATAATAGGGTCTTGAACTCAAGCTTCTTTTGAGGGGCATATTTAGTTTAAAGTGTGGAGGTTTTTTTGTTTGTATGTTCTTCACTAAGATTGCTTGTCTCTCTTATTGCAAGGGGGTGTGTGATGGAGCTGGTGCAGTTGTCATTGCCAGTGAATCAGCACTTAAAAAGCACAGTCTTACTCCTCTGGCAAGAGTAGTAGCATATCACTCAGCTGGCTGTGACCCTTCCATAATGGGCATTGGTAAGTTGCAATAAAGCACATTATATTATAGCATCAAGCAGCATTAAAATATCCTTGTGTTGGGCATTCTAAAGGAAAGAAGGGGAGGCAGCAGTGTGCTGAAGTCTGGTAGCGCTGAAGATGTTTGTGTGACTTACTACAGAGAGACTGTCCATTTCACTGCATCTGTCCAGCCCTTTTATGCAGAGGGGCTGACTTACTCCTCAGTTTGGCTGAAAGGGTATGTGCAGTGCCTAACCTATAGCATTAGCACTGAACTGTAGTCCCCCAGCCACCTTTTTTTTTCTCCTTATTTACTGTCTCTGTTAGTAAGTCAAGAAAATAGGCACTCCTTCAATGTTTTTTAAAACCAGTTTTCTCCTGAAATTCACTTTAGTTTCCTGTAAGCTTTAAATCCCATTATTAAATGTGTAACTATGAGTTGTTTTCCTCACCTCTTGCTGAAGGAGTATTGGCTATGTGTACACCTTTCAGCAGTTACTCAGTTGCTCAAGCTAGGGTTGGATTCCAGGATACACATCTGTTCAGGTATTATTTTGGCAAACCAACTATTCTTTTTTTGTTAGTCCCATATTTTATGCTTCCTAGTCAAGTAGCTGTTAATGCAAACAAACCCTCAAAGCCAGTCCAGACACCCCAGGATTCTTCCCTTCTGTTTAGTTTGTAGACAGCATTGTATCCCAGCCTTGCTTTTCCTTTCTGCCATTCTGTTCAGAGAAGTTATTGTTGACTGGTTCCATGTGTCAGTAGAAATGCAAATGAAGCATTGTCAGATTTGTTTTCTTGATCAGACTATCTGACTAACTCAACCTTCAAAGCAAATGTAGAGGGAGGGTTTCTTTCGCTAGACTTCATGCTGTCATTGTGCTTTCTAAACTAGCCCATTCTTTCTAGGTCAGCCAACTCTTTTAGCTTGTTTAAAAACTTCATAAATCATATGGAGAAACAGTTAGTATCCTAACTCCTTAACACCACAGCTTGTCCCCAGCAACTCAAAAAGAACAGATGAGATTCATTGACATGACAGCAACAGATCTGAGAACAGGAGCTCAGACTGAGGAACTGCTCTTTCACATACTGATAGTGATACGGAGTCCTGCCTCACAATGTCTAGTGAGAGAATTCATTATTTTTTTTAAAAAGGGGGGGGGGGGGGGGGCGGGGAGTCTACTTGGCTGTCATTAATGATCTTGGTATTGTCCACACGAGACCCTCCCATTACTGTCATGGGTAACAGGCATACTAAAATCCGCCTGTAATGAGATGCATTTAGAGTCTAGTACTGAGCCTCCTGAGGCTTTCTAATAATCCACTGAGCTTTGAACTGGGCCCTTTCTTCTTTTAATTTTTCTGTCTCTCTGGTCATTTGCGTATTTTATGGTTTTTATTCTTTGAGCTGTGAGTTGTCAATACCATTTTTTGGCAGTGAGGTAACATTTAGGATTGTTAACGTTTTAGGATTGGGTTTTTTTGTCTAATGATCAGCTACCAACTAATACCTCAGTATCTTTGTCCTACAAGCACGTATCTAATCAACCCTTTCAAATTCTCTTTGAGTGTCTCTTTCCTTAGGTAGTTGTGCTTTGAGATTAATCTCCCCTAGTGGATTATACTGGGTCATAGATGTCAGCTTTCTTCCAGAGAACAGTTTTATTGCCAAACTCTGTAATAGTCTCAAAAAAAACCCCCAAAACCAACTTAATAGCTTCAGCTGCCTGGGACCCGGGTCCAAGGGAACATTTTATTCTTAGGGTTTTTTGACTAGAAGATTTTCAGGTAAATTCTATTAAGAACACCAGAACAACAATACCCTTAACTAAACACATGTCCAGCAAACTCCAGAACAGCCTGCCTTTTTCTTTTTGTATACCTGGAGGCTGCAAGGTACGAGACAAGAATAAGCTGAACCAAGAGTATGGGGAAGGAGAATGCCTCGAAACTGTCGTGAAGTTGTTTTATTTGGTTGGGGACTGTCAGTTCTCTTGACTTGAAAGCTATGCATTTGTTTACCAACATAGCTGTGCAGCAGTAATAACACTCCTAACTTTCCCTGGCAGTGTGCTGAGAAGACTGCCAAATAGTTTTGAGATTTAGCAGTTCTCTTACCACCTAATAAAGCAGGTGAGTGGCATATCAAGAATTCATTGGCTGCACAGAGGCTCACAGGAGGAGATCTGAGGAGGCTTTATGAAGCTGTCCTATGTATAACTTGTTTATAAGCCTTTATTTATTTATCTATTATTTAACTAACTGTGCACACAATTTCTGAATAGGCCCTGTACCTGCAATTACTGAGGTCCTGAAGAAAGCAGGATTGACCCTGAAAGACATGGATTTAGTAGAGGTAAGGGGTTTTAACGTGAACAGTGAGGTTTCTGATCATTTTAGCAGAAACATTCCACTCATATGTGTAGCCTGTCATCACAAGGTAGGAGTTTCTTCATGTCTGGAGCCCACCCATCTTAGCTTGCCTGCATGACCTTTATCCATCTAGTTTCTACCACACAGTTGCATGGTCATTACAAAAAACTCAAGCATGTGGAAACTGAAAATGGTGTGATAGCATTCCATGGAAAAAAAAAAAATCCTCGTGTGACATGAAGTTTTACTCTGTTGGCTGGACTGTTAATGTTTTAAGTCAGTCACACTTCCCCATTTATGAACAAGGCCATTTTTTGTCAGAGCAATAGGGTCTTCATGAACACACTGCATCAGAATATACCACACCTTTTTTTTTTTTTAATGAAATGTACTACATACTTGCTTTGTATCACATGTGCCAGAAGGATTTAAATTTACATCAGGTTGGCCTGACAATTTGTACATTATCTGAATACGCTTTTCTAAACACAATGTTTAATAATTTTCTTAATCAAAATGACCTGGAGGAGAAGCACACCTCATTTAATCTTGTGTGCACACATGCTGCTGAAACCTTGCCTGGAAGGTCAGACATGAACAGTTGTATTGTTTCTCTGGTGTTTTAGGTGAATGAGGCCTTTGCACCTCAATATCTAGCTGTCGAAAAAGTTTTGGGCCTTGACCCTGAAAAAACCAATGTCAACGGAGGTGCCATCGCTATAGGGCATCCTTTGGGTGCTTCAGGATCACGGATCACAGCTCATCTGGTTCATGAATTAAGGTATGTACATAGCCGACAGCTGCTGGTAGTGAATGCAGTGCTGATGTATTTACGCCTGCAAAAGATTTTTAGCATGGATGCTGTGTGACTAAAATCTTCCAGTCGACTGGCTAAAGTGTACCACTTTCTGTACAAATTTGTTACCTTTGTGCTGTAGTCCAAGTCGTGCAGCTTGCCTCATATTCCATTCTGTTGTCATTACAGGGTTTTTTGCTTCCTCTAGATCTGATCCAAGCCCACAGTAGTCAGTGGGATGGTTTCCTTTATTGAAATGGTCTTTGAGGAAAGTCTGTTCTTTTCTTAACAGGGGGCATTTAAAAGGCTTTGTCATCACCGTCTTCCTTCTTTAGTCCATTTTCAGGAATTTTGACTCTTGGCTTGCTTGATATGCTTAGCGCCATTTTAATCTGAATTTTCCTTTTCTTTTCCCTCCCTAAGGGCAGAGATCACTGTATCTTTTCACTTGTACTTAAAACATTATATTAGTGTTCAACCATAAAGCCTCAGTTGATTTGCACCTTGCAGAAAACTGTTTCTTGGAGTGTGGCTGTAGAAAACTTAGCTTTTGAAAACTACCTTGGCAATAAAATTATATTTTATTTATGCCATTTTTTGTTATGCATTGAAACCGCAAGTATCCTGTAATGTCATTCCTTGCCATTTTGTATTCTTGAGAACAATATAACGTACCATCTTTTAGATCGCAAAAGACTCAGACCTGCAGCTTCTTGTTTTTCTACAGAAATATTTCAACATCAGTTGAAAAGAAGAACATACACATTCCAAAATGTTATCTTCAGTAGTACCTAGTTGATAGCTAGTTTCGTTTCATAAAATCAGGACAACAGCTACTATGGTTTCATAAATGTAAATAATTTTCACTGTGATTTTTCTGAACAGGCGTCGTGGCGGGAAATATGCGGTTGGGTCAGCTTGCATTGGTGGTGGACAAGGTATTGCTCTTATCATTGAGAACACAGCCTGAGAGATTCTGGAGACTGCAGCGTTGCCCAAATTACTCATTCCCTAAGAAACTTCTGCCTTTTGTGACAATACAGCATCACTACCTGTCTTCGTTTTGTGCCATTCCTGCAAGGTAAAGGAATAGCTGAGAAGTCTGAATTATGAACAGAAAGATTCGTTAATGTCTTTCTAATTAAAGGAAGTGTAACGTTAATATAATTTCACACCGATGAAGATTTTCTAAAGGCTTCTTTTCGATCAAAGTTAATGAATTTCTGTAGGCAAAATTCTTTTCATTTCCTGAGGAAATTGCCTGTCAAACTTTCACCAAACCTGCCTTAAAATAGCAGTCAGTGCAGCTTTTTAAGCAAGTATTGCTTAAACTATTCTTACTTCAGCTACTGCTGCTGTCTGGCACATGTGCCTTTTATCATTAGGAAATGTGAAAATTTAATTGGAGACCTTCTGAAGTATATACTGATTGTAGATTAATGGCTATAACCCTGCTGGTTTGCAAGGGAAAAGAAAATGAGCAAAAACTGAAATTTCCATTGTGCTTCCCAAAAGAACAATAAAAATAACAGAAAAAAGGGCTTGGTGTTCATTTGTTTGTTTGTTTATTTTAAAAGTAAATGACTGTGAGAATTGTTACTTTACGTAAGTCAGTGTTTGTTTTTGGAGAGACTGTTTTTCCTGGCTGAGGGGTAACTGGTGTTTACTAGGTAGTTTCTAGAGAACTCCAGCAAATCTGCCAGCATTCCAAGAAGGAGAGTAGTTGCATCTAACCATGTTGCTGCATGGTAACTGCGTACATAGAGCAACTCATTTCTTAACTTCTCTGGTAGTGTCATCTGTATCTCTTGGGTCACAATGTGTGACTGTTCTTAGCTAATTTGAGAAGTACACATCTGAGCAAGTTGTCTTGCTTCTCACATGCAGCGGAGTTCAAGCTATGAATCCTTTGACATAATGTACATGACATTTGGATGAAATGAGATCTCCACTGACTGTACTTACTGCAGTCCTCTAGGCTCGCTGTACTGTCAAGAGCAACTTGCGGCTTGCTCTGATGTAGATGTCTACATTAGATACCCACAGTTAGTTGGACAGATCCCATGTCAGTGACAGCACACACTTCTCCATAGCCTGTACAGTGCTACATAGGCTGAAATAGTAGCAAAGACTTCAGCCTTTACTCTTTCTCATCCTCTGTCCACTGTCAAAATATTGCTTATCTGCAACTTCATCTTGCCCCTCCGCTGGCATGAGCTGTGATGATTGTGAAAGATGGGAAGCCATTCAAAACCTGACTGCCTAGCCTAGCAAGAAATTCAGGTCAAGGCAAGTATTACTACAACTGGTGGATAACAGTTGAAGTATGCTGATCGCTGTTTCTGGGGTTTTTATGGATGCAGTGTCTTCAATGACTGTAGAAATATTTAGCGCTGTTTATATGGACTAAAAAAAACCCAGCTGCCATAAGCCAGCAAACCAGATGTTCATCTAATACAGTATCTGTTTTCCTCTTTCTACTGTGTCTTAGTAAGTTAGGGTTACTGGGGTTTCACTGTTCAAGATACAGTTGGCACACGGATTTTATAAAGCAGGATGTTTTCTATTCTTAGTTCCTTCCGTAATAACCAAAAACTAATTCCTTCTTCCTTCTTGACTGTGGATAATCATCTTCTTTTCAGAGAATTGGCTGCAGTTTTTCCAAGATCTTGTCCCTGTGTAGTAACAGTTCTTTCAGGGTTCATCACTGTGTAGGTACAGTAAAGAATAATCCCCTTCATGCACTTTATTTTGCACATGTTTCATTTCCCCCTTTTATCAGTTTTTTTGAGATCCATGTGTAATTCTAGCTGTGAGAGTTGCAGTTGGTTATTCTGAATAATTGTGTATTTTCTGCAGAATGTATCATGATGTCCACCTCATTTTCCAGATAACTTATGAACTTATTACCAGCACAGATGATTGCACATCCTGCTAGTAACCTTTCTTTGCTGTGTGAGCCAACTGCTTATTTCTATATCATTCCATTTTTATCCTGCTCATTTCCTGTAAGAGCCTCTGATGAGGGGCTTTGTCACACTAAAGTGAGACAGTGAAATCCTTTCCTATGAAGTTACTGGGACTTAATGTATTGCACTTCTAATACATGCAACTTCTTCCACAATTCCTGGTTTTAAAGTTCAGTGCCTGTTTTTTTCAGGGGCAGTAAGGGAAGACGCTCTTGTTTTGGGCGTAAATTTAATGTCTGTCTTTTTGCCTGGCTGTGGTCTCAGGTTGCGGTGCCTGGTGGCGTGAACACTCCCTCTAAAGGATGCCAGCTTCGTTTGGTTAGGGAGAATGTAATCCCTTCTTTAGGTTTGAAACCAACCTAGGTGTTCTATATAGGGTGAGTTATGTGTGGATTGTCCAAACGTGCTTCTGCTCTCTGTTGCCCATTTGAAATGTGGCTGCTTTGTTAGGCTGCTGCTGAAAGGGGTACTTTGCATCAATGAAACCGTTGAACGGTTGAGACCATTGGCAATCGCTCTGTGTAGACTTCCAGTCATCAAGTGAGTTGTCAGTGACTTTGTATCCAGGGGGAATTTCTTTTTCTGAAAGGTGCGTGGATGCTCTGTGTTTGGGGGGAATATACCGCATTCCTCTTTGGCAGTTCCTGATTTCACTTTTAAGCCTAGAGCGTGGTTTTCCCAGAAATGCAAAACCAGGTCCTCTGCTAGGTTTTGCACAAACGCAGTTTGCTGTGCTTCAGAATATTGGCTTTTTCTTACCGAGCTATTACTAAAGATGAGCACGAGCATTGACATTTGATTCCTGAGCCAATCTTCCACAATATATAGGGGTGCTTAGCCTTGAGGATTTGGTCTGAGCCTGTCTTTACTAGCAAGTTCAATCATTTATTACAGAATAACAGCAGTAATATCTGATCCTTGTACATCATTCCAGAGTATGTTTTCCAGTTTCCCAGATACAACAATGGTAGAACTGTGTTTCTGCCTTTGGGAAATGAAGGCATCTCTGCTGAGAGCGATCGAGATTAGGGCAATTGAATAGTGTCCTGGGAGGAGTAGAAGATACAGAAGAAATGTGTTAGATTTTAGAGGGGTGATTACATACATTGATTGTACCAAGTGCGTACTTATTTTTTTCTTTTTAGGCTCAGGTGTATTCTATATTTTTTTGTGTGAGTAGTCTCAATTATACAATATAATGAAAATGTTGATTTTGTCTTTCTTGAGTGAGAAAAGAAAGCATTTGTGGAAAGTATCCATTGCCCACATAAAGCTGTGCGGTATTTACTCATAAATGTATATGTAGCTTTCTACCACTGGGTGGTGCGTTTTAAACACCCTGCAGATCTCGTTGTGTTACAAAGGCATTTGTCCTTATAGTAGCGCAGCTTTTCTCCTGTGTGCAGGCTAGGTTAACCTTGAAACTGAATCACCCAAAATTTCAAGTCCCATTTCTCCTTTTATGGGTTTTAAACAGGCAGGTGCCATGATACTAGGACATCTTTGCTACAGTACACACCAGAGTCTTGGTTTCAAGTGAATTAGAAACCACGTGATGTTTTACAGAGTGGGTTCCAACTGCAATTTGAGAGGACTTGTTCAACAAGAGGGCTGAAGTACTATATCTGGCACGAGATGAAGAAAAGAATAGATTATATGATCCCTTTGTCCAGCAAAAAGCTATTGAACCTTAATCCTAAGCAACTGTATGTGAGAGAAGGAGAAGGTGCAGACACCCGATGGAGATAGACTTTTGCACTCATTTCTGGATTATGTATAAGCAGTTCTGTTATGTTGCTAGTGGAGCTCCAATAATTAAGACGGGATGTTGTGTAGCAATCTATTAAAAAAAAATTACATTTTGAAGCTCCTAAAGTGCACAATTTCAGGCAAGTCTCACCTCATTGTGAGAGTATTTCTAATAAACTCTTCCTCAATCTGTAAACCCAGACATTTTCCATCTGGCGTGATGCTGTTAAGCTGGGCTGGGCTCTGTCTCGCCTCTCCACCTAGCAGAGTCTGTGTTGTCCGCCTGGGTCAGCTGGGTGCTGCACAGGGATGCTGAGGGGGATTGATCAGAGGGGAAATTAATCCTTCTGAGAGTTCACAGGCTAAGAGTTTAGTAATGGGGGTGCAGTTTTCCTCTTCTGAAAACAGCTACAAGGAACTAGTGCTAGTGATGTCTTTGCTGGGTTAGGTACTTTCATTTACATGAAAAATTAAATTTAAATGAACAGGTCGACTGGAGCATGAGTTAAATCTGAATTACACATGTGATTGTTGGTTTTAGTTTTCTAACTGATAAGTATTTCTCATGGAAGGTGAGTTAAGATAAAAAGGTAACGTTTTTTGAACTTATTTCAGGCTGCTGTTTGATAATAAATCCAGCTCTAGAGCTACTAATGCCAGTTCAAAATGCTGTAGCTACAGGAATTGCAGGGCAGATCAGGTGTAAACTCAGGCTGCTAATCCACAGCTGTTTGAAATTGTCAGCATGATAAATTCATCCTGGCAGGTATTAAGCCAGAGCAGCTATTGTTTTTTCTCCTGTGGTCATGCTCTGATTCAGCAGAAGCAGGGCTGTATGTTCACACCCTACCTGGGCCGAATCTGTTTTCTGAGAGATCAGGAATTGCCCAAATGTGGCATTAATGATTGTGAAACCACAGCTTTAATCTTTTTGAAAATCAGCAAGACAGTGATGTATTGCACAGAAACTTAAGGTAGCAAACTCAGGACACTTAATGTGCCGGTCCATGGAGCGACTGTGGTACCTGACCTAGAACACCAACAGCAGGCAGACCGAATTCCTGCCCATGGTGGTGGAGCAGGGCAGAGCCTGGCCGTGCCGGGCTGCCATCAAGCTGGATGGTTCATTGCTGTCCCAAACACAGGTGTTGGAGCAGGTCCTCTGCATTAGTCCCAGGTTGCTTAGCTACTTCTGTGAGCCAAAACCTGTGAACTATGGGGGTGGGAGAAGCAGAAAGAGGGGAAAGGTTTTGTGCTTTTATTTCTGTGTTGCTGCATGATAACCTATGTGAAATGTTTATCCTTTCTGTTACTACCTAATCGGTTAATGAAGCTTGGAAACACCATCTGACTACATCTCAAAGGAAAACTCACCCGAGTTTTGCTTTGAGAGAACTTAACATTGGCAGCAAGCTGGAGCTCAGAATTTTTATGGTGTTAGATTCTTCTGCAAGTTCCTCGCAGTACTGTATCCAAACATTTTTCTTCAGTGTTGAGTGAGTGTCTTCTATTTTATGTATTTTCTCTAGCAGTGTATTTATTATAGCTGTTGCCAGGGAGAAAAAAAAAAAAAACCTTAATCCCTCTTTCTAAACATTTAGTTCTAGTATAAGATACACATGATAAAATCATTTGGCTTCTTGTTTTGTTTGTAAGAATACTTTACACTACAATGTTTTTCTCCCTCTGCTGTGGTTATTTATAAATAGAGATTTTTCAGGTCTCGAAAAGGGATTTGCAAAATGTAGTGTGTGAAGCAGAAGACAACATAATTTAAACACAGAAGGGAGAACTTAAGAGATGGCAGAGCATTGAGAAGTTGTATTTACTGGACCTCTAATTGTTGAATTGACCATTAAACAACTCATTTTCTGGAGTTTTTTTCTCAGGCTCACGAGGCTAAAGTTTCTCACCTACACAAAACTGAAGTTATGCTTTTTTTAAGAAAAAGTATACTTGCCAGACTCCAGAAACTTCTACATCGTATTTTAAGAGTAATAATAAAACTGTGAGATTCAGCAAATCCGCAGTTGGTAAAATGGTAAAAATTTTACTAATTTGGAGAAAAGCATGTAAGGTTGTGGTGAAAAAAAAGCAGAACGTAGCATTTATGACTATTACTCCAACAGCGGCAGGTGTCAGTCTTCAAGTACTTACGATTCAGGGGAAGGTAATAAGGAAGTGGAGTATGGAGTAGACTGCGTATGAAGTTGAGTGTGGAGTAGGTTGAGCACAGAGTAGGTTGAAGTTGAGGGAAAGGGCAGGTATAGATATGAATCAAGAACTCACTGTGGCAGGTGTTGAACACAGAACAAAACTACCCTATGCAAACACCAGTATTTATTCATTACTGCTATTTCTTAAAAAAAAAAGGTGAGATGCAGGTGCTATACACAAGGACCGGGGATGTCCTGTCTCTGGCCTCTGTACCTATAGCATTTCTCCTGGAGATCGGGAACCCCGAGTGCTGGTGCTCTGCGCAGAACTGCGTGGACTGGGCTCTGTTTCAGGGGAAAGCTGTGATCAGCTATGTACCCGAGCGAAAGCTGAGCTGCAGTGTGCGATTAGTCCCATTGAATCTAGTGCGATTGCTTGCCCACTTTAATAGTTAGGCATGACTTCAGAAGGTCAGTGGATGCAGGTTGATGTGACTGCAGAATGAATGGTGGCCCTCGTCCTTCACTGCAGTATGTCTTTCAGCCTCCCCCGGGTGCCTTCTCCCTTACCAGCACGCAGAGCGTGCGTTCCTCTAGGAACTTCTTCCTACGGTTGCAGTAACATGGTGACCATGCACTTAAGCTATCAGGAGTCACGTTCTCAAGAACTTTGTATTGCTCAATGCTGATGCTCTCTTAAAATAGCTTCCAGATATCTCAGTGGTGGACCTATGACTCTTGTACTTCAAAGCAGGTCTTCTCCTTGCTCAAGCCTGTTTGCTTCCTGTGCTGGAGGGTTGGTTTCTGTTTTTGGCCAACAGTGGCTGCCTTTTCTTGCTCTGCCCAGTACTGGGGTGATTGAGTGCCACAGAAAAATGCAATTGCAGACCTAAAAATAGATTCCCTGAGAATCATTTTAGAGATAATCAAACCCAAAGAATTTGCGGTATGTCGCTACCACCTTTGTAATTCCAGTCTAAATCACTGGCTCCTGAGGTGGGAAGGATTTCACCGTGACTCTCCTGGGAAGGAAGGGGAGTGTCCGTGACTCCCATCAGTGCACATGTGATGGAGGAGAAGTAGCTTGGGGCTCCTACCATACAGGGACGTTCTCTTTTTCCTTCCTTTCTTCCGTCACTTCCCTGTTCTCCCCTTATTCACAGTACCTGTTGCTTAGACGTTTGTGCAGTTAGGTGGTACAACTTTTGGAGATAGCTAGGTAGCTAGAGCGAGAGCTAGATGTGCCACTGCTGGAACGGGCCTCTCCATGAGACTGCTGAAGGTGTGGTGAACTTACTCTCACACCTCAGCTTGCTTCTCAAGGACTGCCAGTAGAAGCAAGATTTTTGCGTGTCAGGAGATTCTCTGATTCGGTTTGACATTACAGGCGGTCTCCTTTTCTGTCTCCCATCCGTGGATCTGAAGAACATACTGCATAAGTACAAGGGACATTCGGAAGCAAGATGCAAAACTGCAGAGCCCAGCACAGGCACCCAAAGGCTGGATTCCCAAGCTCCCACCCTCCTCGGTCCCCCTCCTTCCTACCGTTTGCCTCAACATGCTCCCTTGTGCAAAGCTTGAGCTCAAGTGAGTAGGTTGCAGTCTTTGGGTCAAGCCCTGGATGGAATTCAGGAGCAGATCTATGAGGTCAACTCTTGGCTAAAAGTGGAGCAGTAGAAAATTATTTTTCTGTGAAATAAAGTACATTAAAATTCTGAAATGACTCCCTGTGTGAGATAGCTCCTTAAACCGCTATATACCACTGATGGTGCTAGGATAGATGCCTGGTACAATCCTGTAGCACACTGCATAAAATGGATGTCAGAATCCGGCATATTTTAAATAATTAGTCAAAACCTGACTTCCAAATTCATGGACCTGCTCCCGTTTTCCATTCCAACCCTTAAGCTTATCCTGGCACCAGGTTTGCTGGATGGCTCTTTCCCAATGTGGACCTGAGCAATTGAGACCTGCTGTTGACATTGGCCGGTAACTGGTTGCAGGTGGGGAGCTCGGTGGTGTGACTTAACACCTGACATTCAAATCGGTCACATTCAGCATCACCAGCTGAAGCAGCTCCTGATCTCCTTGTGATAAAAGGTTCCAGGCCACCAAAGGAGGTATTTAATGCCCGGGATCCTCAGCTCCCAAAAATGGGGATGTGGCTGTGTAATGCAGATTTCAGAGTGCGTGCAGGTCCTTACAGTTTTGTGCAACTACTTGATTCAGCCTGACCTGGCACTTGAGCCCTACTGTGCTTCTTTGCATAGCCCAGCCACTGTGCGAGCACGTAGTATGAATCCCAGATGAGGTAAGATTGGGTTATGTTGGTGTGTGCCACGTTCACAAAGTCTGATTAAGAAATGAGTGTTCTCAGCAGTTGCTGAACAAATGCATTTGTGCAGCCTCTTGTTTGTCCTAGGAGAAGTTTTAGTTCTTACGTAAATTTATGATTTGTGAGCCCGGTTGAGGCCAGAACAGGGGTCAGTTTAGCGTGTTTTGAAGTGACTATCAGCTGTTTAAAGCATGTATTTGATATAAATAAAATCCTTCAGGCCAACAACCCCCCTAAATATGGTGAAGTTTATCAAGGTACTCATTAAACTTCTAGAAAACTTGCAACTGGAGCTCCCCCTGCCCCTTTCTAACCATGAAAGTTTGTGACTGAAAAGCAAAGGGAGGACTCTTCCCAGGGAAAACAACATTCTAGTGATGGCGAATATATTTCTAAAAATGTTTTATGTGATGTGTGGGGCTGCTTGTTGCATGTGCGTATTCAGTGCTGATGGTTTGATGACCACACAGCATGTGAGCTGAGGCATCACTGGCTTTTGCAGGCTTCTCGGTAGTGTTCTCTGAGCTCTCCGTGTGCTGAGAAGGAGTAAAGGAGATTCCTCTCCTCCCGTTTTGGGTCTCAACGCCTGGATGATGGAAGCAGAGTTATGCACATAGATGAATGTAGTTGCTAAACATGGTGGGACTCATCCGGTCTCAACCCTAAGGTTACATGGTGGGAGTGCAGTTTAGTGCTAGAATAAGGAAAACTAGATATGATTTTAAAGGATGGTTTAAACAACTGAGCAACCTGTCTTCTTCCTTTCTCTCCAGGGAGATGTCAGAGGTGGTGCTTGTAACTGCTTGCAGTGTGCCTTAGGATGCAAGCCCTTCTAGCCCACCGTCTCCTTATGGGCTAGGATTAAACCCGCTCATCTTCCTGTGGGACAACCAAAAAACCCACGAGTACTAAAGCTTGTACCCTTCCTGAGGAATGGGGAAAGAAAGGCTTACTTCTGTCTGTCTTGTGAGACACAGAAGTAGACCACTGTCAGTACTCGGAGCTGGATTTGTGGTAGTCCCCTCTCACCCGAGTATGAATGCTAAAGGCAATCAGAGCAAATACGCAGAACTCGAGATCAGTCTGTGGTATAAGGCATGCCCATTCTCCTGGGTTTGACCTCTGTATTCCATTTTGTAGGTGTGCTTAAAACCTGTGAGTATGCACCTATCAAAACGGCAGAGGTACCTGTCAAGAAGACGGTGTTACTCTGCTGTAACGCACTTGAGGTTTCAACAGCACGACCTGGACAAACTGTTCCTCAGAGAAGTGGATTTTCCTGTTTATTTTAGACCGTATTTGGGCTTGGTCTTTGGTCTTAGCGGCAAGCTCTCTGGCAGGTGGTGCACGCTGGTTATACCTGCTCCGTCACCACCTATGGCTCCTTTACTTGTCGGCTGGCGTGAGGTCTTCTGCAGGCTGGATGGCTGGGGGTCTTCATCGGGGACTGAATGCTCCGGGGCTGTTGCCTTCAGCCAAGCAGAGCATCAGGGGCAGGTCAGGATGTGCTGTAGTGTTTTCACAGTCGGCAGAGGTTCTTTAGGGTGATCTGGAAGAGAGGAGACCTCAGTTTTAGCCCTGCATTGCCTCTATAGCTGCTCTTATAGGACTGTTCGTGCGGGCCACTGATGCTAGGCTGTTCAGACCCATCATTTGTCCACATTAGCACTCTCAAATCTGCCTCTGAAAAGGCCCAGCTGGTATTTGCAGAGGAGATGTGTATCTCAGCTGTACTTTGGGCTCAGGAATGTGCCGTATCTCGCATGACTGGACTGTGACAATGTGCAGCACCCGTGAAACCTGTGTGTGTCCCTGTAGTCACATCGCGTGGCTGACCGCAGGCAGACACGCTGGCCTGGGACCCCACTTAGGGCTCCAGCATCTTAGGAGGGCTCCGGCATCTCCTCCTACAAAGAGAAGGCTCGGTGTCGGGCTGAGCTTTGCCCAAAGTCTTGCTGATGCCTGCCACGGGGCTGGCAGAGAGCAGCGGGGCTCTGCTTTGGGACAGCCGGGTACCATGCAGAAAACCAGCCTTGCATGAGGCCATCCACCACCTGAAAGCAAGGGATGGGGATAGGGGGATAGCTGGTAAATACAGTTTACGAACCGTGGCTTTACAGTGTTCAACAGCGCTTATGGTCTGCAGTTAATGTTTTTGGGGTTTTTTCCCCCACTTATTTCAATGGGACTGGAGTCAGGGTCCTTATACATATTTTCGGATGAGAGGTCGCCTGTTGGGACTTCAGGGTTCATAGAGGCTTGTTGTCATCCAAGGGATGTGTTTACATTCGTGCTCAGTCTCCTTTGCACGAGTTACGCAACAACCAATTCTGCAAATTTCATTTCCACTCATCAGGGGTCTCAAGAAGTGGAAGTGAGGGTGACAAGAGGAACGGTGCTGTTAGGAGCTGACAGACTGCATGGTAATGTTGCAGGCAACAGTCATTGAGGGGTCTGGTGCAAAATAAGGTGTTAAAGGATTTTTACTCATTGAAAAACTGTATTGTACAAATCCGTATCAAATTTTGTCGAGGAGGATTTTAATACTCAAATCAGGAACAGGTAATACTTCTAGCAAATGTCAGTTATGATGGCATTTATTTCAGTATTCATGTTAGTTCTTGCTTGTAGTTCATGCACAATCTCAGGGTGGGGAGGAGGAGGAAACGTGGATGCAGCAAAGACAGAAAAATCTAAAGCTTAAAGGATTTTGCAGATTTTCCCAGTACCACAGGGTTTCTCTACCAAATTGTATTTAATGCTTTAGGCATCAAAGGAAAACATGCTACAGCCAGCTCTTTCCAGCTGGCTCGCTGTGCCCGAGCAGTGACACATCCACCCAGAGTGGGACTTTTTGTGGGTTACACCTCTCAGAAGACTCGACTGTGGTATTGGTGTCTGGCTCGGATTTTCTCCGTCCAGGGAAGACGCGTTTGAGTCATGGACTCAACTCGGGCTCCTTGCAACACGCAGCCAGCTCTCAGCAAGCCTGTCGCTTTTGGTATGATTTCAATTTAACCAGGTTTCTTCTGAAACACTGGCTTACAGAAAGGATTTCCCTTTATGCTGCCGGTTATATTGCACCAAGCTCAATTTGCGTTGGGAAACTTAATGCTGGTCTTGTAAAACACCTTCCACTTGCCTCTGATTGTAACAGAAGATAAACCACGCAGCAACAGTAAACACAAAACTCTTGTAACTGGGTGAAGAAAAGCAAGACCAAGCCACCAAGAAATGTAAAAAAAGAGAGGAATTTGCAGCGGAACAGCATCCCCAGAACGTGCGGGAGGACTGGGCAGTGATGCCACGCATCTGGTGCAACTGAGGTCAGGCTCTTTGGAGCTACGCTTACACAGTCCAGCAGCGTGCTCTGTCATTTGGGATGTGTGCATTCCTCGCCTCGCCTCCCTCCAGCATCATCTCCAGCCTCCGACCGAGATTGGCTGCGGCAGAGTCAGCCCATATCTTACTAGAGGGAAACTTGAGACCCGCCAAGCCCAAATGTCAAATGCTGCTTAGTCTGATGAATAGCAGCAGTCACAAGCAGCCAGCCTGGGCTCTTTCCACATTTCATCAGGGGCAGCGTTTTGCATCTAAGCTTTGTTTCTCCAGTGTAACGCGGAAAAAAAAAAAAAAAAAAGCTTGTGTGGAGCTGGCGGCGTGCGTGGAAAACCAGCATCTGCCATGTAAAAAACAAACAAACAAACAAAAAAAAATCGGATAAGCTTCGTCCCCTCCCTGCTCCTGCTCTGCTCCCCACACACCTTCCCCTGACAGCTGGATGCTAAATATGAGACCAATAAAGGGAAAAGCCGTCACTTGCAAGCCTTATGTTGGGTTTTGCAGTGCAAGGCTCCAGCAATAAAAACGGGGGCTCCTTTCCAGGACTTCTCCTTCCCGGGTGTTAACCCTGCAGCCCTCCGTAGATCTCTTAAGTGTCTCCTGGTCATGCTCGCTCATCCAGGAAGGTTTTCTGGCAGCTGGGGGCTCGCACCGTACCTTTGGGGTGATGCCGGTGGGACACCCTTTGCCTCAGGCACCCGACTAAAAGCGTGGGGGTTGCAATGGGTGCTGCTGTCAGGAGGAGAAGCTGGTTTGGTTGGGCTCTGTTCTCTTCTGGGTCTGCGCATGAACGCAGACATTTGCTCGCTTGCGTGCGTGGTTGTTACAGGGCAATGAAAAATGCTCTCAGGTTGGAGGTCACAGACAAATTTAAACTTTTTTTTTCCTTTTTTCTTCCCCCCCCCCCCCCCCCCTCTCTATTCTGTATTTGACTGTAGCTCCTGCATATGAACTTCAGAGGTGTTTGTTCGAATGCTTTCAGAGCGTGCCTTTGCAGAGCAATGCTGCTCTGGTAGGGGTCAGCAGTATCTAACAGTAAAAATATCCCAAGCAATTAATCTCAGCAGAGAGGTTGAGAGTGCAAGCACCTTGCTTGCTTCCATGTTTACCTTTCCTTTTGAACCAAAGCAAATGGACGCTGGCGTGCTCTCCTGGAGGATGCTGGATGCTGGGGGTGCTGCCAGCCAGCACGGCAGGTCGCTGCAGTCGGCTGCCGCAGCACCTCCGAATCATCCTGACCTCCCCAAATCTCTGGGCAGCAGCAGCAGAGGACTGAAACACCCTTCCAGAATGACAGCCGTGATTTTTCCAGGGACTCCAGTGTGCTTTGGATTCGGGCCACGCATTCAGGAGTTCTGCTGAGGGTGGAACACCTCTGATTTAATTTCAGTCCCCTATTTAAGTTTGGCATTCGAGTGCTTTCTGCAACCTCTGGGGAGAGAAAGGAAGACCTGCACATAGCGGCTATCTTAATCGGTGTTAAAAAAGAAGCCAAGATGACTATCAGCCATTTAATTTTTAGACGGCTTATGTTAGGCGAAATGAATCCCTTCCTTTGCATCTGCTACTTGCAGAATATAGATGCTAATGTCGCTAAATACTTTCAGGTCCTTCTTTCTCATTTGCAGGGGTGGGAATGCAGGGCAAGCCATGTGTTTTAGAAATCTGAAATTCTAGAGTGAAAAATGAGCTTTCTGGAGGTTTTTCTGGTATCTTCTGCAGAATTGTACATTCCAGGATTACTTTTTTTTTTCTTTTTCTACATATTATTCCAATGGGGTTAGATTAATGTGAGCTTGTTTTGTTTCTAAAACCTCGTAAATGTGAAATATCAACCCTGAATTCAGCAGTTGCTGGCATCTCTCATTTAATAATGTCTGGCTTGTTTAAAGAACAACAGCCATGGATGTTTGCAGACTCCGGTATGTGTTTCCAGGGATAGCATCTCTGTGCGACTCTGGCCTCCCATTAGAAAGTAATTGGGCAGGGGTAGAGGTTTGAGCAGAGCTGATACCTGCTCTAATGAGAGCAGCGACAGACACCGAAGGCGGTGCGCTTGAGTAGGAGCAGATAGCAATATGCGATCTGTGTATTTTGGTATTTAAACATTGGTGTCATTCGATTATTACAACTCACCTTTCAAACTATTACTTAATGTTTGGCCAACTCTCCTACCCAGCCACCTCCTTGGAGAATCCTCAGACTTCCACAGGGCAGAACAACAGCAGTAAGCAATGCATTCTTTTACAAATTGAGGGCTAATCAACGCATTGTCCTGGAAAATATCATATTAGAAGACAGGGATATTTTGTGCATCAACCTTGTCACTGGGAAGCTGAAATTTTGGGACTGCATCACAAAATCCCAACAAGTTTATCAGCTTAAGTCAGCAGTGAGTGTGGTATCTGTATTTAGCCTCCAGCTCTAAGAGTAGCTGGCATATTTTTCCTTCCCTGCAGTGTTGTTCTTGCCTTCAGCAACTGTTTATTCCAAAAAAAAAAAAAAAAAAAAAAAAGGCAACGATTGGTGAAATCTAAGGGAGCTTTTGCACAGAAAAAAGTGTTGCAATTTGCAATGTAAATAACACGCTGTGTTTCTGGAAATTCAAGTACAAACTGCTTGCACAGAGCTGCCAAATGATGCATGAAGTCTCCTTGTTTCAAGAAATGAAGAGGAAAAAATACTTCTGGTTTATTGGAAGTAAAAATAATTAAGATGTGATAGAAAGAGGTTGCAAAAAAAAAAACCCCAAACCCAACTCTATCATCTTTAAAAATGAGGCATTGTATATGTGTTAAATATATACATGACATTGCGTTCACAGCTTTTTTAGTACAGAAACACCTTCTGCATCTCTTCATGGAAATGATGGCTCTGTTCGGACAAACACAGTGACATTATCAGCAGGTTTGGAAATGTGGACCAAGCTTTCCAAAATGGCTTACACCTTTCCCCAAAAAGCTTTTAAGTTCTTAAATAAGTAAGAAGATATTATTTTTATAAAGCAATTAGTAGCTCTGATAATTACTACATTTAATACTGCGAGGTATTTTTTGAAATAATATATATACAAGTACTTACAAAGGTGTGTGGCCTCTGATAACTGGTTGATGTTACTTCTCGAATATACTGGGATTCATTTATTCAAGGCAAGGTGTTTCAAACAGTTTGTGAAATCTTTATTTCTGTTGATAGTAAAATAAGTGGTCTTCAAGAAATTCTGAAATGATTTAAAGAATTTTTTAAAATTTTTTAAAAAATATTGTTCTTGAACCTGCTTCTTGGAGGATGGGGAGGATTATTCTTGATTAAAATAATACAAATACAACCTGTTTGATGTTGTGATCCCGGAAAACATCCAGGGGCAACTACCCTGATGGCATATGACTGTCTTGTGTCTTTTGCATGAGGGTTTTGCATACAGCAAATGTAGCTTCTCCTGAGACAGGAAACACCGGGGAGTGTTCAGTGTGAATAAATGGGAACAGGCGAAGGAAAAATAAGTCATTCCTTTTCCATAGGTGCTCCAACAGGAAATCTGCAAGTTTCTTGGCATCGCTGCCATCCAGAGCTTGTCCCTGCGATTTGGCTTCCTCCGATGTCTCCACTATCGGGAGGCGTGCAGTGCTGATGGGAAAGGGAGAAACTTGCGCGCCTTCGAATGGTGCTAGCGGGGTAAGAGTGATAAAGTCTGAGATAGTACTAAGAAATTAAATTTTTAAATCAGGAGGGAGGATAGGGGAAAATTGAGCTCTGGTTACCGACACCCAAGGACAGTTGAGTCGCACCTGAGAGCAAGAAGCCAAGTAACTGGGCTTGTGGCATTCTTGAGTGTGAGCTCTTGGAGGTGAAAGGAGCAGTGATGAATAAAGAGGAGGGAAGGAAAAATGTCTCAAAAGAATTAGAAGCAAAGTGGAGAAGCGGTGTCTGCGTTTCAGTATTGAGTCCCCTTGCTAGGAGCATCACAACTGTCAGTCTGCAAAATTAAAATCTCCAGCAGCCCAGTGAGTGAGGGGGAGAGGAGCTGGAAGATGCCGCATGCAAAAAATGGGGTGGGTAAGCTTTCATTTATATATTACAGAGGTGCGGTACATGAGAAAAAAGATCGAGTCAGCAACTTTATCACAGATACTTTCCTAACACTGGTATGAAGGAGAGTCTTGCAGTAGAGTCTAGAGTAAGTAGAAGAATGCTGAGCTGGGCCCAGATTGCTTGTGTCACCAGAGACTTATCTTTGTGTGAAGGAAAGGATTAGAGAGTTACAGCCAGAGGGAAATGATATAAAGACCCGTAGCAGCGTTGTGCTTGTTACCCTACTCTAGTCTCACTGGGACGTGAGTGTGCTCCAACAGTGATGACTAAGGAACTGAGATAAAAGCAGAGCCTAAACAAGATTTCCCAACTAAACCAAATTCAAATTGCAGATAAATAGGTAGTTACTTTGAGTGCCAATCCCTGAAACTCAGTCTGGAAACCGAGAGTCGTTCTGGGCTCTTTCCCGTTTGCTCATTAACAAGAATAATCCCGCAGATGGGTCTCCATTGCTGCCTCTGGTGAGGTGTGAACCGCAGAGGGAAAGTTGCTCGTGAATAATACAGGAATGAAAATTAGCACCGATTCCTCCCCGCTGGTACAGTTATGCATTGCAGTTGAATCTTTGAAGTAAGAAGTTGCTGCTTGTACTGAGAGACCTTTTTCTAATCCTATCCAAGTTTTAGCACATGGACTTGCTCCAACGTTGGGGCAGAGCTAAACTTCATCATTAGGTTCAGAAAGTGCTTTGAGACAGCCAAAACCAGGGCTGCGATAACAGCGTGGTTACAGCTTTTTTTGTTTTGGATCAGCATCTAAACTGTTTAATTCCTGCTGTCTCTAATGCACCGCACAAAGGGTGCATCAGGTTCGTGGAAACAGGCTCTATTCATGCAGGAAAGTAGGGAATAAGTATGTAAATACGTATATAATGCAGGAAATAGTATGTAAAAATACCTGAACTGGGAGAACGTCATGACTAACTGAGACCAGCCCCAACTGTGTTGGGCTGTAATCTCCTATACCCGCATTTACAGACCTCGCCAGCTGTTTCCTAGCTGTAGTTAGGGGCTAACTCTTTTTGGATCTACTAACCACTCTCTTAAGATACGTTTGGTCTTGCCGAAGTCTTTTTAGCGCTTGATCGTATCGCGGGGCGGCAGGGTATGTGAAGTAAGCCTCGGCATGGGCTACGACTTGCACCCATCATACCTTACACCAGTTGAACCTGCTTGTGCACCCCTTCTCCCCGGGGCCAGTTGGGGACCGGCGGAGGCATATTCCCACATAAGGCAACGTGGCACACTGGAGCGTTGTTATTGCGATGGAGGAGCTCCAGGCTATGTCAGGAATCCTCCTCTTCGGCGGCTGAAAATACTGAGGTTACTTTCTCGATAACAGCCGATTTCCTAGTTTAAATTTAGGGATTGAGATCACTGTAGGCAATGGGTGGATTTTTTTTTTGTATTTTTTTTTAATGCAGCTGCAGGGTAAAAAAGGCTGTGCTCTGCACTTTCCCTAGAGAACTTCACTTTGCTGAGTTGTTTTTAAATAATGTGGGTTTTATTCTGGACTCCACCAAAACTATTAGTCCTTCTGGTGTTAATAAGTGTTGATGAGAATCCCCAAGAGAAAGTTCAGTCAGCGCTCTCTGACTGTGAGATTTCTGTGATTCACTTGCCATCAATTGATACCTTCCTGTTCATGAGCATTGCAACTTATGGATCTGAGGGAGAAGCTCTGCCCGGAGAGGTTGTACAGCCTCCATGCTTGGAGACTTCTGTGACTCAGCTGGATAAAGCCCGGAGCAACCTGGGCTGACTTCATAGCTGACCTTCCTTGGAGCAGGGTTTTGGACCTCCTGAGGCCCATTCCAACCTGAATCATCCTACGAGCCTAATGTTGAGGTTGCTAGACGAGCTGGATAATTAGCTCTGGGTCTTTCCCTGGTGAACAGCTGCTCATTTCGAATTTGTATGGCTTGGAAACGAGCTTTCTATTTCTTGTATGTTGTCCAAAAGAGAGGAGAAATCCCTGTTCCTGTGAGCATTGCAACTAGGAAGCCTGATTTTCTGCGGTCTTGTGTCTTGAGGTTGATTGACTTTGGTGTTTAAGAAAGTACAAACTCTCATTGAAAGTTTTCTGACTGTCAGGGCATTTTAAGGAGTCTCTGGTGTGTGTGTGTTTCTCCAATATTTAGTAGGATGGATATGGGCCCTTAGATTGATTCTTAGTCTGAGTGGATACACTTACAGGGTCTTTCTTTCTCTCTGTTCTGGCCGACACAAACTTTCAGAAACCTTTGAGAAAAACTAATTCTTAGAATTCGCTCCTTCTTTGTCCAATTTGCTTAAAAACTTGCCAGCATGAGGCATGGTGGAGGGAGAAGGATCCTAAACTGCTTGGCTCCATTCACACGGCAAGCAGAGCTGCAGACAAACCCCAGATCTTTCGGGCCCTCTTATGTCCTCTGTTTAGGATATGACACCGACCTCTTTGAAAATGTGACCCTTATTCAGGTTTGTATGTGAGAGCTGATATCTACAAATATCTGGTGTTGTATTTCTTTCGGTCAAGAAAACAAGTCAGAATATGGCCTGTGACTGTACAAAAGTGGGATGGACCTTCTTGATCAAGGACAAGATCAAAAAGAAAGCAGAGTGCTTTGTACGAGGTTCTGGGTGCCCTTTAGCCTCTGATCCTCCTCCCCCTGTCTCCTCCTCTTCCTTTTTTCTTTCCTTTGCTTTCTTTGTTGCCTTTTAGCCCTAGTATTTGCTACTAAAAGCAAAAAAAAAAAAAAAAAAAAAAAGCACGTTGTGCAGTACAACAGAGGCTGCATATAACAAAATCCCACCTTGCTTTTCCTTTTGGTGGTTCTGCTCAACTGCTTTCTGCCATGGGATAGTGTTGCAGTAGACTCTTGGTTGCTAAAACACCAAAAAGCCTGTGGTCTATCTAGGAGCTCCCTTTGTGCGTGTATGAAAGATTTCTGTGTCCCTCAGTCAAACCTTGGTTTTTGTTTATTGAGTAGCTTGACCAAAACATGGTCTTCAAGGCACAGTTCTGTGAATGGGGGTCCAAATTCCCTGGTCCTGGGTCCATGAAGCCCCCAGCATGAACCTGATAGTAGCAGTCAGTGTCTGAAAAAGAGTATTTTACCATTGACAGGAAAGGTACAGTGAGTGAGATGCTCCGACCTTTTTCTCCCATCTCGGACACCGGGAGGTATCTAAACATCAGCTTAGTGCCCCAAAGCATGATGAGATAATGAAGTCCCCCACCAGTAGTGCGATGATCTGCAAGTCGCCGCCGCCTTCTCCTGAAGGTTTCCAGTCCATTGTCATCCAGGACAACTAGTGGCACCACACTAAAGGTAAAGGACAAAAGAATATTAGGAAAACAAGGGCAAGGAGCAAGAAGATTTGTTAGGGTCTGGAGGTACTGCCAGCTTGCACTGTGGGGTGTTGTGCCGTGTTCAAGATCCTTAAGCCCAGCTGAGTGACAGTAATCTGGCAGCAAGAAGGGATGCCATGAAAACCCTGTACCTCCTAGAGAGGATAAAGGGCATTCTTGCCCTGTAAAAATATCACGTTTGATTGTTTTATTTTAGACGGTCATGTTTTTCTACTGGGAAGGAGGAATGCAGCTTGTGTTTCACACGGAAACGCGGGCTTGGTTATGCTCTGGCTTCTGCCACTCAAGGAAGGTCCATACCTGCTGATGGGTCTGAGTTTGAACGGTAACCTGCCCCATTTACATATATTAAAATAATTATTTTAACAAAGAACGCTGTGTTCTGGCTAATTCTCCATTCAGTGCCCTGGTCAGCTCTGAAATGCCATCAAGGAGAAGATTGGCCCTCGCCAGGGAGAGGTCACGACTACAAAGAAGCAGAGGCAAGGGAGAAGGAGCGAGCGCGACGGGATTTTTCTGAGTGCTGTAGATCAATGGGTTGGTCCCTCCGTGCTTCCCACGCTCTTTGTGTTGCATTCCCGAAAGTAATATGGTGCAGGAGGGTGGTGTGAGTCGAACGACATGGCCTGAAACAGCCGTGGTGTGAGCAGGACTCCTGCGGTTGTGCTCCACCTCCTGCAAACCAGCAGAGAAGGCTCTCGGACGAGAAGAAAAAGCCACATTTAATAAGGGAAATTGTTATGATTACATTGCAGTGATACCTGGGTCTCAGTTGCGGTGTGAGTTTCACAAAGAGACTTCGAAGTACTGCTAGATAAGTGCTGCTGGGCTCCTGTAGCAGGTGGGGAAACTGAGGCACGCAGCTTTGGTCCTCACTCAAGATGAGGAGATGGCTCGGTGCTAGAGATGGACACAGATTTTGCTGCTTTTGTGCTGGTTAGCCCTAGAAAGCAGCCAGGCACTGAAAGACCCAAAGCAGTTGTCCCACTCCGGAGTGTGACCCACCGCAAAGCTCAGGTGCCGAAGATGAGATTTAGGTGGAATTCAGACCTGAACTTTAAAATTTTAAACCTTCCCCCAACCTGCTGCTTACCGCTGTCTTCTGGGTCCTTGCCGTCCATCCCACCTCGCTCCAGGCAGGCTCCCCACTCAAGTGCGTGGGGATACCTGAGCTCCTTCAGAGTTATTCCAAATCCAGGCCATGACAAAGCTCTGTCTCCAGACCAGGTTTGCAGAAAGCTTTTTGTGCCTGGCAGCAAGCCCAGGCTGAGACCTGAGCACCTCCGAGCTAAACCCCCTGTAACTCTTGCTTCTTCCTGGGCTAAACTTGCGCTCGAGCTGGATTTTTCCCTTGGTTTTTATGAGCTTGCTTGAATTTTATTGCGAACATAATGACTGGAAAATGGCAGTCACCAAGGTGGCTTGGAGCAGGTGGTGGCTCTCCAAAGAGGCCAGGAATTGGCCACACCTGCAGAGCAAATAAGCATATGGGTCACGTAACAAGGGTGCAGGTGATGGGGGAGATAAAAGGGCCCATCTGGCATCTCCTACCTGGAGTGGGTTTAGCTCTTACAGCCTGAATACCATCAAAATTTGCTAAGGTTTTTCCTAGGAAAATGAATGACCGGTCTCAATCAACAGGGAGACCTGAGGCCAGACAGCATGGGTCCTAAGCCTCCGAGTTGGAAGAGCTATACCTGCTGCTGTCCTGACAAAGAAACCATCTGTACGTCTCGCTGCTGGCTTGATCGCTGCTTCTAAATTTGATCCTTGTGCATGGAAAAACTTGTCATCTAATAAAGCAGCTGGCTGGAGAAGCTAGTTGGCAGGCTGCAGTGGAGAGCGGTGTCCAGCCTGCATCATGTTTTGGCATGTCCATCTCTGTTTCTAGCCGCCTTGGAAGATTTCCCAAGATATTAGTTCTTGATGAAAAAGAAGAAGAAAAAAACCCCAACCAACCCCCCAAAACCCTAATGCCTCTATTGCAGCACAGCATTCCATAACCATCTCCTAGCAGTTAACTGGAGTGGGGCGCCGGAGCAGGCAAACAGCTGTACCTCATGGTAATGCAGCACACTCGCTCTGGATTTTGTCCAGCCTGCGCTTTCCTGCTCAGCGATGATTATCCCTCTCCGTCTTCTATGAAAACCCTTAAATAGAGATGATCTGACAACAGAATTACTGGAGCTGGCTTCTAGGAAAGTCTGCTGTGCACGCTGCCTTGGGGAGCCCCGTAGGCTTATGGGGCAGGCGTCCTCGAGTGCTGGAAAGCCTGACCTCGACCGAGATATCTATATGCTTCAGGTTTTCTAAAAAGCATATATGATATATTTTTCTATGTTATAGCTGATGCAGCTCGTTGAACGGTTTATCTCACAGGTGAATTACAGCAAATCAAAGCCAGGACACGGATTCAGTGAATTCAGATGTTAGAGCTGGCAGGCACCGATTAGGTTTGGGGTTTTTTTTTTGAGGCTTGTACGGCAGCTGGAGGCTGGGCACTTATTTTATTGCTAGGTTGGCTTTGCACCTCTTTTCCTCGTGTATCAGCTTCTAAGAAAGTGCGTTTCAGAAGCTGCCCCGCTGCATCTCCCGCTCAGCAGGGGATGACGGCAATTGGGGGATGTTGGCTGGGGTTCAAGGCTCTGAAACACGTGATGGATGTGGCACAGTGAGTCTCCCAGCTTTGCCCAACTGTTAACCACACACAGATGACTGCAATCACAACAATTTTGTAGGCATATTTGACTTCTGTAAGGTTGGATGACAAAGAGCTCGACAGGAGGACAAGGCCTGACCTTAGTGTCACGATAACCAAACAAGTATGTTTGTTTCTATTTAAGGCTGAGGTTTTTCCAGTCTTTTGACAGATGAGGTCTGCTAATCTGTGGTAATTAAGGATTTTCTCCAGTTTATGAGTACATCGGAAAAATATCCATGTGCGTGTTATTTAGCTCCGCTGACATCTCAAATAATTTAATGTGTTTTTTAATGCTGTTTGTTGAATGAAGCGGGTGTTTGCAAGAGATGTCAACATTGGACTGGAGTTCGCCAATATTGACGTGGTCACAGCTCACTGGGAAGCACAATTGCAAATACAGGATGGAAAAAAACGGTAATGGGAGAGACCTTTCCTATGTGATAGGAAGTCTTTAGTATTGCGAGTGGGCTCTTGTGTCCAAAGCAGATAGCTAGAGAAGAGACATCCTTTCATTCTCCGTCCATCCATCCTTGGGACTTTCCACTCCTTTTTGATCCCTAGCACCTGCTTCCTTGCAGAGGAGGGAGAAAAAATACTCAGTTAAGACGTCTACTCTGGAAAAAAATGTATTGGTAACTTGAGCAATCAGCATGATATACCAGGATACTGAAGGATTCTGAGAAGCATGTAAAACAGAAGTTGTCTTTAAAGGAAGATTTTTAGTGTGCTTCAGAGTTCAAGAGTGCTTTTTATTCAGCCTTCTAGTATGCCTGGAATAAATTGGGGGGGGGGGGGGGGTTGGCTGGGGAGGAAATAAGTGCCTATCAAAAAAAGGAGGGTTACCAAATATAATCTAACATAGTCTTATTTAGGGAACACCTTGGGGATGTGTAATTGGAAGGTAAAATAACCATGTATATAATGTTATGATAGGCTGTCAGTAAGTGGCTATGTTCCATGCAGACATCCAAGATGTTTTCTTTAATGTTCGAGCCAATGCTCAGTTTGGGGAGGACAAGCTGTGGTGATGTTAGGGTTTTATTATGTCCCGTTCCGCAGAGAAGCGCCGCGCCTTGGAGAAGCAATTTATGAATACGCTTACTTCTCACATGTCTGCATTGCTCTGAATTTTCTAATAAGGCACTTTTAACTGGTGTAAATGTGTTACTGGAATGAGCTGGTCCAGATTTTGGGGCTAATTTCTGTTCCATGGGAATGGTAACTTGGGAGGTTACCTGGAGAGCAGCCCTGGTCCTGGGTGGGAGATACTTCATATAGTGCTACGAATGCAGATGTATAAACAAACACGTACGAAGGAGATACCCCTCTAGGCTCATGTATGTGGTGAACTTGAAAAACAGATGCTTGTTATGGAGGTCAAATCTATATGTCTCTCTATGCCCCCCCCGCCCCCCTCCCCCCATTAACAGTTTCCTCTTTAGCAGCTGAGCCCATCATCTGTGTTGAGGGCTTGAATTTGACACCTCTGCCAAGTTTGACATTTCCTGGCTCTTTTTAACCAGGAAATTTCTCCTTTCTGTTTTTCTGGGCTAGGAGAGATACGTGATGATATTCGTGAGCCGCTAATCCGCTCGGTGGCTTATAAGTGCAAAACGCTGCCTGTGAGCCCGATCTGGGATCCTCCGTCCATCTGCAGCTCTGGGGGAGGCTGCAGAGCAGGAACGTGAGAGATCTTTGTACAATGCAGCAATTCAATAAGTTTTAATATCGCAGGAACCCCGGCTCACCTTAAATTGCCAATGCTGAACCATACAGCATCCATATGTATCAGCTTTCTTCTTTATGAATCACTTGCAAAGCCCCTATTTGACTCTTGAAATGTTTTTTAAATTCATTCATCTCTAGCTGTACTGCATTTATCTCCAGGTCAGACACCAGCTCCTAAGTGGGATCTGATATTGATTCAAAACAGATTGAGGCTTTTCGTCGAAAACTTTTTCTTGAAGTGCACCGTGGCAAATCTGGATGTTTAATACATTTGAGGAGAAAAATAACTTTTTTTTTTTTTTTTTTTTTTTTTTTAGCCTTGCAGATAGTCTTTCTCTGTAAAACACGTTGGCTGCAAAAGTAGGAAGTGTGTCTGTACGAAGGGGAACTTCTGCGAGGGTTTTTGTTGAAGAGGTCAGTATTTATTGTCAGGCTGCTCAAGGATGAATGAACGAGTATAAAATCATGTGATACCAGTATCTGGGGTTACTTCAAGTCAGTGAACTTCAGTTGCAGCATAGGTAACACCTCAGGCCCTCTCTTCCAATAGGAAAAGGACTTTTACGGGGCGAAATCAGGAGAGTTTGTCGACCAATGAACGTTTGCTCCGGGAGTGAGTCACATTCATAAAGAGTTTCAAGTTTGTGGTCTGGCAGATCCTGAGAGATGATTAAACCCACATAAAAGACCATTATTAATACAGTTTCTATAGTTCTGCACCCGCGTTAGTTCATGCAGTTGGGGCAGGGGAAGAAGTACAGAGAGGGGGAAAAAAATTTACTTAACCAAGCGTGAGTCACTGCTCCTCTGGGTGAAATACAATCCTGTAAATGCTCTGTGGGCACCGCATACCTGCTGGCATTCCTATCAGGAAATTCCTATCTGGGACAAAGACAGAAGCTTTGGGACTTGCAGAGCAGTCGACCCAGAGGATTTTTTAGCTGTGGTGTTTATCCGAGGTTGCTTTGAAGCAGGTTTCCACCTCCTGCTCCCTGGTGTCCTGCCCGCTGCCCCCAGCAGTGCTGCCTGGCCGGGATGGTGACCCCGGGACCCCACCACTGTTCGGTACTGGGGTAAAATGGAGGGGCAGGTCAACCCCCAACAGCTTGGCCAGGGTTTTCCCGGAGCGGTACCCACCTCTGCCTGGCCTCCTGACAAGATGCTTGTCTCTCCCTTTCCACCTCCGGGACCAATTCGCAGATTTATATAATCCTTGTCTTGGGTTGGAATAATTTGTCTTGATTTTTAACGTTAAGATGATTTCTTAATGTTTCTATCCCTGGAAGTCTTCTGTTAGAGAAAATGTTTCTCATTATCGGCTACGAGGTTGCCAGGTCTGGGAAATACTTCTGTTTTATATTACTCCCCACGCTCCTCCTGGTGTACGTGAGACATCCCAGAACCAAAGATGACGAGATGCCTGTTTTATCCGTAGGAAATAGAAGTCAGAGGGTACAGGGGGCTGCAGCCCCGTCCGTGGTACCCCCACCAAAATGCCATAGTCCTGACTCTGCCATCAGCAGATAGCAAGCATGGGGATGCCTGAGGACGCCTGCCCCTGCAGCCGATGCTCTGCCACCCTCCTGACCTACACACCTCGTTGCAGGAGAAAAATGGGTGCAATTCTGACACCCTTGCTACCGCAGCAGCAACTTCCAGGGAAAGCGCAAGAGTAACGATGGGGAGGATGGGAAGAGGGACAAATTACGGAGCGGCAACCTCCTGAAGTGGCTTAATGGGAAGGAAAAGGAGAGAAGGACCCGTACGGTGTTTGGCTGGTGACTGCTGGGGGTGGAAGCCGTCTCCCTTGTCTTGGGAAAACAGTTTGTGACAATTTCCCCAACAGAATTTGATCAGAATTTTGTCAGGGAGTGAAAATATCGAGCAAAGGCTCATCCCGGTCCCTCTGTGTGTTTAGGGGGCTGCAACACAGATCGGATAACAGCTGCTGGTTAGGTCTTCGGATGGACTCTTCTCCACCTCATGCAGGTACCCAGAAGACAGGAGATGTCTTTGGTCCTGGTACGCTCCTGTTAAAGAGCTGTGAGTAGGACAGTGATTTTTCTCTTCCATAGCCTTTGACCTTCTAACAGCTCTTGCCTTTGCCTGAAATAGGTGGTTTTCCCCTAATCCCCCATGGCTCTACCACCCATCCCACCGTAGGCTGAGTAGCACAGGGAGATGTCACAGCACACCGGGCTCCCACGTGCGTGGGGAAAGTGTGACCAAAACTACCTTCGTCTTCATCTTCTCACCCTGGTCAGGGGCTCTGCAAGGAGATGCAATAGCTTTCACATCGCATCCTCCTCCAGGGCAGGAAAGAAAAGGTCTTTTTTATCACTTGGCCCCACGGGCTGTTCCACCAGGCCCGTTGTTTGACCAGTGACCAGATGAGATTCCAGCTGAGGTCGTTCTATTCCCACCTGATCACACCCTGCGATTTTCTACCTAGGTAAATAATCCCACACTGGCTTCAGGAAGGGCAGTCCCAGACTGAACTAGATATTTCTACAAGCAAATGCTGTTCTAGTATTTCTGGAATGAGACTTAAAAAAAAAAAAAAAAAAAAAAAAAAATTTTAAAAAAAATTTGCCGTTCCTCAGGATCCCATCTACCTCTCTTCTGCTGGTGTGTCAGGCTGGATGTTATCCTGAGCTTTACCAACACTGAACTAAGTCACTTCCCATCAAATATATGTGTTGGGAAGGCTGTTCTCATCCTTTTGGCTTCCTGCCGAAGAAACAAATTGCAGCTGGTCTCAGCCATACTGACTGGTTCATTCACATTTTTAGGGGTTTTCATATGGAAAGGAGCTAGAAAATAATTTTCTCAGATCTGCCTTAAAGGGAGAGCTGGTAGCAATGATTCCTCATGGCTCTGCTCCAAAGAACGGTACAATCCTGCTCGTCCCATGTCCAAGGAGAGCTCTGAGCTGCTACCCTTCAAGGTACATGATCTCCCCCCCGGTTGGGGGTCTCCTGGGTGAGTAGCTCCTTGGATAGGGCCAAATGGGTTGACGTAGCTCAGCATCAAAGCGAATGATGCAGCCAGCTCTGCTGCCGTACCGCACGGGTGGAGAAAGCCCTCTAATTAGTTTGTGAATAATAAGAGCAAGATTTGGTCCGAGCGTGTTCTGCTCTGGAGGTATCGCTGGGGCAACTTTGGCTCGTGTGCTGCTGAGGAATGCTGACATGGGGCTCGACTCATGACAGCTTCTCTGGAGGGCTGGGGGAACTGGGAGCACTTATCTGGACATGGTTCAGCTGGCAGATTAGCTAATCTCCCTGTTGTTACCTCTTTTGGTTGTTTATCACTCTAGCCATTGCATGTGTTTCACATTAGCTGGTAAAGGCTTGGGGCAGGGACTCCAAGTACCCGGCTTTTACTTGCAGGGTTAGCGGGCAGGAGCCTCGGTTGGAAATGCCAACCAGACACGTTACCGTCAGGATCTCTCTGATAAAAGCCTCATCCTATGGCCCACGGACAATAACTCCCCGTGGCCGAAAATCACCATGTATGTGTGGTGGTGGTATCTTCAAGGGAAGAAACAGGTTGCCCAGAGAGGTGGTGGATGCCCCATCCCTGGGAACGTTCCAGGTCAGGTTGGACGGGGCTCCGAGCAACCTGATCTAGTGGAAGATGTCCCTGCTCATGGCAGGGGGGTTGGATGAGATGACCTCTAAAGGTCCCTTCCCACCCAAACCATTCTGTGATTCATTCTATGATTCTATAAACAAGGGTGGCTCTTGAGGGACCCCACCATGCCCCATGGGCTGGGAAGGGTCCCAGTGAGACCATGAACCCAACTTGCTACTTGAAGGCCAGGAACTGCCTGTCCCTGAGCCAGGCTGAGCCACATTTTACACATCGGGTTGTTGCTGTTGGCATAAGATGGGTGTTAGGGGAACGCACCAGGCTGTAAAAGCACCGGGTGCTGTTAAATCATCCTGTCCTGCAAGTTGGTGGAGTCCCTGTTCCCTCTCCAGATCTTTGACTGGAGAAGGGAAAGTCTATCATCACAGCAGTATTTAAAAGAAAAGCCAACTACGAAAGCTTTCCCGAAGCAAATTCTGCAAAGTTCTCTCTCTCTTCCCACCCCCCCACCCCCCCCCCCCAGCAAATTTACATTTCTGACAGAGAGAAATTTCTCGCTACAGAGAAATTTGTGGGGTTTCATCTTCTGAGAAAGTTCCAGAGCACTGACTTGAGAGGGGGTTTCTGCAGAATTAATTCAGCGGATATGCTCATGCTACGCGGTGACAGAAGAGGCTTTCAACACGGGCTGGGACGCTTCTCATTTCCTTGAAATGTTAGCTGGGGAATTTGGTTTGCTGCCATCAGCTGCTGCTCTTCAAAGAAAACCCCCAGTGCAATCTCATATCAGTAAAACATAAAAAAACCCTCTGCTGAGCCCTAGTCCCATGCCTGGATCACTTGCTGCAAGCCTGGGAGGTATGACTTTGGGGAGAATTAGTTATATCAATCTTGCATTGTTTGTTCAGAAAGCACGTTTTTAAAAAAATCTATTAATGTCAGTTAATTTTGCTGATTGAAGCTTATTAATACCCGGCTTTAGTTTTGCCAGTCTGAACAAATCCACATCCTCAGTCATGATTTTTTTCCTTTTTCTTCTTTCCCCTCAAACCAATCTCTGAAGTTGGCCTGCATTCCTGGGTAGATGCTTTTTGGTTTTTACCTGTAGCTGAATGCTCTTGAGGTAAATGCTATAATCTGACAACAACAAAATAGTCCTTTCTAACAATCTACCTTGAAATTTTTCCATTGTCTATTTAGCATCTCTGTAGCCCAAACCTCAAATAACACAGTATCGGGAGCTAATATTTTTTTGCTGAAATAAATACTTTGCAACTTTTTTTTTTTTTCCCAAAAAAAGATTTGGAAAATGGATTCCTTTTAATACTTTATAGAGTCAGAACCATTCCTGGGTACTGGTGCTATTAGTTTCTCATTTTTGTAGTTATCAGAATTTAGACTTAAAAAAAAAAAAAATCCCTGGAAAAAAGTTCCATTGACCCCAATTTGTTGGCCAGTTATGTTCTGGGGAAGTAACTGTTGCATGGTACAGTTCAAAAGAGAAACTGAAAACTTTCCTTCCCAATAGTTCCTTCTAGTTTTATATGGTGGTACTATGGGAAAATATAGTAGAAGTAGTGCTTGGAGATCGTGAACTTGACCAGGAGCCCATTTCCAGAAATGAAGGTGTCTCCTGAAAGAGTCCCTCCTCACCTCTGTCTGATAGAGGCATTTGAATTCAGTGTCAGCTTTAGCCCTAGCTCTCTCACGTATTATATTAATTAAAAGTTAATCACTTCCCTATCTCCCCAACACAGAAAATTGCTTGAAATCACAGTGGCTCGTTTGAAACCATGTATTCAGTGAGGTTTGTTTACCTTTTTGGTTTTGAGCTTTTTGATCGTTGTTTTTCCAGCATCCACAAGAAACAGGTTTTGGTTTTATGTTGGCGACAGCTAAATTTTTCCTGTAAGCACAGAAGCCTGGGAGCTAAGATTTTAAAGAAACCACTAAATCAGGGGGTGGTAAGAGTGAAGAAGAGTGAGGCAGCTCAGCTCTGATTTAATTTATTATCCCATCGTGAAAGGTACCACTTTGCTTTGGACATGCAAGGCTCAGCTGGTGTGTAATTCCACCACTTGGCTGTGGTTTTCGTTTATAAAGGAAGATGTACGATGGAAACAGAGATGTCTTTTCTGCTGTTTGATGGCTGCTAAATGATTGTCAAGGTTCTTTGGGCATTTTTCCAACTCTGTGAAGGGATACGATGGTGCCGATGATTTTTTTATTTTTTTTTTTTTTAGTACATGAAGCGATAACGTGTGGTTTCCATGTGGAACCGAAAGCTCGTCCTAACATCCTGCCCAGGAGGGGAAAACTTCAGCCCCACGCAGAGTGGCTGTTCGGTAGTCTTGTACCACCTTTGTTGAACAGATATGGAAGCGATTTGGGTTTTAGTACATTTAATTAATTTCTGACGTGCCCCAGACTATTATTTAGCTATAATTTGACTTCCAGAGACTGTTGAAAAGGTTAACATGTAAAATCACTTTTTTACCCAGTCAAGACTCAAGGAATAACTTTATTCTCTTACAACTCACTGATTCATACAGCCTCAACCCAAGTGTTAAAAAAGGAGATGGCAAGGGATGAAGACAGGAGGTAGCTTATTGCTTATGAAGCTCTGTTGAATATGGAGCAGTTTGGAAAAGGACTATTGACATCTCGGTATGCTCAGCCCCATTTTGTGCTCTTGAGCCCAGTTGGTAAACAGAAACGATGAGGGGTAGGTTGCTGCCCTGAGCTGTAGTCCTTGAAGACTAAGGGGTGTCTCTGGGGAGGAAATAAGGAATAGACCCATCGGGAGACTTCCTAAGAGCATGCTGCTTCGTAAAGTTGCATTTGAAAATGCAGTGGGTTTTGGCTGTCTGATAAATCAGGGGTTTGTGCGCAAAGTTGTCCATTGTGGCTTGGTGGAGCTGAAAGGCCTTTTTTGTGGTAGATGGCTCACGTCGAGACAGATGGCAGTGGGGGAGCTAAAACAAAAATAGCATTTAAAAGCTGAAGAACACTTCTGAACAGCATCAGCTGGTGCCACACAACGTAGGCTGCTGTTTGACTTGGACACAACCATTTCAGTGAGGTACTTGGGCCAAGGAGCATGTCGAGGCACAGGAGAGCGATGATGGTGTTCCTGCTGAGTAATATGCAGATATTAGGTGGAAAGCACTCCAGTTTTCTTAGGGACCACGAGTTCATGCACACATTCAGCTATCTTGCTACAGGTCAGAGACCTTTCTTGAGCTTTTTGGTCACCGGAGGCACCTTTTCCCCTCCCACACCTGACCATCAGCAGCTCGTGACCCAAGTAGTGGCTGACCTGAAGCAAACCTCCGTGCCCGTCAAAGGAGGATGCTTGGGGAGGTAGTGCTGGGTGATCATGTCCCTCTATCCCAGTTTGAAGGGTCGCCAACCCCAGGGAGGAGAATACCTTGTCGTGTCTCAGCTCACGCTCACCCAGCCGTACCACTAGACAAGACAGACAGATGAAAGAGGACATGAGGCTAAAAACATAGATGTGGAGCAAAGGAACAAAGATAAGAGAAGATAAAACAAGAAAATACCTTCTTGAGGTTATGCTTAATTAAGGAGATGGTGCTTAGCTGGCTCAGCACTTTGACTGGCATGGGTTGCTCTCCCTCCTGGAAAGAAGCTGGAATCACCCTCTTTTTCCTCCAGTAACTAAGACAGATCCCACATCTTTGTTTCCTCTCCTCTGGAAGAGGAAAAGGTCCAGAGGAAAATCTGTGACCCTTCCAGTTAACAAGCCCAAGCTCGAGTACCCCTAGTTCTGTGTGTCTTGTCAAGAAAGCTCCACACCTTGTTCTCTGCGGCTGGGCGGTGGGACAGGGCAGGGACTTGGGAGAGGTGAAGTCCTCTTCTCCTGAAGCCTTCTGTGAGCGTTCGCATCTTAGCTAGCTCTTCACTGGCCTCTGGCTGCTTTCTCCCTATTCAGCTGTCTAAAGATGCATCAGTAAAACTCTTTGTATCTTGAGAATATCCTGACTTCTCTAGCTGAGTTTATAACTTTTTTTGACAAGAAGCACTATAGGATGAAGTCCGTGGGTACTTTGTTGGGGGGTCTGTGCAAGGTAGCCAGGGCAAGGAAATGTGCTGGCAATAGGTGTTCCCTTCCATGGGAAAAAGTCAGAGGCCCAGGAAATAATAAGAGTTGAAAATGCTGGCCGTAGGGTTCAGACCCATTACATTTAAAATTAACAGAGACATGTGAAAACCTCAACCCACATCTGTGGCTCATAAGTGAAGGTTTACAGTTGAACAAATTACTGCTGAAGTCTATTGACTCGTTGAATTCGCTGGACTTCTGGTAGGTCTTTTAAAGGCTGTGTTTTGCTTTTCAGCACTTCTCCACATTATGTGAGACAAGTAACAACATCAGCGTTCTGTGGAAATCCAGTCTTGTCCTCTCTTGACATCTTCATGGCTTGCAAAATATACGGTGCAGCCAGCCAGATAGCTAAGGCATGCACTTTGAGTGTAAACTCCTTTTATTAAAGAGTAATGAGGTTTAAGATGGAAAACAAGTGCTGGTTATGCGGGTAAATACCAGCACCGAAATAGAAGTGCCTAGGAGAGCCTCCTGATAATTACCGTGTGCATCTGCTTGTGTTTGCTTTGCATCCAAAAGCAAGCAGGCATTTGGTGGCTGCGTGCTAAACGCTGCGTATTCCCAGGAGATGGCTGCTCAGCTGTCAGGTGGAGATGCTGTGAAAAAATATGAGCTTGTTTATAAGGCCTCATTTGAAGTTTTGCCAGCAGAGTAAATAAAGACAGGATGTCCTCAGAAGTCTTGACCCAGCCATCTCCAAGAGCTGTGCCTTTGGGATGGCTGAACCGAAGACCCCAGCACTAAAAGAGGCAGTGATGCGGCTGATTCGGGGAGGACCGTGGCACCAGAACTGATTTTTTTTCCAGATGAGAGGGAGCATTTCACACTTCTGACTTTTTGGTCCTTAATCTGAAGAGGAACTTTTTTGTACCACCTGAATTTCTAGGGAATTCCCGAAAGCATTTCTGTTTGCCAGAATCTTCTCGGCACCCGGAGCCGTTCTCATGTCGCGCTAGCTTCATTATTTCCTCCTGCCATCCATTATCCCGTACGTGCCTAGCTGCCTTCATGCTTTGCCTCCCGACATCATTTACATAAGAGTAAAATTAGCAGCTTGAGTAATTACGAATAAGTCACATTAGACAAAGAGGCCTTTAGGCTGAATGTAGGGAGCTGAAATGTTTGGCATCGCAAACCGTCAACGCACCGAACAGCAGGGAAAGGATCCTTTTTCTCTCTTTTGGAGTTTCCCAGAAATGCCAAGGGGTTTAGGAACCCAAATCCCATTGACGCTCAGCGGGATGCTGGCGCGGACACGAGGGGATGCTCGGCCTGCAAATATTCGAGGTGCCCAAGCTGTGGTCTTCGGTCTGGCTCAACTTTGTCGACCTCTTCTCCGTAGGTTGGCCACGTACAGCGCCCGGCCACGAGCATCCCTACCCGCCTGCATCCCCTCGGGTTATTCTGCCTCCGACGCGATGCTGCGGTGCTGAACACCGCCGAGATTTTTCCGAGAACAAGCGGCCGGATTCGGGCCCCGCTCATCCCTGGTCGAGGGCTGGGCAAGCAAAGCTGCACCTGATGGAAAAGAAAAAAAGATCAGAGTTTGGGTTCGTGTTTTCCAGATTGAAGGGTTTACCAGCCACATCTAACGAGGAGAACGGGTGCTGCTAAGCTGAGTCCAGGACAACAGCTGTTGCTAGTAAAAATAATGACTGTTTTTACTAGGAAAAAACTACTCACTGACAGCAGAAAAAGAGTTTTACTTGAGTAGAGTCTGCAGGGCCTGTCTCCTCATAGCCATGGGTAAAAAAAAAAATATCTTAAAAGGATAGCTTGTAAAGAGCTAGTTCTGTTGTCTCCAAGGCCTGATGAAAATAAAGGAAGCTATTTCAGTTTTTTGCATATATTTGCACACTTACTTGCATAAAAAGCAGCTTGCTTTTGTTTAAAAATATTAAAATACATGTAAAAAACATTAGGCTTATGGGCAGTTTTCCAAAGGGTACCACCACAATCCCCCCCAAGGAGCAACCATACCTGCACCGTGGCAAACTTCCATGCTGAAAACCCCCACGTGATGGAGCTAATCTGGTTTTTTAGGTTTTGAGTTAAGCGCTGGAGGTTCACTTTTGAAATGCAAAACCCAGAGATCACATCAGGACACACGCACTGGCCCATACAGAATCATTGTCAGGGGTCCCAGCAGGGCCAGACTGATAAGAGCCTGCACCTGACCATCAGATTTTAATTGCAGCCAAAGATAGTCTCATTTTTTTGTGGTTTGGTTTTGTTTGGGGTTTTTTTTGGGGGGGAGGGGTTGTTGGGGTTTTTTTTTTGTTCCATGCCATAAAAAGAATGAAGTGCTTCTCCCATCATTTATGTATGGAAAAGGTCTGGTTCTGAAATTGTGCACTTCCCACTTGGAAGCAGATGACTGTTTTACAGCTCGCTGGTTTTCAGTATTACTCCCCCAAAACGTGTCATGAGATGATACGTTTCAAAGCGTGATTTTTTTTTTTTTTTCCTGCACCACAAGACCTATTTGCATTTCATTCTTTTTTATTCTGGCCTCTGATCATTTCCTGGTCCCTCAAAGTTTTTTGTTACCGTTTTGTATCATTTTGATATATTTGCTCTGCCAAGATTTCTATTTTATTCCAGCTGTCATATTTCATCGGGATTTCGGTCAGCCTGGCCGGCTACAACATGTAGAGGCCAGAATAAAAGCTTTGTTTGGCAGAGGTGTTGAATAGCTTCTCAACGAGCACAGTTTACTGTACACAAAGACATCAGGGAGGAGAAATTTTCTTCTGTCTTTCTCTTTTTTCTAATTCAGCCTCTTCTTCCGTTAGATCTGATATCCCAGTGCTGCTGCTTGATGTGAATTTGCTTAAAGATTCATTTTACCATCTCTAATCCGCTGATTCTTCCAACCTTTCACGGGCTTGCTTCCTAACAAAAGAGGTTTTGAAACTTTTTTTTTTTGAGGGTTTTTTTTTATTGTTGCTAAGAAAGCGAAGGGGGTCACAGTCTTTCATCCCTGTTGCTTCATTTTTAACGGCTAATTTGAGCCGATATCACAGGGCAAGGAGTTCCCCAGGTATGCTTCACATTGTATGAAATCACTGCTGAACCCTTTGACTCACTTTTACTTTGCTCTTCAATATTCCCACTTGATCACTGTGATTTTTGCTCGCCTCAGTACCACCACAGATCTCTTCTTATAATATTTTGGCTTCTTAACAAGTAGTCATTTGTCTGCTATAAATCCTTTGGTATATTTTACATTGTTTTCCCTGCAAAGATAATTTTAAGAAAAGTAGCAGTACTGCAGATACTAAAAGGTCATGGGAACCTCTTGCTAAGATTAGTCCAACTTCTTCCTATCAATAGCTGTAAGTGGCGTTAGCATTTTAAAAGGAGTACTGTGTGAGCATTAAAAGACATTTTTTTTCCCAAGTACACATTGAAAAGCACTTTTATCCCATGGCTAGGGCTGGGCACTAACTGGAGCTCTATCACTATGGGCTGATGTTTTCTATTCAGGGGCTCACAGAGAACGCATTGTTTGAAGGAGAGCCGAGCTGCAGAGGTTGGAACAATTTCATAAGCATAAAATTATTGCAAGGTGTCTGTGAGGAGCCTTCAGACAGAAGGGAAACCCTGTGATGCAGGCTGTTAAGCAAACGAGCTTTACACTGTACAACTCTTAAGAACGGAAAAAATAAAATTAAAAAACCCCCTGAAGTTGGCACTTCCCTTCACTTTGCTCAGTTTATCACTACCAGGAGCCGGACAGAAAACATCGTGTTGTACATAGCTGTAGCAAATAGATTGTCCTGAATTTTTCCAAGGATTTACTAACAAGCAAACACCTTCCAGCACGGAGCATCCCTCTCCAGCGCGGTGGCTGTTAGCATCTGGCAACGCTGTAAAGACATGGACACACATTTTTTTCTAAAACTTGAGAGATGCGACTCTAATTTCAGCCCCCTACCCAAATGGATTGAATTTCTCAAATGGCTCCTTCTCTTTTGTTTTCTTTGCAGCATCCAGAGTCTTTAGAGAGGGAGGGTTGTAGGCTGAGAGCCCTCATCTCCATGGGCTGCGCCCCTCGTTCCGAGGAGTGGCCGGAGGCCACCTTTTCCAAAACGCCATGGGTTGTCCCTGGCACAGAGACTCCCCGCTGCTCAACCTGAGCCCTGCCCAGCACCCCTGGCAGATTATTCCAGTTACAAGTGCATTTCTACCGATATGGAGGGCTAAACGTGTTATTCGGTGGCTTTCCTGCCCCCCTAAGGCTGTTCGCACGCTTGCTCAGCCCTTAGCGAGAGGAGGAAAAATCAGCTTGGAAGAACACCGACTTCTGCAAGGGAAGCATTAAAACATCAGGCAATTACTGAAAACTCCTGTGCAGTGACGACAAATATCCTGACGCAACTGGAGAAAGACAAAGCCGTCCCCCGAGTCAGATCAGGGTTGGCTAGCACAGCAGGAAGAACAAGATGTGATTTTGGAGTTATTTTTCTCCCTGAAAAGGAGAGACCATGCTTCAGAGAATCCTTCTTGTATTGCTTTCTAAGTGGTGCTTCCCACTGAATGGCCGATTCATGGCGCCAAGGGCTTCTTCAGCAAAGGAAAATTATCCAGTTCCCTCTTGTTTTCCCCCCATTATTCACAATAACTTGGATTTGGCTAAAGCATGCTATTGAGAAAGACGCTCTCTGGAGCTGAATATATAAAAAACGCAGATCTATCGTCTCCCATGATGGCCGTCTCATGCGGTTAATCAAACCCTCTGCAAAAAAGCATTTTATTTTTCATTTGCAGTTGTCCGGCTTCAACTGCCAGGGGTCCATTAGTACCCATTTACTTTTTTCCCAACCCAGGCTCTCCCATGCAGCGATCAAAACACTATTCCACCCTCCTTTTGCTAAATTAGAGAGGAGGGTGCCCTCGGACCCCGAGGTGGATGGAGTCTGCTGTGAGACCTTCCAGTTGGCAAGGATCTCGGCAAAATGCCCCTCGGCTGTGGGGATGCCGCAGCCCCAGCCTGAGCTGTGACGCTCCCCCCCCCAAAGCGGATGAATGTGCACCTTCATTTGCTTGTTGTCCTTCCTTTTGGTGCAGAGACCTGAAAATATTTCTACTACCTTAAAAAAATTTGTCTAATCCTTTTTTTTTTCCCCATCGCTACCAGCTTTTTCAGTATCATTGCAGCTGCAGCTGCAATGCATCGTCAAGGCAGTATCATTGCATCTGCATCTTTTCCAGCTGAAACCTTCCAAGACACATTTTCCCACCACGTAGATAATAACTACAGCTGCAACTTTCTGTACAGCTCAGTGAAAAACGGGATTTGTCTGAATATGTTTGGCTGGCTGAAGGATCCCCATCATCCTGTGCAACTGCCCTGCCCTCAATGATAGCTGCCATCCTGCCAATACTAATATTACGTGCAGATTTTATCAGCAGTGTTGTGTAGGCGTATTTCAGGTTCATTGATTAAAAAAGTCAATTAGCATCGCAATATTTCCCATTAAAAAAAAAAAAAAAAAAATCAGAGTTGCTTCCAAATTCTTGACATTCCAAAGCTGTGAGTGTCTTTTTTTAAAAGGAGCAGGGAGATGATGCTGCATGAAGGAAATTGCCTTTTGAGTTGGAAATTTTTATAATTTCTGCCCACCTGGATATCCACTGGTATGTTCTCTCCCATCACAGTGCCTGTGGGGTAGACATAGCTGGGGATGAGGATGTTTCGGTTGCGGTGTAGGAATTTTGTGTAGGAATTTTTTTTTTTTTCTGGGAAAAACGTGCCAGCCTCTGTAAGTGCTCCTCAGTGGGAGTTCAACAGCCTTGTTGGTTTTGAGAGCATGTCAAAGGGCAAGAACAGACAAACTCATGCCGTAACACAAATACAGAAACTCCGGGAAATTCAAGGGCGGATAAATCTGGGGTTCTGCCTCAGGTCCATTCCTACACTGAAGCGCTCCATCCAACGGCACTGCCACGGCTTTTCTTTGGAAAATCTTCTGCTCTGCAGAAGGGGGTCCTCTCGCCGGGGCTGTGCTGTTAGTAGTAATATTTTCCACCCCAGGAGTCCAGTGTTGACAGTGGGATATCTTTTGGCCGAGGCTGATAATATAAAATAAGAAACCAGAGCAAATATTTTATCTGTATTTAATGTACACCCTCACTGAAACGGTTGTGGGGCGTGTGCTTAAAAAGTACAGCCTGAATTTCACTCATAATTAATTTCATGCAAAGAAATTAGGAAAGCTTTTGCAATATGATGAGTGTGGCAAAAACATGGCAGAGTGGATGTAGAATAGTATTCTGCAATGCTATTTTTTTTTTTTTCCCTTCACTTTATACAGTGGACAGTACACAGTTTTGTCTGTCTCATTAGGAACCACCGATGAAACACCACTGGAACTGATCTGGAGCATTTCTCTGAAGTGTTTCTTAAATGGGTACCAACTGGTTAAATAAATTCACTTGTAGTTATCAATAAAACAAATTACACAGCGGAAGCAATGAGCAATCTGATTTTGTCTTAAGCTTTTATGCAGTCCCTTTTTGAGACTGCTGAAAGGACAAGATCATTCCAATGGGAAACATAGTGGATGGGATGGGATGAACCAGGACTCTCTTTATATGAAGGGCAGGATACAGAAATTATTTGATCGCTTTTTCTAAGGAGAGATTTTGCTAATGTTCTGCTTGGTTTTCTTTGCTCGTCTAGAGCGGATGAAGGAACGATGGTAAAATTAAGATATTTTTCTGGGCATGGTGGCAAATTGACAATTCTCGATCAAGAGGCTGATATTATAAATCAATGGTTATACTTAATCTGTTAAAGTTATCATAGGATGCTAGGACAATCTCACCTGAGCATCTTCTCAGTGCCTAGAGGAAGGTATAGAGAGGATGGTAGGAAAAGACCAGCTCTGAGACACAAGTGTGGCCCAGCTTGTGGAAAAAGCAGCCCCCGGGGTAGCTCCTGGGCTTTGCCGGCACCTCGGGGGGGTTCGGGAGCTACAAATCCCAACAAACCCCGCAACAGTGCTGCAAATTCTGGTTTGCTCGAGGGGCACCTGAATCCTTGCATTCCCGTGGTGTGGCTGTGGCCCTTTGGGTCAACAACGCAACCTTTCATTTCAGCCTGGCTTTTGAAGTCTAAAGGCGGTTTTCTAAAGCTACGTTTGCTTTTAATGAGGCTTAAAGGAGCAAACGGGGTCCTTGCAGCTCCCACGTGGCTGCGCAACATCGTTCCTGAACGCCCCGTGCTGAACCCAGGGCTTCATTTCAGTCCCGAGGAGTCCAGCAAACGCCAAGCGACCGTCAGCGTTTAAGGCTCTGGCGCAGCCAAGGGATGAGAAATCCGCTGGTCCTCGCCAAGAAAAAAAGTCAACTAACAGAGAGGCTGGCTCTTAACTTCTCCCAAATACATCCCGTTATTTCACGGGCAGATCTTTCAATCCAATTACGGCATGGTTGGATACTTTGAGGGCTCCCGGGACGCAGAGGCTGTGTCCACGTTTGCAAGGTCGGAGCACTTCTCCAATGCGTCTTCCAGTTGGGTTTGAGCTGGTTTGCGCACCCGGAGCCAGGTCCCCCCTGGGAGCCAAACCGAGGCAATGGGGACCTTTCAGAGAATTACCCCCGAAAGCATCCTCCAGAGCCAAACCGAAGCTCGGATGTGGACCGAGGGGAAACTTTTGGACGCAGGCAGATTAAAAAGTGGGTGCTCTGGCTGTCGCTGCCCCCAGGTACTCGTCGTCCCCCTCGCCTGGGATCCCCATCTCTGCTGCAGGGGGGGGTTAAGCTCCCACGGAGCAGCTGCTCGACAGCTGCAGGTTACACTTCACATATGAAAGAAACCCCAAATCTGTGTGAAATTTCCAGTGGTTTAACAGCTGTTGCCTGAGCCAGGCTGTCTGTGTCACGTATACGCGGACACTGGAGGGGAAAGAGGCAGGACAGACAGCTGGGAGCAGTAATTTCTCCAGCCGCTTAGTCTTAATCTGCTTTTGCTCATGTCAGAGCCTTTTGAGTGAAAATTTGAGAATGGAGAAGGCTTTGGATTTATTTTCCTCCCTTTTCTCACCCCCTAGCCCACGATTGCAGGGAGCCTAGTGCGAGCCAAACTCTGTCATTACGGGATTTATTTGTAGGGAGACTTTTTGGTGGGTCATTGCAACTTACTCGGAACGTCTGAGCAAGTCAAATGCTCATTCTTGTGAATGGAGAGGAGTAGCAACCCAGGCCAGTTCAGCTGAATTAGCTATTGGTTTTAGAGAAAGACAGTTTGCTTTCTGAAGACAGGAGTCTTCTCTGACTCTAAAGCTACTTTTTTTTTGACTGCAGTGCTGGGGGTAGATCCCAGTAGGTGCTGGATCTTCTGGGAAGGGGAAGGTGTTCTGGAGAGATGAGAAACTTCTGAAGGAGAAGTGCCACTAAAAATCAGGAAATCAGTTGTGTACTTTGCAAAAACCATGCAGAGCAAATTGCCAAAGGATCTGGAGGGTGTTTAAAATATCTGCATATTAATAGGCTGTGGTGTGACCAACTGACTAACCTTGTTTGCCTGTGGAGAGGGAGGGTTTTATGCCCAGGCCATAGCAGGGAAAAGTCTGGGTCACAAGAAGGGCTTCGTTCACCTCAGCCAACAATAAAGTGCAGGATAAAATCTGTGGTATTGCTGGGATTTATTCTCAAAACACCTGGTATAAACACTTGGTTTTATTTCCCAACATTTCGCACTCTCTCTGCATTTATAAAAATAAAATAACCTATCAATTCTTAATCAAAACCAGTTCTTAATTCTGGGGTTTTTTTTAACAGAAATTGTATTTATGCCAGGAATCCCTTATTTGCTCTTAAATGTGAATTCAGGTTAACCAAAAAGTGATGTGATTTTTAGCTGTGGGAAGTACTGCTCCTGGCAGAGGTGACGCTGCAAAGTTAAAGCCCGCATAGCACACGTCGTGTCTTCCCACCACTGCTTGGCTGTATTTTGGCTGGTATTTCCCTGCTTCGTTGCTTGCCCGATGAGTGTCCTGTAACGTAACATCAGTCTCTGTTCAGATAATACCGACATCAAGGAATCACGTCTTGATGGCAGAGGGTCTCCCACAACGAGACAGGGGACGGGTAATTTCTCTCTTGGTTGCTCTGGTTGAAATTGTAACTTGAGATGCGGTTTGAGTGCAAAATCAAACTGGCTTGGGTCTTGGCGTCCCAAAACCCCTCGGCCGTGCAGGGTGCTGTTCCTGTACCCCAAACCTCCCTGCGGGTCTAGTGGCTCCACAGGGATGGGACATCAGGGAGGGAGAGAGATGGAGAGGCAGAGGGGAGACCTTGAGCTGAATATGTTACGCCGGGGGAAGCCCTCCATCTCCTGTGGCTTGCCCAGCAGCTTGAACACAACTTCAGTAACCCCCAAAGGCTCCATGAGCAGCACAAACTGGAGTTTTCTATCTGTGGCTGATGAGCTGCGAGCTCCAGCCAGCTCCAAGGCTTGCTGGAGGAGGCCAGGACAGCTGGAGGCCCCCAAACTGGTGGGAGCTGGGCTGGTCGCCAGCAGCTGTCGTGATGAGCCCATGGACGTGCTCCTTATGGAAGGGAGAGCAGAAAACAGGGATGGGTCTGCCAGGTTGGAGCAGAGCTGGGAGGGCGCGTGGTTTTCCTACCCCCAGCCCCTGCAAGGGGCTTGGCAAGCCAAAAACCTCTCCTTGGCGCAACAGCGTAGAAGAGTTGTGTCCCACCTTTGTCCCTTGCTTCCACGGCACGGTCACCCTCGCCGTCCCTCCGGGGAGCTCCAGGGGTACAGAACACCCCATCTCTGAGATGGGTCCCATTCGGGGACACGAGGTGTGATGCCACCAGAGATGGCAGGGGACAAGGCGACGGGCCAGCGCGGCGTGTTTACCCCATCCCTTCCCCATCACGGGGTTGTCCCTGCCCTGGCAGCGCCAGAAAATTCGAAGCAGAAAATGCCAGGGCTGGATGGGTGATGGTTTGGTTTTGTTGTCTTGTTTTAAACAGCCCCTGTGAACAACCGTTGTGGGCGAGGGGCGGGAAGGGGGGGTTGCCATGGCAAAATGGGATTTGCTGGGAATGAATAGCTTTCTTTTTCTCCCCTGAAATGAATGGGTTGCTAAGACCTCCCTGCATATGAAGATTGTAGGTGCTACACTCGGTGGAAGAGACGGCGAACAATATCCCCCCCCAGCTTTAAGTTATCCATAGGCCTCCTAATACAACTCAATCTTATTACACAAAAAAAAAGTGATCTCAAGTGTAGATTGAGAGAGACAAAATGTTCCCAGTGGGATCTATCCGTGTCTCTTCCCCAGTCCCCTCCAACAACAGGGATTAGCGGGAATGTTTGCACTGACTGTAACTAGGACATAAAGACCATGGTTCATTTCTTCCCATTCAGCTAATTCTTTACATTTCAGACACTACAGGATCCATTTATGTTTTGTTTTGTTTTGTTGTTTTTTTTTTTTCTTTTGTGAAAGTAGGTTGGGGTGGGAGGGGGTGAGGGGGAGAAATCTGCTGAGGAAACTGTTGGCATCTCCAAAGAAAAGTATCTTTTCAAGCCTTAGCCTGCAGCCCACAGCCCTCCTCTGCCGGGGATGAAAGAAGCCGCCGTCCACATGCGATGCAATGGCATTTGCAGGCGACATTGCTTTTAGATGGAAGCCGTGATATATTTGCCAAGAATGGCAACTTTTAAGAAATAAAGCAATTTAAGCTGCCAGAACTGACTTCCCATATCAAGTTCTGGGGCTTTTTTTCAGCAAATGGGAGTGCTTGCTCTCAGCCATCTCTCATTCCTGACACGTACCCACCTCTAAAGCAAACTACAGCACCGACTTTAGGTATGTTTTTTTCTGGGAGAGCTTTGGGAGGCAGGATTTGACCATGTGGAAAGGGTTTGGCCAGGAGCCCAGGGTAAATATTTTTGCCAGCCATGCGATCCCTAATACGCACCAACGGACAATGTTCACGTTTTTCTCCCATTTGGAAGAGAACTTCGCCAGCAGCCGAAAACACAGTTGTGGCACACAGGATTTGTGCAAAGGGGCTGGAAGATGCCCTTGGTTTTGTGCAGCACAGTCGTGCCGCAACCTCAGCCTGTCTGGGGAAGGGTCAGCGAGGCGATGGCATCTGGAGCATCTTCGTGCGGGTCCTGACTCACTCCATCCCTCTTCTGGGGCATGGGGATGAGAGAAGAGATGGTTAACGTTGCCAAAATGCCTTCTTGGCTGACCCAGGAACATGCTTTAATTGCTCCAAAGCCATGCATCAATCTTGCCTTAACAGACAAGTCCTGCTGACTCACAGCAGGTTCACGGGAGGTTATGTCACAAAAATGAAGGATTATGAGATGGAGGAGGAACTCATAAATCTTCCCGAAGTGGAAGGCAGGCAGGGCTCGGTGTCACAGGCAGTACACGGTGACCCATCTCTGCCTTGTGGTCTCTCATTCCTCACTGCTGAAGGCAAAAACTGTAGAAATAAGAGCCACAGAGCAGACTTCGGAGCTTCAAAACGTTGACCGTGGTGGTTTATTTCCTTATTTAATTGCAAACTTCCAGCCTCAGAGAGGAAAAGTGCGCAGCGCGGACACACCTCTTGTCTGAAATTCGGTCATCACAGTTACAGGCCATAATCCATGCGAGGATTAACCCAGATTTGTGCACAGACAAGAGAGAGGAAAAATGACCTCAAATTACAATGTGCGTCGTGGGTGACCCTAGCTAGTGTGCCCCAAATGGGTGTGATGATATATCTACTACCTCTCACCTCCATTCTTGGCGCTGGGAGAAAGAGCAGATGAACCTGAGCTGTCCTTTTGGGGAGCACAGGCTTGCCAAGGACTTCAACACATGCTTTGGAGAAGGATAGTGCATGTGCTCAAAGCGGAGGGCGATGCCTGGGTATGTTTTCCTGCAGCACTGAGAAATATCCTAGGAATGGTATCTGATACGCGTTATGTATTCCTGGGATCCTTCCAGCAAAGGGAAGGCATGAATGGTACCTTGGAGAAAGTCACCTTTCTGCCATCTCAAGGTCTTCTTGCAAAGGATGTCTTTTGGTCCAGACCTCCAAGGGTGTCGGCGTTGAGACCGATAGACAACACGTGTTCCCTGTTGGTTTGTAGGGGAAAAAAATAATAGGACTTCCACAGGGTCCTACTTGAAATCTGCTCTTCGCCTTCAAGTGTGCCAAACTGAAAGAGGAGCGGGTACCAATGGAAAGCAGAAAATAGCTGAGGATAAGCTGAGAGAAGTTTGGGGGAGGTTGAGAAGGCAGGATTTCCTCCAGTGGGCCTGAGCCAGCATCATGGTGAGGAGTTCCAACCTGGGAAGTTACTAAGAAGGACACCACAGGTGGGATTCGGGTCCGGATTGTCAGTGTCCAAATGTAGGTATGCACTGGTGTCTTCATGTGTGGTTGGTGTCTGAGTTCCCAACAGCTGGCAGAGATCTAATCTGTGTGGTCAAGCGGCCGGAGGATGACCCGTGGCTGCTTTAGGTTGAGCAAAGTGCTCTCCAGCCTTCATCACCTGCATCCATCAGATCTCAGGTGACTCTGGTGGGAGCTCAGATGTTTAGCGCACGTACAGACACCTCAGTTCAGGTGTTTCTCATCTTGGGCTGAATCTTGTTGCTGCTTTCACTGACACCTTTTGTTCTGCTGACCATTATTCGCCAAAAATACACGGGACGCTTGATCTGTTGATCCCAGGAATAGTTACGGGGAGTGCTCACCAAAGCCACACAATATTAATATAGTGGCTGTCCTGACGAGTTTTCCTACCAGGGAAGGATGTGGTTTTGGTAGGTCAAAGGATGCTATTTTTCAAAATAAAGGTATATTGGAGACTTTGGAGAACGCGTGCTTACACTGACGTATTCAATCTGATGCTAATTAATAAGGACAGGGGACATATGTTGTCAGATTCAGAGCTGCGTGTTAGCTCACCCCTTGCAGCCTGTGCTGGATGAATGATTTATAGCTTTAAACCTAAAGAATTTGAAAACAGAGGTGCATTTTCTTCCCATGGGATTACCACCGACTCGACTCGTTCTAGCTTTTTTAAAGTCTGAAACAAAGATGGTTTTAGTGCATTACTGTCAAATGTGAATGATGCTCTGACTTTGCAAAAAAGTAACATACTTCTAAAATGAGTGTTATCCTGTTTCACCTTCTTCTCGGTCACTTTGTGCAAGCACCAGAACAGAAATCATTCATATTTAAATTAATTTAAAGTGAGGTCAGTGTATATCCACACTTACAGAGTAAGTGTGGACTGATTTGTTTTTAAAAATCAGGTGGGAAGAAGAGCATACTTTGATATTAGGAAATGTTCTGAACTTCCAAGTGCTCTTCAAAGATGCACTGGAGATCAAATACCTTTTAGATTTTCTGTTGCAAAAGCAGTGAACATCATACCATGTTGCATAAGGGAAAAAGTTAAATATGCAGGACACCACAAGGTAACTTTCTTGCTCATTTCAGTCATCGTGAGACTTTATCTGGGGCAGAGCTGAAAAATGGCTTTATGTACTATCTGTTCTGTTTTTGGCCAGGGGGATGGACTCAAAAATCCATCCTACCCTATTTTCAATTTTTTATGGATATTCTTTCTTTTTTTTTCTTTTTTTTTTTAATGTAAACCACCTAATAACCACAGGAAGCCAACAACTGTTAGTTCCAGGCAGATTACTTCAGTTATCAATTAACTTGGAGGAGTTAGAGTTTTTGCTTTCACCCAGAAGCTAAATCTCCTCATCATCCAATTTATGCAATGACGAAGCTGCTGAGGGTGCCTGCAAGGACTTGGAGCAATTAATTACCTGTGTATTTCCTGTGGTAGGAGGAACACCAATTGCTGGAACTCTCTTAACTAACACAAATCTGGACAGTCTCAGCAGCCCGTAAATCACTGCTGGTTCCCACATCCAGAGCTACGCAGCCATGAAAGTCAGTCTTGTCTTGGTATAAAGTAGGTCCCCTCTCCTTTCAGTACGGTCTGTCTGCAGGTGTCCTTTGTCACGAAAAACATCTTCAGAAGATGCAACTCACCTGTAAGGAGAAATACTGGTGGGTGGTTTCTGAGCACATCTGCAATTAATTACCAAAAGTCTGCCAAGCGAGGAGTGTCTCTCTCTCTCTGTCAGCAGGGGACAGATAGCTTTGTTTCAGAAATCCAAATGCAATCAAAAAGCTCAGGAAAAAAAACCAACCTTGCTAAAGATGTGGCAAGTCCATCCCTGCACACTGAGCTCACCAAGCTCAGAGCGATGCGTTCGTCCCGAGTTCAGGTGCACGGGTGGAAAATGGGAGGTGAAGATAACCCTGGAGTAAAACCACTGCCCAAATTCAACAACTTGGCATTGGTTTCTGCCCAGGTGGTTTCTCAGGAGGCCTTGGCCATAAGGACACGTGCTCTTGCTGCTGGCAGAGAGTGCAATCACCCCTGCTGCTAATTACCCCATCAGCTGGGAGGGTTAATAAGTTAGGTTGGCTTCCCTCTGCTAACCTTGCAAGGAGTTGGGTGGCGATGCTGGAGTAGCACTGGGATGGGAGGAGGATGAGGATGGGTGGTGGAGCAGTAGAGGCTTCTAAACCATGTGATGGCTTAGGGGGTGGTCTGTTGGCTTTATCTCCAGCCAAGGCATTTGCTTCAAAAAAGGTGTTTTATTTCTATTGGTTTTCTTCATGAGCACTTGCTGTGGCTGGTGGGGGTCGTTATTTTGAAGGGGCAGGGAGGAGGACGTGCTGGTGTGGATGGAGATACAAGCAGCCACGTGGGTGTTTGTTCATTTAGCTGCGGTGGAGTGTTCTCTTTTCTTTTGTACGAGCATGCTCTTGGATATTAGCTTTGTGTAGCTAAGGATCCAGTATCTCTAGTAATTAGGGTCTTTTGCATTTCATCTGTTTCTGACAGACTGTGACTGCAAGCTAGACAATAGAGATATTGCTGGATTTTTCTAGTTTTAGGAATCTGGGAGTGTTTTACTTTGAGAAACTAACTAGGGGATTTTTCTTCTTGGAGACATTATTCTACTTGGTTACTAGACATTTGAGAAATGTTTTCTGGCTGAAAGTCCAGTGTAACTGTTGGAATGGTAATGAAGTTGGAAAGTATATTTGGAAAACAAGTTATCATGAATTATTCATATCCTGGCTTTTTTTGGTTGTTGTTTACCTATTGTATTATAATAGCATTTTTAATTTATATAGCTACATGTTGCTATTCTTAGAGAATATAGTATAAGTGTGTATCTTGTATGGAAGAACTACTTGGAAAAATTAAGGGATAGTTCTTAATTTTAAATAAACTTGGGGGAAAAAATAACTTTCATTAATATAGCATGAACACTTCTAATCATCAAGCATATGGTTCATTTGTCAAAGTTTCCTTTAATCCATTTAAAAATCATACTTATTGTCAGTTTAAATATATTCAGAATATATAATGAATATACATCTTCAATTTTGTAATCAGTTCTTGAGATTGCGTACATGTACCATTAAAATTAACATCCATTTGAAGCTCAGTTTTAATAGAAGTATTTAGATTGGGGAAAACTATATATTTACAAAAGCAGAATTCCTTTCTCACTGGGATAGGGAATGAAGATGACAAATTCCAGAAGTTCTGTGGAATTGAAGGGCTAGGATTTTTGAAGATAAAAAGATGAGATCTTTTCCTCATTCAAGGTCCGAGAAGCACTGCACATTCCTGAATCTTTTGACATGCAGCACTCTGCCTACAAATAATCCTTCCCTGGGTATCTGGGGAGCTAAGGTCCACCCTCGCATGAAATCCTTTGTGTGTTTTTCCTGTTCTGCAGTGTTGTGTTACTAGATACAAATTCTATTTACAATAAAATAATCTTTGATCTATTAGCTATTGTGAAGGTGAGCTGTGTCTCACTGTCTCGCTTGGCTGCTGGAGGAGGAAAGTTAGTCATCCCACCTCTCTCCAGAGTTGTTGGAGAGACAGATAACTTCAGGAAGCAATCAGCCCAGCTGTGCTGGGTTTTCTGTTGTTTTAGTTTGTTTGGGTTTTTTTGCTGGGACACGACTTCTCAAAGTCATTTGCTTGTGTATCTTCTTACATATTGCTTTTTATGTTGAGATCATCCCTTTTCTGGAAACACTTCTCTCCTACAGGTTGTAGATGAGGTGCTTCCTATGGTGATGGTTGGAGCGAGATGAAATTTATTTCTCAGCCCCTGCCTCTGCTATTTGGACAGAAGCAGGAATTTGCGACTTCTGGCTTCTTTTGGCATCTGTAAGGTCTGCCTTTCGGGACTTCGTGGGCTGGGGAGGGGAGGCTAGCTTGTTTGTTGGTTTTAAATCCCCAATGTGAACTCAAACTTTCTTACGAAAGAATGTTTTCCCTTAGCATCTTCCTTCATGGGCATGTGGCTGGGTAGACCAAGGGGAGGAAGGACAGATGGACATCAAGTACCAGGGGTGGTCTGGGAGCAGGATATGGGAGCAATGCCATCCCTTCACTGGTGGATAGGCATTGACTTCTTAGCAGCACCAGGGAGACTTCAGAGCTCCCAGGCCTCCACCTGGGATGATTAATCCCAAATCCCTTGGGACGAAGGTCCCCGAGAAGTTCTTCCTCTCCTATCTATTAGCAAGACTGCTTGGAGGGACATTTGGCTACAGGGCAGGGTTGCCAACAACAGCAAAACAAGAAGAATTCTTTGCTGTGAGCAGAATTGCCAACTGGGTACTGATAAGGTGATGCCCCAAAAAAAGCAGGGTGATATCTTGGTGCATGGTGGGAAACAGAAAACAGCCAGGAATAAGAGGGTCTTGGGACAGCCTGCCTCAGAAAATGCAGCTCGGTATGTTTTGGGGTTTTGTTTTTTTGGGTTTTTTTTTTTAACAGCTTAACTTGCTGTGGGTGAAACCATGTGTGGCTTCCTGTTTTCATTACTTGGCTTTTTTTATTTTTTGGCAAGGATGAGTTTTAGAAGCAGAGTCGAGTCTCTGGGCCCACCTTAGCAGGTTTGGTACTACCACGCAAGTAGCACGGGCACCCAGGGGCTCTGTTGAAGGGGTTTGCACCTCATTAAAAAGAGAGCAGCTCTGTATGGCAAAGGGGAGGCAAAGAAAATAGGTGTAAGGCTTGTCTTGTCACAAAGTCAATAAATATCTGTCTGCATGTCTACTTTTGCTGTTGATACCCAAAGCTCCCTGGCTGGAGGCTGTTGCTGATTTATAATGCTGCACAAAGCCCTGAGAGCTGGAGTAGACAAAACAGGAAGCAAAAAAGCTTTACAAATACAGCAAGTATTAAGAAATTGCTAAGTGCTGGTGAGTCTTGCAGAATGATAGTCCTTTCCCCATGGGAGTGTGTGCGTGGGGGGGAATAACACAAGGAGCATGCACTGGGCCACCTCTTTGGCTGCTTTTCCCAAAGATGACTCTGCAGGGAGAAATCAATCCTGGGGGTTTTTTTCCCCCAATCCCAGTTTATACCTGGTATTGATACAACCGTGCAAAATATGATGGATATTTGCACCTCTTCTCGCTTGTGTTTCAGATGGTTGAAATTTCTTAGAATTAGCGGTTCTCTGCCAGTCTGAGCGCACGATGGAGAAGGTGTTGCTCTTAACATACCATCTGTACAAACTTTAAAGGAACCAAGAGGAGAAGCACGATGTTGTGGCCCAGTCTTGGCTCCAGGGTTGGTTTAGCAGCAGTGTTTTCTGCGTTCAGGATTCAAGAGAAATGCGATCATGGGAAAACATAGGCGAAAAGTGTTGCTGCACTTGGAGAAGAGCCTCTGCTGCTGCAGCCAGCGCTGCGGAGCTGAAAATATGGGTCGTTAATGAACTCGTATTACAAATGGAGTAATATCTGTCCCTGCCCTGTTGGGTTCAGTAGGAGTTTCACCGTTGTTTCAGGCTGATGCTGGGTTATGTCCTTAGAGCCTGTGAAGGCCAGAAAGGACAGGAGTGTGTTGGTCTCCTGCTCGCTTCACCCCATCATCTGCCAAACTCCTTCCAAAACACCTTCTCACGTTGCAATGACATCACGATGTGCTGTAAGTGACCTTCTTCCCTAAACATTTAGAGATAAACTTAGCTTTTTAGTGCCTTTCAGTAACAAGGAAAACTTCTTCTTTTTACGAGCTCTGTGACTGAACCCTGGAGGTCAGCACCGATGAGTGGGTTTTTGTCATGTTTCCTGGAAAGTTTCTTAATTTATAGCCCAAGATTTTTTTTAGGAAAGACAAAAATGTCCACGTTGTATAAACCTCTGAGAAGCACTCATTGCTCTAAGTGCTGATAGAGCTGCGTTACACCAGTTTACATTCTGCAGATGGCTGATTTATGGTGGTGGCAAGTTGTTTTCCCTTCTAGATGCAAGGTAATTTCCTGAGCAAGCCTGAGGTTGAGTATCTGTCACATGTATCCTGCAAGAAATAATTTTGTTTAAAGATCTCTCCAAAACGAGAGAATTGAACGCCCTACGTGTATGTGATCGGTACCAAGTCATGTTTGCAGTGAGCAGAAGCTCTCCCGAGGCTGTGGATGAGATGAAGATGCAGGGGAGACAGGGTGGCTCCAGTTCCTGCTGAGCAAAGGACCAGTATCACAAAAAAATCACCAAAATGTGGACTTTAATAATTAAAGGCCTTAAACAATTATTTTGCTCCTAACAAAAACCTGCCTCTGTGGAAGTAGAGGTGTGCAAGCAGCACTGGATGAGAAAAGCTGCTGATATTTGGTCTGTGAAGGTTTTATGAATAACCAGTGCAGTTCCCTGCATCAATATGCAGCTGAATGCACTTGAGAATAGTTAGATATATATTCTACTGCTCAGCAACAGTAAACACTGTCTCTTCTTCCCTAAAAATAGCTCGTTCACGTTTATATCCATGACAACACATCCATTTTTGGCACAAACTTTTCTTGGGATTTTAATCTGCTTGAAGTGCCACAAGAGGATGAAAAGGATTTGGGGATACATCTGAAGGTTGAGCTGTCCTTCCTTCAAAACATCAAACCTCCCCGGGTAAAACAATGAGGGGTGCCTGTGGAGCTGCAGGTGCCCTATTTGTTGGGGTTACCCTTGTCGTTTTGCAAGTGGCCTCCAAGTTTTGATGCCATGCTGGGGGAAAAAAAAAAATAGGAAAAAACCCTAATAGAAACTTTTCCTATAGGAGATCACTGAACAGAGCTTTTCAGTGCTAGTCTTCTGAGGTTTCTTTCTCTGCTCCTGCTTCCCCTGTTTTGTATGTACATCATCAGATGGATTAGCTGGATTTAAATGTCCACCTGGCTGAGATGCTTAATAATAAGTTGGCGGCACTTTCTGGCTGTGCACAGGTCGCTGCGTGTGGCTGCACATCTTTTAAGAAGAAGCTCTATAGGTATTCTCAGCTTTTGTGAGGAACTGAAAGTAAAAAGCTCTTTGTCACTGTCAGGAAATAACAGGAACACCTGAGAGGTAGGAAGCAGAAAGAAAATGTGGTTTTTCTTTCACAGAAAGACAAATTCGGGGAAATGGAAGAACAACAACAAAAATCTGACTGCCAATTAAAAACTCCATGTAACTCTCTGGAACTTCTGGAAGCTTCTTTTAAGATTCTCCCTCTCCATCCAAAATGTGGTTTTAAACAACAAAAAACCCAAACCCTATGTATCTCCACCAGTGGCAGGGAGAACATTCCTGGCCAGCTCTGCCCACCAGCCTTCCTGTAATATGCATTATTTTGGCTTCTCTTGGGTACGAGCTGCAGCATGCAGATTACAAGGACAATTGTCTGCAAACAGTCGATACTGGGACTAAAGCTGGTAAAAACTGGAAGTGTGCCTAGTCTGCAGCTTCAGAGCTGTAGTACTGCAGATATGCCATGCTGGAAAACACAGTGAGAACTCCAAGTTCATGGCCACCTCCACTTAAAAAAACAAAATAACCCCAAAACCAACAACAGCGAAAAACCAAACAAAACCCTTCCTCAAAGACATGCTAGTGATGTGACCAGTACAAGAACGGCACTGAAAAATTGTTTTAGGAACATCCTGAAAATGAAATGCTCTGAAAAGACAGCTTTCTTCCCACATTGCTGACATCGAGTGGGGAAACAGAGGAGGCTATGAAAAATGCAAACATTAATGTAGATAAGAGTGATTCCTTGGAGAAGACACATCTGGAAATAGAGGAGTTTTACGGTGGACTGACCTCACGTGGTCACGGAGAACCTCTGGAGGCAGCGGAGCCAGAGGGGCTCTTCAGGAGTGTGCATCCCTCCCGAAGAGCAAGGATCAACATGAGCTAAATCATCTTCTAAAGTGCCCGTTATCTCCACTGACTGTAAGAAACCTCTTGGTGAGGCTTCAATGTCAAACTTTTAGCAGTGAGGTGACTCCGACTTGGTGACCTGTGAAATATTTATGTTGTCTCTTTTGTGGTGGACCACGGCAGTGTCTCCATCCTGGTGTGTCAGCCCTTGTCCTCTGGGGGAGGCTCGGACCCCTGTCACAGCAGCGTCACCCAGCCTGGTGGTGTGATGGTTTTGGTGACATTCCAAGAGTTTCTTTCCCACGTGCTGGATTTTGGGAAGGGTGTTGAGATTCCTAGTTTTAGTTTAAAATGATGTCTGCTCCTTGTTGTGGCAGGGGAATTCTGCATGAAGCAACTGTGCCCTGGGCATTTGAACGTCGCAACGGAAGCATTTCTGTTTTCTAATTTTGTGATGTTTTAGAGGGCCTGTGACTCATCCTTTTTGAATGCCTGGGATTAGCAAGTCCCTTCTGTTCAGTTAGGGGTGGGTTTTTTCCCCTTCATTTATTCATCTTTGAATGTCGGTGCTGCATATGCAAGGGCACGGAAACAACATCCAGACAGTCAAGGACATCCAGAGCTGCTGCTTAAATTCTGTCCTTCGCAGGAACCTTGTGTGCCCGGGCTGGATGCTCCAGCTGTCCCTTCTCTCTCTGTGCTCCTCTAGGTCTATGGAGGGATTTTCATTCTTCTTGCTTTGATTGCAGCTGAAAAAGCTGGGTGAATGCAGATCCTTCTCCTTTAACAGGCTCTGCTCGGGGAGAGTTTGCTGCAGTTGCTGCCTGGGTTATGTTGGTGGCTCAGATTTCAAGCCTTTTGTCTGCTCCGAATCATATTGTTCTTTTATTCACGCACTCTTGCTCGTATGAGGCATCCTCGTCAGGTTTTTGGCAGCGCATCTTGTGGGCACTATGGCTTGCTTGATGTTTTTTGTGTCGGTTTAAATCCTGTGGTACGGAGGCTGGGAGCGTTTGGCCCGTTGGAGTGGGGTGGGCTGGGCTCCACGTGCTTTATGGATGATGCCGCAAGTGATGTATGGTGTCAGAACTATAGGTTAAGAGTAATCGGAGTCCATGAATTACTATGTCGGGTTGGGAAGACAGGAAGGGGAGAGGTCAGTTTAATTTTACTCTGCAAAAATGAGTTATTTTGTAATCTTCCTGCCACAACTAGGAACAGGATCTGGATAAAGCCTATTAATTCAGATTTTGCAAGCATTGGAAGAACAGGTCCCTGAAAGCCTTCCAGCCGTTTATCCTGAGCAAGTAATTCCCTTTATCCCGAGTAGTCTCCAGCTCCTTTTATCTCTGAAGACGCTTCTGTGGTGCTTTAGAGGAGAATCTGAGCAGCGTCTCCTGCTTCACGCCGAGATGTGCTCAAAGGTCTCCTCTGCAAGCAGGAACATTGACTTGCTTAGCCACATGGCCGATCTTTGTATCATCTTTTTCTCTTCCAAACACCATAATTAAGTTAACTGGTCAGCCTGTAGCCATGCCAGCTGAACCTTGGTCCCCTGTAGTCATGGCAAAAGATGGTCGTGCTGGTTTGTGTGCTTGGGGTGGGAGCAGAGGACACTTCTTTCTGACTCAGCCCTGGTCACGAAGTCGCTGGGACACTTTCATGGTGAAACAAGTTTTGACAAAGCATGACAGTAACCCATAATCTAGCTTACGTGGCCAACTGAGTAATTCAGTTAAATAGTCCAGAAGTTCCTTCTGCCATTTTGCCTGGAATATGGGATTTTCCTGACCCAGCTCCCCGTTAAACAGGTGGTTTTTGTCATCTGGAAATAGCTGCGTTTCAGCACGGGGATCAAGTGGATTTCATGGAGTGGCTGAGAATTGCTTTCAAGCTTGGCTTGTGCAATGTGAAAAGCTGGCTCTACATGTAATAAGCACTAATATTATTAAAGCACATTTCAGGGTGGGCACTCTGACAGAAAAATACCACTATATCACAAATGCAAAAGAGAAAGGTGGGGGGGTGGGTTCAGTTTTGGGGGGATTTTGAAGTCTTTTGTTGGTGTTCCAAACTATGCTGCATGTGGCCTAACCCACAGTAATAAAAGTAGATTATCTCATGGATGGAGCAGGCCGGTAAGCTCAAAACCGCTCTTTGCTGATAACAGGGAACAAACACCCTTTGCATCTCAGCACGTCAGAGGAACAGGCTGCGCTCCCTCCCTTGCTCCAGATCAAGTCAAAGCAGGAATCTTGGCTGCGTGTGTGAAAATGGGATGCCAAGAGATTTTATTTGGTTTTTTTTAGTTGATTTATGACTCCACCTGCAAAATATTCCCAAACTGACATCTATTTTTTCCAGCGTCATCCTGATACTTTGAAATAGGATCGTGAGTCCCAAAAAAGCAGGAGGTATGGTATGCTCACCCCCTCTTTTTCTTTTTCTCTCCCTCTCTTTTTTTTTTTGGTGAAAAAGAGGGGGGAAAAGTAAAAGCCTATTCAGGATAAAGATAGTTTCTTATAGCATGAGTATTCTCTGTGGTGCCAGGAAAAAGGATTTTAAGTGACAAGACACTTAATTCCTCCATTTAGCCCTTATTTTCTTTCCTTTGCATCGACTCGGTCGCTGCGCCATCCCTTGAAGCCTCGAGAAGCACGTTGGGTGAATGCACAATGAGGGGAGAGCGTCGTTCCCAGCATTACGTGGGCTCGTGGCACGTCTCTCTTGACATCATGCAACAACAGCAACAAATCTTTCATCTCCTATGTATCACACCAGCATGTTCAAAGGATTTAATTAACTACGAAGGTAGTAAATTTTTACAGAAATCCATCTGAAGACATTTTGAGGTACTTCTGGTGCTGCGGTTTCCCAAACGCACCTTCCCACATTTTGTAATCGTGGTCTTTGAAAGATCCCCAGAGACTACAGAAACTGGGCACATGCACAAAACAAATGGAAGCAGGGAATTCTCTCTTCCTCTCTCGGCAGCTGAGATTTTCCTTTCTCCCAGCTGTGTTACCTTCAAGAAAATGAAAATGCTTCTTGAAGCTGATGTCAGTTGTACTGTATTTTGTGCAACAATTCAAAAACTACTATAAAAGGCTGCTGATGTCGTGTGGGTGCAGTAGTACATTTCAAATGCAAGTAACTTTGTTGCCCAAATGCTGATATGTTGAACACAATTAACCAAACAAGATTTTTATAAGTAAACCTCTACATACCCCTGTGCTTTCTATTATTTTGACCACTCTCTTTTTGTGACTCAAGCAACAGACTTAAACTAATTTGCTCTAAAGATACTTTATGCTGTAAGAGATGCTGTTGCTACAATATCTGTAGTGATGAAATGAGTATGCAAATGAGTAGCTCACTGCATAATGGAGGCATCTGTGCACAGAGGCTTGCTGGGGTGATCCACTAGAAATAAGGGGCTAAATGCACCCACGGAATTTGGGAAAGGAGGACCGGGGTACCACCTCCCCTCTGCTCCTCACGTGGGGAGGGTTGGAACTCCAGGAGAGAGCTCAGGAGGTTGAGGGAGTGCTGGAGCTACTAGAGCATCCTCCTGAGTGTGGCTGGAGCTTGGCCCTTCTGAGATAAGTGTTTCTTTTTTTGGGAGGCAAAACTAAGGTAGGATGGTAAAGGGGGATTTTTTTTCTATGAAAACAGAGCAAAGCAGGGCCTATCTCGGGTTTAGTAGTCCAATGGAGAGACCACACGCCCGAGATACTGAAGAGCATTGAGCTGCAATCTGTTCTTCAAGATATATGCAATTATTTATGTAAATGAGAGCTGCTTCAACAGGAGATGCTGGCTGAGGACCCAAGCTCAAACCTAGGCAAGGAGGACTTGAACCTGGTGCTCCCTCGCCCCGCTTAAAATGTTCTGGTGTCCAAGTCAAAAGGCACATCCCTTCCTTGACTGGGTTGGGATGTTCTTTGGGAGCTTGGAGGCATGTTCTGCACCAGCAGCTTGGCTGGGGCTTTGGGAGTTTCCGTGATAGTGTCCTGAGGGGGTACGTGTGCCAGTGGGTGCAAACCTCGCTGAGCCCAGTCTTGGGTGGTGGGAGCCCAGTTGGGGTCAGTCCTGTTCCCACTGCCCTTGGGAACACGGTGTGAACTCTCCTCCTTATGACGCCCAAATCGTTTTTGGGGTCATCTTAGCTTGGGAGGGGAAGAAAGTGCTAGTAAATATGCAGACAATTCAGTAGTACAGTTGTTTCAGTGCTTGAACTTACTCCCTGGCTGTTGTATTTAAGAGCACGTAGACGTAGCTTTTGTGGCTTTTGTTTTGCAGCGCCCGGCTAAGAGGGCATCATCTCTTTTCAAGGATACAGGAGACTGTGGAACTGTGGGTCCTGAATGCAGAGCCCACATGCCCTCCATCGCCTCCCTAGTAGGTACGGGCAGGCAAAGTGTCCCTTCTGGGGGTACGGAGGGGGACATGGGTACCCTGCCCACCTCAAAGGCCCTTTCTTTGTCCTTCCTTGAGTTCTTTAAGACCAGCAAGTTTATTTTCCTACAAAGGCTCTATTCTTTCTCTTTTAAATTAGTATTTATTTCTGTTAAAATCCCTTCCAGGCTACAAATACCAGTATTTGTCTGCTTGTGATGCTGCACTCAGCATCAAAACAGAATGAAAAGTCAGTCCTCCCAAACTCTGCAGGAAGGAAGGTTTTTCTTGTGATTAAGATAATTGCTGTCTCGGTCATTGTGTACGGCAGGAGTGCTGCAGAATTGTCCTTGTGCGTGACATCTCGGTGAAAGTCACTTGAAGCAGGCAGGGTTGTTTTCATTTCCCAAAACAAAGAGAGTTTGGACTTAGACAAAACAACCTGATGGGAGATATCAGCTTGGCAGTTTAGACTCACTGGGCTTCTCGGAAGGATGGCGGCTATGGGAACAGATCCGAGGTCAGTTTAAATTACATATTGAATGTTCAGATAGTTGTAACGAAAAAATGGTTGCTACTACTGATTTTTTCGGAGCCGAAGGGACCAGTGCTGCTGAGATAAAACTTACCAAAATGCTGTTTGCCCCTTGGGGCCCAGCTCTGCTCTCCGGTAGGCAAAAGAGCGATTACCATATTTTATTGTTTCTATTTCCCTGCTTTGCATTGGTCTTCCCAGCCTACATCAGGGAGAGTGTGTTAGAAAGGAGATGTGTTCCTGCTGAAAAGGCCTTTTTAAGTCTCCGCTTTGGCACTCTTACGTAGGCTTTCCACCCATATAAACAGCAAGGCAGCAGCTGTTAACAGCAGGGAAGGCAGCTGGAAAGGCAGGGCGTGCAGCAAACAGCTGGTATTTATGTTGTCTCCCTCCACTTTGCAACTGCTGTATTTAATAAGCCGAGTGGTTGTGTTATCAGTGCAAATGGATGTGCTCAGGCACAGCAGATGCTTTAGGAAAGTATAAAAAAGGACAAGGCTGTAGCAGTATTTCTGCAGCTGTGTCTTCCTGCAGGCCGCATCATTGGGACTTCTTGAGCCAGAGGTGATACCTGCAGCTTGGATAGATTTTACTGCCTTGGAAGTGTCTAATCTTGCTTCCAACCTGTTGCCACTGAGACCGATGTCACTTTGTCTGTGGCTTTTCCCAGTTTCATGAGGCACTGGATGAACAACGATGTTCGTGGTGTCTTTTTTTATTTGAAGCTTTTACCTGGTAATTTAATTTCTTGCCCTCCTGTGCTTGGCTTGCAAGAGTGTGAATGCAAAATGGGCAGCTTGGGCATCAAAATGGGATCTGCAATAATCTTTTTAATACTGCACAAAACCACGCAGTTGCATCTGAGTTTCTGCAGATGCACCTTCTAATTACATGCAGACGCTACCTATAAACTTTTACTCCTGGACATAGTTATAGCACCTTTCTTTTAAGGCAGTTTCCTTGTTTCCCTTAAGCTGCCATCAGCCACAAAACCCAGCATACAGCCAGACATTTGCAATGTTCCTCTAAAGCTGGTGTCCATGTTGTTGGCTCGTCTTTCCATGCCAAGATTTGCTATCTTCATTTTGAATGTCTGAATAGAGTTAAGAGTCTCAAGCAGGCACAAAGCTTTCCTACATCCCGAGACACACAGCAGCCATGGAAAGTTCAGGCTGCAGCTTTGAGGTAGGACCATAGGGATCACGGTGGGGAAAACTCAAACCCAGCATGAGCCGGTGCTACGTGGCCAACTTCAGAAGGTCTGTAGCTGTTTATACCAGTGGTGATGTTTGGCAGAAGTCGTGACCTGTGAGGAGGCAGAATGGGTTCAGTTTAGCTGATTTGCGTGAAATTTAATGGGATTTGAAGTCGCAAGTACCAACAAGAACCTTCTCAAAGGTGTATTTGCTGCTTGGGATAAGTGAGGCACGGTCAGGATTTGGGGTTACTCTGTTTGTGCATTTTGTCACTTCTTTCTTGGGAGACAAATACCTGATATGAAAAATTAATTTTGTAGAGGAGATTGGTCAAGACAGATACTGAATAGATGTGTGGCGAACGTGGAATACCAGCACCACGTGTTGCTTTGCAGCACTCCTCAAACAGTACATCTTACTGTTCCCTTTATATGCCAAAATAAAGGCTATTAAAGACTCGATGAGAAAGTATAGAAATGGAGGAAGGGGAACACGTGAAGGATGAGGGGGGAGAAAGTCCCTCGATGCTAAGGCTATGGAATGCTCATCGGGAGGAGTGGTGAGAAGTTGGACAGATTTCTGAGTTCATTCCTGTTCTTGGAGAGGTCTGAGCTCACAGTAGTAGCCAAACCAGTGGGAAATACAAATTGCAGTGGCTTTTTGGGTGGTTTTTCTTTTGTTATTTGGTGGGGTTTTTTTTCCCAAAATACTCTTTTTTCTTTTAATCTGTATTTTCCATAGGTCTCTTGTTTTGCAGACATTCATACCAAAGACAACTAAAAATAGAAAGATACTTGGTTTCTTAAAAACATAGAAAGAAATGCCTCTGTTTTTTCTGTAATGTTCCATACCACAACATAAAGTGGTCAAGAATCCTGAAGCTTTCTATGAACAGGTTTTTTAAAAAACTTAAACCATTATAATACCCAATGGATATGGAGACTCTTTGTCTTTTAACTCAAAAAAAAAAAAAAAAAAAAAAAAGCTTGGGCTAGCCTGAATTTTACTTTAGCTAACCTGAATAACCTGGAGTTGCAGTCTCCCAGAACTTCTTAAGTGTCACACACTGAAGCTCTTCAAGGCCTTGAATGTGCCTCAGATTCCTTGGCTTTGCCGAAGGAAAAGTGATGTTTCTAGAAGACAACTAATAATATTGCAAGGGGCATGGTTCAGTAAATCTGAACCCATTTACATTTTCAAGTCACCCATTTATGTTTTCAGTTGAAGTAAGCCTGTATACTAGTTAAATGCAGGGAAAACACCTAACTTTGGTAATTGCTGGGCCATGAAGAACCCAGTTGCTAATTCAGTGCTAAGCTACTGCATTTAATTCCTCTGCATTTTTATGGGGTGAGGGTGAAAGCCAAAAATGATGGTATTTAGGAGTTTTGCTGCACGACTGGTTGGCTTTGTGTTGGATTTGAAGTTCTCCAGCACAGTATTTCTTAGTACATGTGTTTCCTGAAGCCCTGATTTCTTAAATCCAAAAATTCCTGTATATAATTGTAGCGTTGCCAGGTCATGGGTTTCTTTCATAACTCTTGCGATTTGCTGTGGTGCTTTTCTAAACCCCAATTTCTTGTGTTTGTGAGAAACTCAGCTTTCGTTAAATAAATAAACAAAGCTCCTGGCCATCTTGACTGTAAGGAGAAGAAAAAAAAAAATAATCTTGAAAAACATGACCGGAGTATAACCCGACAGTGTGGGTGGATCCTCTGCCCCAGGAGGGAAGCGGCATCCCCAGGTTTGCAGAGATGTTGTGCGTTACTGGAAGGGGGAGCTGGACCCGTTGTTCAGATGTTGGGGATTCCTCTCTGCAAATAACAAATTGGGTTTTTTGGATTGCCTTGAGGTGCAACAGCTCCCAGAGGAGAGATGGCTCCTCGGGTCTCCTCCAAAGAGGTGTCTTCTATAGCGTCCCTGGCAAAGCAATAATCCATAGGGGTTGAGGGAGGTATGGCTCAGCTGTCAGCCAGGGTAACGTGCAGAATGTACCCATAGCCCGTGGTAGAGAAAGCTACTGGCTTCGTAATGTCCTTTATAATGTCTGTCTGACAGCTGATAAGCAGGAGATATTCAACGCATTGAAACACTGACGCCTTGGAGCCAAAACTTTACCTCCACTGGTAGCTGCAAAGATGTAATGGAGATGTAGGAAAGGCAAATACCTTGCCAGTCTCCTAACCTCCCCGGTCCTCGTAGGATCCAGGTGCCCTTGCCGAGGCAAGAGATCAAGACTTGTGCCGTTGCATCATCGCAGCGGCTGTGCTTTAGAGAAAACTCATTTCATGTGAAGACTGGTAATTCCTTAGGAACTGAAAGGGGCTCGGAGCTATCCCTTACCTAATCCTTTTACCTGCAAGTATCGGTATCGTTCATTCACAAAATACCTGGGAAATGTGTTGTTACTCATAGCTACAGCATGATGGATCGTGGAGTCCTCCCGAACGTAGGTGTGTGCAGGTTGGCAACGCAGCTCTGTGGTGCAAGAAGGAATGTGCAAGATTTTCCGGGGAGCATTGGGGAGTGGTCAGGCAGGAGGTTTGACTGAGGCTGCAGACACCTGAGGTCCCATAACATCTGCTCGGAGTGAGTCATTCCAGCCTCACAGACTCGGAGAAGGATTTCACCAAATTCCTTCTTCAGCTGAACTCACCCCCTACAGTATGAGCCTTTTATCCTGGATAAATGGGAAGTCAATCTCCATATTATGTCTGAATTTTGAAATTGAAACAAGGGAAGTACTGACTTGTTTCTTGTCTGACTACCTCGGCACTTCTGCTCTAAAGTATTTCTGGACTTTTTAATTAGTTTGTGTCTTGTATTGAACAAAAAAACCTACTGTACTTTAATATTATGAATACTTATTTTTGGTATTGTTTGTTTGGATGCCCTTTCAGAATTGGAAATTTATTGCACTCAATGCCGCCCAAACACATGGGGAAGCGTAGTCTGTCTTTCTCTTTGAAGAACTGATTAGAGATCCAGATTTGGCACAAATAGCATCCCAGAGGTGACTAAAATGGCCTGATTATACTTAAGGAAACGCCTATGTCCAGCGAACGGACAGACACAGCCATCAGACACCTATTGACTTGGTGTTCCCCTTGGTCAAACGATCCATTTGCTGCAATGGAAATGTGACCCTCTGGCTTCACATGGGCCATCGTGTCCTCCTGCAGGCCACCTGCCAAATGCACATATACCCATTCTGGCTGATTTAGAGGCTGAAGCTTGAAGGAGCATTTTTAAGAAAAAGTTTTAGACCTTGAAGTGATTAAAAACAACAAATAATCGCTATGTGTCTCTTGGCGTGAAACTGGTACTGTGTTGGGAATGAAGAGGATTAGCAGTCCAGCAGTCTTTCCAGTTCTTCTGTCCTTTGATCCCTGCCTTAATGCATTTCTGAGGGTTATGCTTTGGGTAAATGTAAGGTTTTGGCCCCAGTACAAAGGTGAGTTGGTGGATGGAGCCTTCCAGAGCAGCCTCCAAACTGTGTCCAGTTCAGCCTCGTGTTTGGATATCATCCACTGTAGAAGTAAGAGCCACCCACGGAGATCTGATCTAATTTTAAACTTTCCAGGAGCGTTCAGAGGATTTGATGGAGATTCTCAGTTGGGGATTGAAGTAGAGGGATGGAATATACATGAGCTCCATGGCTGGATAAATAGGATCCTAGCAGGGAAGGCCTATCATGACATAAACACATATGCTCCTTAACAATTAGACATTCACTGGGGCTGTTTATGTCTGTCTGATCATTTATGCAATCCCTAAAACACTTTGAAAAAGCAAAGGTGGTGAAGCAGAGTAAAGCAGAGATGCTTGGTTAACCTGGCTCAAAATTACCTGCAGCCGTCCCAGAAAGCCAAGGAGAAGTTAGTGAGTGGCCATTGGAACGAGGCTTTTGGGAGGCTGGATGGAGAAAAATCTGTTGCTGTTGTTCTGATGCAGTGAGTTTCTGTAGGTTTCCCAGAAATAGGAGTTAGTGTTCCTGTTTATGTATGTACTTCATGTACATGCTTTAAATTCATAACTGATCACAAGTTAAACTTCTGGCAGGAAAGGAGTGTCTTGACTGTTTCTAGACTTGTAAAACTCGGTTCCTCAGGGTTGAGCTGTTGTTGTTGCCTGTAGAAGACCCGATGCTCAGTCCTGCTGGGCCAAATCCCGCATACACCAAAAAAGAGGGTCTGTCCCAAACGACTTGCAGTCTGAATACAAGAAAAAAAGACAGACTGGGAGTGCCAAAAAAGTGAAGATACACCTCTAGGCACAGCAATAGCAAGCAATCCACACCTGCCAACTGTTAAATTCCCCTTAGCAAAGGTTTCTGCTTAGCAGCTGTATCTGAAATGCTTTTATTAATCCAAATTATTCTTCCCCCTTCCTCTCATGCAATCATTATGATTTTATCTTTTTTTGCCCCTCAATTTTGCCGAATTTTGTCTCCTGTTGTTTTGCTGTTTAGGATTTTGTTTCCCCCTTATCTTCCCCAGCCCGTAGTATTACTTTTTTTCCCCAAGACTTTCTGAGGACCCAGCTGCTTAAGCTACAGAGGTGGCCAGCTGAAAAGGCCAGCTCCCACCGCTCAGTCCGCAGAGTCTGGTCTAACCCAAGTCCCCAGTGCAGATTCTGGATAACAAACTCTTTGGGGTGATGCTGTTGGACTTGGGCAGAGCCTGGGTCAGCATAGCGAGCCCTTGAGCTGACCTATAAGTAACGGCAGCACACACGCAGGATAATAATGACATTAATAGATGGAGGTGTGAATAGCGTGGGTAGTGTTTACTAAACCCCTGAAACTGTACAGAGACTCTATTTTGCAGTATGGGCCCATTCCAAGCAAAACTGGAGAACACCAGTGACACAAGGAGTGAGGCTGTTCTCTTGCCCAGTTTTGCAAGTTCACGACATTTGGAGCTTTCAGGCTCTTGGATGCCGATCCAACCCTTACGACGCAGTCACTCTGGGGTGCGTTCAGGCAACGTTTTTCAGATGCTGAGGATGTACAATGAGGGCCAGACTTGGAAAAAGCTCACACTGCATTTAGGCAGTCGGATAAATCTAAGCAGCTCTTCTTAGGGCGTACCAGTTGCAGAATTGGGTGCTCCACCATACGAGAAGGGGTATTGGTTTTGCCAGGGTTTGAGCTGCTGCAGGGCTGTGGCTCCCGATACATTATCCCAACCAGTGCAGGGCTGGCCTGAAAGAAACAGCTAGATATGGGAAACCTGTGTCTCTATGCCAGAAGGAACAGATGGATATTAAACAACCAGACTCCCCCAAACACAAGCAACTGATAATATTCCAAATTAAGGTTCTGGGTAGAAAGTCCACAAGCAAACAGAGTATTTTACTTTTGGGGGTTTTTTTAAGCTCAGGAGAGTGGTCTCTGTGCATTAGTGTGCTGCTGGCCAGGCTCCAGGACTGGATGTGTATCAGGTTTCTGCCTGTGTATTTATTTGCACATGGGTTTAGATTTGGGAGGAAAAGCCCTTCCTCCTGTGATGGTTTTTCAGCTGCCCGAGTTACTGCAAGTTGGAATGGATTTTGAAAAGTGTAGGTCCTGTTGAGACTGCTAAGGAAAGGCAACTTCAGTTTTGATCCTTATAGCCAGTTTTTATGCACTCCTTTGTATTTTTGTATTCCCTTCAGGATCGAAGGCCTTACTTTGGTGTCTAAATAACTTTCTTTGCAGCTGAATTTTATATCAGTGGTCACTTTTCCATGTGCCTGGGCATCTGCTGCATCAATGACTCTTCTTCCCTGGTATCTATCTCTTGTTTGAGATGGCAAACGACTGAAAGAACTGCTTTATATTTCCATGTATTGAGCACTTGCCCTGTTGAACTGACCTCAGCTGCTTGACTGCGCTTGACTTGTTTCCATCATGCGGGAAACTGGTACGAGGACAGATCTGAGTCAGCATAAATATATTTAGGAAGCTGATAAAATTTTATTGTGAAACCCCCTCACTCACTCCCTTATTACATTCCCTGTTATTGTTGAGGTTTTAATGTGTGTCGACTGCATCCGGCTTCTGTCCTTGTCCTCAATCAACCTCTCGTTTCTGGTAACCTCTGGGCTGTGTCTCCTTGGGACTGTTTGATTGCCCAATTTCATCACTTTCTCTCTGCTTGGCTCCCACTGGCTGAGGCTGGTGGTATTTCTGAATCAAGACTCAAAACAGCCCGATTCCTACAACATATTTGCATCCTACTGTGTTTAGTTTTTAGACATTTATGTCTTTCCTAGCCTTTCTTGGTTATGTTTTTGGCAGGGGGGTTAACCCTCTTTGTTTAGTCTGTCACTTTGCCTTTTCTGCTCCACCTCTGCTTCTCCAAGCTTTGTTCTTTCTTATCTTCACAAAATGAAAGAGGCCACCAGTCCCAGCTCAACAAGCTGCTCAGGTGCAAATTAAGCTGTTTTTTTTTCTCCTTTTTGGCTGATGGCTAGCACGCTTTAGTGTTGTGGGTTTTGCCACAAAGAGTTTGACCTTCGAAAATTAACTAAACGTCCGAGGAGGTATTTAGATGATGTGTACATGTGGCACTTAGGGACATGGTTTAGTGGTGAATTTGGCAATGTTGGGTTAATGCTTGGACTTGATGATCTTAAGAGTCTTTTCCAAGCTAACTGAGTCTATGATTGAAGGAGCTTGGACCATTACTGAAGGTCCCTGCTGGATGGGGAACCAAAATCTCTGTCCTCACCTGGGTGATGCCAGCTGAGTAGTCATGCACTGGTGGGAGGTGTTGTTGAAAAACTGAACTGGCACATGCCTGGGAGGGGAAGATGTTTAACCACTACTTTCTCTAAGTACAAAATGTTTCTTTTCAGTAGGAAGCCTGCAGTTTGTAAACACAGAAATTGCAAGCCTAAAAATACAAGGTTAGAGTAATCTCCCATTCTCAGCTGCTTTTCAGTTGCTGTCCTCACTTTTTCCACTGAACCCTGATGATTTCTTTCACAGATCTCTGAAACGGAATCAATAGTGCCTGGTTCCTCTACTACTGCCGGTGGTTGTTTTGTTGGCTTTTTAAGATGGGGGATTTTGTAAAACCTTTCAGGAATATACACCAGTGACCTGGGCAATACCCTGTAGGTCTGAAACTGGTTTGGTGACAACCCCTCACACACACACATTCTTGGTAAAATTTTTGTCAGATTTTCACAGGCTTTTGGTGCCTTGTGTGGACAAATACAGTGACTAGGAATTTGGGCATGCATGTTGCTTGGATACTGAAGTTGATACTCTTCTGCCCACAAAAATATATGCAGCATTGAGTACAGCTAAAATATCTTTAGAGAGGACATCTTATACTGCAAGTGTGCTGTACTAGCAGAACAAGAATATCGTGGTGGCCACCTGTTGCATAGATTGCATCTACAATTGCAAGCCTAAGGACAGTGATCTTCCCGATACCTGTTCCAGCTGTCAAAACTGGCTAATGCAAAAAGGATTTCACGGTTGTCCCTGGAGCAGGAGCTCTGTGGTGCGGGCACTTGACTCTCTTGACTTTGTGAAAGTCCTTACTTCCTAACAGGTGAAGAGTGAGTACAAGTCCCACCTAGGTGGTTGTTGGTTCAACGTGACCTTTTTGTCCAATAAGCACAAGAAATTCTTTACTTTTGCAAGCGTGTCACGCGCTTTTTGTGTTAATTGTGCTTGGGACAGCCACACAGAAGTTGAGAAGCCGGGACTCTGTCTTTTGGACAGCATGGCCTTAGCTAATGCTACAAGATCAAGGTCAGACCTGAGAACCTTGTGCTGACTGAGAAGCAACTGGTCCTCCAGTGACATGTAGCACAACCTTCTTCCAGCAGCACAAAAGCCAGATGGGTTCGCACTCAGCTGCCTGTACTTAAAGATGGGCAAGTTCCTATATAAATAGTATATTTACTTTTGACAGACTGATAGCTTAAGAAAAAAAAAAAAAAAAAAATTATTAAGGAGGACTGCAGCATCACTTCTACCCAGAGTGCCAAAACTCCGCAGGAAAGTCTTCAGCTCTGCAGAGTATCAGTTATAGAGGAGAGGACCAGGCTCAGGAGGTGGGAATTGCTAAAGAGCTGACGCTCCTGTGAAAACCTGCACCCACCGTCTTTCTATGCGGTCTCTGAAAACGAGAGGCAGCTCGCGGGGCTGATGTCCCGAGAGCCGCTGCCGAATACGGAGCTGCCCGTGTCTGCCAAGTCCGGCGGTAAATAAAACTGAACTGCCCCTCTCTGCTAAGCCATGCATCAAGGAAACCTCCTGGGAATGGGATCAGTGGCTCGCTTCAAATGCAAATCGCCGTTCATCCCCGGTGGAGGCGCGGATTCACGTGCACACACCGCCATTCTTCCAGCCGTGAAAGCCAGACAAGAATTAAAACGCGTAATAAAGCACCTAATTGGACTTTGACCTCTGGCTGCAACGGGCCCGCGTGTGAGCGTGGATGTGGATGTGTGTGTGTTTTGCCCTCCTTGGCCGAATTCTTCCCTGGGGTAGCTGCTGCTGTCTAAATGGTGTGGGTCTGTCCGTCACAGTCTGCTGCCTCTTGGCTGGGTTCCACCTGGCAGCCTCTAGGCTAAGCCCTTCGAACAAAATAATTCCTGTGTAGGGTCTTTCTTACTTTTTCCCCCGGGGCTGGGAGCAGCCGGCGACGACCCCAGGACCACAGCGCTACGGCAGCAGCGAGATGTTTGTGCCATCGCCCACCCCGTGTCTCCAGCGCGGGTCTATCTCGTTCCAGTTCTCTGCCCCCAGCGCGGTGCTTGTCATGCAAAAAAGGCGTTCGAAGCTTTAGTGAATCCAACAGGGGATGTTTTGGAGGTGAAATTCCTTGATTCATCTAGGTGGAGAAAGAAGTTGGGGTAGAGAAAGTGCCAGTGTTGGGTCGTGTGTTGTTTTTCTTTTTTTGAGGTAAGAATCCCTGAGTGTGCCCAACTTCGGTATTTCCTCTAAAACTTATGGAGATCTGGGGGAGGCTGTGTGCCGTCAGGGTGCTGAGCCTTTGGCTGCCCTGGTGCTTCAAACTGGAAGGAGGTTTTCCTAATAATTTCCAAAAGACTTGGAGGGCACGCGAGGGAGGTTATGCTTGTGTGCACAGGTATTTAGTAGTTACCCCAGGGGACTGGGAGCTATCGATGGGGTTTGTGACCTGGCTGATTCACCTTGCTTTTTCTATACCTTAATTTCACTTCACACACTTCATGTTGCTGCTTTATGCAATCTAATCCCTGGAGAAGTTACTCTTTATTTACTGGGTACCTGTAAAGCACCTGGAAAAACAGGATTTCAATCTATTTTGAAACCTCCAAGATCTATCTTTCCCATAGCAATTAAATCCCCAGGAAAAAAGTTCTGCTTTATTATGCAAGGTGATCTACAGCCATCTCTTTGTCTTCTCTTTATACACTGAGCAGCAGGAATAAAAAAAAAAAAAAAAACAGAGAGAAAACAAATAAGCCCTGCCAGAGCCAAATGGGCTTCATATGGAGTTAATTTTTGTTTTGCTGTTGCACACACTGCAGTGATTTTTGCCTTCCTTTAATTCACCTCTCTCCCAACCAGCACAGGCTTGCACAGATGCAGCTGAAAGTGGAATGAGGCCCATGGTCCATAAACACTTCAGCAAAGATTAAAGGTACTCCATAAATGCAGAGTATGTTGTTGTAAGGTGTTTCCAGATGAGAGGAAAGTGGATTATCCTTCAACTTGGTCAAGAAAAATATTATAGTGCAGAGCTAGACTCTGGAAACCTGGTTTGAAACAAAACCAAACTGGTTTGAGACACAAAGAAAAATATGCATTATCTTGTTCTCCTTGGTAGCAAATAGGGTTCAGATGCTACAGCGTCTGACATGATTTCTTCTCTTTTTACAACACAGCAGTGATGATTTTACTAGCTAATGCCTTGTTTGCTCTTCCCCTGTTTCAAATATGGAAAACCAGTAGTTTTCCTTTCGGTTTTCTGCCAATGGGGACCAGTTCACTGACTTGAAGAGCTGATCATACCTGCAGGTGACAAATAACTAGCAAACAGTAGTGAGTAAACTGGCTAAGTAAAGAGAAAAGTGTTGTTTTCTTGTGATGCTGAAGCAGGATTGATCGTGACTGAGCCGTTGGGGAAGTTTCTTGTGTTAAAAGGCAGAGCGAGGATTTGGTGCTATTAAATGCTGGGCTCCCTGCTGCTGTATGGCAGGTTTTTGTCAAAACAACCCTATTTGTTCCTTGGGGAGATTATGGTTTTGGTAGATAAAGGCAATATAATGATGTAAGACTCTGAAAGGCAATATAATGATGTAAGACTCTGAGTTTGGAAAGGTCTCTTTGTACTATGTGGAAATTGATAAAACTTTCAGTGCTGTTCCTAGCACCCATAAAGAAGGTTTTAAGTGGGCTATAATTTGGGTGAGATGGAGGAGCCTTGATTAACTTCTAGAAAGTCAGCTATTACATCCTCATCCTAGGTGTTTGAGTTGGATCTGAAATTTCACCTTAGACATTTAAGTTGGATCTAAAATTTTGCTGTCTAAGAGCTGAAAAACTCAGTCAACTCTTTGGTTTTGTTTTTCCTTTTTTAGGAAAAAGGGATAAAGACCTCAATAGAGAAACTGCAGAGGAGTTATCAGGCATATATGTTTTGGGGAGTTTTAGGGGGGGGTGCTTTTTTATCACTGTGTATATTGATAGCTAGATGGATATTTTGGCTCCACAGACCATACTCCACAGGGTGTTGATAATTTCGGCAAGGTACATGCATGCGCCTTCACCCTTCCACCGTGCTGAGGGCTGAGCACACATGGCCCATGCAGCCACATGCTCCAAAACTCATCCCAAAGTGTGCTCCTGTTTCTTTTTTGCTTCTCCAACCTGGTTTCCATGTCTGTCAGTGAAGTCAAAGGGCAAAAAAGTGAGGATATGTGCTGCTTGTGGTAATCGGTGGTGGTTTGGGGAGCTCCCTCAGGTTTTGATGCTCTGTCCCATATACAGAGAGCCCTGGCCAAGAGCAGGAATCCTTCATGGTGGGAAGATGACAAGCACGTAGTAGGAGGCACTCCCCACCTCATGAGGCTCTTGGAACTCAAAGCACCTGTTTAATAATCTGAATCCGCTGATTTTCCCACCAAAGGCAGGGCTTGCAGCAGTTTGAGATCTGCTCTAGTGTCCTCTGGCTTTGCTTGGGCAGCTTTTCCAGAAGGTACAAGAAGGAGGTTGAGGAAGGGTTGACATACAGCCCAGGTCCTGCGCAGCAGGTGAGCACAGACTGGAGAGGAGGATTTTTCTACAGATCTAAAAATCTGGGGTTCTCCAAGACTGAAATTCCTGCAGATGTTGAAACTCCTGTGCCAAACCTGTGTTTCTTGTCTCTTGACAAGTGAAAGCATCAACTGCAAAGTCCAGAAAACACCAGGCTCTGGCAGGAGCGCTTGCAAACATGTTGGAGAACGGGTCTGGGGCCTTGGGTTTAGATATGGTACGGTCTCCTCTGCTGTAGGAAAGGGCTTTTTTTCAGGGAATATTACCATCTTAGGCTTGGTTTCTGGGTGTTTTGAAGGATAAGGGACATGATAACAGCAGATGATGAATACAAAGGGAAGGTCACCAAGGGACAGGCAGGGCGGCAGATCTTTTCGATGGCTGGGTGCATCCTTTGAAGACAGCTCTTCAGGAGAGCCCGCTCTGGTCCCACCTGCCTCTGCTGGCACCTGAACACCTCTGAAGTACTCAGCTGGGTTATTTTAGGCCCCCGAGCTGGACCAAGCTGGCCAAGATAGATAAGACCAGATATGTTGTCACGGGCAGAAAAAAGTACTTTATCTGTGGTCTTAATGCACAAATTCTTTTCAGACTTCTTTGTGTCTCTGGACTTTCTGTGTGATGAGAAAGTGGTTGAGCAGGAAAAAAGAATGAAATCCATTTTCCTAACTCTTCCTCGCTTATTTTGCAATGCCAGCTATGCTCAGAGGGTGGTCCAGGAATGCCAACGGTCTGTAGGAAGCTACTCCATTCCTAGTCACAGTCTGTCACCGCTTTGGCTTGCAACGTGACAGCAAATGGCCCCTCTGATTTGATGCCCCCCAGCCTGAACACCCCCAGACTGGCGGTGCTTGGGGAACACATCCCTAGGCTGTTACCCAAAAGGTCTGGTCGTGGATGAGTGGAGTAAGCTGGTTTTACTCCAGTAATTGGTGGGAGGTTGTCCTGCAGCTTTGCAGGATTAATAAGGGACCTAAGCAGCAATGTTGTCTTTCTGGTGTGCTCCCTTGAGGGCGTGAGTAACATGATGGGGACCGGATTGTACCCAGAAGCTGGGAATTCAAAGCTACTGCTTGGTGACCCACCATCGGGGACTATTTCTTCAGCAGACTTCAATGAGGTAGGAGCTCTGATAACGTTCTCCTACTGTTGAAAAAGGCTATAGCTGCCAAAACAAGCGTGTCCTTTTTTCACCCTTGGTCAATGCTGGTCGTTGATGTCATGCATGGGGTTGAGAGGGACTGTGTCTTTCTGCTTATTCTAACCTGTGCTTACACACAGCTGTGTACAGGATTGCCACATGGATAGCTGGGGTCATACTTGGCATGTTGTAAGATGTCCCTTGGTAGCCTTCATACGCTCTGCAACATCATCCTGCGTTTGCTGTGGATCTGCAATATAACAGTCTTAAGCCATCAGCTCAAAGAAAGAAGCCACAAGCTCAAGATGGTGCCAGCATAAATGTTTGTCTTTAAATAGATTTCACCCGTGAAAATCACCTTCAACCAGGCTGGGTTGCTGGTGACATCCTTTCCCACCTCTCAGGCTTCAACAGGCAGCTCATGTCCAGACCTGAAGCAGTTTCCCCTGTAATCGCAGACAGTAGGCGCAGCGAGAACAGTGAGTTACGGCCGTGCTGTTGAGAGATTTCTGGGCTTAAGACCCGAATACCTGGGTAGGCTTCAAGCATCCTGCAGGAACAGAGACCAGCAACCTCACAGTCTGGTTTTGGCAGTTTGCCGAAGGGTTTATAGCCTATTTGGTATGTCTGGGCTAGTCTGTGACCTTAAGGTTGTCCTTAAGGATCAGTGTTGACGACCAACCTTGGATCTACTTTGCTGTTCTGTGCTCTAACGAGACACCCTTTTTGTGGTCAGTCAGCCAGTCAAAATATTATATCTGTGATTGCTTCAGCATCATCTCCAGAGACTCCGGAGAGTCAACAGGAGTCTAGTAGCCAGGAGGGAGATGCTTGGTGTGTATTTTGCAATAGGTCAGCTCTAATTGCAATGGGTACAGAGACCATCTGCAGCCTAACGGGCATTGTGAGATTTTTTTGTTGTTGTTGGCTCCTGTGACCTTCCCTGGACCTTTCTGCCATGGGGCGGTGGATCTGTTCACAGCAAAATTCAAATTAATAGCTCTTAATATCTGTAACCTGCTGCTCCAACTGCTCCATGATAACAACTTTATATATATATATGTGTGTATATATATATACTTCCTGCCCCAGCCCCCAAAAGCAGGTTGAAAAAGCTACATCAGTATGAGCCCAAGCCTGTGCTCAGTCCTTTGCCTTTGTTTCTTGAGCTCGGTCCCATTAAAGCTACGTGATGGGATGTTCTAGGCGGAGCAGTCTGGGTAAGCTGGCACCAACAGCCTCCTGGCTTGTTGGAGCAACAAAATGCTGTTGAAGCTGCGTAAGGAGGTAACTCGGTGGGATAATAAAAACAAATTTTGCTTGCTTCTTAAATAAAAAAAAGCTTTTTTTAATGGAAGTTAAAAACTGATTCAGCAAACCTGGGAGAAAAAAACACAGCAGGAATTTAAAAATCAGTTTCTGTTTGTCTGCCACAGGGTAGAACAATGTGTGTCTTTGTTCAAAGCACAGATTATGCAGGATAAAATAATAAATAAAAGGGCTGCTGAATGGAGCTGACATAGTGTGCCTTCTGAAGGATACTGAATTAATAAGAGGAATAAATCATCCTTGGTTTACAAACATGCTTGCTAGTGTGCTCATCTCCCAAGGTGTAAATCAGCCCCAGCTTTCCCGATGGTGAGTAGCTGTTTCAATTCTCTGGGCCAGGTCTGGAGCTGGTGTAAAGCAGGTGCTGCAGGTGGCTTTATCCTGATTTAAAACAAATTAAAAAAAACCCCAACAAATTGAGTGAGCAGGGAGCAAAGCTCTGCTGTTGTACAACTGCCACGGAGCCCTCCTGAGCATGGCAAGGAGCGTGGCTGGGGGAGGACGCAGTCCTTCAACTGGCTGCAAATTTGGGTAAGGGCTGGATGTGATCGTACGATCACCAGCTGGTGATAGCTTAGAAGCGCGTGGGAGGAGAGCTCTCATCCCATAGAGCCTTCCCAAGGGGCTGATAGGAGAGCAGAGCACAGGAACCAGCACTGCAACCCCAGTTTGTCTCTGGCACTTCCCAGGAAAGGTTCCTCTTGCCGTGCGTAGTAGCTGTTTCTTCCGGATGCTCAAGCCAGGATCCATAAAGATATTGAGGAGGGAGCCCTGTAAATGCCTTTAGGATATGCCGTTTGGCTCCTATAGCGTCTTCCAGTGAGGTGGGGGGCTGATATTTGGCAAACGGGCTTGACCTTTGGTGGCCTCCGCCGTGGCTGGGTGCACCGTGCTTGCTGCTGTTATCACAGCTCCTGGTGGGTATTCCCACGCTGCCTGGAAAGAGTTTATTGCGTTGGCTTTACGAGGGGGCTGATGTGGTCAGCATGTCCTCCATCACTGTTTATGGACAAACCTTATAAAATCACTTTTCTGATCTCGGATGCTTTGCTGCGTGGCTCTGGAGGTGCAGGGACGTGGGGACCCGCGTACACACCATCCACTTGCTAAGGCAGTGTCGTTGCTGCTCTTACCCTGGCTGTTACTGGGGCCATGAGCAGGGGGGTTCTGCTCCAGGGTGGGAGCAAGTCGTCCTCAGGTTCCTCAAAGCTTGCCCTGGATGCTCTTCTATACCTGGCCATTCCTCAGCTAAGGAGGGGGAGAGTGCTCAAAGTATTCCAGGAGTTACATCTTGGGGAGCTTAGCACATGGGGAGATGAGGAGGAGCTCAGGGTGTTGTCTGAGCTTTGGAGAGGGTCAAAATGTAGGTCGTCCTCAGCTGAGCTCTGTGCTGTGAGGTTGTTTCTCGGCAATGGTGGTGGGAAGAACCTCCTGGGTAATGACGAGTCGGTGGATGGGTTGGGAGTGGCGAGGTTGAGCTGGATGGATGGAGCGTAACTTCGTGGTGGAGAGGAGTTACTGGTGGGTGAGTGATGGGAAAGAGAAAAGGTGGAAGGAAAAGACTGAGAAAGAGGTGGGCTTGGACCTGAGGGTCGGAGGGGGACTTGTCCCCAGCTGCAGCACTGCTGGTGGGATTGTGCCAGCAGCCCTTAGGGTTTTTAATTTTCTAGCTAATATTTGAACACAGGTATTGAGCCTTTGGAGGACGAGCATGGGCTCACTGTTTTTCCAAATGTAGGCAGGGGTGGAAGGGGCCGATTCTTCTAAAACTTGGCAGAAAAAGTAATGAGGAACATAGATATGGATCTACTGGGGAGAGGCGGTGGCTTGTGGGTGGGAGCCAACCCCAGGATGCAGCTGCAGAAACATGGGTGCAGGTTGACTTTCACAAGCTGCGAGGCGAGAGGAGTTGTGATTATGCAGAATTAACTAAAAAAGTTGTCTTCTATATGGTTTCTGGAAAGTAATGATGAACAGCAGAGCTTGGCTTTGGCTCCAATGGCCTGTACGTGATTTGAATTAACATGGTCGTCTTCATCGAAATGGTAGTTTTTAACACACAATTTTGGTACAAGTAGAAGAGTGGAAACTTTTTTCTGGTTACTTTTTCCTGTCCCAGTTATTTCCAGTATTAATGATTATTATTTTAAGGAGACAGTATTTATTTAAATATCATAAGTCTATTTGATTTTGTCCTCGCCTCCCCCCACTCCTTAATAACTTGTAATAGGACTAGAAGAAAAGGAAACTGATGGTTTTTTCTCTTTATTTTTTTCCCATTTTTTTCCTTAATCATTTGACAGCATCTCATTTATACAATCAGGTTCATTGCTTCTCCCACATATTTGGCAGATTTTCTCCACTTATTTTTCATGGTCTTCCAGTTGGGAAGGGGAAACAGCTTTAAAGAACGCTAAAATCATATTACAGAGCAGCAAAAGTTAATTGAGTATCTTTGGATCAAACTGAAAAAACAGAGCTTCTTTTGGCTCAGCTTTGTAAAGATGCACTAGATATAAAGTTCATCGTGTCCTGTTAAGTAGCTGTTGGCCAGAACGCAGAATCGGTCTAGGTCAGGGCTTTGATGTTGTTACTGGAGCTGGCTTGGAGGCAGCGTGTGGCTTGGACTTCAGACAGGAATTTAACTGAGGATGATGGGAAGAAGAAACAGGAAAAAAAATGTATGAAGTTTAATTTTTCTGAATTTATGCTTTTTGCAACCAGTCTTGCAAAGTGCGGAGCGTGCTCCGTGCCTAGGCATTTCGGCAACAGGTCAACTTGTGTCACTTTCCTGGAGCAGCATCTCTCCATGGGTTAAAACCCACCAACCTTCTGCTGAAGTCCGAGGAGAAACTCCTGCAGATTTCAAAGGGAACCCAGCTGGAAGACTCGTGCACGTGCTTAGCTGCGTTCGGTGTGCGTGTCCTACCGAGCAGTGCCCCGGCGGGTGAACCTGAACTTGTGCGAAAGCGGCTGGTCAGAGCTCTTGAGACGAGGACTCTGGAGCCCGACCGCCTTCTCTGCCAGGAGGAAGCTTTGCAGACACAACTTGCAGGGAAGTTAACGTGTTCCCGCTTTTGCAGCTTTGGCTTTGCTTATGGAAATTGCTGAGGCAAATACCTACAGTCTGTAAACATGCCGCTTCTCTCCCGAGAATAGATGTTCTACCATAACAGCCATTAGGAGTGTCCTCCTCTCCCTTTTAATTTTCAGTTTCCTTCACCTTCTGGCATATTATATGGGGATGGGGGTGTAGACCATATTAGACCAGGCTGAACAAGAAGAAGGCGGCTTCAGTAAGTGGAAAAAACACTTTGACTATTCTGCTCGGAAGAGAAGACCATGCACCCTTCTGGCGCGTGTGCTGAGCAGTTACTCAAGGTCAAGGCATCTGGGATTTGTCTCCATCACTGACTTGTGGAATGCTATTAATCTTGTTGTGCTATCGGTTGATTTTGTTGTGTTTCAATTTAGTTATTTGCATGTTAACATGTTGAGGATGGCAGCCTTGCCCGATCACGGAAAGGAGATTTGTGCTGCTCTGGCTCCCAGGCTTCCCTGGTTTGCGCTCCCATGTTATTCCCAGAGGTGCAGGTTAGCAAGGACTATCACATGGATTTGTGTTCCTCCTCAATGAAGTCAATGCTAACAAACTCTTTGTGTAGAGAGCAGCAAGCTTTCTGAATAACCTTAGTCATCTGTAAACCAGCCAGATCCACCATTCTGAAATTTAGAGAGAAATTTCAAGCTTTATTAGCCAACTGATATTTTGAGATCCGTCATTGGAAGTTCCTTCCATTGCAATGTATGAATAATATATAATCCAGCTTTTCCATGGGTGTTTCTTTAATGGGTTATTCAAAGAACCGACAGATTTGGCCGTTTCACAGAGATCTGCAGAGCAAGGATCATCTTCTCGTTAACATCTGCAGATTTTTATGGCATGGGAGTAAGATCGTTTCAGTTATACTTCCTTAGTTCCAGCTAAGCTGAATGTGGCCTTTCTCTTCATAATTTGGTAGGATATATCAGTTTTCAGCCAAAAACAGGATATGGAAAGCCATAGGGAAAGGAGGGAGAAAAAAAATCAACCAGATTTACCTTAAGGTTTTGTCCAAGTCTTGTGTCATTTCTTACTTTGTCTGAGCTGGTTTGCCTGTTTGCAATAATTAGGACAGCTGGCTAGGAGAGGTGGAACAGGATGGCCTGGAAAGCCTTACTTTTATTGGTCCCTTTTCCTCATTTTTCAATCTTATTACAAGTCAGGTCAGAAGAAAAGGATTCTGAACGTTTGCACTTTGATTCTTCTTTATATGGTTTGCCATAAGCATCCTAAAGCTTTGTGAAACAGCTGCAAAACAACTGAGAACAGAAAGGACAGAGATAGGAAAAAAACCAATAATCAAGCAATAAAAAGTGATTTGATTTTTTTTTTTTATTTTAAACTTGGGTCAGCTCTGGGTCAAGCTGCTTTACCCATCCCTCTGGACAGCATGAGGTCTCCTGATACTTTTGCATGGATTTGTAAAAGTTGCCAGATTCTTTGTGTTTGCTGCTGGGCTGGATGGGATTGCTAGGAAGGCAATGAGCTGTATAATTTATGTTGGAATGTCAGCATTTGAACAGGCGTAAAATTACAACTCGTTATCACGGTCCGAGGAGCAGGATCTTGCATTTTCTTGGACAGTTGCGGTCATCTTTTGGTGAGGTTGCTTTTAGGGATGGCTGAAAAGCTTTTACCTGGTGGAGTGGGGCTGCCTCATTATTTCAGCACGGGAAGCCGGCGAAGAATGTGCTGTCCTTGTTCCCGAAAGGACTGGCTGGTCTCTCTCTTTTCCCCATCCCAGCTGTTATGTTGAATTTATTCTGCCCAGATTTTTGTAGCTTGGAAACTGTCTATGTGAGACGGCTGGTACCTCCCGTGTCGGGGACTTTTGCTGACCCATCTGATGGCACCGACCGAAGGAGCGATGCCACGCTGGGAAATGGGGGAGAAGCAAACTCCAAACAGCCTTTGCGTTCAACTTGCCTTCAAAAGCAAAGATGCTGGGGGGGGGGGGGAACCTGGCGAAACGGTGCCCGGTTGCTGCTCCTCACGGGAGCTGATGCTGGCACTCGGATGCCGGAGCTGGGGCAGCCCCGGGTGGGGGGTGAGGAGGGTTGTAAAGCGTTCCCCGTGCGGGGCGTATTGTTCCTCCAGAGGCACAGCCTGACCTTTGGAGGGACCCGACTCGTGGGGCTGAATGGAGTGGCTGTGAAAAAGCAATCCTGAATAAACCTGGGGGATGGGGAGGGCTGCCGGGCGGCTGAGAGCACGGTGGTCAGCCCTCAGCCCCATGGCTGGTCCAGCCTCGGCCCTGCCTGGCACAAATTTGGGATGTGCCTGTTGCGCTGACCCTAAATTCATTAGATACTGTCAATAAAAAAAAAAAGCCTCCTTCTCTTTGTTTTTTCGCTTGTCTAACATGCAACCGCGCAGGGGTGCGTGCTGGGAGGTGTGATGTTGACCTCAGTACGTGGAGCAGCAGGAGCGATGAATTTGGGAGCCCACGTTTGCTGTGCGAAGGGCCAGACGCCTGAAGGGGATGCTCACGGATGCAAAAGAGCTGCAGCCTGTTCCTCCTCTCTTGTGAGCTTATATTCTTTACCCTTTACCTTGTAGAGAGCAGCTGGATGCGAAAAGGGCCAGCACCTGCTTGTCCTTGCACCAGCCCTTGCACTGCAGCTCTATCCAAGGGGTAGCATGCAAAAAAATAAGAGTCCCAGACGTCTGGAATGGTTTCTGGTATTAGTGTCCCCACACTTTGCACAGGGTGGAAGGTAGCCCCATAGGAACATGTTAGAAAAAAAAAAAATCTCCAGCTCTGGGGTGCAGAATAATTAGGGGCCCTACAAGCATCCCCATCGCTCTGCCAAATCTACAAAGGTAGTTTTCCTTGTAGTCCAGCCATTGCTAGGCTTTTTGTAGGAAAAGGTTAACTAAGTAATTTCATACATATCTTGTGCAGCTTGGAGGTATTTACTCTGTTTGCAAAGTCCTCCTGTTGCTGCTGGATTTGTCAGGCGTAGGCAGAGCACAATGAGAGGTTTCCTTGAACTTGGTGGTGTGGCTGCTGGGAAAACTCAGTGATCAGATTTGGGTACGTTTTTCTCAAAAGTATTCACCAATGGGCTAGCTATTGAAGTCAGGCAATGGTGAAGCATTTCAGGGGGGGAAAAAAAAAAAAGACTTTCAACGGAGGAAAAAAGCATTAATGCAGGAAATCAATGGAGAAGAGGGAGTTTGTCCCAACTTGTCCTGGCTGGCCTGGTAGAGCAGCAATGGTCTTCCCAGAGCCCACTGTGTTCACTGCAATAGCCATAGAGGGCAAGTAACACAAAATCTGGCTTTCCCCCAGCCAAAAGCAGTAGTGGTATTGCTATGGCTGAAAGAAAACAGGGTGGGAAGGAAAAATGAATGTTTTTGGTAGTCTCCCCTGCTGAACAAGTCTTAGACATTGCGGGGAAGGGGCAGAGAGAAAACCCCTATACTACTACCCAGACAGGGATTTTTATTTTGTAATAGTCACTCTGCCAAAAAAAAAAAGACGATCGCCTGGGCGCTGCTGAAATCATGTTCTCGCTGCTAGGCTAAAGCTAGAAGTAAACTTGTAATGTTGTATGATGGGCATCTCTGGAGCTACAACACAGGAGTAGATATCGAGGGACAAGATGGCCATATGCTGTTGTTCTTGTAAGGCACATCGAAGCTTGTGGTAGATCAATAACAAGACTTCACTCATTTTTACAAAGCCCTTTATTTTTTTTCTTAAGGCTTATAAAAACTGTTACTCAAAACCAAAATGCTTAAAACTTTACATATGTACAATATGAGAAATAAATTATGTTTTAAGTCATACAAAAACCACAATATACAAATAGGGCTTTGAAACCATTCTAAGTATGGCACGGTGACAAGTCACAGATACTTACTAAAGGCTTCAGTTATTGAAGCCTTTGCATAAAACCATGGGAAAAAAAAATATCTCCAAATGTGCTTGCTTTGGTTGGATTGAAGCTCTACAAAACTGAGAGAATTGCAGGCCTCAGAAGGACTTGCTAAGTCTTCAGAACTCGGTGCACCATCTGGCAACACCATTTTTTGAGACTGCTTTTCTGCATGCCAGAAGTTTGAGGGTTGTTATACCAAGTCTCCTTCCAGAAAGAAAAAAGGGGGGGGGGGGGGGGGAAGGGGGGAGCCAAAGCAACAGTTCATCTCTGACAAGGTCCACTCTGCTGTAGTAAGCTGGACGGTTGTAGAGTCTGTCAAACTCGGAGCAAAGCCAAGTTCACCTGGCACCAGGGAATCCAACCGGGATGTTGTGGCAATGAGGGTAGGATGTCATCTGTGTGGCTCGGTTAAATCCTTTGCGCAAAAATAAGGTCTTAATTATGCGCTGGTACTACAACACCATCTGAACAGAGGCGAACGCTTTCTCAGTAGTTAAAAGGGCTGGTGCAAAGCTCTCCTGAAGCAGTACGGTTCCTCACCCTCCTCCTCCCCTACCGTCAGCGGAAGGGCAGCTGGCATTTGCTTTTTGTAGAGAGATCAACACGTGGGACCAGGCAGCGACCGGGGAGCGAGGAGCGTCTGCCGACTCCATCTGCACCGTGTTCTGCCCGAGGTACGGGGAGGACGGAGTACTACCTTCTTATAAGGTCAGACAGAGAGATTTCAGTATCGGCCGGACACGGAACAGATTATTTTTTAAGGCAAGCAAAGGACAACTTGAAGTTAAGTGGCATTGTGCTTATTCCCACCCCTCCCCTGAACGACCCCCCCCCCCCCATGCTTGACCTGTGCTGGTCTCATCTTCCCGCAGCCCATAGTGCTATTGGAGCCAGGGTAACTCCTACGCTAGATGCTAATTTATTCTTGGCAGCTCCGTCGCCAACAGTCTGATGGGCAGTTAGCATGGTTATCTTCTCAACTCCCCTGGCAGGCAGACCAGAAGATCATTGCTGAGGTCTAGATCTCTGAAGATCTCATCCGTGGTCCTGGTAAACGGGAGCAGGGCAGGAAATTCAGCGTAAAACAGGTCAAGGTAAGGTTAAATGCACAAACCAGGCTCCTTGGGGAAGGGAGAATGTAGGTTTAGTAACTCTAGGTCTAGGACCGCAGTCCATCAGTTCCTCCTCGGTTTCTTGCATCTGATCCAAGATGTTTTGTCCTGAAGAGCTGCTTGCTTTAAGTGCTACTAAGCCGGATTTTTGCCAGAGCATCTTGCCGCCTGTGTGGTCTTTGTGCATCTAGGTTGCTCAGTTGTGAGTCTTTAGAGAAGTCTTCAGAGTGAATTTGAGACAGATCTGGGAAAAGCAGAGAGGAAAAAAAATAATCTAGTTAAATGCAGAAGTTAAGAGGAGTAATAAAGAATTCCTAAGAAACTCTGGGATTCGAAGAACAGGTTTAGACAGTACAGGTTGGTATTTTTATTCTGTCAAAGTAGCGCTTTGCCCAGTAGCTACTCAACGAGAGCCCGAAGCAGACATTATGCACGCAAGTAGGCTGCAAACAGAAATTACAGGTCTTGACGCTAGACTCTGCCTGTTCAGATCCATTCAGGGTGGACAGATGTTTGCAGACTCAAATCTCCAAGCAGGGAACTATAATCTTGCAGTGACTTGGCAGGAGTGGAGAGCTGAACAGCAAGTAATTGCTCGTGATCTCTGGGAGGAAGGATCATTTCCTAGAAACCCTAGCGTGTTAGAGCTCAGATCTGCTCCTCCGCCTCGTGTAAAAGCTGTACTCCATGAGTAAGCAGGAAGGGCACATCTGCCAGCAATTCTATTTTATGGGGGTTACAGACTAGCGTATCAAAACAGCCTTTTATTGTACCTGCAGGAATATTTACTTGATCTTTCAAGACTTGTGGCAGAGCAACAAGTTTTTGCACAGGGGTTTCATTCACAGAATTGTTTGCTACCGTATGCAGCACAGCTTGCTGGTTTCTGCCAAACTTGGAACAGTACCAGCTCGCATTTCTGAGCTGAACTCCGCTGCCCAAGCGGGTTGTGCAAAGCCTGACTTCCACGGGGCTTTGCCTAGCCCTAACAAGCACTTTGTCTCTGGATTAGAAGCGACAAAGCTCTAAGTTTACAAATTGAAATTTAAGAGAGGCCAAAAGGCTGGGCTTCATCTGAAGGAGACTGTCACGCAGTCAAATGAAGAGGGATTCGTTCAAAACGTGACTAGAGGCAGCCTGAAGCAATCAAGCTGTCACTGGTGGGAGCAGGCTTACTGGAAGTCATGCTCTGGGGACTGATCCTAGGTGTCTGGAAAGTCCCTCGGAGGTTAAGCAGGGCTGAGGTGCTCTGGCAACGCCTGAGTTTGTGCTCTCCTGACCAGAAGAGACTAGCAGGGCCAGAGGTGAAGTGGTAGGAGTCACTACTGTAACAACATGGCAAGTCCTCGGCTGTGTCTTGCTCGTGCAGTTGAGCTCAAACTTTAATCAAGAGATTTCGTGCCAGCTCCAGATTGTCTACCAGGCTGAAATGATCTTTGAGGCAATCCCCTGCGCTCCCAGCTTTCCTCTGTTTTCCAGGGCAGTTAATAGATAACTCTCATTATCTCTCCGCTATTGCCCATTGGGTACTGGTAGCACCCATACTGTGATAGCAAGCAGAGAGGTACTTTAGGCCCAAGGATTGTGTTATACCAATTGGGTAGTAAGCATGTAAAGGTACAAGATAAACCAAGATCAGAAGCGAGGATAATATCACCTAGGTAGTGATAGTTGAGGCATACGTGAAATTTAAGTCTAACAAGCTGGGAATCTTGGGCTAGAATTTATTAGCTTTTCTGAAAGAAAATGAGGTTCCAGGAGTCTGAACAAAAAAAAAAAAGAAGAAAGAGGTTCCACTCATCCCAGCACAGCCACGTGCATCAGACAGGATTTCTCTTAGCTGATTTTTCCTTACCTTTTTTGCCATTCCCCTGTGCACTTCACAAACCAGAGCTCTTTACCAGGAGATATATTGGTTAGCTGGGAATCCTCCACACAAAAAGCAAACCTAGGAGGAAGAATCAGAAGTCAAGAGAAGGCACCTGTTGTCTCCATGATTAACAAATAGCATATAATCTGGATTGTAGCTAATTCCAGGACAAGTTGTTTGATTTGACGTCCTTCCTGTGGAGCATCTTGACACACCATTAGCCTGTTGAATGGCTGTTTTATTTCCCACTTCGATATTTTATTTGGGCATCTCTGCTTCTACTACCCCTATGTTTCATAGCTTGTAGAAACTAGGATGCAGAATACCTTACAGATGATGGGTAACGCTTATTCAAAGCTCTGAGAAACGTGGGAAATTGTCAATTTTTCTTTGACGGATCTGCGTGACCTTCAGAACAACGGTAACACAAGATTCGGGAGGGCAGTGCTATATGTTTGGCAGTTTTACTTCTCGTAGGTTGCTCAGGTAGCTTTCGAATTACAGAGATCTCGGTAGGAGTGATACAGTGCTTAAGGAGTTCGTGTCACCGTGTTACCGGTTGCAGTTTTAGGTCTAGCTGCTTGTGTCAAATCAGCACGTGATGCCTGTAAATAATAGCCGTGCCCCATCTACCTTTCAGCGTATTTGGCACTGTCTGTACCGTAACCCTTCAGGTAGGATCTAAACCATCGTGAAGTAGACTAATTTAGTCCCCAAGGGCAGGCAGGATAGTGTCACAGTATCTAAATAAAGCAAAAGAACATCCCAGATCTGATCTGCAGTGACTAGTTTTGCTTAAAGCCTAGTTTGCAACCTCAGGCTGGCAAGTAACCCCCTACCCTACACCATGAGGCAGCGTTAGCTGGTAACACTAAAAGTGAAAGACAGTTCAGGGTACTGACTAAGTTCAAAACCCCAACTTTTTGTGCTAGATTCTAATCTCTCACATGCAGCCTAACGCAATTATTACCTCTGTTGCGTTTCCCCAGATTTCACACGTATACGTCTTATATGCAGTTCCTGGGAGGATTTCACAGGCCGATACCAGTAGCTCTTCAGCTCTTTCCATAGATCGTACCATGACTGAGATGTTCCTTCCCAGGTGAGCTTTATTTTTAGAAGTTCACCCATGTCCTTTTCAGTATAGACCAGGAAGGTGTTAGTAGCATTTAGGCCAATTTGATCAAGCCTGAAAGACAAGCAGACACTCAATATTGCTTCCTTATGGAAACACGCCAGATGCTCATCCATTCCATGCAAGAAGTTAGAACAGAGCCCTCTGCAGCTTATCAAGTGCTCCACATTCAACTGTCACCAGATAATTACTGATTACGCTAAAAGTGAGCTTAGATAGCCGCTTCAATACAATGCGTTGTGTATTTGGCTCAGCCATCCTTCCATAGCTTAAAGGTGAATTTCGTGTCTTGTGTTTCTTCTGGGAGAGGCTAAAGGAGGTCAACAATGCCTCCAGAGATATGGCTGCTTTCAGAGTATACCCAAATGGGAGAGGGAAAAGGCAAAACAAAGTACTTCAGCAACGAGCCGTGAAGGCTAGTATGCAGAGGACTGGGCACATCAATTTGGTTTCTCAGCAGTAAACTATAATTAAGTTACTGGATGAAAAGCTTTTTGAATGGCGATGGAGTGAGGCTGCTAGGCTCAGGTGGAATGCTAGTGTTACCAGAGGAAAAAGAATGATGCCACCTTGTCTAGTCCCAGTGGCCTTCTTGCTTAAGTAAACACGACAAACCAGCTTACTTACATTTCTAAAGAGAGAGGTTCAGAGTCTCCATTGGTGCCATGAAGGGTGACGGAGAAAGTGGGATCAGCCTCTCCCAAGCTCTTGTAGCTGAAGACATGCATTTTCATCTGAAAGTGGTAGACTGGAGAGAGACAAGGAGAGCATACATGGAACCAAGGTTGCTGAGACACAGCGTTGCTCAGCATGGCTCTTTGTGAAATAGGGTCTGGCCTTTGCCAGCCAACACTTTCTTTATTGAGACATCATTGATCGCTTTTTCCTGCCCTTACTGATTACAGAGTTGACATTTACATAACAACAACAGCAGGTCCGCTCTGGGGAGGGCTCCCCAAACCTTGCACTGCTCTAAGGTTGGGGTGGTGTTGCAAGTACGACATGTGTGGACTGTAGCCCTGCTCAAAAAGCAGAGCGTCCTTACGGCCAGAGTCCTGTTGATTATTTTACACGGAGGAAGGAGCACAGTAATGCCACGGGACAGCAAGGCAGCCAGGTAACAGCGAACGACTAACTCCTGGTGCTGCGCTGCTTTGAGGTGATGCTACTCTTCCACCTCTACATCTTTCCCAACATCGACTTTGGGAGTCTCCTCTTAGAGATGAGACCGTGCTCTTTCTAAGAGGGAAAGCGTACCTTTAAACGGCATGTCAGCTCTTGTTTTTAAGTACATCTTGCTGTTTCTTTTGTTCCGTGTCTTCCTGGCGTTGTAGCCAATGCCGCTGCAGCGGTTCTTTCGGCAGCTCAGGCAGATGCCCTTCTTGAAGCGACTGGAATCGGTACATTGAAACGCGAAGCTTTGTTTATCTTGGTTCACGAGGGAGTCCACGAAGAGGTGCACAGACCGCTCGTGTTCACATTTAACAACTTCACCAATTGCTAGAGAAGCAGAGTTGCAAGGGATACGTTTTGTTTAAGCATTTGTCACCCCAGCAGCTGGTAAGATACAGTGAGCTATGCCTTTTTGTAGCCCAGCATGAGTGGACCGTGGCCAAAGTTGAACATTTTTCAAACAGTAGCAATTCGAGAGGTTAGTGGAAGACACTTGAAGAGGACCGTTCACTTAGTCTCTACCATGAAGAGAGCTTTCAAGAGGGTTCTAGACCGAGCACAAGATGACCATAGTTTGTGATCAGGTGTTAGAATGAGAACATGCTATGTCAGAATTAAAAGCAGGTCTAGTTTCTAGCAAGTATCTCCAATAGAACAGGCAGTTTAGAATGAAAAAAATAGTTTGCTCTGGTAAATCAGATCATCCCCCAGCATCAACCCAAGCCTATTTGCGAGGAGTCTACACTGACCAGAGGCAAAATAAATAATGAGAACTTACTCCCATAGGCAATTGCTCCCAAGACATCACCTAAACCACAGCCCGGCTGGAAGTCTCCCCCATTGGGGTAGATGTCAACATGGCCTACAGGCATCTGGATCCCAATGCTAACACCTAGAGTTTCCCTTGTGTAGGTGTGAAGGACATCCACAAAGTTAGCATCATCGGGGGAGAGGCGCTTGCTAGGGTCCACTCCTTCAAACATAGGGCCAGCTGGATCCAAGCCTGGTGTTAGAGACAGTACGCAAGATGCCAGGTAAGAAATTGGGTTATTTCATACAGAATATAGCCAGAAGCCTGCTGCTAGCAGCCCTCCTAACCAGGTGCTACACAGACAGTCCCTGCCTCGTTGCTGATACTGTCCCCCAAGATCTCTTCACCGTGGGCTCACTGAGGGAACAAATGAAAATGTCCCGTACTATTTTTGGTTCAATATGACCCAGTAGTAGCACCAGTCTGCTCTGCAGCGATGGCTTCAGATTGCCTGTTGGAAGCAATGAGTCTTTGCTAAGTCACAGAGAAGAGACACTTCAAGAGGTAGCAGCAGAGGACCGAACACCAGAAGAGGTCTAGCACCCCACAGAGACCGCTGGCTGCCAAAGCTGCCTTGGTGACGTCCAGTCGATTTTCAGACTGGACATATGGAGGGACTAATGCACATTTAAGTAGCAGTCAGGTAATCCCTGCATCTGAAATCCCTTGATGGGTTTGGGATGCTCTGTTAACCCCTGAGCCTCACCCCCAACCTGAAGCTGTGCTCCTCAGCTATCCCCCAAGTTGACTGTTTGGTGATTTTCCTGCTTAACTAAATATAGGTATTTAATGCTATGCTCTGAGCAATTCTCACCGCCAGCGTCACATTTAAATGCTTAATACAACCCCTTGTACCATGCCCTAAGTTCTCACGTGTTGAAATCGGATTTCCTCTGGAGTAGAAGCACTCTCTTCGAGATACTTTCAGAATGAGAGGTTGGGGTTTTTTGGGGGGGTTGGTTGGTTGTTGGTTTTCTTTGACCAAACGTGCTATGGGACAAACAGCACCCAATAGCTCTCACTTCTATTCATTTATCAGCTATAACTGCAATAACAGTATCACTCAGAGGCTTAGGATTTGGACAGTAAGAGCTTGAGCTGGACTTGTTTTGAATGCACATTTAACTTCAAATATACTCAAGATCAGGTTGTCCTCTGAAAGGTGGGGTTTTTTTTTTTTTGTTGACCCCCACCTACATTTGGGGTTCAAAATTAAGATACTCTCTCATAGGAAGAGACCTGTGCTCCCTGCTGCTGCCACAGGTAGGAAACTTGTAATTTCTGAACAAGCAAGCCCAAAACAACATCGCAGCAACACAGGAAACAAGCCTCTTCGGGGAAACTCTCTGCCGCTAAGTAAAGGTAAGAGACTGCTTAAAAAGCCACTTGCCTGTAATTCTGCCTATTGTCCCATGGACGTGGTTACCAGCAAAGCCAGCAACGTGGGCGCCCAGGCTGTACCCGATCAGGTGGACATTCTCGAGCTGGAAGAGCGGGTTCTCCTGCAAGGAAAGAAAGATAAGATCATCTGCCCCTCTGTCTTTCGGAGCATCTGGCGCTGCTCCTATCTGCAGGACTCAAGTCTGATTCAAAGAAGAGATTGGAGGGAGGGAGCAGACAAGCATGCTTCGTTCTTCATTTCATCAAGACAACTACAAGTTGAATGGTTTGGATGGCGCTTGTGGCTTGCCCCTGACCACAGTTCCCAGTTTCCACCCCCAATTACGATATTCTTTGTTTAAGCAGCATCTGGAGCAGCCTTCTCCCAGGGAGCTGCCAGCAGCCCTGAGTACTGGCCATGGACACAAGTGCCAAGCGTAGCACCGTGCACCTTCTCCTTTTCCACCCTCTTGCTGAGCCAAGGCTGACTCTGCCCAACTCCTGAGCTCACAGCGCTCAGACAGGACTCCAGATTTGAAATCCGCTCCACTATCCCTGATCCGAGCACGCTGCAAAGCAGCGTCTTCCAGGAAAGCAGGGTAGCGCTCGCTGGCTCAAGGGCTGAGCACAGCACCGTAGCTATGAGCCATCATCTCGCCGAGCCTCGGGGTTGGGATTACACCAGAGCTTTCCCCACTGGCGAGCGCCGGAGCTGGTGAATGCTCCGTTCCCTTGTGCAAGAGTCTTTCACGGAGCATTACAACAGAGCCCGTTCTTAACTTGTGTTACCTGTAACCAGTCGAGCAGCCTCGCTATGCTTTTTCCAACAATCTGTGTGTTGTTCACGGCGTCGGTATAGAGCTGGTGGGCAAGCGAAAGCCAATCCACCACGACCACGTTGGCATCCTTTTCCCTCTTCTGAAGAGCAGAGACCAAGCTGCCCAGCCAGGTTTCGAACATGCCACTCATCTAGAAAGAGATTCAGGTGTTAGTTTGCAGCTCACAAGACCAAGATTACATATTCACGGTTAAGTTATTAGTCTATCATTTACATACTCTGCGCCAGCTGTACGCTGCTCCTCTGCAAACCCCACTACTTCTCAGTGCTGCGCTAGTGGTCTAAGAAAAACAGGTTTTGAGAGACTCTGGATGTAATTAGCCACCTTGCCTTTTAGGGCAGGAAGGAGAGGCATTCAGTACATGCCACCTTATCCCTCTTTTTCTCGAGAGTTTCAGCCCTTCTGATAGATTGCAAAATGATTTGCTAGTCCTGGCACTGCTGTTTGCACAAGCCCTGGTAGAACTGATAAGTCCCCTACTGCCCACATCAAACGCAGGAGAAGAAAGCTTGATAAAGTCTGTCTGCCCTCTGTTTCTTTATCGAGGAGACCACGTAGCAGAGGTGAGGACTGTGGACTAAACTTAGAGAAAGTCTGTATGCGTGTCAAGCCGTGTGCCACCTTCGCAGCGTTCAGTCAGTGGGATTTTAGGGAAAAACCTCACCGTTCCCTTTACTACATTCACGTTATACAGATGTGATCTTGGGCGGTTGCGAACGAGCTGGGTGGGTCCGACCCTCAGGTGCAGCTCCCGAGGGGCGGCAGCGCTCAAAACACGAAAACTTGTCCCAAATCCCGCGTATTCTAGAGAGCGGACCCTTTCCGGGGCAGCTCGCTCTCTCCGAGCGGGCGTCTCGAACGCGGAGCGGCATCCTCCATCCTTACCGTCCAGCCGTGGATGATGAAGAAGGTTTTAGCCGTGGCGTTGAACTTGCAATCCTCCAACCGCTGGCGGTGGCCCACGGCGAGCGCGCAACCGTCCTCTTCGGCGCGGGGCGAGGAGCGGAGATGGAACTTCACCTGCGCCTTCGCCGCCGGCACATGCTCCCGCCTGGCCTCCAGCAGCTCGGCCAGGGTGGCATCTGGACACCAGTGGAGGAGAAAAATCAGCAAAACCACCGGGGGGGGAACCCCACTTCGTGCACCCCACGGTGGAGGGTTGTTCCCGTCCCGCGTGGGAGCCCGCTCAACCCACCTTCTCTTAGTAAAGCAGGCTCCGCCACCCGCGGGGCGCTCCCCGCCGCCGTGCAACAGGTCAGGGCGGTGCAGAGCAGGAGGACGAGTCTCCTCATGGCTGGGGACGGACGGACAGAGGGACGGACGGACGGACGGACGGCGGGGCTCGGCGGGTGCGGGGCCCTTTAAGGGGCAGCGCGGGGCGGTGCTCGTGGCCCGATGGGGCCGGCCTTGGCGGCGCCGGCCCGGAGCGCCTTTCCTATTGGTCACGCCCTCGCTGACGTAGCCCGCCTCTTGAATGGAAAGGCCACGCGCCGGCGGGGGGGGCGGGGCGGAGCGCTCACGCGTGGAGCGGGGGAGGGGGGGGGGGAGCGCTCCGCGTGGGGAACCCTGTGGGGGGGGGGGGGGGGGGGGAATTTGGGGGGTGACCCCCCCACCCCCGGGGGTGGTCACGGGTGGGTAAAGGGCTGCGTGTGCCGGCGGTCTTCCCCCTGCTGCAGCCACCTGCTCGGGGGCCAGCGTGGGTCTGCGGGGATTTGAGCTTCACCCGTGGGAAACTACTCCCCCCCCCCCGGCTCTTTGCCACTCGGGACGCTCCCGGCTTAGTGGGCACAAGAGAATTCCCGAAGGGCATCGCCCCGCTCGCGGCCCGTCGGCTTCTGCCGTCGCGTTTGCGATACCGTCAAGAGTTTTGAATCCTCGGTGTGAAAAACTGGTTATTCCCATTTTTTTATTGCCTGTATTTTTCCCAGCTATTGATTTTTACCAGTTACCAATCCATATTCCGTTTTATTCTGCTGCCGTCTCGCCGCACACGGCATAAGGAGAAGAGGTGATGTTCTGGGATAAGAAGCTTTCCTGGTCTCTTTTTCTTCCCCTTCCTCAGCCCCGCGGCTCTTTCCCTTTTCCTCCAAAAGCGAGGAGGAGGCACCGGGCTCTGCGGTGTATAAAAACGGCAGGGAAAAAGGCAGGAAAAAGGTGCGGGTAAATGATGGGCATAGATGAGGAGGGAAAGTCGGAGGCCTAAAACCAGTCTATAGCAAGGGAAGTAACGGGAAAGCAGGTACGGGAATTGCTTTAGCCCCCGCGGGTAGATATCGATGGAGAGAATTAATCTGGTTTTCCAGCGGTGCTTTCCCGGAGTGCTGAGTTTGTACCCCGTGGTCCTACGAGCCTTGCACAACCCAGCCACCTCCTGCCTCCACGCGGGTTGGCAGTTGGACCAGATGATCGTTGTAGGTCCCTTCCAACCAAAACGATTTGATTCTATTCTGTTTTCTTGTAGCTCTCGTACGTGCGGCAGGTTGTGGCTGGGGAGCGCTGCTCTTCTCCTCGTGGGGATCGTTCCCAGAACCTCATTTCTGACTCTGCAGAATGAATACGTATTCTGGCAGCTATTTGAGCACCTCCTGTTTCAGGAGGCTGGAGATGATGCTAACTGCTTCTCCCCAGGGAGCGTGGGTTTGAGCGGAGTGTCCTGGGGACGCAGCCTCTCCCGCAGCTGTGTGGTCCCTCTCGAGGAGCAGCATCCCGACAGCAGTGGCCTAAAAAAGAAAGGACGGAGGTTTCTCAGCTCCTGGCCCACGACCGGACTTACTCCTGCAGGAAATGAATCAGCTAAGCCTCATCACCAAACGCTTCATTGTTTTAAAAAATCCCCGGTGCCAACAAAACCCTGCCAGACCATCGGTCACTGCGATGTCTTCTCATTCTTTCTCCCGTGCCTTTGCATTCAGCTGTTGCCTCTTGCCATTGTAGAGCCGCGGCGAGTGGGGACGTGTCCTCCTTTTGTCTGTGCAACGCCAGGCTCCGGGAGGGGGGTCCTGCTCTTCGTCTCTGGCTTCCAAGAATGACGGTAGCGGTGAGAATAGCTTAGCAACAGCAAGGAAGAAGTGCTTCAAAATAATTCTTGGCTGCTTCGGCCAAAAGGCGATGATAGTCCGGGGAGATGCTCAGGAACTGTTGCGATAGGCGTCGTATCAGTGCAAAGAGTGCGGCTTTGCGCTGACCTCTCTGTAACCCTAATGGCCTGGGGGGAAGAAGGCTCCCACCCAGAGCTGCTTGGAAAATAACAGTTCGTTAAGGCCAATAATTTTAAGGAGAAATTCCTAGTTTTGATTAGTTTTTCACTGGGAGAGATTTCATGGCTCCCAGATGGAATTCCTGGATATTGTAATAAGTAATAAATAATAAACCGGGGTGAATAATCTGCTTTAAAAGAGCTGGCAGCTCAATATTTACAGCACTTGTAGGGATGCTGGAGGCTTTATCCCAGCAGCTGGTCTGAGCAGGGCAATGCCCGGGGAGATAGCGGCTGTTCTCGGCCACGTCTTTCTGGCGCTCTTATTCTCTCCATCCCCGCTGTGATTTCCTAAAAATCGCAGTTCAGTCCAAAAGTAGAACAGGAATGTTTTTGAAATCATGAGTATTTTTACAGGAAATAGAAAAATGTCCCATTCGGCTGTGGTCACAAGCTCTTTGCAGGTGGGTGCCGGGTGGCTGAGGCCAAGACTGGTTTCTTCTTCAGCACCAAACGTGGTGAGTCAGAGCAGAGCCAGGAGATGTGGAGGCAGAAAGGACGTGAGAGGCGTTAAGCTTCTTTCTTAGTAGCAAAAAGCTAAAATCAGTATGGTATGTAAATTAATGTGCCAAAATATTTAAGGGTCTGGAGTCTGCTGGTGATCTCGGGGAAGGATTAGACAGGTTTTTCAGCAGCAGCATTTAATTTGAGAGGTTTCCGTGTCCATGCATCTGGCAATGATTGACCCTTTCAATGCCATTTCCATATGAGCAGAACATCTCAGACCTGGGTTACGGTCAGCATCTCCTGCAGGGGCTTGGCATCTCTGATAGAAATAGATAGGCCGTCACCGTCCTGCTCAAGGAGACTGAAGTCAGGAGCCTTTTGCAAAATGATTGCCTTTAATGCTTCTATTGCCCCGTCTTTAAAATTAGCACGCTGACACCTCCTTTCCTTGCAGAAATCACAGCGAGAAGTATGAATGAACCGCATCATCAAAGAGCTGAGCATTAAGGGAAAAGGGAAAATCCTTCAGCATCGCATGACCTCTTTAAAGACCTGCAGAGGCAGAGTAATTCTGGTGTGAGTGGCTCCAGAGATCAGAGGGAAAATAAACAGCAGCCTTTTGCATGAACGGTGCTGCCGACGTTGCATCCCACATTCTCCCAGGGGTGACCTGCCGTGGAAAGAGCAGCAGAGAGAGGGTTTTGCTGCCCAGGACAGGGTACCACCACCTCGGTGAGTGGCTGCAGGAGGGATTTGCACAGTATTCCTGCGGCTAAGATTGCATCCCTTCGCGTTCACATCACTAGGAAGGTGTAAGTGGAGCACTCGGCCCGAGTGAGCCCTCCTGATGGGGAAAAATTGTGGCTCTTGGGTTCGTGGGGTGCTTGTTGCTGAAAGCAGTGGCACAGCAACAAGAGTCAAAAATGCTTTGCTTAAGGATTGCTCATTTGAGCAAGCCAAAGATTGATTTCATTGCTTTAGGTCGGCTATTCGGTGTCAGGGAGTGATTATTGCTATTCTGCAAATTTGTAATTCCGCATATAGAAACTTGAGAGTGTTTTACACGCCCTCTATTCTTCCTGCCTGTTTTTTTTTTCTATTTTCATTCCTTTTCTCCAATGAAAGAGGGACTATGATTTGCAGGACAGAAGGAGGAGGGGAGAGAAAGGGATTGGGGTTTTTTTGGTGGTCTTTTTTTTTTAGTTATAAAACAGTTTTTCTTTTCAATTATAAAACACAGCCTAGGCCGTAGAATTTAATGGGATTGGTGTTAGTTTCCCTCTTGGCTCCTTCTGCCTAATTTGTTTCTGAGATGATGAGGGAGGAGGGGTAGAGACGGGGCTGGAGAACAAACCGAGAAGAGGGAAGGGCTGCTCGGATGGCAGCAACCTCAGGGTGCACCGAGCTGGGGCGAAGACCGTGGGAGGACCCCCGCAGATGGGGGGGGCTGCAGATGGATCTGCAGAGCTGACTGTACCCCAAAAGGTCTGAGGTCCTGGAGAGGCAGCTCTCTGGTGAAATAACATCCCGGGTTAATCTTTGCGTCACCTTGCGCCTGCTCAGCCCAGGACCTCTTGGTTTGTCATCATCCCATCACGCCGCTGATTATTTTCTACTTAGCGCTTAGTGCAGAGCGGGGAGATATTACTTGCTTGGCACAGTTTCTGCTCTGGATATTTTTGTTCTGTAGGCATCAAACTGGGGCAAAAACAGGCCACGGCGTCTTTGTTTCGCGGCCGTTCCTTATCCCGCAAAGTCTCTCCTCCCCTCCTCAGCCTTTCAAATACAGCCCCTCTATGAAACGTGCTTTATAGGACCAATACTTCATATTCCTTTGCTTACAGAAGTGGCTAATCTCCATCAGGTTATGAAATCAGCTCACATGCTTCAGTGGCATTACTCACTATTGATATCCCCCTTCGATCCCCGTTGAGCTCTCTTTGTTGGAGGTAACCCCTTCTCCTACTTCTTCTAAGCTGATTTCTTAGGCCACATCATTCAAGTCCCACATCCCCATGGTATTTAGATGTAGTAAAAATGACTGGAGGGAAAATAAATGGCAGCCGGCGAGCCAACTAAACTGTCTGACTATTAATGGTCCTGTTAGTTGCAAATTTACTTTACCACAAAGCCCCCAGCATGTAATCCTTAGATGAATGCCTTTGATTGTGAGGGAATATTTACAGCTGACCCTGCCAGCAGTCTGCAAACCTGCAATGGGCCTCCTATCCCACATTAAATCCGCTGGCATCTGTTCCTGGGTTCTTATCAAGCACATGCTCTGTTGGTGCAGTGTTTGGGCCGTAGCGCTCACGGATACGGTGGGCCTTGAAGAATAAATCCCTGCATTCCTGTGAAACGCTAATTCTTGTGAATGTTGTCACACAGGGAGGAACGTTACAGTTTGTACCTGCCTCCGGGCATCACCATCCACAAGGGAGGTTTCCAGAAGGCTTTGATCCCCACCGGCCGCCCCCTCCCCGTGGCAGGACCCCAGTCCTGCTGCTGGACCACCCTTCACCAAGGACAAACTTCTCCTTGGCCGCTCTTTGTTGTGCCGTTTTCCCAGACGTGCCTGAGTGACATGAAGTGATTTCTATGATGGGGTTTTTTTATCTCTTTTTCGCCCCTGCCCATGCCTTGCGTTAGTCCCCAGGTTGCTCTGATTGAGTGTGTTATTCCTGCAGAGACCCTCAGGTGGTCGTACGCCATCTCCAGCCACAGCAGAGCTGTGCAGGAGCACAGGCTGAAAGCCGGCGAGAGCTCAGTATGTCCTGACGCCTACTCCCTGTGTCCCAGCGGACAAGTGTAATTCCGCGGCTTGTCATTCCCAGCACGTCCCGTGGTACGTGAGATGGATCCAGACCGCTTGGCTGCTTTGTGTCCGACAGAAGACCCAATGGTGGGTGGTGGACCCGCTCCGTCCGCTCTGCAGACAAGGATGTCTTTAGGAAAGTGCCGAGGAATGACATACATTTTTTTTTCTCTTCTTATGCCTTTACCCAAAGCCCACGCTTTTCCATCCAAGCTGTATGAATGCTGAGCATGTTTGGGCTTGAACATGGACTTGGAGCCAAGCCCATTGGCAGTGCAGAGGTGTCGTGGGTGGCCAGGGGGCTGTTTGCTTCTGCTCCTTTCTGAGGTCCTGTTTTGGTGGGGGAGAAGCGTCTCAGAAGTTTGTGATCAATCGACCCTTCAGGTGGTGGACGGTGAGCCCCCAGCAGTGCTTCTGCTTTAACTCTTCTGCATCCAGCAAAGGGAAAAGATTAAGAAAATAATAAATTACTAACACTGTTCCCCTGCCTTTTTTGTAAGCGGAGCCCGGAGCTGCTAGAAGAGTCCAGAGAGGAGTTTGCGGGGAGCTGTTGTTTGGTTTAGGGATTGCTTTAGAGCGCGTATCCTTATCCATCTACTTTTTCTTCAAATCTGCAGGAATATTTGGCCCAAGTCTGGAGTGGATGTGGTAGCACCATCAGTGAGATCTACTCACTGCTCAGCTGGACTGCAGCTCGAGAGGAGAGGGTAAGAACTGGCAGAGCCGGCGGCAGCTCCCCTGGCTGCTTAGATGAGTCTGTCAGACCAGGGCACAGCCCTCTCTTTGGGCTCATTTCTGGTAATTAGCAGCTAAAAGATCTTGCAAGTTGGCATTTTGGCAGGATAATTAGAAAGCTGATAGCTCCTCCTTCTCCAAAAACTTCCCAGACTAAACTCTAAACCAGCCATCTAGAGCTTCATTTTCAGTGCTCCTAAATCCGCTTTAAATTTATCTCAGTGGTACTCACGCTTTCAAAACTGATCCTGTAAATCTGGATGGGCACCAAAACAAGGAAACTGAGCACGCCACTCAGCTTCCCAGTGCCCACAGGAAAGAAAAGGAGTTATTTATTAAAACCACTTAATTTGTTACTTACTTTAGCAAAGCCCTGTAAAAACATCTAATGTTTGTTCTCTCCAGTATTGCTAATTTGCACCCAAGCTTTACGGTTGCAAATCTCAGATAATTCTTTCTTCCTGGGCTGCTGTTGGGTCAAACAGCTCATGCACGTTCTTTTTCTCCTTGTGGTCCTGACTGCTTATTTGGCTGGTGTTTAGGAGATCCTTTGACAGTATTTTACTCTAATTCACCTTAAAGGGGAATGGTATTTTAAACCACAAACATAGACTTTGCGCACTAGTTTCTGTTTTCCAGAAAAAGTCTGACAAACAGTTTGGGGCACAGAACTAAGCAGCACAAGATGGTGCTGTGTGTCATCAAGGTCGGTAGCATTTGTTCTCCAGCACCCTGTTTTTCATTTACCGTCTCCTTTGAGCCTTTTGGCTTCTCAAATCTGAGCAGGGCATAGCGCTGGGATCTGCCTGAGACAGAGGAAAGCCTCGAGCCATCCTTGGAGATACGTGGAGTCTCCTGCTTTCCTCGTATATTGGCTTTACTTATACCGACAATATTATTAATTTAATTTTTCACCAGCTTTTTTACTTTGAGAACCCATCAGTTATCCCGTCCCTGAATCTAGTCTCATTCCTCATTGTCTCAATGAAAAGGGCGTCTATCGCATCCCGTTTGCAGTGCGTGCAATATGAAGATGGGAAAGAATGAGTTGTCCCTGAGGATGCTGGTCCCCCACTGGGCTCTGCTTCACCCACTGGCCATTTATTCCTAATTGCCTAACTTCTCCTATTTGTTGCGTTTGTTGAGTGTGTGGATCTTATTAGGAAGGGTCAGTGGCTCTGTAATTAATTAATAAAAGCTTGGGGCATTTCTTAGTACTTTGTACTCGTGTTCTTGCCTGTGATGTACAGACATTGCCAATATTCATCCCAGGAACTCCCAGTCGAAGGACAGACAGGCTGACAGACTAAGGTCAGGGCACAGGAAAAACAAGAGGGCTTTTCTGTGTGGGTAAAGGCTGCATCAGAAGAAGCGTCACCAGCAGGTCAAGGGAGGATCCGGATTCTGCTCCTCTCCTCCGCTCTGGTGAGACCCCACCTGCCGGACTGCGTCCAGCTCTGGGGTCCTCAGCATCAGAGGGACACGGAGCTGTTGGAGCAGGTCTGGAGGAGGCCACGAAGATGATCGGGGGGCTGGAGCACCTCTCCTGTGAGGACAGGCTGAGACAGTTGGGGTTGTTCAGCCTGGAGAAGAGAAGGCTCCGGGGAGACCTTATTGTGGCCTTTCAATACTTAAAGGGGGCTTTAGAAGAAAGATGGGGACAGAGTTTTTGGTAGGGCCTGTAGTGATAGGACAAGGGGAAATAGTTTTAAACTGAAAGAGAGGAGATTCACATTAGATATCAGGAGGAAATGTTTTACGATGAGGGTGGTGAGACACTGGAAGAGGTTCCCCAGAGAGGTGGTAGACGCCCCGTTGCTGGGAACATTCAAGGTTGAAGATGAATCTCATTGAAGATGTCCCAGCTCATGGCAGGGGCGCTGGACAAGATGACCTTTAAAGGTCCCTTCCAACCCAAACCATTCTGTGATTCTATTCTATGATTCTGTCATATGCTTTGCAGCTCAAAGGTGGTATTTTCTAAGCAGAGCACCACGTAGGAGGTGTGAGCAGAGACCTGCTGGGCAGGCAGGACAGAGGACCAGTGGCAGCAGACCTGCCCAGTCTGGGATATGGGTGCAGGACTCGTGCCGCTAACCACCTCCCCATATATAACGCTCTTTCCTTGCACTTGCTATCCACAACCTCTGCCTCCCGTCCCGTGCCCGTGCCGTCGGCATCGCATCCCCACACGCTCCAGGTCCAGCGCCTGACTGAATCATGGGGTGGCCGATGGCCGTGGAATGGGGTGGGAGCTGGAGATGTGCTATCTAGCGGGGCCCCGCATTCAGCAGATGCCTGCCACAGCCTTGCCCGGTGGTCCCGACCCATCATATGACCTTCCCGAGCACCGGCATGTGACTGGGACATGCTGGAAAAGACCACGCAGAGCAGAGAGGAGAGGTTGGAGAGGGGGAGGGCGGCTCAGCTAGAGAGGATTAGTAAGCGTGGACAGATAGGGAAAGCTTTGAAAGAGGGGGGCTTGTGTCAGAGGTGTTGCAATAGCAAAGAGGGAGGGAAGGAGCGAGCCAGGAGGGAAGGATGACCTCAGAGGTGACATTTGGGATTTAAGTGGGGAAGTCTGCATCCGGCGGAGAGGAAGGTGCTGCAATCGTCAGAGCAGGAGCGAGCAGAAACTCGGGGAAAATCTCTGACAAGAATAGGAAGGAATGAACGCCAACCACGTGCTGGGATGATAAATGAAGGTGCCGGAAGAGTTACTACGGACATTAAATTTGGAAGACAGTAGACATTCAGGGCTGTAGCTTCTTGCCATGCCACAAACAGAACCCTGTCTGCTGGTGCCAACTTTTGCACAGGTTGTGTTAACAGGCATCATACAACCTCGTTGCCCAGGCTCTCAGCAAGATCTCCGCCTTGGTTCAGAAGAGAGAGGGTTGCAGGGGTGGCAAAGACGGGTCCTGCCTGCGAGGACCATTCCTGCCCCGGGTCCCTCCGTGCAGTGTCTGTTAGCAGCGATGTGGAGGTGCAGAAGCCCCTGGAAGAGAAGAACAGGTTTGACTGTGGTTTATTGTGGCTGATCCAGAGAGGCTCTTGACCAGGGCAGCCGCAGAAAGATAAAGCAGATAATAAGAGAGGAGAGGAGGAGGCTGCTTTGATCCGTTTTGGTTTGGAGATGCAATGCAACAAACAGATGGTGTTTGAGGCTGTGTTTCATAGTACGGGGCACACTCAGCTTTAGAAATGTTGGCAGGATTCACAGATCAAGAAGAGTTGAGATTGGAAGGGCCAGTGGAGATTGTCTAGAGCAACCCCCCTGCAGCTCAAAGCAGGGTCAGCTAGAGCTGGTTGCCCAGGATATTGTCCAGTGGGGGTTTTTTAATGCTTCCAAGGATGGAGACTCCACAACCTCTCTGGACCACCTGTTCCAGGGTTCAACCATCCTCACAGTAATAAAAAAAAAAAAGTTTTATGTTTAAACACAATTTCCCATATTTTAATTTGCGCCTAAATTGTGGATGCAAATTGTGGGCAATATCCCCGATTCCAGGGGTAGTTTTGGTTTCATTAACCAAAAGCACATTTAAAGCAGTTCTTCTCGGTTATGAGCTAGACAGGTTAGAGCAAACATAAGCCTCAGATTTAATTTATCCCAAACAGTGTTTATGATCAGGCATTTACATGATGTCTTTATTTACTGCCTTACTCGTCAAGGCAATTGGCTGGTCCATTGCTGGCAATTAAAGCCATGAACGAGCAGTCGTAGACCCGCACAACCTGCGTAAATGGTTTGCTGGCAAGAAATACACTGAATAAACACAAACTTCAGCTATGAGGTTATTTAATCACGTATGAGGTTTATTTTACTGGTGATTCCCTCCTAGCTGGGTGTGCAGGGGGTGGATGAACCCGTAGCTCTAGGAAAATATGCCAGAAATGTTGAGTATTAAGACAATATCACCGATTGCTGTGGTTTTTTGTTTTGACCACGCTCCTGGCTGGCTGGTCACCAGCAGCGTGGGGAAGGTGCTGTGCCTGCTGCGTCATGCTTCAGCAGTGGTGACGGTAAGGACAGATACTCAGCTGTCATGATGCCAAGCTCCCTTGGCTGTTTCCTCACCCCTGGAGTGGGTACAGTATATACATGTAGCTAACCTCTTCTTGTAAAGAATCGCCTGTGTTTTAGGAGGGCTAACAGGGAATCAAAAGCATTCCTGTTGTTCACATGTTTCAGATGATACACTTACGATGATTTACATACATACACATACACCTAAATATATATATAAAAATAACTTTATTATATATCTGCTTAAGTAAGGACCTTTTCGCCCCTTATGGAAGTATCTCTTCTTAAAAATCACAGGGAGGAATATATAACATAACTGAGCTCTTCAAGTGACCGAGACAGAATTATTGACGCAGAGCAAAACTCCTGTAGTGTCTTGTCCTGCTGATGATGGTCAGTCCCTCTTCCAGAGATGCAACTCCTCCTTTTCCAAGCCCACAGATCTTGCTCCTGAGTCTCACTGCCTGGGTCAGATTTTAGGACATGGTGTGGAGAGCGGCTTAGCTGGAGAACTCACCTACCACGTGTCCAAATATCGCTGTCTTGCTGACTGTGGGAGGAAAAGGAGAACAATGGGAGCGAGCTGTGCCTCTGGAGGAGCCGTGCATCTGGGAGGAGGAGCGCGGGAGTGCATAAGCTGGTCAGGAGAGAGGAGTTCAGGGAAAGAAGGGGCAAGCAGCTGTCTGAAGGCTGGAAAGCTTCAGCATTTCCAGCATTCAAGCTGGTTTCAATTTAAAATGTCTTTGTCTTCAAGATTTTCTGCTTAATCATTAGGACAAGCAACCCATTTGTATGTGATTTTGTGAATGACAGTTAATATCCCCATATAAACCTTGGACTCAAAAAACTGGGTCTGTAAGATAAGCCAAGAAATCTACAATAAAGTTTGAGGAATTGGCTTCCGTTCCTGTGTAAAGAAGAGGTGAAAATTCCCTCCTATAGCACGGCGGATACACGGTGTGTTTTAGCAAGGCAGAGTTAAGCTTAGCCAATCAGCCCCAATGGATCTATCTGTCACGGTGATTTTAGCACGGACCCTCCTGCTGCTCCATCCGCCCCTCTGTTAGAAATTACTGCCCCCAAGCAAGGCAGCAGTGGCAGATGCGTGCCTGCGCCGACGGTCAGGCACTCGAGCTGCGACGGAGCAGAGGCTAAAAGTAATGCCTCAGCCTCTGAACCGGCTGGTCTGAGGATAAGCACAGGTTTGCTCCTGTCACATCTGCTGTGGCAGTGGTTGAACTCCAGAGCTGCTGGAAATGAGCTCTCTTTTTGGTTCCAGACCTGCTGTGAAACCATAGCCCCGGCCAGTCCTGGAGCTCACCTCTGCCTCTGGCCAGGAGGGATTGTGGCTATCAAGGGCATTGACTGATTGTCACATAGGATGACATTTGGCTTGGCAATTCCAGTAGCACTGATAAGGCCGCTTGTTTATTCACAGCTAAAGCCACAAAAGGACTTATGTGATACAACATTCCTGCACCTGTATGCTCCCCGCTGCTGGCTGGGCTCTTCCAGGGCAGGCTAATGGGTGCAGCCCCCTTCCAGCCCCAGGAGAACATCCAGAGGAGAGGTGTGAAGCCAACATTGTGGACTGCTCGGCAGAAAACCTGCAGCAGGAAGGGTGGGAACATCTTTGCCACAGAATAGCCTCTGGCCTCGTGGTTAGGATGCGGCTTTGAAACCTCTCAAGGGAAGAAAATTGAAAGTAGGTCTCCCACATCCTGGGAGTATGCTGTGGCCCCCATGCTGCTGGGTTAAGATGGGCTCTATCGCTTTCTCTTGCTGCCCTGGTGATGTGCCCTTCGCATGAGGATGCTACCAGCAGGAGCTTCCAGAGCACAAAGTAGGGGAACGGTTTGCATCTTAACACAGTTGGATCTTTGCTTTCAATGCCTGTTGAGAGAGTGAGGTCTGCCTGGGCACGCACAGCACAATCACCAGGGCCGGGTGGCACAGACGGGGAGCTAAGAGGGATGGCACCAGGGGAGTTTAAGGTAAAGTCCTATGGTGTTGAGATTCCAGTAGGATTAGGAGGCAGCTGCCTCCTATGCAGGAGTTTTCAGGATCATGATTTTGGATGTAGGTGCCTCAAATTTCTGCTTAGGATCCAAAAACTCTTTTCAAGTCAGCTCATGCAAGCTAGACATCCAAGGCAGCTGGTGCACTGGGGGAATAATCTGGGTAAATCTCAACAAGGGCACATGCTCAGCTGCCTCAGCCCTCATCTCAGCACTAGATATGTGCTAGGCTGCCTCTGAGAGCAGTTGTTAACCTCCCAACAAAGATGAAAACATGCATCTTGTTTCCTGACACCATCTGCAGGAGCTCCTACCTCTACACTTCCACCACCGCAAGCCCTCAGCAGCTGATCATAAACAGTTCCACGTGTCGGGGAAACAGAAAACGTAAGTAACAGAAAACGTGCCCTGTTTGTTTTGGATTTGATTGATGAACACAATAACCATGTGATAATTCCCACCATGTGTCAACTACTTACGTTTCACGCCTCTCTTCCAGCTTTCTCTGAGTGTCTTGCTGCGTCTGTGCTCTGCTGTTAAGAAGCTTTGTAAAGGTGCTTCCCAGGGAAAGGCCGGTTTCTTCCACCAGCACTGGTTTCCTGCATCGAGGCATGTGCAGAGGGGTGGGCAGAAACGATGAAGGATTAAAGTTGCATTCAGGTGGGCTGCAAGAGAAGATTCCCATAGTAGGGTGGGGAAGGCCATGGAAGTGTTTGAGGACCTCAGCTTTTGCTAGTTTTAATTTATTGCATCTGGAAACTTAGTGCTCCTGGAAGTATTACCGGTTTTGTTCAATAGGAAGGAGAACTGGAAACAGACTGAGAAAGTGTCGGAAGTCATCGCTGAGATCTGTTTTTATGTATTTACTGTTTCCTCAAAGTCATGAGACCCCAGAGGGGACACTTTTTCTTGTCTGTTTATTTTTCTCTAGTAACGCTTGACTTAGAAAGGCTGTTGTGCGTGTATTTTGGCGGTGGTGATCCTTCTTCACATTACCGCTGTTCTGAGATGGTTGTGTGTACAGAGGCGCTGAGTGGCTTCTAATCCCATGGATGATGATGGAAGTGCTAATTGGGGAAAACGCATCTTGAGTATCTCAAAGTAAGCACCCATGACTGAAAGTTAGTGTGTGTTCTTGTGAGTCTGGGCTCCTAATTCTTTATTTCATGGGAACTTCATATAAAAAAAAGAAGAAATAATATTTGCCCACATCCCAGCAAGCTTCCTCGCTTTGATCTTGGTTTGCAGAAGTTACTTGGAGACTTTGCAGAAAGCTTCCCCTTGACAGTGAAGTAAAAGGCACATTTTAAGGCAGCTGAATGGAGAGCTGCAGTCACAATTAGTGCTCTACAGTTTCCAGCCATGTAACTATTTGTGACAGTTCAAATATTTTCCTCTTCCCATCTGGGTGAAATCCTAGCTTCAAAGCTTTGGGGTTTTTTAGCTCTAAAGAAGAGATCCAAAAATAGCCTCCTGGTCAGAGCATTTACATGAACAGTAAGCTCTTGCTCCGCTCTGCCTATTTCTAAATGCAGAGTTGAACCCAGACGCTCTGGTGCCGGGGAGCTGCCAGGACACCGGCCGCTCGGGAACATGTTTTTTTTTATTCTTTTCCATTCTGTCAAACTGTTCTCTATGAGCCTTTTGCTGGAGCTGGGTACCGCTTTCAGGAAATGTGTTGTTTTTTTATTGAACCCCTGCCTTCTCAAATTTCCCAAGCAGTTCTAGTTGCAAACGCAGCCAAAACCGGAAAAAAAATATCTTTTATTTTAATAAGTAAGCCTTTTTTTTTCTTTTTCTTTTTTTTTTTTTTTAAATAATGGTGCAGTAAATACCAGTTGCAATTTATAATCGGGAATCTCTTAGGTCTCATCTCCTGGGTACCTGTTAAGCCCCACTCTCCTCTCAATTCTCAGCCTGAACTGCCATCTAGCTGCAGCCCTTGGGCTTGCGCCTTGGTCTAAACCCACTTCTGGCTTGTGAACAACACCGGCTCTGAGCCGGGGGCTAATAAAACTGCGCCTTGGCTCCCATGTCAGCCTTATCCTGACTAAAACGGGTCTCTTCCCTCCACGGCCAGCGGCTGGTCCCTCAGGGCGGCGCGGCCCAGCCGCCATTTTGCGGCCTTCGGCCTGGGGCTGCGGGCAGCCCCGCACGGCTGCGCGTCTGCTCCCCACGCTTCCGCAGGCAGACACGAGGACCTGTGCACGGTGCACACGCACGTTTAATTTTCACGTCCCAGGCTCACACGCGGGGCCGTGCCGTGCCACCCCGACCGCCCTGCCACCAGCCGCCGCGCATTTGTCGACGCTCCCTGCGGCCGCCCTTCGCCCCGCGGCCGGCGCGGCACTTCCGCGACGCTCCCTTGGCCGAAATCCCGCCCGACCTCTCGCGAGAAGCCGGCGGCTCTCCCGGCTCCCGGCATGCTTTGCTCTTCCTCTTTCCCCGCCGCCGCCCTGAGGTGAGGGAGCCATGGCGGTCAGGGAGCCGTCCACAATCCGGTCCCATCCTGCCCAGGGCGCCTCGGGGAGGCGATGAGGGGGCGAGGGCTCGGTCCGCCTCGCCGGACGCCCTCGGTATTTGCGGGGCTGGCGCGGGGGAGGACGGGCAGGGGATGGCGGGGGGGGGAAGCAGGCCCTAGGGAGAGACCGTGGCTGCGGTGATGACAATCTTAGGACACCTTTGGATTTAACTGTGAAAAGAAAGCGTAATTTCTGAGCAGCTCCTTCGGTTAGCGGGGGTGAGCAAGCCAGGTCGTGCATGTCTCTGTTGGAAGCTTAATACGTTTGTTTGGGTTTTTTTCCATTGCTTCTTTTACAGTTGAGCTCCCAAAATGGTGCGCTACTCTCTGGATCCGGAGAACCCCACGAAATGTGAGTTGTTTTTTCCTGAGCGTTCGCGTAGGACTTTGCTGAAGCCATTGAGGTTTTCATTTTATGAGTTCCGTCTTTTTTTCTCCGCAGCGTGCAAGTCACGGGGGTCCAACCTGCGAGTGCATTTCAAGGTACGCAGTGTGTACATAGTAGGAAATGCAAATTCATTGGGGCTATTATTTTGAAGGAAATGTCTCTTGCTTTCTTGTATTATTGTATAGTTACTTCAAGGTGGCAGCGTAGGCTTGTGGCCTGTGCTTGTTTTAGGTGCATGTAATGGTTTTTATCCACGGGGAGCAAAAACCAAGATGGTGTGTGCTAAAGAGCTGGCTGTCTAACGTAGGTAATAAAACATAATAGGAAAACAGTTGTAGTGAATTTAGGAGGCAGAATTGGGCTAGTATTAGATGAGAGATTTGTTTTATTCGTCTTACTCTGCCTTTTTGATTGTTTGGGAAGAATATTGTGTTCATCTGCCCATGCTCCTGAGCAAGGAAGTATGGTGGGGAGGCTTGTGGTGTTTGACATGAGGACGTGGGTTCCTCTGGGAAGGGTTTATTAGGTGCAGCAGTGAGTTCAGGACCCGTTCGAGTTAACGGCAAAACCAAAGCTGAGCAGCTGCTTTTCTGCTCGGTGTTGCAGAGCATGGGTGAAAAGAGATTTCACTTATTTTGGTTTGCTCTTTTATTGTGATGAGGTAGGATTATAGTTGCTTACTGATCTGTGCATTTAGTATGGTCTCTTAAACACTGGTACTTTATCCTTGATTTTTCTTTCTGAGCCTTTTTTTGCTTTCCCCTTCATAATTCCCTTACAGAGATAATTGTGTTGTGTGTAGTTTGTCTTCTCATCACTTCCTCTGAGGTGCTGTATTTTACATTTTAGGAGGAGCTTATCCTTCAGGCTCCTGCTTTTTTGGATTACTGGCCAAAGAGAAGCTATGAAAAGTATAAATACTCACATTTTAATTTTGCTGGTTGGGAAGATCTAGCCATTAGGTGAAAAACAATAAAGATGTGTTAGAGCTGCAAATTCAGCAATGTAAGTCATACCAAGGGTTAGAAAAGTAGGTAGCAACCCCCCCCCCCCCCCCAAAGTGTTGCTAATTATCCTTCATTGTTTAGTTTTATTTTTTTGTGTGAGGGCTTCTTTTAAACTGGGTTTGTAGCAAAAGGGATAGGATCCGGGAAAGGCAGAGGAGTGCTTTTGCTCGTGTTGTACTTTGGAAAGACGTGTTAAGAGGAACTTTGCTGTGCTCTGTGTTGCTAGAACACTCGAGAGACTGCCCAGGCCATCAAGGGCATGCACATCCGCAAGGCCACCAAGTACCTGAAGGACGTCACCCTGAAGAAGCAATGCGTTCCCTTCCGTCGCTACAATGGGGGAGTCGGTAGATGCGCCCAGGTGAGGTCCCAGGTGGAAGGGTGGGAAGGATGCTTAGGTAAAGACAAGAGAAAAGGTGACGTTGAGACAGTGTGGAGAATGATCTGTTGTTGCTGCTGCTGCTGATGTGTTGAAATGCAAGAATTATTCTTAATTCCAGTACAACAAGGGATGCATCTGCTTGCAGTGTCAAGTCATGGATCAAATTTAATTATTTTGGTGTGCAGCCTTAAGAAAAGGGGCTGTAATGGCGAGTTAGTGGCACGCAAAGGGCGAGTTGTGTTGCACCAGGACAAAAACGGAACTCTCTTCTTCTTCCAGGCCAAGCAGTGGGGCTGGACGCAGGGACGCTGGCCCAAGAAAAGCGCCGAGTTCTTGCTGCACATGCTCAAAAACGCGGAGAGCAACGCCGAGCTCAAGGTGGGCTGCGTAGATGTCATGAAATGCAAAGTGTTGGTGTCGGGCTGTACGTTAGGGCTCCGGAACTCGGTGGCTGGATGAGGGCTGCTGCTTTAGATGAAACTGAATTGTATAGAGGCTTTTGGTGTACTGCTTGTCTGAATTAGGCTACCTGCGTTTTCCAAGGTAAAACGCGTGTAATAGTTTTTCACAGATGACTAGTTTGTGTGTGGTTATCGACTGTTTAGGTCTCTTAAAATCTACAAAACAGGAAAATAGCAGTGATGTGTGGGGGTTGGTTATTGACGTTTTTGCTGCGGAGATTATGGATTTGAAAAGAAAAGTCACAAGTCTTTACCTTCCAGGGTCTTGATGTGGACTCTCTGGTCATCGAGCACATCCAGGTCAACAAGGCTCCCAAAATGCGGAGGCGCACCTACAGAGCACACGGTAGGATCAACCCCTATATGAGCTCCCCCTGCCACATCGAGATGATCCTCACCGAGAAGGAGCAGATCGTTCCCAAGCCAGAGGAAGAAGTCGCTCAAAAGAAAAAGGTACGGAGCGTCACTTCCTGGGTCCGCTTCGATGTCGGTCGAGAGATTGGAGCGTTGATGCTCTGCAGTTTTCAGACAGAGGGAGGGGTTGCTGTGATGACTTATCTTAGGACACCTTTGGAATACCCATGAAAAAAAAAGGAAGTTATTTCTGAGCAACCTCAATAGTTATTGTGAACACAACCTTGAGAGCTTGGGGAAAGTGCTTCTCGGTGGTTTGTTCTTCCCGCCCCCAGAGCGGTCACGGCGTTTTCTGTCCGTGGCTGCAAAGGTGCGGTGGGGCTACGGTCACATTTAAGAGATGTAGTGCTTGTACGGACGCTTGGATCCGTGCAAGTACGATGAGCGGATGGTTTTGGAAGGCAGTGAGGAAATCTCTCCTTGGAGAGGGTGACTGTAAAGTGAGTTGTGAGATGTGTTGGGAAGGTGCAGACTATTGCTCTTATCTCGCTTCTGTTTTCCAGGTATCCCAAAAGAAGCTGAAGAAGCAGAAGCTGATGGCTCGGGAGTAAAGCCGAGGCAACGCATGTACATAAATAAAATTTAAAAATTAAGACTTTTTGTGCGTCTTGCTTTGCTGACCCGGCAGGGCGCTGCCTGGGGACACCACGGGGGGGTGGTGGGTGACTTACGGGTGTTATTCATACGTAAAAGAAAACAATTTGACTCGAGCCGGAGGTGTTTACCTTTCCCTATCCCGCCGGGCCAGGAACCTTCCGCCCCCGGCCCCTGCACCGGGGATGGGAGGGGCGTGGGTCACGTGAGGTGCGCAGCGCCTTCTCCTATTGGCGGCGGGGGCGGCACTTGCGTCAGCGGAAGCGCTGGTGCCGTTTCCGGTGCGGCGGCCGGGGAAGGCGCTGGGTCGCCGCCGGCTGAGGTGAGTGCGGGACGGGCGGGCTCCGTCCCCTCCGGCGGGACCCCGGGGCTGCTCCCCCGAGGGGCTCTTCGTCCTCCGTCCCGGGTGGAGGCGTCCGCCGGTGCCGGCCTCCTCTGCGGCCGGAGCGGCTCCGTTAAGCGGGAGCGAAGGGGGCGAATCCCGAAATCCGTGGCGAGACGCCGTGGTTTTTTTTTTTTTTTTGGTTTCGACGCGTTTTTGAGCGAAGCTTTACGGATGGGGAGGGATGTTCGGGCTCCCGAGGTTACCGGAGTACGGACGGGAGGGGGAAATGCCGCCGGCTGCGGTAGCTCGTCCTTCCCCGTGAACCGGGAAGCCTGGCCCGGCTGCTGGGGAATATTCGAGCGGGAACGTCGTCCTACGGAGAAACAGAACTGGGACGTGGCAGATAAATTAGCCCTTCTAGACTAGGTCATCCTTTATGGGGGGAAAAAAAAATAAATTAAGCCCCTTTGTCCGTGTAGCCTTTTTTTTTTCTTTTTTCTGTTTCCATAATAGTTGACTGATGAACACGGGAAACAAAGACCAAACGTACTTAAACTTGCAATGTCATGCATGTTCTCTCTGCTGACTCTAATGTATGGTGGCTTACAGAGAGAAACAAAAGCTTGCATCACAAAGAAATAAGCTTGCTATTAAAATTTGACTATTTGCCCTTTTACTCTTCTCTTTTTTTTTCCCTAAAAATTAATTGCCTGCTAACCAGTCAACAGAGCATCGCCAAAGCACAGAAGAAGCTCGTGAACGGTATTTCCATACGTCAGGGCCAGTGTCGTGTTTCCCGTGGCTTGCTTTTGTGTCTGGCAGAGGTACGACTTATTTTTCATCTGGAATCTTGACGTGAAGTGGCTGCAGAGACGCTTGCCGTTGCCTCCAGCCAGGTTCTTTAGCTAACGGATTAATCCCACATCATCTGGCTGGAAATTTAGTACCTAGGAAGTTCTGGCAGAGAGAGTACCCGAATTGCCTTTTTGAATGGCTTTAATGGGTTATCTCATTTGTGTTGTCTCTGTTTAAGATTCTTCTCTGACTTCAGTTCCTGTAAAACTCGATTTGAAGTAGCCAAAATACAGTTGGAAGTAGTCAACTGGGAATTGATATTCTGTTGTTCTACAGAGCCTGGGGCTAAAAATCCTTAGGATAGCTTGAAAAAAAGAAGTGAAACTCTGATCTCAGATGAAGTGTGCACATCTGCCTCTTCATTCTCCATCCTGGGAAGCTTTTGTTTTCCTTCTTAACGTAAGAATTCAGATGTCAGCAGCCTAGAAAGGAGGAATGTGAAGGACGAAGCTGGGCTGTGCAGCAGACCGTATCTAATGATATTGCTTATCAGCACTGAAAGGGACAGCTCTAATCCTACTTAACTGCTTCCTCTCCCAGTTGTACTTTTCTGCCCCTGCGCTTTGTCTTTCTGCGGCTTTCATCACAGACTTCAGGTTGCTGTTTTTGAGGACTTCTTCCTGGTTTTGAGAGAGAGGGAAGAATTAATTTTCTAATGCTTTGGCCAATTGTGTGGGATCAAGTGATTCCTCCTGCGCAGGAGGGAAGGAAGTAACCCATATTCTCCTCTTCTCAAATCCTGACTGGGATTCTCTTCCCACCTCACCGCCCTGCCCTTCAGTGGTAGCAAGCCATCATCAGATGGACTGGAGTCCTGCCACTTATTTTAACTTTGAATAGAAAGGGAATGAGAAACCCAAACCTTTTGGACCCTCTGTTGTAACACAGTAGGGACTGGGCTAATATCTGCAGCTCACTGTTTAAGCTGTTTTTGTGTGGTTTAAGCAAAGCCTTTTATTTTCTAAATTTGTTTTTCTAAGTTCCAGCTGTAGGACTGATGAATTAATAGCAAACCCTACTCCTTTTTTGTTAAAATGTCAAGAATGTTTCCCTTGTTGAGGACTTTGTAACATTGGAACACACAGTATTTTTGAATCTTTAACAGTTAATCTATAATTAAAGAATGTTTTATGTTTGAATATCAACTACAATCTTTATTCATTATTTAAGACTGTTCTCTTAGCTCATGGTGTACACTGTCATCCTAAGTTGTTTGATTGTTTTTTTGTGTTTTTTTTGTTGTTTTTTTTACCTCACCAGCTTTGTCACACAACAAGAGGAAGCCATGGTGTGCATTCCTTGTATTGTCATTCCAGTTCTCCTCTGGGTCTACAAGAAATTCCTTGAACCATATATTTATCCTGTTATCGCACCTTTCATTAAGCGTGTATGGCCCAAGAAAGCCGTGCAAGAAACAACAGCCACAAAACAAGGTCAAGGAGGCAGTGCGGGAAATCCACGGGCACCTTCAGCCACAAAAAGAGATCAGGAGGATGAATCTGGAATTTATAAAGTAAGATTAATGCATTTAGCTAAGCAGGGAAACTCCAGGTAAAGCAGCCAGCGAGAGTCCAGGGTGGGCACCATAAATGAGTAAATAGCTGGGCATTTTTACAGACATTTTTGTGGCTATTTTCTTATGAAAGGGTGTTACTGGTACCGAGCCAGCTAGAAATAGTGGCTTCTGGTAGGTCTTGGAAGGATAGGAGTTGCACCTGCTTTCTGAAACAGCTTAGTTAATTTTATTTTTTTTTTTTTAACGACTGGCTATCCTTTCAGAGAAGGAAGAAGTCAAATAATTGGTACATCACACCAGACAGATGAAACAGAATTAAAAAAACCCCACTCTTCAGCCAGCTCTGCCACTCAATGGGGGAAAATGCTTAGTGTGTGGAAATTGTGCATTTATTATTTCTCTCTAACAAAATGCAAAGATTTGTATATGTTGTGTCTGCCCTCATTCCCGCCTCCCCACCCAAGCAATAATTACATGTAAATCTGAAGAGACACCACTACTTTGGTTCTCGCTGCATATTTCTTTGTAGATCTTCACTGGCCTTGCTTCCAAAAGCCACTTTCATCACCAGCTGTTACTGTTCTGGGTGTGAAGTCCTTTTTTGACATCCCATTAATGATTCTGTCTTTTATTTGCAGTTTGAAAGCAATGGCATTGCAAATGGAATTGCTGCAAAGAGATCCACAGAAGTTTCTGACAAGAAAACGGATTAAAGGAATTCATTCATAAGGATTTTATTCCCTTGTGTCCAATATGAACTGGTGATATTTCTCTCATTTTGAGACTTTTTTTCTTTGCACATTTTAGCTGAATAAAACCCCTTACCACTTACAGGAGAGGGTCTCTTTTGCCACTAACACGGCAGCTAGCACATTTTTTAATTTAAGATGTTTGAAAACTGAAGTTCTTTATTTTCTTCACTGGAGCTACTTTTCATCTATAACCTGTTCGGTGTGATTAGCATTTAGGTTAAATAACTTATGAATAAATCTAGCTTTGGAAGGTAACTGTATCTTAGCATCTTAGTTTCACTAACTGCTAGTGCAATACTTCAAGCTTTCACCTTAAAAACTATAGCTGTTCTTGACCTTGCTAAAGAACTATGAATTGCATTGTGGCAACATAAGTGTCATGGTTAAATTATGAAGAGTTTAGGTTTTTCATGTCAAATCTGTGGATGAGCTAAAGGAGTTATGCTATATGCAAAATTTACTTAGCTTACTAAAAGCAGAAAGTCTTGATTTGGTACTTCCATTATTATTTACCTTGAAACATTGTGCCTTTCTTTCCTGGAGAGGAGCAGCAGGGGCATGATGCAAGAGAATTGTTGCTTTATATTTGGTTGCAGTGGTTTAAAATGGTGCCGTTCTGTCTTTAAAAAAATAAAAAAATCCAACTAAAATCTCTTTAATATGCTTGTTAGGAAATTCAGTTATAATAAACCAGGATTTTATTTAAAAATCAGTTGCTTCATACAATTGTTCTTAGGCTTCTGAGCTGTAAATATCCAAAGTGGTAACAAAATCTTTGCAAACCTGCAGACGCGCCCCAGGTAGAAGGAGGTCGTAAAACTACTGACTTCACCATAAAGAAAGTGAACTCGACAAGTCCAGCTTTGCCTCCTCCTGGGAAGATGCATTCTTGGTACTGGCATCCATCCCACCATTGTAGTGCAACTGTGAAGCGTTGTAGATGTCCCTGAGCTTACTAAGGAATAAAAGTGGGAACTCCTGCTTTGTCCTCTCTGCCAAACCAGAGCGCTCTTTAAAAGATTCAAACCAAAACCATTTCAGCCACTTTGGACTGCTATGTAGGATTTGTCATTTTCCCAAAAGTCCTACCTAAGATATGCCTAAAAAGGCGTACCTTTTAATATACGCAGTCCTTGAACCGTCACTGATGTCCAGCCTTGTTCTTGTGACTGTGTTTTCTCCTAACAGGTAATTATTTTGAAGAGTTGCTTGATGCCCGCCAAATGCCTCTGGTGAGGCATATGGTTTCCTACCATTACCCAGTTTTGTCAGGTCATGTGTGAATTGATCTGCAATGCTCACAGCTGGATATTGGGTCCTTGTTGCTGCAACTGTTACTTCTGTAGTGAGTTGAATCACAGAAAACTCCTCGTAAGACATTGCCTTATACTGTTGGCTCTCCCTTAATGAGCTAGTCTATTGGGAAGTGAATTTAGTATTGCTGTTTAATCAGCTTTTGCATCATCCTTGGAAGATAATCCCCCACCTGATCAGTGTATCACAGATACAGCTTTCTCCTAGACCGGTGAAGTACCTACCCTTTGTGATACTAAAACCTGGTTTTATTATTCTGAGCATGCGCACGTGGTATACTTGACACAATAAAAGATAACAATACTAACTGTGCATTTCTCTAACTTCTCACAGATATTGTTGTGTGGATCATGTAGTAGAAAAGACAAGGATTGGATAACGGAAGCAAGGGAAAGAGGCCACACTAGTTTCTGATCATTTTTGTCCTCCGTATCTTTGGGTATTTCACCTATAATGTTGCAACAGATCATAGCCTATCCACCAGAACTTCAGCTGGTAAAAGGTGGATGTAATCTTGGCTGTGGTGGGTTGGTTTTCTAAACCAATCAACCGCCACCTCTGCTACCACTACTGTCGGAAGTTCATGCTCTAAATCTGAAAGCCGGGAACTTCTAAGGGTCTGAAATCACCTTGCAATGAGAGAGGAGTAAACTGCCTGAGAAAGTCACTCCAGAACTGAGGTCATGCACAGTGTCTTTCAAATGGCTATAGAAGTGAAGATTTGTTGCAGGTGTGCAGCTGAACATGAGTATGCGTTCTTACACTGTAAGAATTGCTGAAAAGATTGTCCCTTCTGCCATGCTTCCTGTCCCAGAGCAGGTAACCTTAGCTGCTGTTTTAAAATCCTGGGAACCTGATCAGCAGGCCAAAGTTTTGGAGCAGTACGTTCACCTCTAACAGCTGTGAACACGACAAAAAGTAGAGCAAGAGCTGCACTTGAGCTCCTTTAATTCATAAATGCAAATGAATGCAGACAATTTATAAAGGGTACGTAATTAACTATTTTGAGTTACTCGGGATATTATTATACCAGGAAGTGCATCAGAGAGTAACATGGAAAATAAAATATAGTACATCAGACTGCAGGCTGAACTGGGCTTCTAGCTGTGTGCCAACACCATATTGAAACACCAGGCCTACTGAAAAGACTGCAGAAAGCCAAAATAGGCAGACAATGCAAGTAAAATTACACCGCTTGTGCTTTCTGGAATGGTATTTCAGTACTTTATTAGCTGCAGTTAGACACTAACCTGAGTAAGCTTCATCACAAAGCTTTCTCGAATGAGGCACTTCGCTGGAAGTCCCAGCAGATTTGTGTTGTGAAATTTTTCAAGAATAGGTCAGTAATCCTATTGTGTAGTGAATAGTTAAGCAATTAAGTAAGTCAAAAAAACAGGTGAAAGCAAAGGAACTGCCTGAGCCTGGGCAGGGGTGCAGGAGATCGGCTGGGATGCAAAGAAATGCACAAAGCCTTGTTTAAGAAAAATAAGTAGACAGAAATTAAGGAAATCCTCACATAAGAGAACAGTATATATCAAGTAAATGTAGTTTAACTGAGAAGATTTCCGTATGTTTGTTCCTCACTGGAAGCAAGATTTACAAAAGGGCTTAGGCACCTAATGATGGCAGGTGGACATCTCTCGGAATTTACTAGACCAAGTAGCTTTGTTTACACTGAAGACTTTTAGAAAACTGCAGAATAGGCATCTTTAGGGACCAAAGTACTTCTGCAAGTCTAAGATCTTCAGCATTAAAGCTGTCTGCATTTATTTAAATACCACTGAGGAAGAATCAAGAAATCAACCAGTGTTTGAAAATATTTGAAAAAATATTCAAATCAACTAAAGTATTTTTTCTTTATGTGAAGGTCTGAATGTGAGATGGTACCTTTCATGTGTTGGTTTGCACAGATAGCTGAATGCCAAGGACTTAAAATAAACTTCACTGAAATACACCTTGAAAATACTGCAAGTATGTGCAAAAAGTTCTTAAATAAATGTTCAGAAGGTTTTATGTTGCCAGTTATTTTGATGGGCCTGATTCTGCAGGCAAAGGAAGTTCTGGCAGGTTAAATGGAACATGATCAGCCTCTAAGGATGTCTAAACTGACAATGAATTCTGTGCAAAATTATCTTTATTCAGATGTGTTTGTAGAACACAGTTAAATTCTACCCACAAAGCTGATCCAATGACAGTAATACAATATGCTGTTATTACCCAAATGTAGCAATTGCGCTCCAGCATTCTTGGAACTGTTGGGCATGTTGCTAAGGTTCAATTCCTTCTTGACTTCTGTACAATGCAGAGCATTTCTGATGAAAGAAGAGTCTTTCAGAGGCTGCAGGTAAAGGAGATGAAGAGAAATTTAATTTACACTTAGATTAACTAAACCTGCCTTCAATGAGAACTAATTCTGTTTCATTAAACTGCCTAAGACATGAAAGAAGGGATTACCTTCCTTGTGCAGTTTTCTGATTGTTAGCACATGCTTGCTGAACCAAATCATATTTTGGGTTTCACAGACTGTCATTATTTTTGCTTCTCAGTGAACCTGACTGCAGTAGCTCAGCTGAAATGGTCTAGAAAACCATGTTTGCTACAGTAATTCTCTTCCTTTAGAAGAGTTTTTAGATCATAGTGCTTATCTTTCTCTCATTGTTGTATTTGAAACATTATTTGAAATGTTCTGAAAAGATGTATTTATACATAGATAGATGTAGCAATACTTGTGCGTGAGGATTGTTTTTAAACTCCTTTTTCATGCATGCAATCCTACCTCTTTTATAGCCACTAACTGTTGACCATGCACCATTTTTCTTGCCATAGCGGTCTGATCAAACACTGTATGAACATGAAGCCAAACCCTATGCCAAGATTTTTGCTTTTACATGGCAAGGTACACGAAGTGGTTACACCCCACCTTTGCACTTGTGCTGTTTGCATATGTGCTATTTGCTTGCGCAGCCTGGTTACAGGTATGCGTAAGATCCGGGCTGCATATTTAGTGTCACGCGCCATGATAACAGGATTATGCTCGGGACTAATTATATTCATAGAATCATAGAATCACAGAATGGTTTGGGTTGGAAGGGACCCTAAAGATCATCTAGTTCCATCCCCCCTGCCAGGGGCAGGGACATCTTCTACCAGACCAGGTTGCTCCAAGCCCCATCCAGCCTGGGCTTGAACACTGCCAGGGATGGGGCAGCCACAGCCTCTCTGGGCAACCTGTGCCAGTGCCTCACCACCCTCACAGTGAAGAACTTCCTAGTATCTAATCTAAATGTACCCTCTTTCAGTTTAAAACCGTTACCCCTTGTCCAATCATTACATGCCCTTGTATATAGTCCCTCTCCAACTTTCTTGTAAGCCCCTTTAGATAGTGGAAGGCTGCTACAAGATCTCCCTGGGGCCTTCTCCAGGCTGAACAACCCCAACTCTCTCAGCCTGTCCTCATAGGAGAGGTGCTCCAGCCCTCTGATCACCTTCGTGGCCCTCCTCTGAACCCGCTCCAACAGGTCCATGTAGTTCTTATGTTGGGGGCCCCAGAGCTGGATGCAGTATTGCAGGTGGGGTCTCACCACAGCAGAGCAGAGGTGGAGAATCCCCTCCCTCGACCTGCTGGTCACACTTCTTGTGATGCAGCCCAGGATATGGTTGGCTCTGTGGGCTGCAAACACACATCGCCAGGTCATGTTGAGCTTCTTGTCAACCAACACCCCAAGTCCTTCTCTGCTGGGCTGCTCTCAATCCATTTGCCACCTAGCCTGTATTTGTGCTTGGGATGGCTCCAACCCATGTGCAGGACCTTGTACTTGGCCTTGCGCAACTTCACGAGGGCCTGTCAAGGTCCCTCTGGACGGCATCCCTTCCCTCCAGCATGCTGACCACACCACACAGCTTGATGTCATTGGCAAACTTGCTGAGGGTGCGCTCAATTCCACTGTCTGTGTTGCCAACAAAGATGTTAAACAGTGTCGGTCCCAATACTGACCCCTGAGGAACACCACTCGTCACCCGTCTCCACTTGGACATCGAGCCATCGACTGCAGCTCTTTGGGTGTGACCATCCAGCCAATTCCTTATCCACCGAGTGGTCCATCTGTCAAATCCATGTGTTTCCAACTGAGAGACAAGGATGTTGTGCGTAACAGTGTCAGATGCTTCGGAAGGGTTCCCCTTTTGAAGGAACCATTGGGTACTCACAGAACCAGCTACCGTTGGCACAAAAAACACCTCACAGATGGCAGTTACGGGAGGCACAAGCAATGATTTAAAGCAATGCGAGGGCAGGGCCTGTGCCTGGTAAATCCTCCCTCCCTCCATTCCCCCTTTCTTGAGTTACCTCACATCCCACTGACCGAAAAGGCGGACCGCAGAGCAGAGGAGCCCCTGGCAGTCAGCCCGTGCCCCCGACCAGCCGGCGGCTTATCGAGAGAAGCCTCTTGCCGTAGAAAACCCTCACCCGGAGGATGACGACAAGCCCCTTGACCTCCCCTCACCGGACTACACTTCCCAGCATGCCCCGCGGCGTCTTCCCGCCTTTTAACCCTCCCCGGCCTTTGCGCATGCGTAGTGGGGGCGCGTTGGCGACGTGGAAGGCTGGAGGCTGGAGGCAGCGGCGGGTGCGCGCATGCGCCGGGCGGGGGCCGTTGGGCAGCGCCCCCGCGGCGCGCGGGTGGGTGAGGGTAACCGGCGGCGGTGGCGGCGGCTGTGGAGGTGAGGGGGACGGGACGGGACGGGACGGGACGGGACGGGACGGGACGGGACGGGCGGCCCCGCCAACTGCCGGGGCCCGCGGTACCGGCCGCCTCCTGCCTTCCAGCGTTGCGGTGCGTAGCGGGCGGGCGCCGCTGACGGGGTAAGCGGGGCCTCGGCCGTACCTGCGGGCCAGCCCCGTCGCTGTGGGGGAGGTTGGCGGGGCGGCCGAGGGGTTCGGGCAGCGGCCGGTGGTGGGTTGGGACCCCAGCGGGTCTGAGCCGTTCGCCTTCAGTGCTGGCTCCCGAAGAGGGCGGGAGAGCGGGGAGCTGCCGCACGCCCCTAAACGACCCGGTTGTCCCCTTGTCCCGACGTCCGTCGTTGCTCGGCCCCGTATCGCGATAGAGGGCCGCGTTTGTGCCGTGATTCTCTCAGCACCGTCGCTGCGGAGAGTTCCCGGGGCAGCTCCCGGGGCACCGGCAGCCGTTGTGCCCCCGCCCGGGCCGGGGAGCAGGGCGGGCCGCGGTCCCCCTCCAGGTACTCCCCGTCAGGGTCCCCAGGGACACGGAGTTGTGCCTGCTGTCCCTTCCTACGCGGTCAAAGCCAGAATAAGAGAGGTTCATAACCTGTATTTCTTGTTCTGTCCCTTAACGACACTTATTTTTAATCAAAAGACTCTAAACCGGCAAATTTTCTGTTCTGCTTTTGTGAACCGGAGGGTTTTTATGGTGGTCGGTGACTGCTTTTGCAGTATAATGGGTCTGCTGAGTCCCACTCGGCTTCCTGGTCACTCTTGCCAGTTTGTTTTCATACTTCTGAAGGATAATACTTAGCAAGGGCGGGAAATATTTTGATTTAGGAGAGAATTTCTATCTGACCTTAACTGATGTCAGGTTTTGTCTTGTGTGTTTTCATGCAAAGCATTGTTTATCTTTTTTTTTTTTTTAATCTTTTGTGCTGACTGTAGTGAGTTTGTGAGTCTGTAATCTGATTTCTTTCATTGCTTGTACCGAGGGATAACATGCTGGGCTGCAGTTACAATCATTTGATGTATTTGTCGAAGTAAGTAGATTATTAATATTTCCTGCACTGAGCACTTTTTCAGTGCAGGGGAGTGGAAAGAAGCTCCCGGGTGGTTGGGTCCAGTTTCCTAATGCAGGCTGCTGGGTTGTGTAATCCCCCATTTTGTCAATTCCCAAGTAAAAACTGTTGAAGTTGCTCCAATTGGGGTGACTTAAAAATCGTCATTGCTCCTTAGATTGCCCAGAGCTCAGGCAGGCCTCATTCTGCTCTTTCCCTGGGCTGTGTTCTCTTTTCATGTTTCTGCTGCATCAGGAGAAGCCTGTGGATGGCCCTGGAGATGTTGGACCCTGCTCAGCACTCTCACCTGGCTGAAGCAACCACCAGCTCCTTTTCTTCCAGTCCTGTGCTGATGTTTTACTAGCACAGCTTCTAATGCTTAATATGTTGTGATAAATTCAGTAGAAAAGTATTTATAGCAAATTAATGCTAAACTTAAATGGCTCTGGTGCTTCCAGTGATTTTGTCAGATGAATAGGAAGATCCTGGGATGTGTTTAACATGCTGATGACTGACAGAAGATATTAAAAGTAAGAAATCATGTCTGGTGGCTGATGAACTCTTGTCAAAGTGGATGGTTAAGGATGATAATGATATTTCTTCAAAGCCTATTCTCTAGAGTGGGAAGCCTATTGCACCTTATAGTAATTGCATACTTTGGCAAGTGTAATGTCATTTGCAGTAGACCCTGGAGAGAGACGATATAAATCATCATGTGTAGTATAATATAAAATTAGGTGTACGTACAAACCAGATTTGGCCTTCTGTACAGCGAGCATTTTTTATGCTGTAGATAGATTTCTAGCTGTGGGAAACGTTTAAAGCAGGAACAAATAGCTCTGTTGTAAAAATACGCATAATGCCCAATTGTGGGAAGAGTGCAGATGCCAAAGTAATTGTATAGCCTTTGAAATATAGCAAAATGTACCAATATTTAAAAAAAATGCAGACCTTTTAATGGACATTGAAGTATCTTTCTGAAGCTTAAAAGGTAGTTGAAGTTTACTTTTTGAAACATCACTTTGGCCATTAGACAAGTTTAATTTGTGTCTGAGACTGAAATAGGGAGAAAATCTTAAATATGTGTAACTGTAATCTTAACATCCCTTCCATAAAGGCATAACTGTACCAAGCTAGTAGCTACTTAGATTATTAAATTGTTCTAGGTTTAGCATGACTTGTGTCATATTGAACCCAGCTGCCCATTTTAATTATGGTAGTAGCTGAGTGAATGACTATAAATTGATTTTTAGGTAGGTATACGAAGTATATAAAAAAAAAAAGGGACAAATTCATGAATAATCATGAACCATTTTCATATCAAACAAAAATTCTAACACTGTAATCCACCATAGATTATCAGGTAGTTTGTGTAAAATTGTGCTTTGGAAAACCATTGCTGTATTTGTGGTAATAAAAGTATCTTTTTGGCCACTGGAAGAAGATGGGGTCAAACCAGTAATATTGGTACTGATATGCAGTATATTCTTGAGCTGTGAAGTCAGGTCTCAGTATGGGATGTGCATATTCTTGATTAGTCTTTTTTTTTAAGCTCCAAATTCCATTGATATTCTTGTTTAAAGTTCAATTTGTTCTTCTTGTTTTATAGTTCCAGTACAGCTGTCCTGCAAGCAGTAGGAATCTTACTGCTGAGGGCAAACAAAACCTTTAAATAAATATCTGCCCACTGCAAAGAGCAGAATTAGTGTTTGAATTTTCACTTCTTGGAAATTTTGAAAAATATGTTATATACCTCTAATAGTTATTTAACAGGTGGAGAAGAGTTGAGCCTTTTACACAGAAATACAAGGTGCATAGCCTTCCTCCCTTCTAATGGTGTTTTGCTAATCAGATTAAAGAAATTATTTCTGTATCTATTCCAGAAAACACACTCACTGTGTTCGAGTTCTGACTTCTACTTGGGACCTAATAATATAAGAGTAAGGATAGAGGTAATTTTTTTTTTAATTGCCCCCACACTACCTCTCTTTCCTCTACGATAGGATGTATTTCTAAAACTGATGCTGTCATTCTACTCTCAAATTGCTCTCTACTCTCAAATTGGTAGGCTTGGTGCAGTAATTGTTTAATAAAATGTTAGGACTGGAATTACGTAGGAGGTCAGAAAATTATCTTTATAGTTTCTGTAGCTTTAAATTTTGTTAATTCATAACAAATTTTAGAGGGTTTTGAACCTTCAGGGAGATTTGGCCACAAGTATTGTGTTTTAGTGTGGTAGTGTAATTAGCAGCATTAAAAATGAACGGAATTAAGGAGTCCCTAATGGGTCTCGTGGAACTGATAGTAATGAACTAGAGACAGGTTTTGTTGCGTGTGTAAACTAGACAAAGAAGTGCTTAAATGCTAGAAATGCTTATTTACCTGTAAAAGTGAAATGAAAGTTATCTGAAGTGACATCAACTTCTTAACAGAAAGGTATCTGTGGGATTCACATCCTGTCAGCAAAAGCTCCTTCGAGAGGTTTAATATGTACCTGCTGTCTTGACTTTGACAAAACATTGGGACTGAAGGGAGGGAGGACAAATAAGCTTAATATAAATTAGTCATGTCACTTAATGGGTTTCTTACCCCGCTTAATTGGTATGTGCTAATGTAAGGGCTGATACATGGTGGATGGAAATATGGTAGTTTTGAGGTTTAGGTCTTCAAAACAAGATTATAATTTATCACAAGCATATATTTGCTTATTGGTGTCCGGTGCCATAATGTAACATTTTCATATTCTTTAGAGCGCTGTGTATCAGATGTGTTTGTTCTTAGGCAAAAGGCTAGAAGAGTAAGAAGGAATGGCATTTTTACATCAAGCTTTTTTGGATCTTGTATAACTTCAGAGAAAGGCAGTTTAAGCAAGGTGTCTCCCATCGTCCATCGTCCCCCCCCCCCCGTCTCCCCCCCCCCCGCCGCCGCCATGAGTCAGTAGTTCCAGTTCAGGACAAGGCTTTGAAGGTGACCAGTGAAGGTGACTAGTGGTTCATCTGAAATAAGCTATTTGGAGATTCGTAAACAGGCATCTCCTTTGTGATCAAAATTAGTAGATTTGTTCACCACAACAGTAACCTGTTGGTTAGTGATTATACATTACTATAAAGAATGAAAGAAAATGTGTTTTAGGTTCCTGAGATGGCACTGAGAAAATACATAAGCCATAGATCTCAGTGTCATTTATAGAATTTAGGTTTTCATCTTTCACTTCCTATTCAGAACACTAACTAAAAATCAGCAAACTGTAGGATTACCGTAGGGTGAACTGGCAAAGACAAAGGTGATTTACAGCATGTCTTGTTGAGCAGTTTGGTGAATGGCCACAATGTCTGGGCTCGCTCACGTCTGATTTCTTCTGCTTGAAATACGCTCCCTAACCAAGAAGGTCTTGAAAAATCCCTTCTTTGGTTGTGAGCAGAACAACTGTCCTGTAGGTGGGACACGAAGTGAGCAGATTGTGTTCTTCAGAATTAGGCTTTTATTGACGACTGACTCCCACATAAAATGCATGTGGAAAAGGAACTGGAGCAGAAAACACAGTATCATTGCTAGTTTTTTTAGCTGCTCTTTGCCTTCCCTGTGAGGGCCTACTTTGCCTGCAGTAAACCTATCAAGATTAATCACTTCTGCTGCGTGCAAGACTCTTTAGGCTTCAGTGGACCCTGTAAGGACCATACTAATGTCACTGCAGTGCTGCTTTGTTCAGGCTTTTACTACGGAAGAGGAAGGCCCTAGAACAAGTTACTGGCCAGGACGACCAAAAAAGATGCTGTGTTTGTTTATCCAGCAGAGTAGTGGACAAGTCAGATAAATTATGTTGAGAGCTACCTAAAGACCTTAAGATGGGGTTTTCTTTATTTTTTTCTTGTACTTAAGCCCTGCGTGGACCACTTCATAATTGTGCTGCGTTTCTTACTGCTCTCCAGAAGTACATCTGTTGTAAGGTATTGAGCTTTAAGGAGACATATTTTGGTACCTGGCAAATGGTTAGTGTGCTATGCTGCTGCAAAAATACATTAAAGGATTGTAGATATAGTGGAGACTTTCATGACCCTGGACATAAGCCATCAAACTTGGTAGAGTCTGAAAAATAGTGGGTAGAGGAGAACTAGAGAATTTGACTGATACCTGGAAAGCTATGCAAGATGGTATTTGCCCCCAGGTTGCAAAGATAGACACCTTTATGGACAGTCAGGTTCTCTAAAAGAGCTCACATATTCTGTCTTTCACAAACCAGCTTGCCTGTCCCCCCCCTACTTTGCACAAAACCTTTTTTTTCCCCTGGTTTGTTTTGGTGCTTGTATGTGTCTGAACACTTTCAGTGTGGAAAAGTAAGAGGCGTGGGTAAAGGGAATTGGAGAAAGGAGTGGTTGCCAAATGTGCAGTAGAAAAGGGGAGGAAAAGTACAAATCTGTACAGTGAAAAGTAAAATGAGCAGAAACAGTCTTTCCTGCCTAACTCATTAACTTAAAAACAGTAGGAAACATTTTTAATTTGTAGTCGTGAAGGTTGCTTTTATTCTGTTCTGAAATCTCCCCTGCAGCTTGGTTGTGACTAGTGTATAAGAGAAGGTGAATTCTTTGTAGTGGTTTGATTGCATTTGATGATTGCCAGGCATTAAGTTATAGCTGAAATATGTTGACTTGTTAACATGCTTTAAAACAAACCAAAGATTATTTCAGTGCTTTTCTATGTTTGAAAATGCCAAAATTCTGAGGATTGTAAAGATTTTTATTTCTTCCCAAAGATTCCTTTTACAGGCATGAGTTCTTATTGCTGTATATTTCTGCATCATTAGCTTTGTTTAGCAAAATTTTACTAATTTAATTAGTAAACCCAAAATTCTTACGCTTTTGTACCTCACTTTGGAGTATACGTGAAGTCTAACGAGTGATCTCTTGGTATGAGTGAAATATCGGAATAACTGCTTTTTATCTTTGAAGAAGTATCATGTCACATTTCTTGGTGTTTTTTCAGCCTCACTAACAGCACCAAAACTTACCCAAAACAATTCCCCAAGCAGTGCACTTGAATGAACACTTAATATGCCAGGAAAGCTGCAAAGCCATCCTTACTAAGGGAGCTTTGCCACTTTGCTTTTCAAATATGTAAGTGCATGCTTCGAAGAGTTAACTATGATTTGTATTACAAGGACTACTTACTGTTTGTTGACTTCTTTTCTGGAAGGGGGCAGAAAGCAACTAGAGGATATGTAGATAAGAGAAACTGTGGTTTAGCTCCTGAAATCAAATCTTTTTTATTTTTACAGCATCAGTGTTCATTTCTACAGTTAAGATGTGTTAGTCCTTTTCTGGTACCTTTGGGTATGTGGGGTACCCAATTGACTTTCCTCTTGGAAAATTGTTCTGTGTAGACACCATAGGTATTTCTAGCAGCGATTAAAGTTAATCAGTACAGAGATTCTGATTTTTAGATGCACTGGGGAACCAGGTGACATTGTTTCTTTAGGTGTATGTTTTTATTTAGAACATTTCTTTCGTGTTCCAAAGTGCTATGTGGTTGTTTACTGATAGACAGAAATAACATCTCTTATGTCATGAAGATTTTGCAGTCTTTGGAATGTGATGAAACGTGGTACAGGCTTAGTGAAGCCGAAGTGCAGAGAGGCAAGGATTAAAGTAGTACATGCAAGTGCTTGATCAGATCAACTGGGACCTATTTGATCTCCTGTCTTTGGTTTGGCTACCTCCCTCTGTGGGCCTAGAGATGAGATATTTTGTGTGTTGCATGGAAGATAGGGATATTTTAATAGGAGTGAAACCTGGTATTGGGGAATAAGCTAGGACAGAGCATTGAGACTGTGACAGAAATAGGCTAGTGAGTTGCAAAAGCTGATTTGCTGGGTGCAGAAAATTGAGGATCTTAATAAGATGGCAGAAGAAGCAGGGCTTGTGGTTTACTGCAGCTTTCCCTGCCCTAAGAAAGCAGGATGAAACACATTAAACAAATATTTCCCATGAACAAACTTGAGGGCTGGGCAGCTCCCTTAGACCGCTAACTCGGGCGTGCTTTAGACCACTAACTCTGATCCTCTTGCACATGAATATATATCTGCAAGATGTAACTTCTTTTTTTTTTCAGACCGTTCTTTATCTGTGGATGTGATATATGTTCGTAAGTTTTGTAGGTATGTGTTGTGTATTTTACTTAGTCCACAAAGCATTTGATCCTTAGATATAAGTACTGTTGTAATGTGCGTATGTAGACAGAATTCAAATATGTTGTGTGGACAGTAAAATACAAATATTGGAGCTGAACAATACCTACTGTTAATATATCTTCTGTTGGTGGAGAATTACATATGTAACCCTAACACCCTAACTGTGTGGTAAGTTTTATGTTAGGATTTTGTGGGACGTTTTAATGTCTTATGGGTGAAAGATGGTCTGAAACACACAGTTCTTGGATGCAGATAGGAATCAGCCAAAAACCTCAGTGCAGCAGCTTTGCTAATACTTGAATAAGCAGTATTACATCTCATACGTTCTCATTGTTACAGTGATATTAGCTACTTTGCTTGAAAGGAAAACAATGTCCATTTGTTTTAGTTCATAAAGCACAAACTATAATGGTAACCAAAGTGCTTTTATATATGGGAATGAAATTTTGCTAGCTTTTCAAATGTGTAATAGCATCACTTAATTTATTTTCATATGGTTGTGTTAAAGACCCAACCTAGACACCATATCTCAAATGGCATCCTAAAATTATCTGCATGACTGTCTCAAATTCTGGCACGTTAAAGTACTTATTTAAAAAAAAAAAAGTATATATAATCTATATTACATGGGTTGTCTGCAGACTCAGCCAGACAATCATGGCAAGGATAGTTTTGGAAGGGGGAGCTGGCTGTACTGGATGGATTAGCAAAATGTCAGCATTGGCAATTAAGTTGTGAGACCAGTAGGAGATTTAATACTTAATGGAGCTATAATTACGTGTCTAAAATTATTTAAACAGAAGGCTTAGAGACAGTGACAAGTTGTTTTTTTCCAAGTTCAACAGTACACATACTGTAGCTTGAGTTACACTTAAAGTGAACTCAGACACAGTCTATATGTATTGCTGAATTGCTTTTATCTTGAAGAGGAAAAATGATATTCTTGTAAACGTTGTTAATAATTAAAGTCTCTTAGAAGGGACAGTAAACTTGGGATTTATATCTACCCCTAGCTATTTGAGATTAGAATGAGTCCTGATGTGCAAAACAAACTCCTTTGTGTCCACTCTGAAGCGTCTGCTTCTGCATTGTGGAGCCAAGTTCTGGAACTAAACAGATGTTGGGTTTAATAAAGCATGGCAATTGTAGACGAGGCTATGATTCTTTGGGGGTGTTCCCAGCTTGCTTAGAAAGAAAGAGTTGTTGTTGGTAGAGGTAATAATACCGTACTAGTGACTTGCTAATAAACTGTGTCTGTATTTTTTTGAGCAAATAATTAGATTAATTGCTTTTCAAGAGAAGACAACTTTTTTTTTTAATGAACCATGCATTTATTTAGTGTGTTTCAAGAAAAACATTTTTAGATTTCATTGGTAATTTACTGCTGGGGATAGGATTGACTATTCTGGAGTCAAAGGGTACTTCGTATTACTTGGTGTTTATTGTGGCTATCCCACTTCAGCATGTGAGGAAGCAGAATCTGTTTAACCTTGTGTTCAGAAGTGACATTGGGATCCCCTGGAGCAGCAATTCTGTGCAGTGGGGGCTGTTATGAAAGTCAAGTTTAGGGAGAATCATGGTTAAGTGAGAATTAGATGCTATTTAAAAAATACTGTGGTAGTTGTGTTCCCAATACTGACCAACCTTTTATGTTGTTTGAAGACTTGAGCCTCTACTGCCTTAACCAGCATACAGTGTTAGAGGCACAACAGTAGTGCCTCTTAATCAAAAGCAATTTTCAAATTTAAGTGGTTACATGTTTTATTTGAGTGATATTTTCAGCTAAAGGCAGCTGTTTCTAAAAGAAACATGTCTGCTATTTAATAGCATTTTTGAAAATGATTTAAGGTGGTGACTGGAATTTAATTTAGTATTATTTAATAGCATCTGTCTTGGAAATGTGTTGGGAGGTCATGGGTAGCATGTAACCGTCTAAGTTGTTGTTAAAATTCCAGGAAAGTAAATGTTGTTGGGGTTTTTTTGTTTTTTTTTGGTTTGGTTTGGTTTTTTCAATTTTTAATTATTTTTAGGCATTTGTCCTGTAGGATATTCATGAACTCCAAAGGAAAGACCAGTTTCTTTTGTAACCTGATGGCTGGAGTTCCTCAGAAATGTCTGTCTTATTTAAAGCTGGGCCTACGGCTGTTAAGGTTGTAGGAGCTAAAGGTGCTCAGACTGCATTGTAAAGTCATCGCAGAGCACTTCATCAGGTTTTGAGATAGCATAAGTTCCTGACGGAAGGAGTTAGCTTTGTGACACCCTTTGTATGTTGTTTCTAAGTATGGTCATCTACAGTAAGTATCAGTAGAACTTGCTGAGATTTTGACTTTAGAGGAGTATAGTGAATATAATGTTCTTAGACAAACACCCCCCCCCCCCCACCCCCTCCCCCCCCCCCCCCCCCCCAACTTCCTGGGATATAACAGAGAGAGAAAAATCTGCATGTTTATTTGATTGCTCTAAGATTTGTTGGCTGACAAATTAGTGGAAGGCAAAGCTCGCAAAGTCTACAAACCTACTAACTAGCTCTACAACTATTTGGAGCTCAAGCTAGCAACTGGATTTGTCTGACAGATCTCAATGGCTTGATGTTTATTTTATTTAGAGGAAGAAAAACAATTGGCTAGTGCCTTATTTTTCTGTCACTTTGAGAAAGTGCTGTTGGAATAGAAAAATGCTCTCTGCAGTTTGGAAGGAGCCAGCCAGGCGCTAGGACACAGGGAGAGCTCGCAAGGTGTTCTAGCCAGCAACTCAACCTGTTGCTTCAGAGTATGGCTTTGGCCACAGAACTGGGCATGTTCTTGGGCAATGTGTATTTGACACTGACTCTGAAAATAGACAATAAATATTTTGCTAAAACTTACTTTTAAGCGCTGTTTATTTTGGAGGATTTGTTTTAATGGAATTTAATCTACTGGGTTACTGCAGGAAATCTGGAAAGTATGCAGACTCTTTCCAAGGTCTAGCTTGCAACCTGTTCACATCACTCTTGTATTGTTGGGAAAATGGGTTAAACTGGGGGGCTTTGAGAGCTGCAGCAAGCTGTGAGAATAGCTTGTGAAATAGAGAACAAAACGGAGTTACTTACCATGGGAGGATGGGCTAAGGATTTAGGGCACGATCAGAGTGCTGCCATGGGCAACTCAAGAATTATAGGTTAAGGTGGAGGAATTTGAAGGCAGGGCTCCAGCTGCCTCTTGTTTATCTTCTCCCTTGGGTGTTCATCTTGGAGCAAATGAGCTGCTCCTTACGTGAGCTGGAAAGCACGAGCAGAGGACGGGAACTTGAGGCACACACGGACTTAAGCTGTCTGTACTCCAAGAAATAAAGGTTTAAATGTATGACCTTTAAGTCGTTTAAAGGTGCAAGGAAGGGACTTGAGCCAAAACATAGGTCCAGGGCCAAGAACATTGTTTTTGGCTTTTGCAGTAGTTGGGCTGCAGAGCTGAGATGTCCATGTACAAGCTGAACCTTGATTCTTCTCCTTCAAAGCTATGATCCAGTGTTCTCATATATTATGCAAAATGGTTTCTCTTCTACTTTATTCTCTAGCTTTAGTATTCATTGGCTTTATTTCAAAGGTAGTGTATACTGAGTCTTGGGCTTTTTTCTTTGAAGCGGCAAAATTTGTATTCAAGTAAGATGCATTTGTTCTGTTCTGTGAGTAAACATTCCACCAAAGTTCTGGAAGCCCTCTTAAATTACATTTTATAATCCTTTAATGCTTCTCCACAGAATTCCCTGGCACAAACTTCCTCTTTCACTCCTAGGCCACTTTTAAATTCTTTTCCTGCAGGTAGTCCCCATGACAAAAATGCCTTCTGCAAATGCTGCAGACAGTGTCTTCGGAGCTTTTTGCTAAATGAGACATACTTGAGGTTATAAGGTTTTTATATCTCCCTCCCCTTTGGTCAGATGTCAAGGGAGGTGGTAGAAACCAAACTGCCTCATAAAAATAGATCTCCCTGGGTGCCTGACGGCAGCGTTACAGCGGTAGAGTTGTTGTAAGAGCAGATGTACTGAGTCAGTGTAAAGTTTCATCTCGCTGTATTCTGTCTCCTACACCATCTAATAGTGATGGTGGAGGATGGAGTACTAGAAAGGAGGGAATGAGTGTGGACTGGTATTTTCCCAGCCTATAGTGTCCCCTACAAACAAAATTTAGAAAATAATGAACATTTCCCTCATTTTTCTAGGATCTCAGCTTTTAAAGATGTCTTTATGACTTAATAGTATCCTATATTCTACTCTCCATCTGTGCTGGCATTTTGTTGTTCGTGAAATATTTGGTTACCGTGCATTCGCTCTAAATCTCAAATATAAGTTCTTCAGATAGCCTCCGTGATGGCTGCAAACATTGCAGCTTTTCGTTGAATCTCTTGGTTTCTTTTTAGTAAGTTTTCCTCATTTTTATACTGTTCTTTATTAATATTAACTGCTACTAGAATGGTCTTTTCTGGAAGTAGCTGCTTCTGCAAAGATGATGAGTCTAAGAGAATTGGTACTGGAGTGATTCTTGAAACAGATCCTGTATCTTTCTTGAGACCAAGGGAAGAGTTGCTGCTGGATAGTAGCTTACATCTTCTAGTATAGCTGTCCCTGTTCTTATGTCTTATGACAGCTCAGGATTGAGTATTTAGGTTACACGGCAATACATTGCACAGCACTTTTATCGTAGTGGGCATGGTTTTTTTAAATATAAACTTTTAAAGCTATTAGTCACAGTTATTTCTTCTCAAAAGATAGAAGATTATTGAAGCTGATGTCCTGGAAAGATGTAAGATGCTTAGGAGCATCCCTAGCACGTAGTTAATAGCATCATCGTGGATTTTCCTTTAAATTGTTTATAAAGGTGACAAGTGCTGATAACCAGCATTGGAGAATTGAAATCTCATTCTACGCACTGATCAAGTACAACACGGCTAGTCACGAAAAGAGGTTTTGGAGTGCATCTCTACCAACTTCTGCGGTGTTGCTTCAAAAAGCGGTTGTATTTCCAATGTGTTCATTTTTTAGCTTTTCCCCCCTTGAAGCAGTTGTTTGGAACCAACCCATTATTTTACAAAGATCAGGAGGTTCATGTATGGTCAGTAGTACCTTTTGTCATTTGATTCAGCGTAACTGTGCAGCATGGTAACACCTGTGCTTACTCTGGCAAGGTGGGAGCTTTCAAGGTGTAGATCATTGATGGCATGCAGGAATTAGCAGCGTGATGGACTTACTTTCTTGACAATGGGAGTAATTTTCTATCTTCAGTTGGAAAATATATCTCTGAATAGCTTGTCAGTTTGACATCCCTGTTTAAACCGTGAGTTACTTGCAGTTTTCCCCACTGGTAGCAGCCTTGATATTGATCCAACTGTGACACTGTGTTCTTGCTGAGTGTAACTTATGAAAATCCAAGTGAGATGATGACTGAGGTATATAGCACAGTAATTTTAACTTCCTTCAATGAAGATGTTATTGTCTTAAGTTTGTTGAAAGAAAGATTTTTTTTTTTTAATGTCTTCCTATGTGCCTGTTTTCTACATTTCAGTAATTGTTCAAGGTAGTGAACTAAAGCTTTACCGATAGCTAATTTAGGGTCTGTATATTCCTTATTTGTACAAAAAACTTTAAATGTTTCTCTCCTCTCTCTTTTTTTTTTTTCTTCCTTGAAGAAATGAAAATTTAGAAAGGGATTTGCCAGATAAAGAAGATGGGAGCAAATAGCAGCAGCATCAGTGAGCTTCCAGAAAATGAGTACTTAAAAAAATTATCGGGAGCAGAGCCCATCTCCGAGAATGATCCATTCTGGAACCAGCTGCTGTCTTTTAGCTTTACCACTCCAACAAACAGGTAAGAGGGAACTAAACTTTGACCAATATGTTTATGGAAGTGACAAGTCTAAAAGCAAAATGAGTAGTTATATTAATTATTCCTGGTTTAGGTAGCAGAGGAATAAATGCCTATGTAAAATGGACTGTTGTTTCTAATTTTGGAAGCTCTTTCCACCACCTCTTCCATTCCTGTGGGTTCCTTTCTTCTTCATAATAGGTGTAATTGCTATTCATTCTCCTGGTAGCTGGGAAAGATCAGAAGGAGTGTCTGTAGTGTTGGGAGGGAGCTTTTCTTTTTTTCATTTGGTTGGGTTTTTTTGGTGGTTGTTTTGGGGTGCTGTTTTTTTTTTTCTTTGAGAAAGCCTCTGGTGTCTCTGAAGACTCCATGTTTCCTCTCAACTTACAGTGAATTATACATCTTCCATGACTTAATTGTAGATTAGCAGTTCTGTTTCTTAGTCTGGTGCTCAACCCCCCTTTTACATTTTAAAAAGGGACTTGGCACGATGTCTCCATAAAAATATTTTCTAAATGTCTAAAATTAAAGTTTTGCATGTCTTTTCACTCTAGCAAGAGGTGTAGACATAAACAGAATTAATATTTTGGAGAGGATCCGTAGCACATCTCCAGGAGTACAGAACCTAAGTCCTTGTGACTTCTGCTAACCCAAGTCCATTGCTAAATTCATTGGCTGGTGTGTGGATTATCAGTCTTACAAGAACAATCTGGTATTACTTAATACTTTTAAGTGTTACTTAAACTGTTTATACAGTTTACAGTGTGACCCGATACTTTTTTGTCAGGTGAATGTCTTATTTACCCCCTTTATTATCAGCAGTATTTCCTTGCAAAGGACCTAGCTTTTTCATAAAGGGTCATAACAGACTACATCTAAACACTTGTGTAACAGGTTTAAATAGGCCACAATGTGTTACTGCTAAAATTGGGAACACTTCTAATCTTTATTAAATTGGAAATGTGTTTGAGAGCTGTTGTGGCCAATTAATTTTATTGTTATCTTTCAATTTTATTTTTTTTGTTGTTAAAATAGAGCTCCTCCCAATGAATGGTAGTCAAAAGGTTTGGTTTTTTTTCAGAAGGTGAAAAAATAGTTCAGATTTATGACTACTCTGAGCTCTGGAACCTTGAATATAAATTAGTGATTGAATGAAGAATGGAATACAATTTCTAGTGAGATATAGTTTACTTGTTACATGATTTACCTCTCTGCTGTGTCTTGTGCACAATAGATTCTGAAAGGCAAAGAGACATGTTTATTTTCATAACAATTAGGAGCAGATCTGGTACATAATCTGTCTCATACTAGAGTGCCTGTGAGTAAGTGAAAGTTCAGACAACTGGAAGGAAAATGTTTAAGGCAGAGAGCTGGGAGACATTTTCTAGCATTATTTTTGTAAAGAGTGAGGAGGAGGAAGGATTTTGGCTTCTGCACGGAGAGGATAGCTAGAGTGTAGCAAGAAGGTACAGTGTTGTGAAGGGTTGTAAAGCTTGTAAAGAGTGGTACGTAATTGGCAGTAGGTGAGGGAGCAGGCATGTTTTCTCTAAGATCCCTGAAGATGCAAGAGTTGTTTACAGTCTACCCGTGACTAACGAGATGGACAGTATTCTAAGTTGTCATATAATACTGCATTGTTTGTTTTGTTGTTTTTTTTTAAGTGGGAAATAGTTATATATAAAATCCCAGCAATCTCTTTCAGTTGTTCTATACTGCTCCTCCCTCCCCCACCAAAGTAGTTTTTAATAATTTGCTTTGCAGCTTTTTGTGCCTATTTCATGGAGTCAGATCCAGTGCAGAGTAAGTTTTCTTAAAAAAAAAACCAAAAAAACCAAAAAAAACAACCAAAAACAAAACCACCAACCAAACAAAAAAAACAAATAAGAAACATAATTAAAAAACCAAGCAAACAAAAAAACTGATCCAAAAGCAGGTTGAAAGTTTAATTAGCTGAACACCAGATGGTGCTCTTGCCTGGCAGCTAGAAGAGAAATATTTTTAGCGGCATCTTTTGTGCAGCTTAATAATTGGAAGGAAACAGAAATTTCCCATTAAGTTGCATCTACCTGAAAACCATTTGACAAATGATGTCAGATGATGTTGGCTGCACAGCACCCTCAGCCATTGTCTAAATCAGATAACCTTGCCTGCAGGAACAGAACAATAGAGGTCAATGTTCATTTCTGAGATTGAAAGCTTGCGAAATATCAGGTTAACTCTGTTTTGTTTTAATGAGGCTTGAGTGTGGGTAATAATTTTGACAGGAGCAAGATGCTAATTTCTGACTGTTGTGGAAAGGAGCCAGTTTTCACCTGTCAAACAGGACAGAATTTTAAAGTTTTCTTGTCTTTTCAAATTATTCTTTTTTCCAATTGTCTGTTGCAAAATTAGTGACTGTTTGGAAGTGTTATTGGGAGCCATATAAATGGTGTGTGTGTTGTTTTTTGTGGGGGTAATTGATGATACTCTAGAGTAAAAGATCTGTCCCACTTCCTTAGATTTTTGCAAAGATGGGACTGATGTGATCCCCAGGGAGAAGAGGGTTGTATTCTCTAGGTGCTGCTTTGGACATAGTTCTGTTCTACATACAGCAGTACTGTAGGGAAGGAGGAGGAGAAAAACATAAAAGGAGAAGGTAGTAGGAAAATGCATGGTAGTAGGAAAAGCACCTACCCATCCAACCAACAACAAAAAAACCCCAACCAAAAACCAACGACACGTGGGAGGTGGTGGGGCTGGGGTGGGTTGCCTCCTTTCAGCGACAGATGCCTGACATTCACCTTGTCGTCATGAAACCTTGTCCATAGCAAGGAACCAGTATCTGCAAGGAAGGCAAAGGGTACTTTTGATACTTTTAAGGGAAATTTGAATCTGTATGTGTAAGTAACGTTTGTGGGGTTCTTAAAACTTTTCTGTGCATGCTTTCTCTCTAGTGACAATTATGTGAATAGTGCTTTGCCTTACAGAAGCTGTTCCAGATTAGTCCAGGTACTGCTGATCGCAGCTGCCAAAGGGAGATCTTTTAGGCTGCCAAACAGAGTTGGATCTTCTGAGGAACAATAGTCTTTTAATCCCCCAAATGAGAAGCTCAGGGCCTTGGCTTCAGAGTTGGTGAATTACTGGCTTCCTAATCTGAGAAAGATGAAGGTGTGATACCGTATCTGATTTTTTTTAATGGTATTGCTTTGTTTGCTTTTCTCTTTGTCATCATTTTCTTATGCTTTGCTTTTCTCAGCACTTTGTACTCATTTCTTTCTTTGTCATTGTTTTGCTTTTCTCCCGTTCTCATTTCAGTTTGGTTGATCTCTTTCTCCATTCATCAATTTCTCATCTTCCCGGTTCTCTCTTTTGCTTTCTCTCCCCACTACTACCTGATTGTACATGTTAATCTCTTTTTGTGTGGTTCTGTGTATATTTCTTTAGCATTGCTTATTTACTCAGCCATGTCTTTACTGGGTTTATTTTTTCAGTCCAGTTAACTTTTTCATCTATTTCTGTGAAGAACACAAGGTAGTTTGCAGGGGGGAATAAAGTTTGCCAAATACCAGTGTTACTGACTGCAACGTTGCTGTGTCTCTGTCAGCAATACTGATGCAAGATACTCATGCCCTTTCACTATCCCTTCCAGTGTTTATTTGGGTTTGCTGTGGGTTTAATCAGGAACTAATCTGTCTGAAAAACAACATGGCAAAAAGAAGTGTTTATTTTTTCAGCCAAGTTAATTCTCTCAAGTGATTGATAGCATGGCACCACAGAACAATTCTGGCACAATGAGGGATTGATTTTTGGGGCACAGCAGGCTGTTGGGCTAAAAGGTGGCATTGCTTAAATCTGATGTGCTATCCAGAAATGAATGTGAAAGTGTGTGGTCAAAGCAGAGCTGGCTGCTGGGAGTGTAATATTGTGCTTTTCTGGGCTGTTTGTTCTTCCTGTCATAATGTTGATTTTCTTAATAGCTAAGTGAGTATTAAGAGGGGATATGAAATGTGAGTAATTCTGGTCTGTGCATTCACAAACCCTGATTATGAATCAGCTGTCAGTAATGAGAAATGAGCTGATGGTGAATCCCTGCCCATTGCCTGTGACTCCCCTGGCATGAGTGATAGTAACAGCGAGAGCAAGTCTTGGGTACTTGGCAGGTAAAGCCACTGGGGCCTTGCACAATTTAGGAGTGCTAGGAGATAAGTGATGTATGCCTAAGTGATAGTAAAAGGAAAAGCTGCTCTTCTGTAAAGCAGGTCATGGATGCTAGGCAGATAAAATCCCCCTGGGCTACAGAAGTGTCTGCCGAGAAATTCCTAGTTTCAGCCGCTAGGAAGTTCTTGGTAGTCTAAATTCACACTCCTGCGTATTCTCTTTTTTCTTCACAGATCCTTATTTGTTGCATAGAATGGACTCACAGGAGCTGAATTAAAATTGTGTAAAACGTCTTAAATCTGCCACTTCCTATGTTTAAAGGGGCCGACTTATCAATCTGAATAATGTTTGGATATTGGAAAAAAAAATACGGCTTTTCTGGATGACTTTTTTAGTTATTGTTATGAGCAAGAGCTGTAAGGTTTACTTTGGAGTCTTGGCTCTCAGTTTAGGCAGACCTTTGTGTTTGTCTGGCTCTCCTATGAGTTGCTACCAAGAATGCAACCTCTTCCTTAGTGGTGGGTATTAGTTACGATTCTTTCCTGATGGAAAACTTAAAGCAGAGTTAACTAACACAGAACTTGCTGAAAATCATGTGCTTAATATTTACTGTTCTGCTTTGTTCCTTCCCCAGAGTTTTTAATGAGTGGCTGGTTCAAGAATAGTGAGCATGAGCCTTTAATGGAAAGACATAAAAATGAGCAACTTTTATGTTGCCTTAATATGGTACACTTTTTAAATTGGTACAATAAATTATATGCAGCTTTTTATTCTTTGACGTCTTTCCTCCAACTAGTCCATTAAAGTCAGCATTCCCACAGTATGAATTTACTGAATGGGCTGATTATTCTGTTTTGTATTCAATGGCAAGGAAAAAAGCTTTACTTAGAGGAAAAAAACTGTCAGGAAAGCTGCTCCCTTTTTTTTTTTTCTTTCTTCCCCTCTTTTAGAGGGGGTAGTTGTCTGCTATGGTTTGGGCCTTATTATGATGAGGGTAGGTGTCACAGTATGGGTGTGTTTATAGTTACAGTTTGTATGCAGGATACTTTCTCTTGCCATGTTCAGATATTTTAACAGTAGTCACTGCCACTTTGAAACCTCTTAGATTGTGATGCCTCTAAAAGCAGATAAACCCATGTTCTTCAAATATGACTGGTGTCAGGAAACGACTTTCTCTGTCTTTTATTAATTATGGTTTTGCTGAAGTCTGTGGGACTGATTGTTAGCAAATTTAAAGTAAGGCAGCTGAATTCAACCACTCTAAAATAACTACAATGTTTGGTTTTCTTTTTAAACTACTTCCCCCCCCCCCCCCCCCCCCTTTTTGGAAATAATGTTTTTTTACAATATATGCCAAAGTAGCTGACCATAGAATCCGTCTTTCTGGTAGTATGAAGCCAGATATGAAAATCTGCAGTAAATGAAAACTATGAAATCTTTTTGAGCAATAGTCTGCTTAATTTACCATTCTTCCCTACCTCTAGTGAAAAGATACTTTCTTACAGAAAACTAACTCGCCTATGAAGAAACTCCTTGTACTATGATCAGTAACTACAAAGTGATTAAATCCCAACAACATAAAAAAACTTGACATAATATCAATTATGAAATGATGGAAGAGCAATTTCAGCAAGACAAAACGAATTTTTATTGTCTAAATACTGTTTCAATATTTTGTTTTACTTGGTCAGTAATCACTGCCTATACATATGATAGATAACTCATAATTTTCACTCTTTGTTGTGAAATAAGAAGAGGCAATTTTGGCTTGTTAGTATTCCCATGTGTTTTAGTGAGTGTGTGTGCATCGAATTCCCAAATGGCATTTTTTTATGTTAGTACAGGTTTGAGGGATTGAACTTTTGTATCAGGAAAAGGAGGTGACCTCCAGTATCAGAGAGGCAGTATTTGAGCTTGCAAGTTTGAACTAAATTTTGATTTTTTTTTTTCCCTCCTCTTCCTAGTACAGTGTCCTTATGTGACATAGGGGTGTAGTGGTTGTGCTGTTGTCTTTCCTACAGAAGCTAATTACCCTTGATTACTTCTTACTTCCATCGCTGATGTGTGATACCTGGTGTGACACAGACACTTCCTGTGTATTTGTAGTGACAATTTGTATGCAAAATATGCTTGCTGTGTTGAGGTGTTACAAGACAATAATCACTGCCACTGTAAAACCTCTCCTGTTTCGGTACCTTTAAAATAAAACAAGATAAAACCATTTTCTTTAAAGAAGTCTGTGCTATCAGGAAGCAAATTTCACTATTACTGTTAATTTTAATTTTGCTGAAGTCTGTGGGCCTACCCTGTACATAAAAAACCAAGTAAGATTAATTTCTTGCTTTTATAAAGGACTTTAAAAATGCTGGCCACCAGGTCACAGGATGAGGCAGGAATTCTTGTGAAGCCTGAAACTTTCTCCTAAAATGTGTGGGAAGCAATCCTGCACCTCACATGTTTGCTTGGATCTAAATGATCCAGTCAAGTCTGTGTGGTTAAGTATACTTTTCTTTGAATCCTTAGTGTTTCCCCACTGTGCTCACAACCTGTTTGAATCCCCACACCAGGTGATACCTTTTGCTGATGCTTCAGAAAATTGTAAACTGGTAAATACGACTGGGATATGTACTACTTTCCCAAAACCAGATGGTTTAGTTCAGGTAGTGCCAGTTGAAATATATAATTACATGTACAAACTCACCCAGGTCACTGTGATTGTAATACTAAAGATCCGTGGCCTGAAGATGGTGTTTGTTGCTGTGTGCATGTGAACGTCTTCTAAAGTGGTGTCTTCTCCATGGCAGGGCTTACTGGATGTTACTGGGCTGCCTGGGTTTCTCCTAGTGATGCTCAGCAGTGCCATCAAGCAGCAGGAAGAGTTTACTTACCTTGCTGCTTGTTTATTGCTAGAAACTGATAATCTTTTTCTTGTTGAGAATGTACTAATGGTTCTCATAGACCAGAGGGTGTTTTACTCCTCCATCCCAAATGAATCTCTCTTCTGTTTTTACATGTTCTAGGAAGCACTGTCTTTCAGGAGCTTCTTTTCCATTCTGAAAAAGTGTAATTTTTATTTTCCCAGTTCTCAGTAGACAAAATTGCAGAGTGGAGAATGTGTGGGATCTCTTCCTTTTCTTTTCTGAAAGGTTGTTTTCTCCTGGATCCTCCCATAGGTACTTTGTTAAAATTAAACGTTCTCTCCCCCCCCCCCCCCCCCCCCCCCCCCCAAGATTTGGCAATAAGGCAGTCTGTATTCCTTGGGTCATGGTTTTCAGAGAGAATTAGAACTTTTATTTGTGATCAGTGCAGTGAAGGAGCTTCACTCTGTCAGTGCTTGCTCTTGTTGCTTGTGCTGAAAAACAGTTTGAATACTACCAGTGCCGCTCTGTGGATTAATGAAAGGACGGATGTTTTAGTGTTAGGTTTCCATTCTTATATTAATTCATTAACCAAATATCATCTTCACAAGGATTATAGAGCAAACTCAATACCATAGCTGGTTGTAGCATTTCTTTTGTGCCACCTTATGAATCTTGACTCTGGCATTTTCTGCCAGAGTGTTGTTATAATGTATCTCCTGTCTTCACAGCACAAAAAAATAGGCAGATGACTTTTTCCACATCTCTCACTTTTCTTTCCTGCCCAAGTTAAGGAAAGAAAGCCACTGCTAAGCTTTGCCCCAGGTACCTGGAAATGGGCTGCTATTTTTTGCATCCCACCGCTATACCCTGTCTATGAATCCATCCTTGGGATGTAGCAGTAGTATTACTTCTCTTGAGTGTAAGAACACCATTTCACTGGTGGGTGTGGGTGTGTGTGTTGGGGTGATATTCTGCTGTAGTTCCTTCTCACTAGGTGTTTCGATTGTGTGAACTAAAATGTTGCAGATGTTGCCTCATCCTGAGGATGGCAAAATTCAATTCTGTATTCTTGTTGTATGAATACAGGGGAGTGGGCTGTAGTTAGTTTTTAAGCATTAAACTTTGTTTTGGTGGGAAAAAGAATGACTTGAGTTTTGAAAGCTTTGCTGAACATCTGAAGGTCTTGCTTGGTTTGCCACTGTTTTTGATCCTGGCAACTTGTAGAAATTAGGCAACTCTGTGGAATTTGTTTGAGGACTTTGTGTGGTTTTTATAACTCGAAGGGAAGAACTCCCCACCCCCCCCAACCCTGTAAGAATGCTATACTTTAAAACCTAACTGCTTAGAAATTAGGGGAAAAATTAACCAGAATTAAAAGCTGTATGTCTACATTTATGGTTTAAATCCTGGAGCAATTACAGTAATCACTTGGTCTGTATTATAGAAGTCCCCAGCATCTTTGGATAGTGGGAGGTGGGTCATGTTGTGTTGGGTTACGATTATTTAGTACCTAAGAACTCTCTAGTCAGTTGGTGTCCAATATTTGCAGGAAAGAATACATCCTCATGACAAGCGGTCAGCTGGAGAAGTTTAGAAGGTGTTGGGTTTTGGTTGGGTTTTTTTGTTTGTTTGTTTGGTTGGTTTTTTTGTTGTGGTTTTGTTTGTTGTTTTCTTTTAAGTGCAAAAAGTCCTTGTCTCATATAGAACTAGAAAACTGTGTTGTCTGTAGTTGCTGGCAGGGTGTTCTAGCTTTATACCATTTGTTTTTAATTACTCTGCATGTTTTTAGCACTGAAACAAGAGACCACCTTTGAGACTATGTCTAACACTTTTAAAGTATATATGAAAGTGTGAGTTTGTTCTTTCTGAAATTTATGTTGCAAAGCAATTTATGGGGGAGGAAAGAATGCTGATACTTGATATCTAAAAAAGCCAATCTGCATAATCTGAAGTTGTCTTAGGATATTCAGCTGTAGGTGAAGAGCTGTCTCTGCTGTCAGCTCACTGCACAGTAAATTAGTCTGATATACAGGAAAATTTGCAGGCTTCTTAAAACTTAATTTGTTTGATGTCTCTATCTTGAAGCATTTCCTATTGAAAAGTTTTGAATGAATTATTTTGACTGCTGTTTGTGCCAATATTCTTACCTCTTCTTCTAGTCCTAAGGAGTTTGAGCACAGCTCAGACAAACTCAACAGCTTCCAAGAGCATGGCTCCACATGAGTTTTTAGCAGTGGAGATGCTTTAGGGGCTTCCCACACAGCACCACAGTTAGTCTCAGGTTGATGCAACAGTTATTAGGACTGTGCTGTAAACTGGATTACCATCTAAATTGAAGAACAGAAAGAAGGGACACTGTTTCCCCCACTGCTGCATTTTAGAAGCTCACTGGCAGAGTTGTAGGTAGCTGCCAAGAGCAGGTGGGACAGAGAGAGTGCATGTGGTTCCATGCCTTTTTTTGTCTTCAGTCTCTGATGTTTTTTATATAAACCAGGTTACTCATCAGAAAATTTAATGCTTAGGAAGCAACAGCAACTTTGGCAATCTAATTATGGCAGTATTAAGTTTTCCAATATCTTTATGTGAGAGGAGTGCTTGAACGGAGGCCATTCCACTGACTTTTACAGTCTTAGTTACTCTTCAGGTTTCATTACATTGCTACTTTCCTATTTATTCTGTGGATGGTGATTTTCATACCTTTAATTACAAGGGTGTAGCTTGCATGAGCTCTGAAATTGTTCAGCCTATATTACATAATATGTTATGTCTGCAAGCATTGAATTATTTTTTTTTTGACTGGCTTTTAATCTTCTCCAATATCCTGAGCAGTAGGGCCTGTAGTGATAGGACAAGGAGTAATGGTTTTAAACTAAAAGAGAATAGATTTAGGCTAGATGTAAAGAGGAGATTTTTTATGATGAGGGTGGTGAAACACTGGAACAGGTTGCCCTTTAGATGTTAATATTGGGACACCTTCATACTGCTTAATGTGGCATTGGATGCAATATCTGATTATTATTTGTCTTTTTTTCCCCCCATCTGTTCAGGAAAAATATACTTCCCATGTATTCTTCTGTTTTGTTTTCAAGGATCAGTTACTCTATACTGATAGGTTTGTAGTGACAGAAGTATATAAATGTCTTTTGATGCAGCTGGTGTTTACTTTCAGCGGTTGTTGGAAGGTTCTGCTTTAGTGCTTTATTGTTTTCAGCTGATGGTTTCCATTGAGGCATACCAACAGGCAGTTAATGAAGTTATGAAAAATTTGGTATATCTGGTGTGATTGTTGCATTAATAAAACAACATTAGTTAAAGGAAAGTGGTGCTTAGGTTGAGGTTAAATGTCGGTTTGAGGACTCTTTATGCTTTTTAAAAAGGTGTTACTTCATATGATAGTTTGTGTCAAAAATTAAGCTCTTTCTGTAGGCTGCCGTTGTATGTGTATTTTCAGTGGCATCAAGCTAAGCATGGCAGTATTGAAGCCACAAAGGTGATAGAAACACAAATGATGTAGTGACATCATTTCACCTTGACAAACGATTCACTTTGCAATATTAGTGTCCTGTTTTATTGTCAGTGTACTTCAAATACATGTTTTACTGCCTGACACTAGGATGACTGAGCACTGGAATGGGTTGCTCAGAGAGATTGTGGAGTCTTTGACCTTGGAGATACTCAGAAGCCACCTGGACGTGGTCCTGGGCAACTGGCTCTAGTGGCCCTGCTTGAGCAGGGATGTTGGACAAGATGACCTCCAGAGGTCCCTTCTCACCTCAACCACTCTGTGCTTCTGTGGTATCTATGTAAAGCAGCTAATGGATTTGTAGAATTAAGTGCTTCATAGAAATATTTTACTACTGTTTTGTAAAGAATTTTCACTTCAAGTACAGGAACCTAATTGCTTGTGTAACCATTTTTTGTTTTCTTTTCCCCCTCCCCTAGTGCTGACTTAAAGCTCTTGGAAGAAGCCACAATCTCAGTCTGCAAGTCTTTAGGTGAGAAATTGTGACATCTTTTTTCCATGTGCTTTATCAGAAGAATTAAGAAACAGCATACATGTGCACATCCATGTCTTTAGTATACTTAACTCTACTTGTATGTGTTCCACTAGTAAGATTAATGTAAAGAGTGTGTTTATATATGTTCTGGACTTCTAGAAACTTCCATTGTTAACTGTTATATAGAACTGGAAATGACTGAAAGGTTTAAAACAAATAACTTGATCCTCACTACCTCTTTTTCCTTCTGCACTCTAAGCTGATCAGTAAGGGGAAATAATTAATCAGAGGATGAAAGGAAGGGATAATGTAAATGTGATCAACAATTTTTCAAGAAGGTAAAAACTAGTTGTGAAAACCTGCCTAGGTTTCTGACAGGTGACTGTTGTGCTGTAGACAAGTCTTGGAAAGGAAGAAGTAGTAAGAGCTCCACATTTGGGATATTTTAAATCTAGGATGAAAAGTATTGTTTAGAGAACAATTATGGAGTAGTTAAGCATGTACTGGAAAAATCTTAAAAGAAGAACAAAGCTGTACAGAAAAGTGGACATACTGTGCTTTACATAGAAATATTTAAGACATTGAAATTTGGTTTCATTCTGTGTATTGTTTGAAATAGTGTCAACTTATGCGTGCTGTATAATTGTGTCTTATTTTTCCTTATCTAGTTGAGAAGAATCCTCGAACAGGAAACCTTGGGTCATTGATTAAAGTCTTTCTTTCTAGAACCAAAGAGTTAAAAATTTCAGCAGAATGTCAGAAGTAAGTACCTGGAAAAAAGCTGTGTGCACCATTTCAGTTTTTAAAATGTTCCTTTTGCTGCTAGCTCTTTGAGTTTTTTACTTTGCTAGTTAACATACCTACAGACGAAAACTGAGAATTCTCTTAAATTGTTGTTTGAAACAAAACAAGTATCTAGTACTTTGCCAAACACAGAAGATTAAGTGTAAAATGTAAATAGATTGCTGTGGAAAAAGACATGTTTGTGTTCATCCTGTATGTTACATAACCACATTTGTGAACAAATGGTGTAACTTCTGCTTACTATGGGTTTAGAGCTGTTTAAAAATCACCTGACCTTTTTAGCTAAATCTTAATGTATGAAACAGTATTTTATCTTGGAAATATTTTAAATTGGATTGGATTTGAACACAAACATCTGTATAAATACATTGCTTTCAAATCACATCGTGCATCTGCTATTGGTTTTGCTTGCCCCTTCAGCAGTAGGAAATAACTCTTAAGAGGTTATGTGTGCAGGACTGTATAGTTTTTGCAGGAAGCTTTCTGTAATTGTTCCCCCACACCCATAGACAAATGTATAACTCTCATCAGATTTAGGGCTTCAAAAAGGAAGACTTTCTCTTTAATGTCCCCTTGCTCCTGGGGCTGCCCTCAACCTTTTTGCTTATATCTGGAGAAAGAAGTTATTCCTGCCTGGATAGCTCCTGCTGCTTTAATCCAAAAATACTTTGAAAATACAGCTTCAAGTAAGAGCCTGACTATATGCTGTTGTATGGGCTTCCCAGCAGTCGCTTATTGGGACTCATGAAAATGTAATGAAGCTATATTCCCCTTGCATTCAGAAAGCTTGGAAAATGTCTCTGTGTGTTGCATAGAAGAATGTTGCTATATTGTGCTTCTGAAGTCCGTAAATGCCTACGGTTATATGAAAGCTATTTGCCTGGGAAAAGTGCTAAGGTTCAAGGAGCCAGAGTAGCTTTCATATCAAAGCTGTTCAAAATTTCCAAATGCCTGGGTGACTTGAGTCTATAGTATCTAGAAACCTTTAGAAGTATGCTGAGCCACCTAGTGAGCTCTTCCAAAACTGGTACTTCTGGCAACTGTGGTGTTTTTAACAATACAGACTTGGTTAGGAATAATTAGTTAGGAACAAAAGTTAGGAATTGTATTCTCTTGGGGGAAGAAAAACAATACTTCTTTTAAACACATTTCCAGTTTGCTGTAGCATCAACTGAAGACTCCTTGCTTAAGCACTTTGGCTTTTCCTTGCTTCAACTGTAGGAACCCCTTTGTCTACTCTGGCATGTATTTTCTTGTGGGTTTTGATGCGTGTTTGCAGGTTAAAAATTACTGATTCTTGTTTGTTTCTGCTTCTTTTCTAGTCACCTCTTTATTTGGCAGGCTCACAATGCACTGTTTATTATTTGCTGTTTGCTGAAAGTATTCATCAGTCGAATGTCAGAAGAGGAGCTGCAACTTCATTTTACTTATGAAGACAAAGCACCGGGCTCATACGGTAGGTATACACTAGTGCTAGTGACACAAATATCCCACCAGAGACTAAAAAGTTCTGATGTTTGTAGATGTGGCACTTGGGACATGGTTTAGTGGTAGCGTTAGGTTAATGGTTGGACTTGATGATCTTAAGCGTCTTTTCCAACCTAAATAATTCCATGATTCTATGTTTTGTTTAGACTATGAATCCCAAACTTTGCTTTAAAACTAGAAACAAAGTACTAGTGAGGTTACATACAACATGTTTACTGTTCAGGACAACATGTGAGATTGGAACTATGTAGTCAACAACAAAACTGATTGACTTCCTTCAGGGTCTGAAGTAATTTGGTGTAAACTATCTTCCTTTGTATCATACATGTGAAAGAGAACACCTTCAAAATGTGATGAGAGCTTTTCATTACATATTGACTGTCATCTTCTGCTAGAGTTAAATGTTTGTTAACAAACTGTTGACATGTTACAGGTTCTTACAGCAAAATAGACCTCCTAGAGCAGCGTTTAAGTTGTTTGGTTTATTTTTTCTTTAAACATTTGTATTAAGTTTAACATGATCATTTATTCACAAACTTAATTTGGCATTTTTTTAAAGAGTTGTTCAGAAGTGCTGCTGTAGACCTACCTTAGCTTTAGTTACTTTCATACAGTTTGAAAGGTGGTAACGGTTCTCTTCAGAAGAGCGGAAAAGAGTTGGGGTGAAGCTGACCGCATACTACTGTAGGAACAGTGACGTTGCAATTATTTAGTGTTTCTTCTCACATATGCTTCATAAACTGGCAGCAGCCGGGGAGTGAATTGAATGCAAATTTTAGGAATCTAGTGAGGGAAGATAACAGTACTATGGTTAGAACTCATCTATTGAAAAGGCAACTGCTAAAATGTAATTAGTGGGCAGTAGTTGATACAAGAGTACGGGAAAACTCGAAAGAATTTAAGCAGATTATTCAAATATAAGTGCATCTCTAGGAAATGGAGCATGTATTATGCAAGATGAAAGATGGCAGGGAAGATGCTCAAATAATCTAGCTGTTCTCTTTCTGCTATCTGGTCCTTCTTTTTGAATGTGAATAATGTGAATGCGTTCAAAATCAGTTTGATTACAGTAAAAAGAAAGTCATAACACTGCCACAAATTTCTGTGTAGTGCTGTACCAAGATGCTCTTACAGAACACGTGATGGATAATGCTGGCACAGGAGCCCTGGTGAGCCCTTTGCTTTGTCATAAAGATATTGTTGAGTTTGTAATTCCACGTTGTTTATAGCATAGAGCCAAAAATGGTCTGGCAAAAAGGAATGGTATCGGAATGCTAATACAGTGCAAGTGAAGTGTGGAAGAACAACCAAAAGTACCTGAGTGTGGATTTCCCTCAACAGTCTGTCCAGCAAGGACACGTGTTGAGAATGCCTAATAGCTGCTTGCTTACTGAATGGTGAGAACTGTTCATTAAAATCTGTTTAACTCCTTGGCACCCGCTGTTGCTCTGGGGAAATCAGACTTCTGGTGTCAAAAGATTAAGTGCTGCATTTTGAGATGGTTTAATGTATTTTAAACTGTGATGAGTAATCTCCATGAATGAAGTCAGCTAACCAATGCATTAGAAATAACACCTGCTTATAATAAGCTATCACTGCAGACTGCCTATGGGTTTATACTTGGTTTAAAAAAATGGCCCACCTCTTGCTTCAGTGTTATCGTGTAGCACAGCAGAATGGGTGGAAAAGCTGAGACGTTTTGTTAGCTTGAACCCCTGTGATTTTTATTGCCTATGCTGGGAGTTCCTCACAGCGTGGTATGAAAAGTGATTCTTGTCACTGGGGTAGATCCATGTTTATACCATGTCTAGTAGCACTTGACTATAATTCACAGTGACATTTATTAGTGATAATTTTGTGCATATTGATGGCAAACGTACTTGGCAATTATCTTTGAGCAGATTGTTTGCTGGATGTTCTTGATTAGGGAGGTAATTGTGTGTGGTCTGCTGATGAGAGCAGGGGATGGAAGCAGGAAACGAGCTCCTCCTTCGCTTGCCCCGCTCAGCTGTGGCTCGAGTCCACTGCCACTTTTGGCTTGTGTTTCCGATTTGAGAGGGTTCTTGTGACCTTCCTCAAGGTATCGAGGTTCATAACGTGCTGTGTTTACATAGCCATTGCTTTTGGTTCCTACCAAATCATCACACAGGTTTTTTTAAATATGTGTAGAGCGTGGCAATGGGGTGAATGCCTTCCTATGGCTTTTATGCTTAGCTATAGGAAAAGTGCAGTATCAATAATGGAGTGTAATAAACTGCTGTTGTGTTAGGGCCATTAAAGTAAGCAGAAGAAATGAAATGGCTTTTTGTTTGTATTTTTATAATTAAGTCAAGTGTAGTTTTCTTGAATCTATTTTTCATTCTTTGGAAACTAGGGCATGCCTTGTTATTGTGAAGTTTACACAGATTCATTAGTACTTCTACTAAAGTTTTATATACTTAATGGTATCTTTGGTGAACATGCTTTTAAAAAATTTAAGTTGTTCTTAGTTGTCCTTGCTGTCTTTTCATTTACCAGAGCTTGATATTATTTTAATATTCTTCAATTGTGAGCGTGATAAAACAAACCTTATAAAATACATTATCACATTAATTAAATCATGTAAATAAAATATCCATATAGATGAAAGCTTTAATATAGTGTCTGACTTTTGAAGTACTGTTTGCTTATTTTCTTAATGACTGGTGAGTAGTTACTGGAAAGAACAGTACAACCAACCAACAGCACAAACAACCCCCCTCTCCTATGATCTGTTTTTGTATGCTTTGTTCAATCTTGCAGCCTTCTGAGAAAAGGTAACCATTTTTTTTCAGGATCATCTGAAAACTCCTTTGGAAATCAGTGTGTGGTAGTGTTTGTTTCTCTGTTTAAACTATGAGTATCTCTTTTTTTTCCTTCTAGTTGGAGAATATATCCCAGTATCATGTTCTGTGAGTTTAAAATACAGCACGTCAGGCTGCTCACACTGCAGTCAGAGCATCAGCACCTGCCGTGCAATATTTGGTATGTCAGGCAGAAGTGTGTACTGTATAATAGTAATGATGTATGGAAAATATCCTTGTCACTGGCTACTGAGCAATATGTCTTGTATCTTGACAGGTTATATACGACGTAGCCAGTATTGTTTAGTTAGCATTTTTTATAACTCTTATCTGGAAGAATTCTCCTCCCAGGTTTTGCAATTCATATGCTTTCACTTTTTCTGAAAGTCCAATTTGTGCTTTTTCCTTCTAGGCTGTGTATTAAGCTCAGAAGAAAGCTGTGCAATTGTACTTTGTGTCATAAAATGTAATTGAGTTTTTTCATTTTTCAAGAAGTTTGAGTGCATGGATATGTTGTAGCCTACCATTATAAAGCTGTAATGAATAAATTGCACAGGATTGAGTCCCTGCTAACAGCACTGTTTACTGATTTCCTTCACAGTAGTCAGACCATTAGTAGAAGTTTGTTCTTTTGACAGTTTTCAGATGGTTCTTTGGCCTAGGAAGTGCAACCTTTGCCTCTTCATCCATAATTGGGAATTTGCGTATAACTTTGGAGGATATTGCACAACTCTGATTGTAGGGGGATCCTTATAGATTCAGCTGCAAAATCCTGATATTAATAAATCCTAAACTGGACTTGGCAGATGCTGATCTGGAGCTGGAGTTAGTCTTGCTAACACAAATCCTTCATCTTTCAATGAGGCTTCCACTGTCTGTAGCCCATAATTTCTGCATGTTCTTTAATTGTATTGTGATTCAGAGGTGTAAGAGAGCACATGCTGTGTATTGTATTCTAAGTCAAACCATCAATTCATTTAACCTATTCTCTGACCTGTAGTAGGGAACTTTATTCATTCTCTATAGAGAAGTTTTTATCACAAGGCTGCTAAGGACTGTGTTTGGTGTATTGTAACAAATAAGAGGACATAAAGGAGGGAATAAATAACAATACTTTTACTGCAACCCTTAAATGATTCCATGAGTGTTCAGCTATCATATAAAGGAAATAAGGGATGGCAGTTAGTTTATGTACTCATTATTAACACTGTTAAGTGAAAGTTGGGAGCTTTTGAGAGTCCTCAGAGCTGAAGATCAAACCACAAAACCCAAAGAATCTTTAAGTTTGCTGGTTTTGTAATTAATTGAAAGGGTGGGGCTTTTAGGTACTGTTCTACAAGTAATGAATTATTTCATTACTGATGTCCAGGGTCTATCCTATCTGTAGGAACAACAGGGCAGAAAAACGAGTAACATCTAAGATGAGGCTATGCTTTGCTATGCCTGACTATCTTATTGACATAAGACACATCCAGCTGCTGCAGCAGCTCAGATCAGGTCGTGACAATATAGTAGTTAGGTTCCTGAGAAGAAAGATTGTTTTACTGTCTATGTTAGACCCTGCATCATGGCCAGTGAGGGAGCTGGGCTGGTTTAACTGGAAGTGGAGTCTCCTGGTATGTATACTTTCCTTTGGATAAGCCATTTTGCCTGTGTACTGTCTGCTAATCCAGTGTGTGTAATGTGCGTAGCTTTGAAATGTTAAAAAAAAATAAATAAATTATTTATGTTAAAAAAACCAAAAACCAACAAAAACCAAAACACCCCAAAACCCCCCCAAACAAACCTCACCAAAAAGCCAGAAACCCCACAATGCAAGTAATCCACATGTTCGAGGACTTAAACATGGCTGATGAAAAATGGTGCCGCATCATAACTGGGCTTTTTAAAAACTGTGTGTGTTTGCAGTTACTTCTACAGCATGATAGAGCTTAGAAGATGCACCTGTGATTCCTCTTTCTGCAAGTCTGCTCTAATCTTATCTGGACAGATTCACCCTTTACTTATTTTCCCCAAGGCTTTACATGTGTCTTTGATCCAAGTATGTGATCTATTAATGTGAATGAGTATTGTGTGTATTGTCTTTATCCTGCTATTGAAAAAGGCATTGTTTATGAAAACACATAGTGTTCCATGTTTATAGCTTTCTCTCACGTTATAGATTTGGCATGCATCCGCCTCATTGTCTCGGCAAGACAAGAATTAAACAAGAATGCGTGTGCCCCAGTGGGGAAAAGGATACGTTAATTATTGCAACTGAATCACATTGATTACAGCAATTAAGCTTTTTTTTTTAAAAAAAAAGAAAAATAGTTTGAGAACACCAGTGAAGACTAACATCTTCCATTCTACATGATTGTGCTAACCCAATATTTTCTTGCTTTATTTTGAGTATAGTGTGTGTGGGGAAAAGCCCTCTTTCATACTCAAATGTTATTTAACATTATTCTCTCTTCAAATGAGTTGTGTATATAGTATGGTGGAAGAAATGGTATTCTTAAGATGCACTCACTTTACTGTTTTCATCCTTTTTCTTCTCTCCTCCTCCCTTTCCTCAATTGTCAAGAGAAACAATTAGGTACCTTTTGGGAATTAACAGCAGTCTTGCTCTATAAGCATTTTCTAGACTCAGAAAAACCTTAGGAAACTGTCACGTTCCAGTTACATTAGAAGACATTATCTGGGCTTCATTATTGGCTGTGGTTTCTGTCTAAGGTTAAATAGTCCTAGCAGTTCTCAGTTTTTACTAACAGGAGCTACATTGTGTTACTCATGGGGGATTCTATATAAAGGAAACCACGTTTCCGTGATAAAAAACCGATTTCCTTTAGAATGTGCAGTTCACTAGGTGACAATTTTTAATGTGTTTTTAATAAACCGATTGTGGAAAGAAATAATTTTGCTTTATTGTGAATATTCCCTCTGGTGTGCTTCTTAAAATTGAGTCCTGGATTTAAGAACAAACTTGGGTTAAACAGAGTAACACCACCATAACCTGGCTATAATGTTGTGTTTATTGCAAGACTTATTTATTTGAAAATACAAAATAAACAATCATTTGGGTAATCGTTGTGCTTCAGTGCTGTAATGCCTCTCGGGTAATGCAGAGGGAAAAACTATGCCTGCTCTTAAGCCGTTCAACACTGTAAAGCCCTATACTTCTTTGTGCTGTAGGTTTCTCTTTATAATTTTATTTTGAAAGCAGAAAAAATCCTGATGAGCCAAGAGATTTATCTTCTATTTTGTTAGTATTATATGACAACTTCAAATGGTTTAATAAGCTTTTTCCTCAGTAAGTCTTGCAAGTCTTTTGTTACAGTTGCTTTTGAAAATTGTAGTGCTAATGTAAAATACCACCAGTTTTACTGCTTAGAATAGTTGCATTTTTTAAAAATAATTTTTAATCATCTCATGCATTTTGTCACATTGTGTATGAGTAGAGAATAATTTCTGCTCACTTAAAATGCACTCTGGAAATTCATGAATCCATACTTGTCATTGAACTGTAAAAACCTCTTCAATAAATAAATGTGCATTCATGAAAAAATAGCGTGTAGATTTAATTGTGTAAGAGCAGCAGTGATGTGTACGGTAAGCTGCATTTATTTGACAGATCACAGTTTAGTATATTGTTCCGTGTATGTTAGACAGATGAAACTCTTTTCTATTTGTCTCTGCTTATTCATCACTTGGGATTAAAAAAAGGGGTGGGAAAGTATGCAAAGTGCAGGGAATTTTGAGAGGAGACTTGAACTGTGGACCAGTTAGAAGTCACTAGTGATCAGTTCAACTGTTAGTAATAATGCCATTTAATGTGACCTTGGGTAAATAGTAAAGTAAGGCTTGATGTGCTTAGGATTAGCATATTTGTACAGTATCAACATCTCATTTGACTTATCCAATTGGTATGAGTTATTTGTTTTATTATATAAAAGGGTAAGCAGCACCATTTTCTCTGGTGATAATCCCATCTCCTTAAACTCTTCTAGTGTTTGTTCCTTAAGTACAATACTTTTTGTCTGGATCCATGAGTTTAAATCTTTGCTTTCTTTTGGTTTTTGAAAATCCAGAAAACCTTTGGTATGCTTCTTTTCAGGAACAGAGTGTGAAGACCTCATAGAAGAGTTGCTGTGTTGCCTCATCCAGCTCATTGTTGAAATTCCCCTCTTGTAAGTTGGCTTTTTTCTTTTTTTTTTTTTCAGCCTCCTTCTATAAACTGAGCATTTGAGAGAATATAAAACTTAGAGCGATGGGGTTATAACATTTAAATACTTGTATTTGAATGCTCCATGTGATGATGCAGTACTGATAATGATAACCTGCTGCCAGTACCAGCCCTGAGTATTCTGTTGGAAGTGCATGATGAGCATCTCACACCCAATTCAAACTATCAACAGAAATTATCCCTTTTTATTTTGTAGGAGTTTTGACGGTTGTTTCAGGTGCCTCTGTCAGCATACAGACAGCTACTGCTAACTTTTGGCTAGAAATGGTACAGGGAAAGGTACATTGGAGGTGTCACTCCTGGGGGATGCAGCGAGGTGCAAACAAAAGTTCCCCTTTGCAGTTGTGTGCGTTTTTGAACTGCATGTCCATTACATAAGTCATATGACTTATTTAATACTGATTTCTGAAATACCAATGAATTGATGTCTGAAAAAGAGAGAAGAGAAATGAGTAGGTGGAAAGTTTCTGTACATCTCCAGATTTGTTTATATGGCTTTTTTTCATGCATCTGCTGTATTTGAGATTTGTTGATTCTACATCTCATTGGGATATGTGTCATGAAACGTACTTCAGTATTACATGAAGGAGAACGAACTTTGTTCTTTGGAAGTAAAAATGTTTTTCTACACCTGTCCTGATAAGTTTTAACTTCGTTTTTCCCCAAGATAAACTTTACCAAAGATAGTGTTAGCAGTATCTTTTGTGTTAAATTGCATTGTAATCTGTGCCTAAAATGTAGTGCCCCAGTTAAAGCATCACAGCTTTGAGAGAGTTTCAGACTATCTATTATAGTGTAGTATATAGCTCTGCTGATGATTTAGTTTTTGTACTTTGGATTGTTCTTTTGGTTGGAAAGCTGACAAAGATGCAATAGTTTTTGAAACATTGCTCTCATTAAATACAACTCTGTCAACATTACATGAGGGTTTTGTGTAGGTAGTGTGTAATGAATTAGTGATATGATTTAGAGTGTCATTCTGCAAAGCTTGTCAGGACTTCCTGGAACAGATACACTTTTTGTTTGGAGCAGATTAGAGGAAGTACAAAGGGCTGAAAGGACTGCGATATATGGGCAAGTTCATAAATCCTGCAGGGTTTTATTTTTCTTTCTTGGAAGTCCAATGTGTGTGTGGAGTCCAATATAATTTATTCTGTCTTTCTGGCAGAAAAAGTTTTACAGGAATGATTGTTCTTAACCCTTTTCAACAACTGAACCTGTCAGCATCTCTATTTCTGTGTGAATGTGGTTGCTGGGAATGGAAGTAGCTGTTGAGAGCACTTAGTTTACTATATAATATAATGATAATAATGGGTTATTTAAAAAGGAGAAGTTATAAAGCTGGTCTATAATCTTTAATGTTCAGCTATATTGAAAACATACTCACTTTTCATGAGAGATGTGGAAGGTTTTTGGATTTTTTTTGTCAAATAAGTTTTCTTAGCTAAATTTTTCCTGAAATAACATGCTACTGAATTTTGAATAAGATACTAACATGTACAAAAGTGTACATTATTGTCTTGTTTACCAGTATAATATGTTTAACAATGTGATAATGCCTTAACTAATGATTGTATATCATCGAAGGGGAAGTAGGGTAGGGGAAAGGAAGTACGGAAAAATTTGCTTTCTCTAATACACAATCCAACTCTGTTCTTCATAGAGATGTTATAAGGCTGAGACATTTTTGCTCACTGTAATATTAATTTTTTTCAGGAGAATGATCAGGTTTATTTTAGTAGTGAGTTTACTTTTTACTTCCCTCCTTCTCCCTGATCAGAGTTACACTGTAAATTCTTTCCCTACTTTGTATCAAGGGAGTAGTTAATTTCTGTCTTTAGCTGGAATAAATCAAGAAAATTACAAGCCTAGTATGTGAATTTTGGGAAGGAATAGATTGAGTGCAAAACATGAAACATTCAAACTTGTAATGATTTGCGTAGCAGGACTTAGGATCACTTGCCACAGGATGGGCAGCTTTGGCAGCTTACAGTAGCACTGCTAACAGAGTGTCTGTCTGTAAAGCTGCTATTAAAGATGAATTTTTGTTGTGACAGACCATTAAAATCTCCATGCTGAGCCTGTCTTTGAAGCGTCATTCAGAATAGCAAAGTTTTTGTTAGGAGCATTCAATAGCCTTAACAGAGGATTGTCACAATTGTTGTGTCCCTTGGGTTCTGTAGATGCAGTTTCATGAAGGAGTGGATACAGCTGGCAGCTGCTGTCTAAATATATTGCTTCTCTATACCCCAGTTTAAGCTGCTTTTTTTTCTCCTTCACCAAAATGCTAAGATTATTTTTACAGCATGGAAGACCATCTCCTTGTCCAAACTGCAGGAGCCGAGGCACCTGTACAACAGTTCTGCACTCTGCTTTTGAAGTTGTTCTAAATGTCATGTTAGGTGCCTTTTGGTGAAAGCAGTATGCTTCAGAGGTGCTATAAATTTTTTGCCCTCTCTCTATATAATTTCAGATGTGCTGTCTTTTTTTTTTTTTTTTCAAATGTGTTACTGAAGAGTGGGCAGCATTGCTGGATGATGCTCTGTAGATACTCTTAGAGTAGTGAGAAATTTGTGATTATAACATAGATCCTATTATTCTTCACTGTTGAGTATCGCATCGTGAAGATGTACATGAAAGACAACGCATACTGTTGGGAGGAGAGCTCACGATACCTGTGTGTGGTATTTTGCAGGCAGGTACGTAATCTTAACCCATGTTCCAGACTGACCAAAAGCAAGTGTAAGAGTTTGGGCTTGGCAGGGGCACAGAGTTCATGAAGGCTTGAGTCTTTCCTGAGCGTGGGCAGAGCTTGCTCTCGCATCTGAGCTTGCTCTACTTAGAAGCCTTGGCAGAATGAGCTCATGTCTGCCTACAAAATAACCTACAGACATACTTGGAAAATGCAGGTGGGCAGCCTAGCTCAAAATTAATAAGGAAGGTGTGTGAGATGGGCAAGATGACAAACAGTTAAGTCTGTAACCCACGTCCCCATATCCCTTACTGTGAAATATAACTGAAGAACCAAAATGTGTTGATTTTTGTTGGGAAAGGCTGCAGAGATGTACAGCAAAGCATATCTAGGAGTGTCTCAGAATTGTATACAATGAATTTAAGGAACGTATTTCTCAAAGCTAGTTCATATTGAGGAAGGCAAATGTGCTTTAAGGCGGTTACACTCAGCATAGCTAAAACAGGTTGTAGTAGGGACCGTGGGACTCTGCAGCATTGTGGCTCTGTATCTCAGTTATTAAAAAGATCTTGAATTCCCCTTTTGAAAAACAGGCTCTGCTGCATTGTACAAAATGCCAAGGAAAAGGTTTCACGTTTAATTTAAAGACATTTTATAGAAACTACAGCATTATTGCTTTTCAAGAATTAGACTTGTTCAGTCCCTTGTAACACTTGGGTTACAGCGTGTTGATGTTTGATTTATGGCTCCCTTGGGTATGTTATGGATACTCTGCTTTTTCTTTGGTTTTGTTAATGTTAGCACTCAAGAGTGTACATTAATGATTAAAACTGCATAGTCAGCAAAAAGATGCAACTTCAGTATTTAATTGTATGATTTTTATGTAGAAACTATTGCTAACATTTAGTTGCAAGATAGAGCTCCCAAGGCTTTAAATTATGAAGGCTTCTTTCAGCAGCTTGTTAAGAGCTGGTATACATAACTGAACATCTGGTTGTTATCAGTACATTTTCACTTCATTAAAAACTACAAATACATATGGAGGAGAAATGAAATACTGTGATCTTGTTACATCACTGTTAAGTAGCACCCTGTGGTGCCAGTAGAATTTAGTTGATATTACTATTACATTCCATTATTTTTTGTAGTTACAATTGTTTTAGGTTGCAATCTTAGTTGCTTCCAAATTTAAATGTTAACAGTGTTTTGACTCATTTAAGGATGCTCACTACATTTCCTGGGAGCTTAAAAGTCAAATGTATGAGGAAGAAGGGTGATATAATTGATTATAAAGCTCTATGGAATCATTGCAATGTAGGAATGATGCCATGTACAGGTGATGAGAAGTGTTTAGGCTTTTTTTTCGTTGCTAATTGTGAGCAGTGAAGAGGTTAAGAACCGTTTACTCTCCTATTTCAGGAGGGTCGTATTTTTAATTTTTTTGTTACTTTAAAAACAATAAGTCAGAATAGTGCTTTTTTTAAAAAAAGGACTATTTAAGGAACTTTTATCAAGATTGTAGTAACTCCAGTATTTGAAGAGCTATTTGACTTCAGCTTTTTTGGCAATTTTGATCATCAAAGGGAAACTTCCATCTGTTGAAACTTAGGTTGAAGCTAGCAAAAATATCCAAACTGAAAGAGGTTTGTATTGCTTCATTTTGAAGATCCTCAAGGTTTAAGACTGTTGTGCTCTGTGTAGGAGGTATCTGATGAGAATAAAGGGAGTTTTACTTGCTGCTGCACCTTGCAGTGGTGCAGCAAATAAAAAAAAATGTATTTGGAAGATTTTCTTCATCACTTTTATATCCTTTTCTGACAGCAGTTGTGTGGCCTCTTAAGTGTCTAAAGGTCCTAAGCAGAAGAATTTTTATCTATCTGTCACATTCTTCTTTCTGTTCCAATCCTATTCTAATTTAGTTTTTATGTTAGACTTAGATCAGTGTTTCCCTATGACCTGCCTTTTCACTAGCTGTGCTTTAACTTACATTAAACTTGTAACAAACTTTCTAATCACAGAGCATAGTTATCAGATGTATGCACTCTTTATCATACATCGTGCTGTATATTCAAGCTCCTAATAGTCTGCATTCTCTGTTATGGTTTTCAGCCCTGTCTTCACAAAAGATATTGGATGCATCTTGAAAAACACCTGCTTGCTAGTATTTGGGTTTGTTCATTGGTCTGGGCACCAAAGACGCCTAGGCACTGAAGTCAAGCGTATCTTTCTTTGGCACCTTAAAAGTTTGCAGACTGTTTCAAAGCAGTGACAGCAACCAGGCTGACAGGCATAAGCCTTTTTTTCTCCATTGCCTAGACAAGCATATGAGACATCAAGAGATTATTGCTGCCACTACATCAAGATGGCTCTGCCTTCAAACCAGCACATTTGAGAAGGGATATTATAGAGAGACTGTGGAGCAGGTCTGCCATTCACGCAGGCTGCATGGCTGGAATGCAGGACGTGATTTGTCTGGTCTGGCTCTGTCCAGATCTCTGCAATGGTCTGTGGTAGCTTTTTTGCACACAAGGGTCGTCTCTGTGGCTGCCTTTTCCCTGAGGTATGAAAGCTACACAAGCCCAGTCATTCAAGCTGTCCATTTTTATGGGTATTTGGATTGCTCTCGTGTTCTGTTCTTTGAAGGGTAAGGTCTTTCACTTAGATTTAGTGGGTATTGCTAACAAGACTTGTTGATATGAAAGGTAAATACAGAAGAATATAGATTCTCTGTGCAACATTTAAGTCCTGGACTTTTTCTGATATTTTTAATCTCTAGAGGGTGGAACTGAATGCCAGTGAGGTGAATATGTACACAGCCATGTAGTCTGAGATGGTTTAGGAATAGGTCTGGGAATAAAGGGTCTTGAAACCAACTGTCATTTTAATCCTTTAGATACTCTCTTTAGAGTATTTCCATCTTTTTTGTTTTCTCACTCTCATTCTGTCTCCCAGTCAAGAGTATCCAGTGTGGGGGACATGCAGTAGGAAATGTCAGAGATGCTCTCTGTTTCCAGTTGGTGTTTCTTGAGTGCCCCTCTGGGACATCTCCCCAGTGCTTGGAGTCAGCTGTAATGAGCATAGTGCATTATTGGCTGCCATGGTGCGTGTGTGGCATCAGTGGGTGTAAAATTAGGAGTGATTCCAAGAGGAAAGATTATGTTCACTTTGAGTTGTTGTACTTGTATCCTGAGACTGATAACCAGATATTCTACTTGCTTTTCAGCTTTCAAAACTGATCCTATTCTCTGTGGTGACTCCTCTTTCACCTTTCTGGTGGGCCCTCAGGAAGCAGGGAAATGAAACCTGGTTCCTGTACGATTTGAGAGTTTTTGTATGAATCAGCCCTTTTGGCAACTCTCCTAAATTAGAAAATGAGTTACCTTTTAACCTTTTAATACTCAGAGTAGACAGCTCTGGCTGGGTGAAAGTTCAGGAAAATATTTAAACTGGGAGGGGGTTTGGTCTAGTGGTGCGACTTGAAATTCAGAGGTTTGTTTCTGACTGTTCAGGCTGTTTGCTCTGTAGGTGTGAAATAATTTATGAGCTCTCAGCCTCTCTTTGCTAAGGTATAGAAATAGCTGCATTTCATTGAGTAATTAAAGTGTTTACAGCAGCATGTGCCTTCAGAGTGGTAATTGGAGTTCCTAGCTGAGATTTTCTTAATATATTGCCTCTGTGCTTCATCTTGGTTCCTCTTTCACAGACCTCCCTCTCGGAGGCGGGGAACAAAGCTGAATGATGTGGTGAGCACAGAAAACAGTTGTGAGCAGAGCGTGGCATTGGAGAGAAGCCAGCAACAGCAGGATGGTGAAATGTAGGTAGACTGTTGAAGTTCTCGGTAGATGACACTGCTAGAAGGTCATCCACATGGTTTTGAGTCGAAAAAGCAGATGCCAGGACACTGGGAGCTGAGGTTTTGACAAGACCATAGTTCTTGTTCTGTGGGGGGCAATTGCAGCATTTGGAAACAGTAATTACACTAATACCTCTCCCCTTACCAACTCAAATGCATAAGCTGCTGGTAGCATCAGATTCCGGCGAACTGCTTCTATTGCTTTTACTTGAGTCTGCAGGAGCAGACAAGCATATTTTGGTTTTCATATTTTCCCCACGGGCTGTGATTGACAGACGGCCTTGCTATTATGATCTTCACGTTTTGGTCTACTTCAGACTCCAGCATTTTCTTTGTAGCTCAGAAGACATCTACTTTGAAACCTAGTGATGTGTCATGGTGTGGCATCTGTTTGCTATGTGGTACCATTTAGTGTGAGCACTTGTCTGTGGGTGCAAGTAATGGCAAGTGTTCAAGCTATTGCAGTTGGAAGAGTTATTGCTCAGGCAGGTTGCCTTAACTGGCTGCTTGTGCGTGCTCTTTTCCTGTTTCCACCACAAAGAAGATCTTTCATTTTTGTTAAAGATTACTGTTTTGACCATAGACCTCTTTTTCAGACATCTGGAACTTTTTAAGTGCAGTATCAGCATTGTGATATATTCGAAATAAGCGTCTGTAAAAGAGCAAGGTAAAATCTTGGTCCAGTTCAAGCCAGCAAAACCTTGTGAGGGTGTGATACGCAGATAGATGGTCTGGTGCCATTCTCAAGCCCCAAATGCCTGAAGGTTGATAGCTCTGATGGAATTTACAAATTTGCCACCACAATTAATAAATGAAATAAATCAATAAAAATGTATGTTCTTGATGGAAGACCAGAAGACAAGTGATATCCTTTCCAGTTTGTATCCTGGAAGAATTAGTTACTCTACCAATTTCTTCTAAAGCAGTACTTCTTTTAAGTTTAAATGCAGTGTTGCTTTAAGCAGTACTCCCAGGGCCATAGGTGTCTCAAATTGGAGTTCAGGATCACTGCTATCTATCTGACAAGGGATTAAGACGGAAAGTGTCACCGACTTACTAGAATTTTTGTCATTTGATTTTAATGAGTTGTCACCTAAAGATTACTATAATACAAACTGTACATGGTTGTTTAAAAGCATTCATTGAAATGATCTGGTATCATTGCTTTTGGAAGGAATCCATTGACCTATCAACTGTTTCTCATCGAAATGTAGATACTAAAAAGTGTGTTAAAGATATGCACACATTTAAGTTATGCTAGCATCTAGGAGTCTTGCATTTTGTAGCTCAAGTTGTCATTCTCTAAAGAATTCATAATTTACAATAACAACGGATACATATGATATATCTTCGCTTTAGAGACTAAAAGTGTATATATAAGGTTTGTTGCCAGAAATCAGTTTTAACTTGGGTGTCACAAGAACGTGGACCTATTCCATCTGGTTAAAGAAACAGGTGCTTGCTTTGTGTCACTGTGTAAGAAATGTGATACCAAGGAGGGCAGCTACTTGTAATAAGGAAAGAACCCAAGCGCAGGAGAGAAACGATTGCCGTGATTTCTAGAGTTCAGTCTATGCCAGATTGTTCCCTCATGAAAAAAGTATGTCTTAAGAAGGGCAAAAGAATAATATTTGTTAGCTTGTCTACCCGATATGGGAATATGTCTTCCAGTGTGAAGGAGAGAGAGAGAAAAAGGAAAAAAGTTAAGTGAGAATAACTACTGAAATCTCCAAAAGAGAAAATCCAGAACGAGGAGGGGAAAAAAACAACCCCCAAACCTGTGTATGCTTTGGTATGTTGGTCTATGAAGTCCATATTCCTGGGACATGAGCTTTATCTGAGTTCTGTGGATTTTGTTTGCTTTAGAAGACGCTTTGCAAGGAAAAAAAACCCAAACCCACAGAAGCTCAAGTCATCATGCAGTTCTTCTGGTTTTCTGAAATAAATAGCTAAATAATTTTGACATGTAATTGATACATGAGTTCATTATTTCTAGTTTCCTCCTTATCTGCAAGCAAACAGTTTTCAGAGGAAGTTGGAGATCAGCATAAATTCCATGTAAAGTCGTTCTATATGACCGATAGCTTTGAATAAAAAAAAAAAATAAAAAACAAACCCCCCTATTCTATAGTCTCTCAATATAAATAAACAGTATTTTCTTTGAAGTTAAAAGAGGTTCCTGGTAGTTCTTGTGACCCTTTAGAAATGCTTGAGTTTCAGAAAACTGTACATTTGACCCTTGGCAGAGAAAATAATTTTGCTCTGAAGCTTTATCCTTGTGCTGATAAATTAAGGGTGACTGTATCTGAGGGGTTACCCCAGCTATCAGGACTCTGGTTGTGTTTACGTCAGAGCAGATTTAATTTGAACAGATTCTACAGGTTGAGTGGAATGTTTCTGCAGTTAAATGTGCCCTTACTGGGTTTTGAATCGAAAGAAAATGAGAATAACTGACTAACTGGAACTGTATGAATTCAGCTTTCTTTCTATTTTTTTTCTTTCAGAGTTATATAAGGGTATTGAAAGCAGATCTTTTTTTCCCCAAAAAATGTACTTAATACATTACAGTAGCCTCTTTGTTTATTTCTTTACACTGAATCTTAGAAAAATAGAAAATAATTTTGTAATGTCTCCTCAAATTTGCTATTCCACTTGTATGGTTTGTCAGAAAAATAAGTGAATGAATGATTGAAATGGAGAAAAAGTATAGTAGACTCTAAAATTTGTTTCCCCTCAGCAAAGTGACCCAGTGGATGTTGTAGTGTGTCACGAAGTTAGCCTTTTCATTCATCAACTCAGGGTTGGAGAAGTTATTCTTGTATTCTGAGCCTTGGTAATAATAAGCTTCTGATTTTTCTTTTTTTTTTTTTTTTCTACAGCTGAAAAGCATTTTTTCCAAGCTGTTGTTTTTCTTTTGATAGAAAAACTTTTCTTAATTTTTTTTGCTGGTGGCTAAACCTCTAATAATCCATATATATTGGTCTTCCTTGCTTTGCTTGGGATGAACATGGGTAGTGGATTGCAAAGCATCACTGTTCTGGAGAGGGAGTGGGAGCTGTTCCTAGCTCAGCCTTGTTTCTGGCTGAGATGAATTTGCAGCGGAACCAGATCACAGTGTAACCTCTGGCCTGATCTAATTATCAGCATTTACACTGGCTAACTTCCTCAGTAGTGGGCAAAAAGTCAGGTAACTCACAAAAACTAAAAGTAATTACAATGTACTGCATGATTTTAAGGAAGAATGTTATTCAAGCAGTATGTTTCTTCCTGACATATATAACTTAAAATGTTACAAATTCAAATACTTAAGTTACGCGAGTGAAAACAAAACCAGAGAGTTTGCATAACCTTCACTTTCAAAACATTTTTATATCAGAGGTAGTGCGGTTCTGTGGACTGTGATCCAGGAAATTGTGATTCCAGTTTGCTCTTGACTTTGAGCAAATCTCTAGTATGCTCTTTGCTCAGAAACTCTGGCCTAGAGCTACTGCAGAAGCGCTTAACTTAAGCTGTCTATACACCATGATGCATGAAACTCTTCTTCTCATGCTTTACAGTAATGCACGTTATTTACAGTATTTCTAGCAGCACACTTGAGAATATGAAAGTATTTGAGTGTGCTAAAAATCAGACTGATTTCTTCTGAATGAAATCCTGTTCATTTTGGTAAGGACCACACCGGTTCTGATCCTGAGACTAATGAAGAGTTCTACTCCGGCCAGTCTTTTCTGTGGTTAATTTGTCTTGTTTCAAGAGAGATTGCACTGTAGTTTTCAAGTCATTGTTATTTGAAAGAGCACTTAGTTTTATGTTTATGCTTGTTTTAACTCTTAATAAAACTTTTGGAAGGTGACATTGTAACAAAGAAAAATAGCATCACTGCTTAAACATGCATTGATGATGCTGATTTTTTTTTCAGTTTTTAAATTTTAAATAGAGATACTATAAAATCTTTGAATTTGAGAAGTATAAATAGATTTTGAATTTTCAGTAGGTCCCAGGTCAAAAAAGCCCTTGATAATTGATGCTGGACAGCTTTTATAACTTAATGATATTTGATTGTGAAGCATAAAGTGGAAATTAAATGGTAACAGTGGGGGAAATTTTAAAAGTACTTAATGAGAATCTTTCTAATGGATTACAGGATGGTACTGTTACACCAAATGAAGTATCTCCTTACTTTTGGAGGAGGTAGAAATGGTCTTCGGTTGAAAGCAAGAACGATACTGGTTCACGTCCAAGTTATTTCATTGTGTTTTAAAAGGTTTTATGTAGTCTGCAATCTAGGACTGATTAAGGAGGCAAATGCCATTTTTCTTCCCCTTTAAAAAATAAGATATGTCACAAAGACATTATAGGCTGAGGTGGGAACAGAAAGCACAAGATATCCCAAATAGTGGATCTCTCATCCATTTTGCTGCACAGCCTTTCCTAACTAACCTTAACTTAATGAGCTTTGCTAAACTGTCTGGTATTGGGATTGGCTGTAATATCTTCAGACTTCACAGTTACCTCAAAAATACCATTTAAAACTGAACAATTGTATGTAGTATCTTGATATTCTGAGCATTTCTTACATGAACTAGCATTTGTGCATTATATTCCTTTCTTAGGGATCCACTTTTCCTGGCAGATGGACCTGTGTTTGGCTAGCTGGACTTTTCCCTGACTTTAGCATGATGTTTTTGTGACAATTTTATTTAACAGGACAAAGGACATGCTTTTGAGATATATTTATTATTTTTAGAGTGAAGCGTCGTCTGGAAATTGCAGCTGGAATGTTCTGGGCAATACCTCAATGTTTTTACATTGTCTTCTGGCGTATTGGGGGAGGGGGGAAAGCTTATATCTAAGAAAAACAACCCATTGTTGTTATGAAGAGATGTTGCTTTTTTGAGTGGGGTTTTTTGAATTTGTTGTTTACGTGTTCCCAATTGAAACTTGCTGAGCTAAATGGTGTATAACCTCAGGTGAAGCTACCGAGTGTTCTTGGAAGTCATTTTGTAAACAAACCCAGTAGATTAATCTTCATAAATTTTCCTTTTTTTTTCCTGCAGAGATATTACATACAGCATTTCCTTGGAAGCTGTGACAACTCTCATCGTCTTCCTCTCCTGCCAATTATTCCACAAAGAAATTCTACGAGAGAGCATCATTCACAAATACGTGATGCATGGTCGATGGTATGTTGTGTTCTGGGGTGGTATCTAATGGCAAAGCAAATGCTTCTGATCTCTTGTTGAGACTGTTTGTACTTGAAAACAAAAGACAGCAAAATACATTTTGGTAGAGAACTTGTTCTGCTCAAAAGAAAACAGAGCACGAAAGCAAACATTTGTAAAGGCTGCTGGAAGGTTTCAGGTTTAAATTTCACAGCCCAGCCTTCAGTAAAACTATTTTGGAAGCCATTTTCATTTTTGGTAATTTCATTGACTTGAAACAGCTTTTACTTTTCAGGATGGCTTTTTTGTTTCAGCTGTGGGTCTTTTCCTGTAACACTGCAGTCTAGAGAACCCGTGTACCTCAGAAGTGCTAATGAGCCTTCTTGCAATACAAATAAATAGCAGCCCCTCGAAAGATTGCAAATACGTGCTACGCTGAGGTTTAAGCTGCAATAGTGGAAATACTTAGCAAGTGGTAAACTCGGTCCTGTGAGTAATACTACTTGTTCTGGCGAGTGGGTTGTTTTGTTTAAATGCTTTGTCGTGGTGGCTTATACGCATTTTAGTCAGGCTACCATTCATCCTGTTTCGACTTTAAATTCCATGTGGGCAGATTTTTGGTAAATGTGTCTATTGTCTGGTTTTCTGAAATTTCTGCTAGATGTAAGAGAGAGGTACTGCTCTGGGGTGACAGGCGGGGAAAGGAGGGAGGCTCAGTTTGCCTGCGGGCAGAGGGAGCACAGGGCAAACTTCAGCAATATGTGGGCAGAGCAACTGGAGGCAGAAGAGATATTTGTGGGGTTTGGTGGTACTTAAATCTCAGCACCGAAGGAACTGAGGGTTTGGGGCAAAATGGGGAATGCTTGGGAGAAGAGGTAGTATGCATAGGTCTAAGTTGGGAGTAGCAGGTACCTGGCTTCTGGAGACAGGGGTGGGAATTCGGTGACTGGGAATCTAGGGCAATGTGAAGAGCTGGAGGGGGACTGGTTAGAGGGGACTGGAGTTCATCATAACACAACCCCTGTCTGTTCACCTCTAAATCATATGGGAAAGGGAACCAACTGTTTGCCTCTGTGGAAATCCTTCTCTGTTTTGGAAATATTGTAACCTTTTGTTTAAAACCAACAAATTTTATGTGCATTTGTCAAACTCACTGATGTGAGGTCAGATGTTTCATTGGTCTTTGGAAATTGGCCCCAGCCGTGCACACAGACAAAAATATTGGGGGTGTGGAGAAATACTGTTGTTACCTGTTCTATGTAACCAAAGCATGGAGGGAAAACTAAACAAATACAATGTTTCTTTCTGTTGTGTAAATATTTTTCCCGTTGTGTCTTGAGGTAAAAGAATACGAGTCTGCAAATTACGTGATTGGTTTAAAAGTGATATTGAAAAAAAGAAAACAAAAAATAGTTTCCATGATCCTGTTTTTGAAGGTGCTTCTGCAGAGCCCTGCTGAAGTCCATGCATCTTTGCATAGGCAAGACCTTGGCATTCTTTTCCTTTTTAGTCTGCTCAGCACTGGGAGAGTTACTGTCCGTGTTTAATGCCAAACACCAGCCTTTGCACACTGCCTGGGCTTTGTTGTGCCAATTTTTTGCAAGCTGTGAGTCAACTAAAGCTGTTTTCTTTTTCTTTTCAGTCTCCCATATACCAGCAGACTGGTGAAAACTTTACTATATAATTTCATTAGACAAGAAAGAAGCCCTCCTCCAGGGACCCATGTCTTTCAGCAGCAAACAGATGGAGGAGGACTGCTTTACGGAATTGCATCTGGGGTGGCAAGTGAGTCTTATTTTCTATAAACTATATTTCAAACCTTATGAAGTTTTGCCTTGTATGTGACCTCTCTTACAAACACACCTGTAGCCCATTTCTTTTTCAACAAGTGATACTGGTGTGCATGCTCAGTATAGAAAAGCTGTCTGCAGGCCTGCTTGGATTGTAATCATATATGGCCCATCTCGAGACGTGTTAGAATCTGAAGCAATTACATCTGCAGGCACTGCAGGGATACCTGCAGGACAGCACATCGTAAAAGTAGCACTTAGGTCCTATTTTTCTTTCATTAAGATTTTAAAAAAACTCCAAACAAATGAACAAGTAGTGCCCCATTTGATAAATCACATGCTTCAAATGACTTAAAATGTTGTAAGAAATACTTTTATGTGCATATTTTATTCTTCATAATCACTCAGTCGATACGGTGACCTGCTCTGTGGCTCTGTTTGAGCAGAAGTTTGGACTAGGTGGCCTCAGGAGGTCCCTTTCAGTCTCAAGGATTCTGTGATGTAAGGGAGTGACCTAGATAGGAATTTTTGCAACATATTGTAGCGTATGCCTTTCCCAGTAGGTTGACTAATGTTTTTTCCTGAATAGTATGACTAGATTCTGACCTTTTGTGGGTGGACTGTTTGCTATAGAGAGATATCGCCTGAAGAATATGAAAGACTTGATGCCGTTTTTTGTTAAGAAAAAGTGTTCTCGTGTTTCTTATACCATATATTGTGTTTTGGTTGGTGGTTGCTCTCTTCCCCACACCAGATGTGTTTTATTGGTGTGTGTATTACATATAAAAATTCTTCCTAAGGGTTTTTCTTTTCCATATAATAAGAATAAAATATAATATATTGCTAACAGTAAAGGTATATGTTATTTTCTTTTTCCCCGATAAACTAAATAACACTTTGCATGTCAGTTGCTGTTAAAACTGATACTGTTTATTTTACTTTTTTGTGAGATCCATTCACTGGATGCATCCCTAGGGGATATTAAAGTTCAGGCCGCAAGTGATCTGCCAGAAAATATTTTACAGTCTGTGACAGTGCACGTGGATCTCCTCATGGAGGCAGTAAAAGAGCATGTCTCTAACTTGGTGCAGCATAGCCTAAACACTCGCTGCCTCTGCATAAGATGAGGTTACACACAGCTCAGTGTGCTGCTGGAACATGCATCTCCTTTCTGGTTTCCAGTTTACATGCTCAAGGCTAGACCACTGCCGTGTTTAGGTTGTGCCCGTAATGTGAAGGCATCAAAAAACAGTCGCTCGGTTTGCAGTTTATTTAAACAGAGAAGAAATTAAGTTGTTCCCTACAACATTTTTATTCAAGAGTCCCAACAGGTACATTCTTTTCATTCTTTTCAATTGCTAGAGAAAATTGTCCTTAAAATGTTTTTCCGAAGCAGTTTTTCAGCATGTGGTTATACTTCTGCTTGTGATTGGAGAGCAGTTCTCACTGTGTATATTGATACTTCTGCTTACCTGATGGTTTTATTCTTCCTGGTTCTAATCTCTCGTCACGCTTGAGCATCTTTCTGCCTTAGTGCTGCCACAGGCAAAATGGCTTAGTAAGGCTTGATTTGTGAGGTCCATCCACATTGCCACCACTCCTGCCTTCCTCTGTAGCTCCTCTGATATCATATCCCCCCATGACTTTTTACTACTTGTATATCAAGTTTCCATTTCTTAATGCAGACTCTTAATGTTTCAGCCTACGTCTGTTCTTGTCTCTTCCTACACTTCCACCCCCTTCACTCCTCTTGAACCATTCTCTTAACAACTCCCTTGGCATACTCCTACACTTATTTTCTTGCTTCTTTCATGAGTACCTGAAGTGCCATCTCTTCTCCCAGTGAATTAAGTATCTTCATTTAAAGCTTTAAGTAAAAGAGCCTTTATAAAGAGCTTTCCAATGACCTGCACTGGGAAAGGGGAAAAAATAAGTACCACATCCTGTTAGAAAATTGAAAAATTTTTTCCATTTGTGCCCAAACATTTGGTTAATGTTTTTTTGTCTGTTTATTTGCCTGTATATGGTGTTGGAGTATAGATGAAACTCAGACACAATAGGATTGGTAGACTAAATGGCAGATTTGCCCATCCATAATATCTCTGAATTAATCCTTTGCAATCCTTTGTTTTACGTAGGATCAGGTACATGGGTAGAGTGCAATACAGATTAGAAGACAGCAATGCAAATTGATAGTCTGTTATGAAACAGAAGCAAGTTTTGAGCAATGAACAGATGTGGAAACTTAGACATGATTTCTGTATTGTGTTATTTTTGTGTATTTTGTAATCATTACAGGGTAAGAATTGAGAATGGAAGAATTGAAAATTCACTTTTATGTTCCTCAGTGTCTTTTAAACACCACATAATGCTTAAAATAAGTTTACTGAAATAGTTTAAATATTATCTATTTAGGATGAAAGGAGATAGGAGCCTGTTTTTAAAAATCATTTATTTTTCATACAAAATTTCGAGGCCTAAGGTAATTATAGTATTTGTTAATTTGAAATTATTTAACTTGATACCATAGTCATCTACGTTACTGTGTATTCATTTATGCATATTTTGTAGTCACTTGCACAGCAGCAGTAGATCAACAAACTCTTATAAGCACCGTATTTTAAATCCACCCACCCCCCTTTTCCTTCCTTGCGATTCAGCAGGAGTGATAATTATATACGATATGAGCAGAAGTTTACCCTTTCCCACAGTTAACCTTCTCCTGCTTCTTATCCTTCGTAGTCTGTGGGTTTTTTTGTGTTTTTTTTTCTCTCATGAGCCTCCTTAACTCTGAAACCATACAGCCAACATCCTCACACCAATTACTTCTCACTTCGTGCAAGTTACCTGTGTGCAAGTACCTTTCTCTATCCTGTATGTAAAACACCTTGATTAGTATTGTATTGCCAATTATCTTATTCTCCAGTAGTTAAACAAACAATTGGGGGTTTGGAATGAGGGGAGAAATAATGATATTTTAGTTCTGTAACTTGATAAAGGACATTCTTCTATACTGAGTCAACTTTGCTTTGTCTTTGCAGTCTTTTTGGTGGTGTGCAAAATAATTGTAAAGTGCTGCTAGATCTGGTGCTATGTTGTTGATGTGTTGTGAAGGCAAAAATGACATCAATATGCATGGCAGTAGAGATTAGACCTCATATATTAGAAATTAGAAAACCATTTTTTTTGGTTCACAAGGTACACTGAACCAACTTACTTTCAAAAACCATATTTTTCTTGGTTTTAAATCCTCTCCTTTTTTTTTTTTATGGAGTATTATTAGCATTTGCCAGTTCATGGTCCACAGTTAACCAAGTTGAGAGAACTTTTTGTGGGCAAGCAAAATTTTTTAATTAGTCATTTTATTTCTTGCAAAATAAAATTCATGTTACAGCGAGGAACTGCCAAACAGATGATACACTAAGACAGGAAAATGTTAGTGCTACTCAAGACTATTGAAAAATAAATCAATTTAAATGGTTTCATTTGAAATAGTTGATCCAGTTGATACTTTGCTATTAAAAAAATAAACCAAACACACTTTAGTGCATCTTGCAGTACTTAGGGGTTACTGCAACGGTAAGTTCTAACTGACTTAGTTTGTGCTATTTAGATGATTACAGATGTAATGGGTACAATGTTGTACCTGTAAGAAACTAATGAAAAGGCAGTAGCTGGATTCATCTTCATTAATCACCTAAGCAATCATCATAACTCATCTGACCCACAAGCGTACTGTTGTAGCATTAATATAAATTGCAGAATTCCGTGTATAGTGGTCAATAATGACTGGTTTTCTCATGTCTGTACTCTTTGGTTGGAACTAGACAAACATTCCTGACCATTAATGACTTTCTATCATGTAAGTATATACTTCACTCTGCATTATGTCGTTCAGCATTAGTGTACTTGAAGGCATTGGATGACCTCTGTTGTTACATCTGTGACTTATATATATGCTATAGCTTATTCCTGCTTTTTTTTGGTCCTACATTCTGGTTAAAAGGAACACTTGCATGGCTATGTTTAACTTTACAAGAAAACTATTTATTCATATTTAGCATTTTATGTTAATATCTTTTTCCTCTTCAATTTTATGTAGTCTGATTTGTAATCCCTTGATTAAAACATGTCAAAGCAGAGAGACACAAAAAGCTACTAATGATGTGTCTGTTATTTCTTACAATTCCATCAGGTTTTTTTCTACTAACAAATATTTTAGACTGGTTGTTTCTATCTTCCAGAGACTTTTCATGATGTGTCACGGATCTGGTGTATGATCTGCTACATAACTACAACCTTGTCTATCTCCCTGGTGCTTAGTCAACGTTTAATTGCCTGTTCATGCTCACCGTAATGAAAATGTAGACCTGAGGCTTCTTTCCCAGTTCTGTCTGTTCATCTTCCTTCTTGCTTACAGTCCGTAACAGCGTCATCCTCTTGTCACTGTAATTGGGGTGTTTTGGCCTGCCTGAATGTGAAGATTTAGATAGTGTCCAGATCTCTAACCTTTCTCTTAGTTTCTCTAAAGATGTGTCTGAACTGGAGCAAAATGTGTGGCTGCAGTTCAAGCACACGTTCTTTGAGACTAAGTAGTTGAGTGTTAATAGTAGTGTAGCTGTGGCAGGCTCAGTTTGCAAAAGCTGCCCAGCAAGCTGGGTTCTAGAGCAGCTTCATCCTGACCAAAGTATGTGTTTTGGTGCTATGAGGACCATAGGAGCTGGTTTGAAGTTTGGTTGAGCTACTTTCAGGGCGGTGCCTAAATGTCCCCTTTGAGAGTCTTTGTTGCTTTTTTTTATGAGACAAAATTCATCTTCTGTCTTAATCACAGTAGCATAGAAAAACATTGCCTCTGGCATAAATCTCTGCAGGCCAGAGATGTATTCACTATCAAGCTCTTGCACACTTCCATTGACATACACTGTGTTGTGGTTTTTGTTTTTCTTGAAATCTAATTTATCTTTGTGGTTTTGACTGATGCAAGAGTACAGAAGAGTTTTATGGCAGTAGCACTTCTGCTAGCATGCCTTGCCCCAGGTCCACCAAACTCTTGGGGCTTTCAGTCACAAGGATCTGAAACCAGAAGAGTTGTAGTATAATTATTTAAGAAATTCTTGATCAATCTTATAAATTTCACCAATGTATTTTTGATAGTAAAGCACCAGTGATTTCGAACTAGCTGAACAGGTAGCCTAGACTTTTGCTCTGGGATCCCCACTCTTTTCATAGATGCTGAAGGCAATGATAGCAAAGCATCCTTTCCCAGAAGAGCAACTTATATTGTGAGATCCGGGGCTCGATAGTTCTTGGAAGTCTTCCATTGACTCTGGTGAGACTTACACGTTTGCAGGGAGCGAATAGCAGAGGTTTTTTTTCTTTCCTTTGGAGAGGTAGACGCTCCTGGGGAGCCTTGGCTGCCACCACTCCAACCTTACGGCAGTGACAAAATATTTCGTACTGAACATTCTTAAAGCTTATGTGTGTTTAAGTCTTCTCGAAAGCCTCTTTTCTGTGATACCTACCTGACACTGTCTAGGCTCATGGTGTGCTGGGAGCTCAGCTATTGTGCTGACTAATACTGTCTCTTCTCCAGCCCCTCTCTGTGCTAATCCATCTCGTCTCTCGCCCTACGTGTAGATTGTAAGCTGTTTAGGGTAGGGTGCTGAGTATGTACAATACATAGCATAGCGAGGCTGTGGTTCGTGACTAGAGCCTCTGATTTCTGTGGTCATACAAATCATAATTGTAACCATATGTTCTAGCTTGTTTACTGCGAGTGCTGCAGCAAGTTTCACGAGGTGTGTTGGTGATTTATCTCCCTGACATTTATCCTGATATTCCAAAACCTGAGCAGCTTCAAATAACCCATTATAAAACAAAAAGAAAACCTATTGGCTCAGAAATGATTTTTCTTCTTTAATTCTTCAGGGGAAATTGGTTGTTAAAGGAAACCGAGAATCAAGCTGATGTATTGTAACAACAAAATTTTAAAACTTGATATCTTGCAAGCATGAGGGCTAGGAAAAACGAATTCTGTATTGGTGAAAAGGAGGCATTTCATGCTTTCCAAACTCTTAGCTCCAGAGAATTCCAGAAATTGAAACTGAGATAAAGACAATATTTATAATTACAAAACTTCAGTAATCAGTTATTTTAAAAAGTGTTATACTTGAGTTTTTCTTAGTCCTTTAAATTTCACTTAGGCAATGGTAAGAAGTCCATACTTTTTCACCTTACAATCCAGTGTCAACAAGAGTGTTCATCTCCTACATAGCATTTACTTTAGCAATAAGTGTGAAAACACCTTAAGAACATTGTAAACGCCATTATTTCCACTTTATTTTTGAACGTATTGCACATGATGAAGAGGGTTGACCATGCCATCTAAGAAAGAAACGGACCAAAATCTGGGAATTGAAAGTCTTCAGGTTCAGGGTCTTCTTCCTGTAGGCCACAGTGCTTCTCATGAATTATTAACAGATCTTAAACTTTTTGGTGGTCATCCTTCTAGATGTTCGATACAGAGTATATAGAATTAATATATGGCCGAAAGGATTGGGTTTTTTTGCACTAATATGGGATATTAAAGTAACACCTGTGACTTACAACTCCGTAAGGCAGTTATTCTTCATAATTTTGAAAATATCTGCAGTGTACCACTCAAGATGTGTTCTTCTGCTGCACATTTTCTGATTAAAGTGGCTTAGTAGTTCAGGAAAAGGGATGGCCTGTTTAGTTTCAGATGCACTGATACTGTATTACAAATGGTTTTACACTTGATGTCTGATTGCTGGCAGGTCTGTTGGAGGGGTTGGAAAGTGAATGGACAAAATGAGCTGCATTTCAGGTCGGGGTGAGGAACACTGATAAAACACAAATTCTTTTTTTTTCTTATTGCTGGTTTTCAGGTCTGCTAATGGATTAAACTCATCTAAAGCTGTATTTGTTATTAAATTACATGTTAACCGGTTTCCCTTCATTCCCCTGCCAGATGTCTGTACCATCTTTTATAAAGGGTGGGAGTGTCTGGACATCAGATCATTCAGGTTAACCATTGCCCAAGTTCAGCATAGCAGGGGAGTTGCTTTGCCTCCTGGCTGGTACATGCACTTCTACTTCAACACGTTTTCATTGTTGAATTTTGTTTTTCAGTTATTGGTCATGTCTGTAAAGACTGAAGAAATGCAAAGACTATGCTGTGGACTGCCTGCCTGAAATACTGATTAGCTAGCTCCACTTTTTTTTTCGGTGGTGTTGGTTCTTTGGGGTTTTTTTTTGTTTTTTTTTTTTTTTTCTCCCTAAAGTAGCCTACTCGAGTACTAGTTCTGTAAAGTTGCCACATTCTTTTGCATTTTTGCTTCATGATTTTATTTTATTTATTTTATTATTTACACATTATAGGTGATGTGGGGAAGCTGAAAGTGTGTCTGTGTGCTTTCTCTTTAGTTCCCTTTCACCTTTAGCTTTCTGTTCCTTCCCCCAGTAAGTGATGATGGATTTTTTTAGTGCATCTGCAATGAAAATCTGTATTTTAACCCCTTCCTCAAATAACTCCTAAAGTCTGGTAGGTTTTTTTAACATGTACAATGTGAATGACGAGAAGTTTATTCATATGATATCTATTATGTTGGGCATAGAATTACTGATAGGAGCAGCACAAGTCAGTTGTGGAAGTATTGTGTCATGATCAAATTAGATCAAGTTCTCAGACAGTTTTGCCTTACCAATAATTTTGTCAGGGGAGAGGAGAAATTACTCCAAAGCTTAAAATAAATTAAAACAGCCTTTGCCTTGCAAAGGGAGTGGAATTTTAAAAAAACAAACTAAAGAGTACATTTTCACAGTTACGAACGTAATCGTACATGGCTGGGAGATAAGGGAGGCAATGTCTGTCACTTGCATGGACAAGAGGAGCAGTGAGTTTGCTTACCTGTTAATTGCATTAAATCCTTAAATTAAATCCTTAAATTAACACAGCAGAACTTCCTAAGTATACATCTTGCAGGTACAGCAGAGCTTATGGTTTTCCAATTAGCAGTAGATGTTTTAATTTACATAACAGATCAGATCTAGTATATGAATTTGGTATGAATGTAGTCTTAATCTGTGATGTCAGTCTCAACTGCAGCATTTATATATAAAGAATAGTTGACAAAAGGAGCTTGCAGATGAACTCTTATTTAACACGGTACTTTTGAGACAAGAGTGTTCCTTGCAGAAGGTGGTAGCTGTCTTGCTAGTGCTTAGAACCTGTCCAGAAGGAGATAGATAATTACCTACCTTGTTAACCAAGTCATTAATGCAAGTAGAAAGATGTCATTCTGGTGGTTGAATATATGTGGTGAAAAGGAATACTGTGCTTTTAGGATATGATGGCTGTGGTAGGTTTTGCAGGGGCTCTAAGGGAAATGAAGCAAAACATAAGTGTATTACAAAAGCAAAACTTTTACTGGTGCCAGAACTCAAAATCAGATGAACACTTGAATCTGATTAATCTGTAATGAAAACATTTGTGTGCATTAGGACATCTATAGTTCAAAATCGCAGTCTTGCAGAATCATAGAGAAACTTTCAGCCTTGACTCAGATCATAAAACTATAATTTTTACTTTCCTATGCAACATTGTTTTTAATTCAGTTTTATAGTGCATTTTTCTAACTGTAGTCATTATGCAAAAAGTACGTTGAATTTGCATAGTGTAAGATAAAAATATTGTGGAGGATAAGTGGACTTACTGTGAAAATCTTGGCTGTAAAGAATTTTGTAGTTTTGAGGTAGTACAATCCTGCTGGAGCAGTCCATCTGGCTGTGGCTCGTAGTATGTTTTCTCTTGAGCCTTGTTGGGTATGTACACAAGAGCACATGTTTACAATATCGCCTGTATGGACTGAAGTGTTTGACTGATTTTGAGGGTTCATTTCACAAATAATTTTATTTCAACAGCTATAGTTTCTAATGAACAATTCTTGTTTGAGAGGGAAAATTTTTCTCTTTATGTTTTAGCATAAAAAAGCTTGGAAGTCTTTCCATCTTTCTTTTATTTCTGTGGATTATAGCTGTACTTCCTTGTTTTTGTAGACCCATGGAGGAGCTAAGCTCTGCAAAGAATGATCTAAGATTTAATGAGGCCTTTGACTAAAATCTTTGTCTTAAACCAACAAAGACAAACCCTTAATGCGATTATAACATAGTTATTTTTTACTTAACGTCCTAGAAGAGCCAATGGTAATTAAATGTGTTCTGCCAAACTGTAGTTTCCAACACAAGTATGAGATTTTTACATAACCTGATAAATGGCTGTTTTTCCTTTTGAACAAGCCATCAAAAACATTTTCCGTCTTTCTGCGAAAGACTTCCCAGCCAAATTAGAGCAAAGCCAAATAGATCATGTGCTTAGCAGTGTATTAGTAGAAACTATTTTAACAGTTGCAGATTTAAATTTTATTTCCTTGTCCTGGAGCCAGTTACTATTGTTGAGTAATTTGGAACTTTTCTGATTGAAGTTTAAGTTATCGGTATGTGGTAGCTGTAGTATAGAGAGGTGAACATTCATTTTCATGACAGTTGGGTTTGTTTGTCAATTTTTCTTTCAAGCGAGTGGCATTTTCCAGAGTGACTCACTTTGGGGAAAGAAAAATACCATTAACAAGAAAAGAATGTGGCACCTAGGAATAGACATCCTGGTGAAAAGAATGGGTTTCCACTATTGAAAAATAAATTTCTGTATTACATGGAAATTCAATTATTATCCTTATAGGAAAGTGTGAATTTTTGCTTGCTGCTCAGTAATTAGATTTTTATTTGGATTTTGAATTTGCACCAAGTCCAGAGCCGTGCTGCTGCCAAGCTATGTCAGTCTGGTTGATGGCTGTAACTGTCACAGGTGGGGGGACATGGCTCAGACCAAAGTGACGTCCTGCTTTTGTGCATGCTGGGCTGCTGACTGGGCAGGCACAGCCACATTAGGACAGGCTTACTGACAAAGCTTCAGCCTGATGGTTCTGCCTCTCCCTTACTGTGGGTGGAGGGCTGGAGCAAGTGGGAAGAAATGGCATTTTGCTGGTGGCTGCTGTGCTACGGATGCTTTGCCAATGGCGGTGTAATATGGTGGCATTCCCAAAGGTGTCCACGAGAGAAGGTCTTTGAGTCTTACAAAAACAGCTGTAAAATTGTCGTGGTGGCATCATAGTCATTATCTGCAAAGGGGAGGTTTGTAAAGAGAGGCAATATTTTCCACTAGACCAGTTACTGCAGTCAGATAACACAGGGATGTATGCAAAGTGTAACACCATACGTGTGCTACCGAAACCGTCTTCAGATGGCACAGCTTCCAAGAATTCAGCCTTAGGAGAGGGCTTAAAGACTTTGATGTTGGCACCCAAAGGAAGATTTCTCTAACCATTTTACTGGGAACAGATCCTGAAATACAAATTCTGTTACCAGCACCATAGCTGGAATACAGCTTTATTAATTTCATCTTTCATCAACAAGTATTTGAGCTTAATAAAACTAAGCATTATAAACTTATAGCTGTATCTCTTTCACCATGGAACATAAGAGAAGGATGAGGTAGATGAGAGGCTGGAGAGGAAGGCACAGAAGCAAATCCCTTATTGTACGAGTTTGTTTCTGTCCTATAAAATGAGGGAATGGGGATGGCGTGGAGCTGGGAAGGCAGAGTAGATGCAGGGAGGGATGACACTCTCATATCTCTAACTCAGCTATGATTTGGCTGGCTGACATGAAAGCTCTTGCCTATATGTAAATTAGTGTTGTGGACATAAAAACATTCCTGATGTGAATGTATATACAGAGAAGTTAATGGTAAACAAACTTCCTTTGTTGGGGGATCATTAGGGGCTTGCTCTTGCGAAATGGAGAGCATGTTGGTCTGACAAGCTCTTGCACGTTATTTAGCATGTTAAGCAAATGCTTTCATGTTTGGCTTTTCTAGATCAGTCTCTGGATAGCATTTCTTCCATTGTGCCAAGCATCGCCCTCTTTCCCACTCCTTATGGAGCATTTTGTGAGGTTTGAAGTAGACTGTTATCGGGGGAACTGCTGTAATTCAATGGACAGATTTTCCTTGGCCGAGATCCAAACCTTGTCTTCCTGTTGTGGATATTAATAATGACAGAGTTGAGACCTTGTCACTCTTCTACTGAATAGTGTAAGTAATAAATTTGAAACTAGGTTTCATAAGAGAATTGTGGTCAGGAACAGGACAAGGTTTTCTGTCTAAATGAAAAACTTCAGAAGGAGTCTAACTCTGGAATAATTCCTTATAATTGTTAAAAGACTAAATTTCTTAGCATCCCTACTAATATTTTGGATTTTTGCTCAGCATTGAGACTCTGTGGCTGATAAATACAAAGACCTGTAGTCTGTCTGACTGAACTGAAAATGTTTACTTTCCCGTTGGTCTTAATTCACACAAACCCCTCTCATTAAGTGAGATAATTTTATGCTGCAGCTAACATTCAAAATAAGTTAAGCCCATTTATTTCTGCCATGCACATACATGACTTCTGTATTAAACAGTTGTTGTAGGACTTCAAGTTTTAACATGTGTCTGGGGCAATGTACAAGTCTTCTGGGTGCTTGAGGGTGAAAGACGTATATCAGCAGGCTTTCTCAGGTCAACTTCAGCTGGCACTTAATAATAAGGCTTCAGTAAGGTATTGAAGGTTGGCTTCTCGGATTTATTTCGCGCTTCACATCTTGTGAAGAGTACACCTAAAATGTGTAGACGTTCATCAGGAGCCCCATTCCTAGAACACATGGTGATTATAAGAGGATGCACAGGACTGTAAAGAGGATGTTCTGCATCAGATCTTTCTTTCTTTCCACCACGACACCTGTAATTACTGTCTTGTGTCATTTCTGCCTATAGCAAACAGAGTCTACACAAGTGAGATGTCCTGGTGGACACTCACAGCTAGTGCTGTGTCTGAGGGGTTTTAGGAAGGGGTAGCAGGCACATCTTACACAGGGGTTTGCTTTCAATTTTCTTGGGGATTTTTGTTTTCTTTTCCTCCTTTGTCTTCTTTTAGAGAATTGGGGAGTGAGAAACTGAACTTTTGTGTTTCCTCTTAAGTGAAAAAGGAGAAGTTCCTCTCTCACAATCCTATTAGAACTCCTCCTGCAAAACGCAGGCATGCGTGCCCAGCCTTCCTTCTGTTGCAGAGACTGGGGGGCTGCCCGGCCCCTCCGCTGCTCCGTCTGACATAACCAAATTTGCTGTCCTCTGACCCTCAGAGTGTACTGTCAGTATGTAAGCCTTAGTTTTACAATAGGAGAAATTTAACCATTAGAAACCCTGAGATGTCTGCCATATAGCTAGGTTTGAACCCTTGGGAAAAGGTGGAGTTATAAATTCTGTTGAGCCTTTAGAACAAACTAGTTTTCAGCAGATCTGAATTAGGGCTTTAAAGGAACTAGGACTTTGCAAGTGAGAAATAGCTCTTTCGCAACTGGTTCTTACTGTACCAGTCATGTAATATCTGCCTGAATACATTGCTTTGTGAAGTGAAATTCAGAAAAAGTGGGTAGAAGGATTAGCCAGTAGAATATATGAGAAGTGAATCATTTGCCGAGAACCTTCTTAGCTATTTTTTCCTCTGTATTCTCAAGGAAAATCCTGTATTATAGTTATCAGGCTTACAAACTTTTATTTTGGACTGGCAAAGGAACATATCATTTCTTTAAACAGAAATTTAACTAGAGGCTGCATGCCTGAAGGCTTGTCTTTTTTCCAACTGCATAAGCTGGTCTTACAGTACTCTCGGAATACTTTGCTTTTGAAGTTTTTGTGTAAACATATCAGAAGCTATGCAGTTCTTTCTTGAAAGAGAACAGACCCTGAGGATTGCCATTAAGTGTAGATGACAATGGCAAATTATAGAATGTGTGATATGAAAGCCTTCCTATTGCTCTTCATGGCAAAGGACATGTATTTATGGCTTCGAAACTGCGTATGGTGCTGATTCTGGGGTGCGGTTATGCACAGAGACATCGTGTGTTCTTGCAGCGTCCCAGTAGCCTCAGTGGAAATCTTTTGAGATGAGAGCCTAAGCTTTCAACTCTTTAGCTTTAGCAAAGGTACCGAATGCTCGTAGGGAAGAAGGGACACTTCTGGATGATGCTCTGCAGCTTACGGTGATGGAAGAAATATAGGAGCATTTCATTTTTCCTAGTGTACCACGTGGAGTATGTTTTTGGTTTTTTTAAACAATTATGTTGAAAGCAGTCAGAAAACCATATTTGGAACAAACGTAAAGTCACAATATTGAAGCATTTGAAGAAGGAAGGTGGTGTAGCCAGTTAGAAACCAGGTATGTCATGTAGTGGTACAACATACACAGAGCACCTTGATGTCTGGTGGGAACGTTGTGATAAAATGTCTGTAGCCACTTCTGGTCCTGAGGCTGTACCTGACATCTTTCAGATGAAAGAGCTTAAAGCTTAAGGTGCAATTTCAGAATGTCTTCATATCTAGATATTTAAATAATACTATGAAGAGTTTGTATTTCTGTAGTCAACTGCAAACACTTAGGTCTTTTGTGTTAAGTGCTGTTTCTTACAGAAGTGTGGCAAATGGAACAAAATAAGTCTAAAGAAAATAGTTTTACTAAACAGAGGGCATAATTATTTTATTTTCCAAGTGCAATGTATGGAACTCCATTGGATTTCAACATGCATGACAAATTACCTATACTGGAAACTGTTCTTTTAGAATGTCAGAGGTTCTAAAATATAGTAACTGCTATAGTATAGTATATAACTATATATATAGTAACAAAAACATGGCTGGAAAATAAAATAGTAATAGGCAATTTTTGAAATGCAGTGAGTTTAACAACAAATTGCTTAAAGGGTACTTGCTAGGACACGTTAGTAAACCGCTCATGATCTTGTGGGGGGTGGCAATCGGGCACAGCAGCTGGAATGCCTGTGACAGCTCTGATCAACAGAATTTGACATTGCGCTTCTGAGACCTAGTGACTACCCCAAAAATGATTTGTACAACCATATGTATCTAACCAGAAACAACACCTGTACTAGGTAATGGAATAAAAATTCCTTTGGGTTGGAAACTGTCTCCTTGGAGAAAAAGTAGTTGTAAATCTAAAAGTACACTGCTAAAAACACATGTATTCTCTTTATCCAGAGGATTTTCTAGGAAGCTGTATGTCCTGGTATGGAATATATACTAAATTCTGGCAGGTGGGATTGACTGCAAACATGCTTTTCAGACAGCTGATCAGAGGAAGTGAAGCAGCTGCTTGCAACTCTATCACCTGCAGTCTCCTGAAGGAAAAAATAAAAATAAAAATTCCTCTTCCTAATAATGCGATGAAGACAACCAGCTAGTCAGCCTGTGCTTACAAAGTCAGGTAATTTGAAATATCAAATGTTTTGAAGAATGATTTTGGAATTCTTGAAATTAATACTTGGTTGAGGTTGTGTAGGCCAGTTAGACCAAGGTATTCTTCTGGCAATGGGAATGAAAGCAAAACCGCTCTTTATCCTGCTAAATTGAGTGCTGCTTTTCCATTTCACCATGTGGAGAGCCAAGACAGAGAGACCGCCTTTCATCCAAACATGCATGTGGCTGACTTCAGAGCTTCTCAGGGCGCTAGTCCAGACTTATAAAGTCATTAAGGAATCTTAATTCAGCTGAAATTACAGATATTAGAAATAAGTTCTGTCCTCAAAAGCTGAAAACCTTCTGGGAACAGAAACAGAGTGGTTGCTGGTCGTGGTGAGGCACTCTGAGCGTTAGTATGTGCACTTGAAGGATTTAGTTCAAACGTGTATCTCCAAACAGTAAAGTAAGTTATCTGTAAGTTTCCTCAATTATCCAGTTGTTTAGTCTCAAGAAAACACATGAACAGCAACAAATCTGGAGTAGGGGTTTTTTAAATTAACCACCACCCCCCCCCCCCACCACCCACCCCCCCAACCAACCAACCAGATTTATTATGGGAATAATGGCAAGTCTGGGCACTACTCCAAGCAGACACATTCCCATACTTGAATAAAGAGGGCACTCCATTGCTCCAAAGTCTGACCTTACTTGAGATTATCCATGAGTTTTCCTGTTGCCAAACATTTGGTACAAGCAATCAGATGACTGTAATCAGAAAACTATTGAGATGACTTTTGTTCAACTACTTTAAATTATCTTGCCTGTGACCAAGAAGGCAAAGCGTTCTTCCATTGACACAGCAGAAGCGCTGCTCTTCCAAGGTCTCTCTCAAACAGCATCTGGAGCATCTGCTCCCAAAATGAGATCTAAGATCTGCATACTGCAACTCTTAGAGGTAGGCTTGCTATTTCAACTAATCACAGTAATAGTTTGGTGATCATTGAATGGAGTTTGCCAACATGCTTAAACGTAATGTCACTTTGTTGCAGAGAAATCTTTACTTATTTCAGGCTTTTTTTCTTCCCTCCTTGACTTCCTCTTCTGTTTTTCAGTGTTGGGATATTGTGGGCTGTCATTTCTATTAAAAGTTAAATTAGGGATTTGTTGCACAACATAGTCTTCAAGGTGGTGTTTGCTTCTAGATCGGAGCAGTCTGGGAGGTGGACGGAAGCTATAGAGCCTCTGATTCTTGCAACAGTTGTTCTTGGACAGGAATTACATGTAATCTAGGTTAGAGAACTGCTTATTATGTAAAGGTTTTATGCAACTGAAAGTGCAGCATTTTACATTTCTGCAATTAAGAAAGTTGTCCTGAAATAGTCTTAGCATAGATCGAAAATGTGCTCATTAGCCATTCTTGCCCAATATTCTGTTTAATTTTTCTGTAAACTTTTAACTTGTAATGGCTGCTGTCACTACAGTTTTTATGTTATAATTGCTGTATTGGTTAGAATTGCTCGTTAGTGAAGATTTATATACATTTTCCCCTTTTTGACATCTATTTACTTGCCCTATCCTGAGTTCTAAAACACTCTGAAGCTTTGCAAAAGTTGTTGTACTGTTTCCCAAACAAACAATTTTTAGCTGCTGTAGCAGTCACAAAACAAAGTCCTGGTGACAGCACTTGGTGCAACCGAGTGATTTAATTGCAGCATTAAAATGAACAAATGCAGGGAAAACTATTGAGTGTGGCTGGTCTGAGTGCATTTTCTGTTTATGCTAGTGCTATTTCATGACTTGAAAATACATTATGTTTATTATGGGCTCTCCTGGGACTGTGTAAGTTTACTAAGTGTATCAAGTGATAGGAAGAAAACAAATCGTAGACTGTAAGAGTCTTGTCTCTCCCTGCTCTTTTTTTTCTGTTCCCTTGGTGCACTCTGTCTACTTGTAAAAGTCTCTCAGAAATGAAAGTTTAGGTAAACTTACTTTAAATGATAGAGCATAAAATCTAAGCATTATTTTCAAGATAATTAGATTTAAAATTTTTTAGTCATAGTCCCATGTAGCTTGTCTAGTCAGGTTCATGATTTGTCACATAATTTGTAGCTACTTGTGGAATTTTTGTTTTTGCTAAATAGAAAACGTTTATCTTTGCCATTTGGCTTCTTAGTATTTTCACTGGAAGAAGAAAAAATAACCTTGTGCGCTTTTGCAGTTTGTGTATTGGAAAATAATGTGTTCTCAATCACTGTTACAGTGTTTCTCTTCCTGTCTTTTTAATAGCATCTTTTTTTCCCCTCTGTGTTTTGCACTCTCTCTCCCCACCACAACCACCACCAGTCTCTTAAAACTCATGGCATGCTCTGATATTTGCAGTCATTTTTTAAGTCATTTCAGCATCTTATTGGTATGTCAAGAGCTGGCATATTTGCAAATTGCAGTAGTCAATTCGTAAAGCATACAAACTGTGTAAAAGTTTGCTTCGGCACATATTTGGAGCTCTCCAGTTAATTAATTTTAAATTAAATTTTCACTGTGGTTTGGCACATACTTGAAACAAGCACAAGGCAACTACTAAAGATGGAAACCTGAAATACTTGTAATTATTGCACCTTATGTACAAATTAATCCCTTTGTTGTGTAGAACTGACATTTTCCTTGTCACTTTATCCTCCTTAGGAGGCAGACTTTGTAAAGAAATAATGACTGTATAAATTAAAATTTATAGTTCTGTCTGGTTAGTGTGGGTGTCATGCTAGACATAATTCCTTATGAAGTGTGGTGTCCGTTATGGAAATCGTCATTGTATCCTTTCTCAAGCGTAGGAAGGGATTTATAATCTGCTAGAATGCCAAATGCTTTTAACTAGAATTGAATGTGGTCCACTATCCATAAATTATAATCATGCATGCATGTGGGTGTCTTATCATTAAACTCTTATGTCTGTGTGAGAAGTGTGGGAGGTAATAAGAGCTTGGGATATAATAGTTGATATATTGTACATTTTCTTTTTAAAATTTGTTCTGAATGCATTTTGGAGTCCTTTAATTCACATATTCCTTAAAAAAAAAATAAAAATGCTGTGTTTGGGATGTTAATTAAGCAGTACCGTGTTTTGTTTTTTTCTTTTGGGCTTGTACCAAATGGTGATTAAAAACTAGTTAATGAGGTCCATAGGCTCTGCTCGAGTATGTAAGGCATGTTTACACAACTTTGTCGTGATTTTAGGTATTTGAGTTAGAACTGAGGCTTTTACTGCAATAACTACGTCAGGGTATTCCTTATTGTGGAGGCAGGTGTCTCTATAGCTGCTTATGCTTTTCTTAAATGCATAAACTCAAGCAAGAGAAGCTTGGCTCTAGCTGTAATTACATCTACGGTGAGGATTCCTAGGCGTGAAATTAATATGAACAGTAAAAAGTAAAGTTTTGCATCTACAGCTGAATTTCAGCAGTCCAGAAACAGATAAATGATGAGAATTGACACTTGATGTGGATATTGAGTCTTGTGGGACAATCTAAAAATGCCACATGCCTTAAAAGTGAAATTATATAGTTCTAAATTTTAGTCTGGCATGCTATTGCAGCAGTGCTAGCCAGCTGTAGAAATGGGGCTGGTTTAGCTACAGCAGTCGGACGGCTGGAGCAAAAGTAAATTGTGCTTGGCCAACTGCATTGCCTTTGCAATAGTAAAATGACAAAGCTTGTGGATGAGGGAAGAGCGGTTGAAGTTGTCTACCTGGCTTTCCTAAGGCTTTCCGGGGACTATCCATAATGATTCTGAGATTTCTTTCTTGAATGGAAGTAGTTAATTTAGAATTTTCCATGACATGTAGCTTGGATTTCTTACCCCGTCATGTGTATGTATGTCCTCCCTTGCGTTTATCACCCTAATAGTTAGCTGGCATTCCATCAGGAGATTATTTTGTGACTCTTAGTCTCTTTAGATTTGGTGATCTGCATTAGTTTTTTTGTGTCTTCAGATTGTAACCCCGGAGTGCTTTGTTGGTTTCCAAGATACGTGTGGAAAATCAGAGGTGTTGGTACCCGAGTTAGCTGTATGGTAATCTACAGTTAATCTTCCTTCATGATGCAAACTGACCATATATTTCTTTATTTAGTCCCTGTTAAATCTTATGAATGCTTTTCTTATTCTTTGAGAATTTTTTTTTTGGGGGGGTGGGTGAAAAAGACAAATTTCCTAGAAATCCAGTTGTAATGGGTGCAATTCCGCATTCACTTTAAATCCAGTAGACTTATGAGCTACTGTTGAAAGAAACACAGACCACATGCTACTGCTTTTGCCTGTGTATTTCTGCCTCTCCATTTTTTGCTTATATTTGCATTTGTGTGGCCACATGGTGAGCTGTTGCAGAGAATTGACCTAGCTATTGTCCTTCCCCTCAACTTGGCTAAAGAAATTAATTTTCCTGTGTGGCTACACAAATACTGGTGGGTTGTTGTTGGGTTTTTTTGGTGTGTTTTTTTTTGTGGTGTTTTTTTGTTTGTTTGTGTTGTTGTTTTGGTTTTGGGTGTGTTTTTCTAGAAGGGTACAGAAAATGTGGAAGAAATGTGCAAAGGGAAAGGGCTGCTGTCTTGGTGGAGGCTATATGTTGACACGCGCTCTGTATCAGCTAGATGGCTCTTATTCCTGTTTGTTGACTCCTTCAAAAAGTTTTGAAAGGTCGGCAAGGTAAATATATGGATAAATGTTAAGCAAATGGGAAGGGTTAGTACAACTTTTTTAATAGGTATGACTTACCTATGTAAGAACCCAATTTAAATCTTCTCCAAAAATCATAATTTATTCATGTGTCTCCTGCTTGTAGTCACTGCTCTGCTTATAAATCGCCTACAGTGACGGTACGGAGATGTCGTGTCCTGCATCCAAAGAAGCTCTTCACAGATTGATGTTGCAGTTACCAGCTTATGCTTCTCTATTAACAGACTCGTTCTGTTTGAGGGTTTTATAGTAGAGTTACTTTAGCACTACCAGGTGAGCACTCTGGTCTTGATGATTTGTGGCTATTCTGAATTTTTTCCTAAATCTTCTCCCGACCCTTTATTTGAAGACTTTCTCCAAAGGCGGCCTCCTGTTGAGCCTTAATCTGATTGAAGAAGACCTGCTGCCGAAGAGGCTGAGCAGGACACCACAGCAACGGCGCCTTCCGCAGGTCTTGCGTCAGAGCTGCTGACGGTGTATCCAGAGTGTGTTGGAAAAGGCACCCAACGTACTTCATTTAGCTCATCTGCTAGAGCCTGGCCTTCTGGGAGTGCTCCCTTAACACCTCTGTTGCTTTTTGGCCTCTTTGAGGAGCTGTCTACTTCAGATTGTTTGAAAAAGCTTTTACTGTTAATTTTTATACCTTTAGCAAGCTGTTGCTAAGTTATTTTTGGCTTGACTCAATATGGTTTAGCATTGAATTTGCCAAAGCTTATGTACCTTTTTCTTTCCTGATTTGGAAAGGACTTAATCTTTTTTACATTTAATAGTCTCCTTCCTTTGCAGTTGAGTCTTGGTGCTTTTTTTGTTCTGTTCGGGGCCTCTAATATCTGGTATGCATCCTCTCCGAGCCCTTAATGCAGTGACGTTAAGTTGTTTTACTGCTGTCTACGAGCAATTTGTAAGCTGAGCCTGTTTTCTTACCTGTTTCTTAATCTTTTGGGTAAATGCAATGTCAATGCTGAACTTGCTAACTAGCAAAATTAATTCCACTTTGATAAGATACTTGGAAACTGGAAGAATACTCTGAACATTTTATAGTTAATGGACTTCAATTAAGAATGCTTGTTGGAAATACCTATGTGTAGTTTGGTGAGGGTTTTGGTTTTTAGTAAGAAAATCAGATCATGACCTTGGGCAAAGGTTTTCCTTGTTTGAAATAGGGGGGAAATTAGAATTATGGGAGGTTTCAGCAGAGTTTACTCTCAGCTGGAAGGAAAATTTGGGTCAAATTAATTCTGCCAAGAATGGGGGATGTTTTTAGACAGCACAGCAGTTGACGGGTGTTTGATACCCACTAGTTTTGTGTGTGTGTGTATGTATTTATGTAATAGAAAAACTAAATAATATAAATAAAATATAGTAACTGTATTTAAAAAATGCAAAGATAAATACATTTTTATAATATAAAAATATGTATGACCTAGTATATTTTATATATATATTTATATTCAATGTGTATATATACACTTATGTATAGCTAGTAGATGTCAAAATACCTAGTAGAAATAAAAATAGATTTAAGTTTTATATTGGAATGATTTGTTATGTAACTCTAAAGATCATGTTATATAAAGATAAAAATACATGTAAATATGTTAAAATAAATGTAGCTATGTAGAATGTAGATAATATAAAAATATAGTTAGAAAAAAATGTTTTGGCTTGCATAATTTTAATTTTGGCTTCAGGTTTATCCATGTAACTCACCGCTGATGTCTGAATTGAACCTCAATAGCTCATATTTATGGAACTGCTTTTCTCAGCAATTGGCATTTTCAGAATGTCTGTCAATAGAAGATCTGTCTTCATACATGGTACCTGAATATTTATATAATTATAGGTATATATACATGTGCATACACACACACATACACAAATGTGTTCTGTAATCTATTCCAATGTATATATAATCTATTCTGACTCTCTTCAATGAGTCAGAGATGTTTTAGGCAATTAGGACATTAGCTCGGGATTTCTTGCTGCAGCCGTCGGTCCTGTCCCTGACTTGCACCAGCCCAGCATTGTTTTTGTTTCCCGAAGCAGTAATCGGGAAGCTGGGTAGCTTACTACTCATTGATAATTGTTCTTTGGTCCAGATTCAGGAATCGCTTACAAAGCTAAGGATTGTTTCCAGAAATATTATTTAACTCCTTACCTCCATGGGAAACTGTAATTATGAGAGTAGTTTTGGTAAAACCAGTGAAATTGTTCTTGTGCTCAAGTACCTTGCTAAGCTGGGATCTTGGGGGAGATAAATGGATATTGTCCAGTGCCTTAACCAGACCAAACAGGGCATGTTCAGGCCATGGGCATAAAGAGGTAAATGCCTTTATTAAGTAGAAAATTCTCATTTTTACAGATGGGGGAAATAGAGGAAATAACATGCTTGCACCTTGACTAAAATTATACAATGAGTTGACATTACAACTAGGAACAAAATTCCAGTGCCCTGATCTTTATCCTCATGATTTAACAGCTAGGCCTTGCTTCAAGGTTAATAAAACATGCTGTTTGCATGTGATAACTTGTGTAAGATTCACACTTGACTAACAATTTCAAATGATTTTGTAAAATTGTATATACAGACATGTCTCTCCCTTGTCTGGTCTTGCTAATTATAATTCTTTGTTCTGCTAAGTGGACTTTAGGATATAGGCAATCGATATCCATTTTTCCCCTTCTGAGGAAGCATGTCATCAGTATTCCTGAAAAACCTGCATAGTAGGGTAACTAATGTGAAACACTATCAGATCAACTGTAATTTTGATAGATACAAATACCATTGAATATTTTAGTATACGAGTATTTAAGTTCGTGGAGCCTGAAATTGTGCATTCAAAGCGACGGTATCATCAACCAACCTCACTAAGGGTGACGATGGGAGGTAAGAGAGCGGCCGAGCAGGAGAGTAGCGGGAAGGGGAACTCGGCTGGGTGTCCGGGCTGTCGGGATGCCATCGTGCCCAGGCTCCAAGGCAGCTCGGAGCCATGGGCCAGCCTCGCCGGTGCCAGCCCTGGGCAGGCGTCTTGTGCTGTGGCTTGCGAGACAGCGTATGTACCAAACAGCTTTGGCAGCATTTGTGATTTTGGCATAAAGTTAGCTGAGTAATGGTCACGCAAGTCTTGAGTCAATGTTGGGGATAGCGGAAATATTTTCACAAAAAAATATTACGATATTCCAATTAACTGCTTAAAAGCAGGTAGCCTGAAAAGGATTACTCTGCAGAAGTGGCAGGTGCTGATGCTGAAGGCCTACAAAGCTCGTATACGACATAGGGCTTGCTTGGTTAGCTAGGGCTTGCCAAATAGTTTCAGCAGAAGAGTTTGTTCCATGAAAATCTGAGAGACTTTTCAAAAGCGAGCGGAGTAGCCCTGGAGGCAGTTGTGCTGGCTGTCACCCTCAAGGGCAGTCCTGCTGCTCAAATCGGTGTTTTTAACACTTGGGTTATTCTTGCGTAGAATGAGAATTACATTGTAGGTTATATTAAGAAGCTGTATTAACTTCTCTTTCTCAGTGCTGGGCTTTGACCTATTGTGGGTGACAGCAGAGAAGGCAGTCATGGGTAGTTTTCCGTATTTCCTAACTGTCTTCCCAGAGAGCAAACGCTTTACTCTTTATGGCTTGGCACTATTGCAAAATCCTTATGAACAGGAAGAGCCTAAAGGAATCCCTTGCCCTGTGGTAAAACATTTTTGGGTACTGAAGATGAAACATTTTGGAACTGAACACACATGCTAGAGACAAAATAAAGTGCCTCTAAATGTAACTTCTCATATTGGGATAAATGCAAATCTTTATGTAATTCATGCCATAAGGTAGGTTAATAACAACTGGCAAATCAGTATTTGGAACCAAAACTTTCTTAATACGTTATATGTAATTTTTGTCTTTAATAGTAAAGTTGACGAGAGTTAGCACATGTTTCTATATAATTTCAATGTTAACTATCAATTTTTGTTGGAAAAAATATCTCTTTATAAAAAAGTGTGTATATACAGGCAGAGTTAGTAATACTTAGTCAGCCTTTTTCTCTCCCCATAGTGTTGTATTTTTGTAGTCAGCACATTTGACACACCAAAACCTTTTCCAACACTATTCCCTCCATGCTGGCCATCTACCCGAAAGACAAGCAACTTAATAGGTATTAGATGCATAAGGGGACTTCGGATAGGATATCGTGTATTGCAGCTCCATTTTGTTGGTTTGAATCCAACCGTGGTGTCTGGTGACAAAAACTTGTTACTATCTGATGCCTCTGGAGCTGATTTCAGTTCAGAGACCGAAGCCAAAGGGCAGGTGCTAACATAAAACAGCTCATCAACGTTGGCAGTAATTTATGTCCTGCTCTGAAGAGTGAGCAGGGAGACCGGATTCTTTCAGCTGAGGCGGCATTTTCTGCTAGTCAAGGTAATGAAAAATTTTGCCCTGGTTTGCCTGTGGTACGCTTGTTCTAGGGATAGGACTTCATTCTTCAGGCCTGCCGTTTTTCTCAATGCTTTATCATTAAAAGTACCATTTTAATAATGTTCATGTGGCTGGAGCTGGTATTGATGCCTGTAGATAAGCTTATACAGCACTTTCTGTAGTGAAATCCAATTTTCAATTGGTCATAATTTTTTTCAAACTTCAGTTCGTGATGAAACTTTTCATCCTGAGTATCTTCCTTAGGCTGATTTTTTTTTTTTTTTTTTTGTGGTACTGCTTTAATTGAAAACAGTTCTTCTGTTTCTGAGAATGAGGTTAAGGAAAAATGTTACTTAACCAATGCTGAATTCTTACATCTGTTTTATTGAGGAGTTTTAGAGCCTTCATGCCTTGGAACAGGCTCTTGAGATTTGGGAAGGGGGGCTTAGGGGAGTGAAACAGTGAACAAAGATGTGCCATTTGCAATCCTTAAAGTTTACTAAATCTGGCCAAGTTACGAGGTCCTGAAACTTGCTGTTTGCATACGTTGAGCAGAAATTTGTTGAAAAACTGGCAGTAAAATTGTCTGAATGTTGAGTTTTCATGAAGTGTGTTCCACAGAGTGTCATGCCAGTGGGGCTTTGGGATGCGGCACCCCTCGTGAAGCCTAAGAGCCTGTTCCAGGATGCGGAGGGGGACTTTCCCCGCAGTTTCTTCATCCAGTTGCTGGTGGACCAGGTTTCAAGGAAGAGAATTAACACCCGGGGACCTTCTCTTCCTTGGTAGAGCAGGTAGCATAGAGGAGGAAGTTATCTTACTGCATTACAAAATATTATAGCTTAGAGCAAAAATAGGAACAGGCTGGGGTGGATTAAAAACCAACATGCCCATTGCATGTGTGCATCAAGGAGAGGTGGCGGGGTCCAGGGAGCGTGAGCAGATCTTCTCAGAAATAAGGGTGGCAGCCAGAGCACTGAGTTTTCCAACTGTACTTATATTTGGAGTTTTATTTAGTTGCTTTTAAATGCTCTCCTGAAGGCTCTGGTGGAGAAGCAGGTTGGAACTGCTGCAGGTACTCTTACTCAGGTGCTTCACGAGTTTGGAGGAGTGAAACTTAGGGCTAGCAGGGAAGCAGCATATCTGTGATGACTTTGCTCTGTTAGCTATTCCTGCTTAGTTTTGTTTGGGGGCAAGAAACAGGAGATTGGGATCTTTATCTGGCATATGTGCAGCAGGCTGGGGAAAGCAGCAAGCAGGCATTTATTTCAGTAGAAGGAAGGATATGAAGAGGCTGGGGAAGGTGCTGAGATTTAGCTGCCAAGATGTAATTCAATGATGGGATGGAGGGAATAATGAAAACTGGGACCAGGAGGAGAGGTGTGTTCTTGCAGAACCAGGTCCAGCAGGTCTGCTAATCAGTCTGGTTGTGATTCAGGCAGTGAATTCACCCCTTACCTCATCCTGCTCTGTTGTGATTGCTTAGTTCTTGCCTTGTTAAACACAGATAGAGAGATGCTGAGTTTTGCCATGGTAAAGCTGACCCTTGTGGTTTCCTGAATGCTGGGCTTGAACATAAGTCTGGATTTGGCCCCTCAAGTGGTGGCAAGAATGAGCTCTGAAGTCCTTCAACAAGGGATATGTCTTGTCATGGAATCGGGATATGTCCTGTTGTGTTACTTGCCATGGAAACTGAGCTATTCAACAAGTAAGGGAACAGAAAGATGAAAATTATCTTGTGTTTTAGGCAACTGAGTCCAGAAACAGTTGTCCCTTGCCTCTTTGTGGTTTTTTTGGTTGTTTGGTTGGGGTTTTTTTTAGGACATTAGGCAGATCACGTTAGAGGGAGATCTTTCCCAGGAGCCACTTGCTCATGTGCCTTGTGTTCTCATGTCTCACTTTGGAAACAGGTTCATTTTGAATTGAGTGCCTGTAGTCACAACAAGTCAACAGGAGCAGTGTGTTAAACTTGCTAAGTGATACAAAATTCTAATTGCCCTGGAAAAGTCAATTGTTGGATGCCTTGATCTGTCTAGCAACATTACAGGTCGCTTCTGTCAATGGCAGTTGGAATTTCTTCTTTCCCCTTCCCTCTCTTTGCAGGGTTAAAGTTCTTCTGAGGGTACTGCTTCAAAAGCATTAGTATAGGTACCCTGATTAGCACTATTTAAAAATAATACTGGAATCCAAGAAATAAAGATGGGAGGTAAAAAGGAAAAATTGAGTGCATTTATGGTAGGATAATCTAAGGCATAGAAAATAGAGATTCCTGTGAGTTAGTATTTTGGTATCATCTGCATATGCAAGAGAAGGGAACTGAGGCACAGCATGGACAACCATGATTTTTGCAGTTGCCTGAAATTGTCAGCCAAGGTGTCACTTGTGTATCTTGTGGTTCATGATTGGAACAGGTTGACGTTGCAGTAGGAGAAGAATGAGAAAGTGTTGCAAACTCTCATTACCGCTTGTTTTCAGTAACTGAACACCACATTTCTAAGTTAGGTCTTACATAGTGTTTGAAGTGCAGCAAAGCCTGTTTGCATGGAATACCAGCAAATTGTCAGTACAGGAAGTCCTTGTACTTGGACAAAATTTGCACTTAATGCATACATTACAAATGTGTATTTATAAATGATGAGTACCTCATGATTCTACCTTATTTATATATTTATAGCTGATAGAATATATTTGATAATTTATATAAATAGATGATATTTTATAATTTATATAAATGTTACAATTATATAAAATACATATATAAACCCCAAAATGTATCTATCTACATAAAAAACCATTAAAGTAATATTTGGCCTTTTTGCTATGGAGAGGAATTCATGCTGGAAGCCCTGTTCTGTTAAGTGCGGTTTCAAAGGTTTCTCTTCCCTCTCTCTGAAATGGAGGTTAATCAAGTTGTGCATAAATTTGTGATAACAAATACTTGCAATTCTCTGAGTGCACAGTAAACCAAAAATAATTTGAGGACAAGGTTATCGGGATAAATCCAGAGAGTATTCTGCAGTATGCTAGTAGCTATTTAAAAACTGTTGGCTGCAACTCTCCAGTAAATAGCAATCAGACTTCCAGAAATGTTTGGCAGTCAGCAGCTCCAGTTGTTCTTATGGTTCATACACTATGTTCTACCAAGATCATTACTTGAAGATCTAAAACCTCTTCTGCAGTGCTGAAATGGGAGATAGTTTCTCCTGGAAATGTCTGCATGTCGTGTATGGAGCACCTTTGGACACCCGACCCTTGAAAGACTCCTCACTTTTAATCTTCCAGAGTTTTGTTAAATTCGGAATACTGTCTTACCACTATGCCATCTCCAAACTTACAACACTGATCACTTCTCCTAGTAAATTGTGTCTCTGCCCACCGTTGACATGGCTGCATAAGCATTATTGTCTGGGGTAGCTTGAGAGTGATTGTGGTGGATTTTTTCCCAGAAGAATCACACATTACTCTGACTACTGTCGTTGTCAAAATATTCAAGCTGTTTATAGCTAGCCCAGTATGATAAATTCACCTTGATGGATTACTAAATGTATACTATAGTATACTAAATGTAATTACCTTCTTCATCTGTTTTGTATTCCGTGCTTTTCTTTCAGGTTTATATTTTTCCTTCTATTCTCTATTATAAACGCTTAAAAGAGATGCATTCTTTCCCTATATGTGTGTTACAATGCCTTGTGCAGAGGTAGGTGTAGCTCAGATTGCTGAGAAGTACCTAGCGACTTCATTGCAAAAGAAATAATGACTGGCAAATACAGCTGACAAGTGTCTGGCTTGCTGGTTTCGTATTAGTAAAAGTAACGTTGATATTGGCAAGTAGAGCTAGTATTTTGTTTAAATGTTTGCATGTGCCAGCACTAGGTTTAAATGTATTCTTTAATTCACTCAAAATACCTCTTCTTTGAGCGTGTGTGCATCTTAAAATCATTTCCCCAGCAGTCCTGTGCACCTGATTTTAAATCTCTGGAGGGTAGAGGGAGGAATGAATGTGAAATTGTAAGATCAGATATCAGTGTCACTGCATATCATTTTTCTTCTTGAAAAATTTATTTTGTACTTGTGAAAACTTTTTTGTTGCTTGTCCTCCTTCTCCCTTAATCCTGTGTCAAATGTGTAAGATTAGAAAGGGAATTTTTTTTAAGACTTAGTTTGAAAAGGAAATAAGAGATTCTGGAATCCTATGGAAATATTTATGTGTGAGGACCATGAGGACAGTCGAGCAGTGGAGCAGGCTGCCCAGGGACGTTGTGCCATCTCCATCCTTGGAAGTTTCCAAGGCTCAGCTGGATGAAGCCCTGAGCAACCTGGTGTGACCCCATAGCTGCTCCTGCTTGGAGCAGGAGATTGGGCTAAAGACCTCCTGAGGTCCCTTCCACCCTGCATCATTCTGCGAGCTTATACTCTGAAAAATTACTTCTTCCTTTCTACTGAACTTTTAAAACTTCTCTGTCTTTTCCATCTTCTTCATCTGTTTTTTTTTTGAGCCCTCAGTTTGGTCCTGGTCGTGTTTTCCTTCCGTGGACTAGTATGATCATTTTGTTGTCAAAATCAGTGCTGCAAATAAATTTTGCTCTCACTTTACCAAGATATTTTTTGAACAGGTTTCCATGTTTGTTTCTGTCCCCAATTTTGTCTGATTACATTGACAAAAAACGTTACTGAAAATCCCGCTGTCAGTGGGATTATACACGCCTGCTGTGCTCCCTCCCATTCTGATCACAACAATAAAGTACCAGGACAGTGCCCTGGGCAAAAGCCAGAGGAGTTTTCTATTTAACCCCCTCCCCAGAAAGAAAAAAAAAAAAAAAAAACAACAAAAAAGAAGACTGAAAACCAACCATCACCACCCCCACCCTTCCCCACCCCCCCAAAAACAACCACCAGAAAACCCCCAACCCAAAAAAGCCCCCCAAACCCAACAACTCCTTTTTCATGTCTTGCTATGTGGGTTTGTTGTTGGCATGAGGTTTGCTGTTCCAAGGCTGATAGCTGGTTGAGTCAGACGGTTGTTGTAAAATTGAATCCAGCACTGGGTGGATTTGCAGTTTTTCCCCCATTTCTCATACGTTTTCCTGTCTCTCACCCTCCTCTTTTCTAGCTTGCGCTTAGGTTTGAAATAGTCATAATCCAGTGGTATTCTGTTCTTGTATAATACTATAAAACCTTCCTTTTTATACTGTGGTCACATTTGCAGCTTCAGTTATACTGGACAGTCTTCAAATGCACAGCAGAAATATTGTTCCATCTCAGAAATTGTATTGCCTGTGTCCAGAGGAATTGAAATAGGCGTTTCCAGCAATGGGCCAGGAGTGGAGCTAATAAAAATGAGAGGATTTCCTTCCTTGTTTAAGATGTTCCCTTTCTATAGTTTTTCTGAACATATTTCTTGAAGTGAATTAATGGTTTATTAAGAGTTATTTCCAGCTTTATTTGGCAATTTTATAGCCTTTTGATTCAGGAATGTGGTATGTAATTTGCTTTACTTAATTCTTCAAGGTGTCTGTCACCAGGTATGTCTACTGCTCAGATTTATGTTACAGGTATCACACATGTCTTCAGAGCTTTCCAGCTAACAAAGCTATCCCGTTCTTCAGCATCTGTATGCAAGTGAGAGAAGCAGACCCCGTCTGGAAACGTGAAATGTATAACTTCATTGAGACAGTTTAAAGGTGTTGACTTAGTTTTTGAATGTTTCTGTAGTTTTTCAGATGAAATAATATTTTGGGGGTGTCTTCATGCATTTCTGATACAGTCGTGGTGCTAAAAGCTTTGATGGGGATGGAGGTCTGCAGCTGAGCTTCAAGCTCTTGGGAGAAGGTGGTCTTCTCCTTATTTTGAAGTTCAATACAACAACAAAAAAAGAGTTTGGCAGTCTAATGGCATAGATGGGCCTCCTGCCCTGAAAAAAAGCCTACATCGTTTTAGATGTCGCAGTAAGAACTCCTGAGATCTAGTGATAAAAAAAGAGGATAAATAGTTTCCAATGAAATAAACGCGATTTTTGCAGTGAATTGAGGAATATGCTTGTTATATTAAATCTCTGCAGTTTAGTATTTGTAATCTTTTTTCAGTGTGGTGACGTTTGAGAGGTTGTGCAAAGTGTTGGAGCTGGGATTAATCGCAGGAAGCGAAGTGGAAAAGACTTTCAAAGAAAGGAAAGAAAAATCTGTGTATATAATTTGGCTAGGCAACAAAGGAGACATGACTGTGCCTTTTATTTAAAGGCTGTAAACACTGAACTGGGGAAGAAATGTTTTATGGTATTACATAGAACCACTTATAGGAATAAGTAGATGAAGTTGAGCAAAGTAATGCTTAAGCTGAATATTAGGAAAAAAAATCTTAACATTGAGGTTTATTAGATTATGGAACACTCTTCCCAAAGGATGTGGTTCAAGCTCCATTACTAGTCCCTTAAAATTAGGCTGGATAGAATAACAAAATGTACTGGAGGGAACACTGTTGCATGGGTAGGGGATGAACACAGTTACCTAATATGTCTTCACATTTCACTTGCTTCCATGATTCATTTCCTGAAAAACTGCTTCCAGAATGTGTTAATGACATCACGGCCCCGGCCTCCTCGGACACGTTGGTGCTTCTCAGTGCTGTGGCTTTCGGAGAGTTTATTTGGAGTTTTGCTGGGCTGTCTTTTTTCCGGTGGCTCCTATAGCTCAACCATTCGCTGCAGCTTTCCTGTGCTGCTGCAGCATTGCCGGGAGCAATGGGGACAGACAAAAATCAGGTGCCTGGGGTATATTTTAAAAATACAGATACACACACACCTTCTGGGCTATTCATGGAGAGACTGTCATCAGGAGTGGGGCAGGCAGCAGAATTTGTGTTGCAGTGCTTGGCTTCACAGAAATGATTACCTTCTGCTATTCTTGGCAAGTAGGATGAAATACTTGTCTCCTTTAGAATAGTGTTATTAGGTGTGAAAACCCACAAACAAATATGTCTTACTCCGTCGTATATTTCAATGAGAGAGTCTTAGTGGTTCTGTTGCACTGATTTGATGAAAAGAAAATAACTTGTTTTTAAAACATGTCTTCTACAATTATTTTTTTAAATTTAAAGTAGTCATCTAGAACATGCTGTTAATCTTTCTATAACATTGCAGTCACTTTTCTGTAGTATTTAGGAATTAAATACTGAAAATAAAGTATAATAATAGTAAAGCACCTGAAATACAATAAATCACCTGAAATAAAGCCCTTGGCAATCCACTGTGTAAATTGTTGAGATGTGTGACTTTGATCTTGCGCAACTAAGGACTAAGCGGTAGCTTGATAGGATTTTAAGCCTAGATACGCTCTTTCAACTGATCACGCGTTTACCCTGATATACATCCTTTACTGTTCCTATATTCCAAACAGTATGTAGAGTCAAGATGGACTGGTGCATAGCTGTTGTCTCAAAATGCTTACAGCACTGCACACAAGCTTTTAAATTTAGGCTCTCCCATGTGTGAATTCTTGCTGCAGCTTGCTGATGCCTTGGAAACCAGCTAGCCTACCAGTATTTAAAATGTGAATTTATTTTGCTAGACTTTGTGTCGCTCAAACTGTTCGTTTATAGTTGCTTTTAAAACTTCTTTCCTTGTATGTCTCAAGCTAGCTTGGGTTAATTCTGTCAGTCTAATGCCAGACAACGGAGAGCATGAAAAATATTGCTGAAAATTTAAAAATTGTTACTTTTGTCATTTGTATTGCCATGTCAGATATAACATTGCAAAAATCTATCATTTATAAGAACTTGTGTCAGCTGAAAAAGTTACTGCAATTAAAAAGTTACTGCAAACAAAAAGTTACTGCAATATTTAGGATAGCCATTTTTAGGCTTCTGAGTTTTGTAATTTCGCTACCTAAAAAATCTACATTGTAATCGGATTCAGTTTTTCAGTCAGAGGTCGTAGTTTGTGTATGCATCAGTGTGTTTATGCTCCTTATGAGTTTAATGTTGCTTGAGGATGGAATACTTCACATGCAAGTTCATTAACCACATAAAAATTACGCCGTGTTTCCTGTACTTTGCTAGTTTCTTGCTGTAATGCATCTTCCACAAACTTGCAACGGGACTTCCCTAAAATTAATGTAGCTGTTGTTTTTATAGTCTTTTAAGCAAGTACACCCGGTGCTCCTCACAATTAGCGATTTTTAGGTTGCTTAAATAAGTATCTGAGATGTTAAGGGTGTGCTTATAAAGTGTAAAATGACTTTGACTTGAGACATTATGTGAACTGCATCTTGCTATAGCAGTTGCCTCACTGATCCAGCCTCTCCTGCTTACGATTCCATGGATCGCTTTTTCCTCTCCCATTCATTATCACATAACATCCCCGTGGCAACTTGAGAAATTGCTTACATGGAAAAGTAATCGTAGGAAAGTATTTATGTATTTTTAGCTTTCTTCTAACACAATGTAGCAGCTGGAAACAAGGACAAGAGCCAGCACAACATGAACTGCCAGCTCTCCATGGGCCACCAGAAAGTGTTCATCAGACCACAATGTGAGAACCATTGAATTGACTTAAGAAATGTGACACACATAATAAGCATTAAATAAAAAAAATAAAAAATCCCAACCCTCAAGTTCTCAAAGCTGCTGCTTGAATGTAATAAGAATGAAATAGTAATTGTAATGTTTTTGAATAATACATTATTCGCTGGTTTTGGTGGAGGAAGTACATGATGGTATCAATTAGATGCAATGAAAATCACTTTTGCTTTAGTTCTTCATAATCTGTATTTACTGTTGTCTTATATGTTGTTGCAGCATTGAACAATCTTCTGGACGGTGAAAGTTTCATAAATAGGAAGCGGGGTGTGGAGTTAGGACTTGATTTGAACAGATTACCGAAACTTAGGTTAGATCTGTTGTGGTCGGTGGTTTTTTTTTGTGGTTGGGTTTTCTTTCTGATATTTAACTCTTTTTTTTAACCTACTTCTCTAGCCTCTTCTACTTGTGTTCTTTCCATTTTTGCAACAAGGGAGCAGGACTGTCATTTTGGAAATGTTAAAATGACAGGAAGAGATCAAGAAGATCTTTTGAAGATCTACCAAAACTCTTACCACTTCCTTTTCAATGTCAAAAGCAGCCCGGGGGTGCACCTCAGTCCGGTTCACTCTGCAAAATAGTTTCAAAAGCAATAAAACTCATTGGTGGGATGCTAATGAGGTATGATAGGACTCGGGTTGTGTATAAGGGGGAAATGAGGAAAGGATTTGCTCTGTTACCAAGGCCCAGTGAGGAGAGAAATGAACATACTCAAAAAGGCTGTGCCAGCATTAATTGAAATTTCATGCCTATGTTTAAACTTAATGAAGGATAGGCCATTCAAAGGAAAACTTGATGAAGTTCAATTATTAATGTGATTGCATTTTGCAACTGCTATTAAATTAAAAAAAAATAATAAAAAAAATCTCCTTTTCCCAGAAAGATACTTTGAAATAAGTAACACCAATTTCCTCTGCATTAATTTAATGCTCTTTCCCGGGAGAGAGCTCAGAGGGTTTATCTTCCAAGCCTTTACACTGAAGGTTGGAAAGCAAGACGGGTTTTGTGGAAGAATTACAACTAGTTTAATAAATATCCCAAGAAAACTCAGAAGTCAATTACAGCTCACAGTTTGTTGATACACTAACTTGAAATAATGGTACGCATGCTAGAAGTTCAGTTGGCTATAAATTTCAATGCTTTATAAAGAGTAAAATTTTAAACTACCCTCTGCACTCTTACCTGTCTTTTGGTTTTTAAAATGTCTTTAAAATCAAGCTCTTAAAATTTTGCTTCGTCACATGAAACTAACTAAGTGCATTTAAACTCTTCTCCAAGTAGGTACAAACATAAACCTTATTTGTATCTCCTTGTTGTGTAATGGAGACCAGAGCGTTAGGCTGAGATTTCTGCAGAATTGTGTTTACGTTAAATAACAGTGTGGTGAAAGAAAGTTCTTTTTGGATGAATGTGTCATAACTTCATTTTGCCATTAAGTGTTGTTCCACAGACTGTCAAACTAGATTAAAATCCCGGGTTTGTTTTCATGGCTATGGGCAGTGTTTCTAGCCATCTTACAGAAGACCTCAGATTCTCTATGGCAAAAAAAAGATACCTTGCTCTTAAGCAAGACCTGCTTTTCTTGCTGTGCCTTACATAGAATTGTATGAATAGGGAAAAAGTTGTGATGGGTAGTTTTGTGGAAGAGAAGGAAAAAATGGATCGGCCCATTTTGTTTTAAAGGTAACAGCAGTCTGTTCCTTCTCAAAGTATCTGTGCATTTGCCAGAAATAATTGGCAAAATTTTAATATTTTGCTAATTGACAAAAATTCTAAGAATGTGGTTCCGTGTGGAATTGCATCAAGAAATAAGTTATATTAAAGAATTGCAATTAAAAGTAGATGACAAGTATTTTGCAGAAAACAGTAAATTTTGTGGGTGGAATCAAGTGATCCAAATACATACACAGTTGAGGATACTGTTTTAGGCTTATGGATTAACAACTCCATCACTTCCAATTAGCACCGAAAAGGCAGTATTTGGTAATGTAGAGCTTTTTCAGAGTTTGTAGCTTCCAAAGCCCTTTGGGTTGTGATGCTATTGCAGGCAATCTGCCCCCTTCATCCTTTTCACAGTTCAGTGGTATAGTTTTGAGAGTTGTGGCTCATCTTTGCTGCTGCCCAGAGATATAGAAAGCTTTAAGAAAACTTCTGTAATTTGCATTTCCCTTGGGATACATACTAAAATGCCAAGAGAATAGGAGTAAATGAAATTTAAAGTGAAATTTAAATGTGAAAGAAATCCAAGCACTATGCGTTAAAGCATCTAGGCAGACTTCATTCCATGCTTTCAACGATGCCAGGCAGCATTACTACAATTAGAGCTACCTATGGCTATCCTGTTGGCTTAAACAGGAATTTTAAACATGGGATTTTCTTCCTTTTATTCTGTTTTTTCTGAAGAAGCGGAATCTGAAATGTGATTCTGGCTACTTTTTCTGTATCACTGTATATTCATATGTTTTCTGTTAACTGTAACCTCAGATATGAAAAAAAAATATAGTGAGGAGAGCTTCTAAGGCATTATGGCATAAATTATTTTTGTTTTGCTTGTTAACATCTTAAATATAGCTCAATAATTTTGAAATATACATAAATGTAAAACCAGGTGTAGCAAAGTGATATCTAAAATGTTGTGAATATACAGAGTATAATTAGAAACACTGACTGCTTGTCTCTGTCCTCCCAAGCTGTTTATCTATTTAGCACTTTAATCTGCTGTTAATGATAAGAAACAATATTTTCCTTAGAAATGTCTCTTAACTTGAGTGTGTTGGGAGCACCATCCAATACTTAGCACCTAATGTGACTTTGCATTTTGGAATTGAAAGGAATATTATGGACCCATTAGCATGGGATTGTTTTTCTGGAGGAATACAGTTGCCAACGAGAGACAGAACTTCAGGAGGTTACTTGGGTCATATATCACTGTGCAGATTTCTCTTGGACATAATTACCTCATTCTCCCTGGTGGAAGATTCAACTTACTTGCCAGTATTTTGGCCATATCCCTCTTTTCCTAACTATTGAGGAAAGGTGTAGTAATGGCAGATGCCAGCCGCAGAAGGGTGGGGTGGTGGAAAATAACTACACTAAACTTTAAAAAAGGATATGTGCCGAATTTGAATTCATTTAACACATGATGATAAATATATGGTTACTTCCGTTTTTTAAAAAATAATTTCTTTGCATGTTATCTATCTGGACAACTTGTGAGTTTAGAAGCTAACTTTGTGGTCAGCATTTTTATTCAGCTTTGTTGTGATTTGAGGACAGTGGATCAAAAACATGGTGATAAAGGATTTTTAATGTAACATGAAATTTTTGTTAAGAAGGCTGTAATTATAGTGCTTTTTATTGTACGAATTCCCTCAAGCTGCTTAACACTGAATGGCGTTAGTTCTTTTGCCCTTGACATGGCAGTAATTGCCTTGCAATTGTGTTGATGAAGGGAATGTTGGTTTATTACGAAATCTGACTCTATAATTAACGTTTGCAGAAAAATACTCTTTGGCTGGCTTGAAATTCTGTAGGGCTAAGAGTACTTCAAATTCTTTTGATTGGTTATACTATAGTTATGTTTTGCATTCAAATGGCTTACAGTTGGTTTTTTTTTTATTCTTTGCACCTAGAATCTTGCAGACTAGAAGACTGAAAACTAAACTTCCTTAATTTTTCTGTTTCCTTTAAGAAACTGTGCTATAATAATTTTTTTATTTAGGCATTAATAAAAAAAGGAAATAAGAACTTTAGGGTCTTTCTAAAGTTAAGATTATTTCTTATTTTTGTGCTGTATAATTCAAAACTTTGACCTATTAAATGAATAATTTGATGAAATGCTCAGTGCCTGCCATAAAATTTCAAGATACATTCAAAAAAATTAACTGTTAAACAGGCATTTGGGGACAAATATAATCCAATGTGATTGGGAGGGGCTGCTTCTTATCGCCTGGGAATGTATCAGGAGCCCAGATGTGATAAAGGTAGAGGCCCAGTGACGCCGAAGTTGTCATGTGTCACCATAGCCATGGGGAGGGCGAGTTTTATCCTTGCAGTCTCATGAGCGGTGGCAAGGAAAAAGGCTTTATGGATCTGCTGGAGATGGCTGAGAGGAGTCTTCTAATCCTCCCCTGCTGCTCCTTCTCCCTTCCAGTCTCCTTTAATCGTTATTTGGGCACGTAGTTGGTCAGCTTGGTTCACCAACACTGCTGTCATTAGGAACAGGAATTTCAAATGCAGTAGTTTAGTATTGGACTTAATTTTTTTTAATGCAGTAAGGATTAAGTTATGAAAATGACTCTGCATTTCAGGCTCAAACATCAAAGTTTAAACGGTATGATAATGAGAGTTTTAATGAGCAGCCTTCAGGTGCTTTATAGTGGCTTTAAACTTTATGCCTCAATACTGGACCTGTATATGCACCACATACACATACACCTAGGTAAAGGGGAGGATATGCTAACATGCGTTCTTGTTGTAGTTCACGAGCGAAGAACTGAGAGTTGGTGTGGAATAATGAGCTATTTACATTTTTGTACCTAATAAATTTTTGCAGGTGTAAAATGAATGAAGTTTTGGTGCTTTGTTACGTGTGTATCTTTGAGGCAGTTGTGAGACAACAAAAACTTGCTTGCCCAAGAGGAATGAATCAGTCTGGGTTTTTTGACAGTATCAATAGTGATTTGTCACTTCAAACTTTTATTTCTTTTTAACTAGATTTTTAACTTCAAATTATTGTAAACAGTTGGTACTTCCATACTTTTACATCTTATATACAGTCTCTTAAAAAGGACCTTCAGAGCGGTGTAAGTACTTCCAACTGGAGTGCTTTTTGAAGTTGTTTCATTTTCTGTAGGAATGCAAAAATAGGAGGCTGAGTTTAATAATACTTCAAAATTTAAATTTAAATTGCTGTTGATCTTGTCTCTTTTTTTCCAAGAAGTTTATTATTTGCTATTATGTTGTCTACCCACAATAATGAGCAATGATGATGATCTCTACAGGACTCTCACTATGGAGGTTCTAGTTTAAGCAGTATTAGTTTTTGTTACTGTGTTTTGCCTAAAACATGCTGACTATATTAAAAATAGAATACATGAGAAAAATGCTGCATGATGGACCAAGTTGGTTTTATTAAAAAGGCAACAGGCGAGCTCTTTTTCCTCCCATAATTTGTTAGCATTATCAGGATTGCTACGTTAATCCTTCAGCTGGTATCTGCTCTGCGTCTAAGGTTCTTCCCTTCAAACATATGCTTTTGTTTCACCTCTCCTAATTTCCTTTTCGTATATTCCTATGACTTAATTTTCTTGAATATCCAGTAATCTTTTAATTCCCACCACTCCGTGCCCACTGCTGTGTTACTCCTGAAATTTTCATTTTGAGAAATCAAGTAGCCAGACCTTTCATCTCATTGCACGGAGGGGAATTGTTTTTCCCTCTTCTCTCTACCTGTGTGTCAGATGCTATCTTTTCCTCTAAACGAGCTTTGTTCATTAAAACGTGAACACACATAATTTTTTTTTTTTTTTTGCCTTTTCTCTCTAGCTGGCCTGTGGACGGTCTTCACGCTAGGTGGGGTGGGGAGTAAAGCAACACCACAGCTGGAGCAGTGCTCCCCTCTTGCTAACCAGAGTCTGCTGCTTCTGCTGGTCTTGGCTAATCTGACCGATGCTCCAGATACGCCGAATCCCTACAGGCAGGCTATTATGTCCTTCAAGAACACACAAGGTTTGTATCTGTTCGTACCGCTAAGCGTGAACTGATGAAAATGAAGTGTTAAGTTGCTGTGACTACTTGGAGGTTCTCTTTCCAAAATTTGTTTCCCCTCCAGCCAGCCTGTGGAAGAGCAGTAACAGTACGGTTTCCCCTGGGAGTTTTGAGGTGGAGTTCCTCAGCTGCTGGAACTTAGTGGAAGGGGCAAATCCTTCAGATTTGAGAAATTTTAGAAAGCTTCATAACTTCATAAAATATAAATAAAACTGATCTATAAGTAGGTTGGTTATCCAAGAGTTGCAGGAGTGCCCTAAAACTTTATGGCCCTTGGGGAAATTCTGTTTAGCTGGAGTCATGTTCCTTAGAGCTAAGATAAGCAATTGAATTCCTAACTGGATTGATTTGCTAAACTGTATTCTTGTACTGCAAATGTGAGGAGAAGCTGGTTAATGTAAACACTTTTATGTACAGAAAGTTTCAGAGTTGTTTCAGTGCTTGCCTGGTTTTTGAGAAGGGTGGTTGCAGTCTGTCTATCAGGTAACTGCAGGAGCGACGCTGTACTGACTCAGTGCCCTGCTGCAGAGGGTCTTGCTTGGGATGCAGTAATACCTTAACGCAGCCTGGACTATCTAGATAGCTCAGCTTGCAGGTAGTGTGCTTCTCTTCATGTATACTTTATCCATACACTCAAATCTCTTCAAGTTGTAGCCATGGGGTTTTACCTTTCGTTGGCTTTATGCAGGCTGACAGCATGCACAGAGCTGCTCAGCCCAGCTCAGGTGCTCCACGATAACCTGTGGAGCCACATCAATACCTCTGAGTTATTCACTTTATCTGGGGGGGGGGGGGGGGGGGGTTATCAGGCTGAGCTCTAAATTCATTCACCGTTACCTAGGAATTATTTTGGGGTTATGGGGATGGAGGGTTGTTTTCATAAGAAGAATTCTTAGTCCTAACGTGCCCCTTTGATTTCTTGGATACTGTTTACAGGCAAGTGAGATCAAATTCGTGATACAGTTTTTGTTTCGTTCTGGTTTTTAACCTGCAAACTTCTATGAATGTTTTATTTTGGTCCACTTTGTTTCATGTCATCAGTAACTAGTAATGTATTTCATTGAAAACTGTTATACATGTATCGTAATAAAATTTTAAAGAACTTATTCTGTGTCAAAAGTGGCGTGAAGAGCAGTGTTTTCTCTAGATGTGTATGTTTATAGAATGATGTATTGTTTCCCATAGATTTATTTCCACTAGCAGCATTCATAAAACTGAGCTTAAATATGATTCCTGTCAACGTTCTGAGGGGCTGGTGAGAGGAGAATGATATGAAAAAGAAAGGCTGGTTACTGTCATCATGATCTATAGTATAAGACTATAAAATGAAAACTGGCTTTTTTGTTGAAGTAATTTATATAATTTAATTGGGATGAAACCAATAAAATTCAGGATAATTTTCTTTAATAAAGGTAACTCTAATTTAATATTCTACAATTTAATAATCTATAATTCTAATATAATATTCTAATAAAATAATTGGGACAAAACTAATAAAATTCAGGATAGTATTCATTATTCTACATGGTCTAGAATTTTTATTTTAGTTTAATTTTTCTGTCGGTCAGTTTAACGTTCTCTAGAATAATACGGGATATGCTGCTGTTGCTGATAAGTTTCTTTAACACTGTTTAGATTCTTTTTTTACCAGTTTTAAATATCCTTTAGTAAAACAGGCAGCGAGGTGTTATAAGTGGAACGGTTTAAACATTCACAGAAGTGAAGCTTGAAAGTCAGTGGACGCTCCTCAGCTAATGAACCGTGGCGTCAAGTTGCTGCTTAATAGAGCACGTTGAATTGATCTGGTTTTGCTGTCTGCTTCCAAATTTTCCCTAGTAAAGAGAAATTCTCACCTGAAGAAGGATGGTTTTAAACCGATCGGTCCGTAATCACGATCAGTGATTGAAGGGGGCATGGGGCCCAGAAACGGGAGTTCAGAAAAGCCAGGTTTTGATCTCTCCTCTGCCTGTTGGTACATCATTTTGGGGAGAGGCAGGGTTTCCATCGCCGATGGGCTGCGTCTCGCCTCTGTGCTTGCGGCAGTGCCTCCCGACTCTTGCGGAAAGGAGAAGCGTTTGCTCCGGTGCCTCCTGCTGAGTTCAGCTGAATGGCTGGAGCCGTCACCCCTCGCCCAGGCCAAGAGAAGCAGCGGCTCCCCGGCACGCCGTCTCCGCCGAGCCCCCAGAAACCCGGTGGGAGCCAGGGCTCCTGTGGGGCTCCTGCAGGTCTTCCAAGCACTTTTTCCTTCCAAAGAGGATGGAAATGTTGTTCGAAATAAGTGAACTACCACCACATTCTTCCATGCTGACAGCTATTTAGAAACTTTGCTAAGAATACGGGCTAAAAAGAAAGGGGAAGGCGAGACATCCACATCTCGGTGCGTGTAGGGAGTCTTTGTGTGATCAGTCCCTACCAGTATAGAGATTTCTCCAGAAGAATGGAAAAGTTTGGTAAGAAACCATGGGAGTATTCATTTAAGAGCCAAGTTTGCGTTGGCTCACGGTTGCTGCCCATGGGCACATGCGTGATGACACTGTTCTCACCGTTTTCTGTGGTGATGCAATCTATCATATCTGAGAAATCTTTCAGGGTTTGCGGAAAAAGAACGATCTGGATGAAATGCAATAGTTGCTGCCTATTATGCTGGCTATGGTAATACAGTTGGCTGTAAAACGCCTTGTAAGAATGCAGGTTTTGAAATTTGCATTGTTTTTTTCCTTTATTCTTCTGAGTCTTTTCTTCCTCTGCTTAAAATCCCTTCTGTCCACAAATCACTGTGCAGGAGTAGTAGTAGTGTTGTCATGCTGTTTTATACAGCAGAGCTTTCTTAACTTAATGCGTTTCTAATAAACAATAAACAATTCGGAGATCTGTAGTCTGTTATTGTGGGAACTAGGGAATTTTAGTTAAATTCTTCAACTTTGGACATCTTGTTTGTAGTAATACGGAAATTTTTAAGTCCAGACCTTTGATATACTTGAGTATCCAAACTGCTATTGTTCCCAGAATATCATCTTGCCATGAAATTGCTGTAATTTTTCCATATGCATAGCTTGTTTGTGTGCTCAGAAAAGATAGCCTTTGTATTCAGTTGCCAGGATGCTGAAATAAATCAGCCCAAAAAGGCAGACGCGTCCTACTTCACGTATCATCAAAGAAGATGCATGTGTTGGATGTTTTTGAACAGAGCCGGATGGGAAAATACTTTATAGGCATGTCTGTGAAGCTCTTTGAGAGTTGAGAAATGTACCTGCTCTGCACTGGAACAAAGCCTTGCATTCTCAAAGGTTTTTTTCTATGAAGAAAGCAAAGGCAAAAATCTCTGACCTGGGGAGATCAGGAGGCTAAATAAGGACATGAGTCTGGCTTTCTGACATGAGTATGAGTGCATCGACTGTCACACTGGCTTTTTCCATTTCCACTGGAAATTCCTAGATGTTAGAGATCTGTGCTGATGGACGTTTTTGTTGAAACTGGTAAAACTTCTTGTGAAAAGGTTCTGTGAACAGAAATCTGTTTTATTCTCACTTCCAGCTCTGGCATGGATTGTATCGTGAACATGAACAAACTGTTGTTACTTTGAGGGATGTTAGACTATATGATTGTGGTGTTTTAAATCACTTCAATTAACCCACTAAACTCCCCACCACACACACATCTTTGAAGTCCTGACCACAACTATGTTTCCCTGAAAATTTCCTGATAGTCTTGACCTATGTGCATATGCCCTTTGTGCCCAGAAAAGGATAGGAGATACTCCACCTTGATGCCAGTGACCTAAACCTGAAAGTTTAGGGTGCAGGGTTTGGAAATCCATGAATCATCAGTACATCGGTCCCAGAGAAGACACTGTAGCTGCCCTCCTTGAAGCAGCAGCTCCTGGGTTTGCCTTCCTTTCTGACGGTGGAAGCCATTTGGAAGAATAGAATAGCTTTATAAAGAAAGATGAGTGTCTTGTGCAGATACAGGGCTCATACTGGAGCTCATGTGGGAGGACCACCTCAGCTTTTTGGCACAGCTGAAGCTTTTTGAGGCCCTGTTGAGGCTTATGATCATTGGTGATAAGAGTCACGGATAACTTTTGCTTCTTCCTTACCGTGGTGTCTGTATGAAATATTTCACTGAGAGAGTTTATGAAGTTAAATAGCTGGATGGTAAATGTATTTGTTAAGGATTGGTTTTTTTTATTTCTTTATTTCAGATAGCACTGCCTTTTCATCGTCAAATCCACACGCTTTCCAGATTAATTTTAACAGTTTATACACAGCTTTGTGTGAGCAGCAGAAATCAGATCAAGCGACTCTTCTTTTATACATGCTTCTGCATCAAAACGGCAACGTACGGACGTATGTGTTGGCACGAACGGACATAGAAAATCTTGTAAGTATTGCTCTGCTTGTCTTACACTCTTCACAAAGGGGTGATCCTGGAAGCTTGGCTGTCACCAGCTGCCAGTGTTCCCTGTTCTGCGGTGGGAGCAGTAGGTTCTGACTCACTTATTCACCAGTTCTAGCTCACTTATTGATTTTTATTATGTCATCTTAGGAATATGATGCTAAACATGTCACTGCAGTAAAAGATAGTACTGCTAAAGCTACCAGGCTGTCTTTGATTCCATCTTTCTCAGTGCCCGCTCTGATCCAGGTCAAACCCGCTGACCTCTGGGCACGGTGTAAAGCAAGCGGTAGCAGATATCGTACTATTCGTTCTTTTCTTTTTCTTTTTTAGATATTCAGGCCAAAAAGTTACACAAGCTTACTGTGTGCGTACAGGGATAATAGTTAACAAAATGAACTGTAACTTGACTGATATGCCAAATGTCTTACTGGGTTGACCTGAGGCTGAAACTCCTCAAGGAGCAGCTGACAGCTTTTGTAGAAATGCAACTATAGTGACGTTTTAACTGCTTTAAATGGGATTGTGGTTAATGGCCAATATAACAGACACCTGGTACGGTTTTTGTAGGTTATAAATTAGCTTATGCTCCCCACTACGTTTAGTAATGTCACAAACCACTTTAACAAATCTTACTTATTAAAAAGCATTCCTTTAATAAGATAATGGCTGTCTAGGGGAATTGGTAACGGAATAGAGAACCCTTTCCATTTTAATATTTGAAATCTTGCCAGATAATTAGATCCCTTGCCTGTTTGATGGCAGATATGGAATGAGTTTGGTCTCGGTCCAAGTTCTAGCAGATGTATTGCTAAAATCAGAGTTGATAGACACCACTCTTTGCAAACTTGGGTGAGATGGTTGATATTGAATTGATTCAGGACTGAACTCCTGTTAGTCTGCTGCAGATTATCTAGGTGAGAGCTGAGTCGTTTTGTGTGAATTCTGTGAACAAATGGTCATATTTAATTTTCTGGGCTGTTAGTATGTGATATGACATGTTTCATAGCTGCTGGCCGTATCAGTTTACCTTTAGAGAAGTAAAAGTTAAGTTTGTGCATTGTTTTATAATTATAATGTCTGATATATTGTAAAACTTCCAGAAAAAGCATGAAGTGCATGTGTCAAAACAAATCCAGATGCAGGTACTCAGATGCTCTGCAATGTGGGATATTTTCATATATTATCACCTATCTTTCCTTCCCCTCAAAAAGAAAAAAATAAAAAAAAAATTCCCAGAATCACAGAAATAATCAGCAACATTAAAGACTTTGTGGGAAAAGCTGAGAAAATTGAGAAAAGCATCACTGAAAAGTCAACAGCTTGTTTGATTTATTTTTTTTAATACCAAAATTTGAAACTGTCTGCTCTTATTTTGCTCTTCATTAACACTGTTGCTTTTTGTGATCCCTACTGACACATTACTGACATCTGTGACCGATCCTCTTGTTTTTAGCAGGCGAGTAGGTAAGGATGAGCCGCAGCCAACTGAGAAGAGCACTTTTAATTGCTTAGTAACACAGGCTGAGCCAGACACAGAAAGGATTGGGGGTGGGAGGGTTACTGGACGAAGAAATCATGATGTCCCAATTACAACCCTGCGGTGAAAAAGGCTAATTCAGTCTTGGGCTTGTAAACGAGGCGAAGGGGCAGGAGTAATGGAGCTGGTTATTTCCTTCCCTATATGGCAACTGCAAGAGTGGTGCTAACACGCTGCGTGCTATTCTGGTGGTGTACTACCATACTTCATAAAATATTTACAGGCTATTGAAAAATGGAGAGAGTGTAGAGAAACTTTTTTTTTTTTTGCTTTAAAATTAACAATAAAACTGTGAGAGGCTTAGAAAGCTAGCTCAGTTGGTCAGGAAAGAGCTTGAGAAGCATCAGGATGCATACGTGCCTTTGCAAGGGGAAAACCTTGAACAGAAAGGACTCTCTGCTCTCAGAGACGTGCTAAGAACTAAAGCCTGGAGGTTGAAGCCCACAACTTAGAGATGTGGGAGCAAAACAGTTAAGGTAATTAATTCAGAGGCAAACCAGTACTCTCTAGGGATATCTTTGAATGAGGGTGGATGACTTTTTGGAGGAATGTGGCCTAAGTCAATGGCTTCTTCATACAGAGGCAGTTGGGTGAAGTATAAGGGTCTGTGCTATATGAGAGATCACGTCAGCAGTCAGCTGAGCGCTCATCTTAAACTTTTAGGCGGTTTGCAGGTTGTTCCTATTTCACTGCACTCGGTGCATCACATCTGTTGTGTTTTCCCCTATTTTAATTCTTCTTGGTTTTGGTGCCCAGGAAGCATCACTAGCAGATGTTCTGTGACATTTCCTAGGGGTTTTTTAAAATGTCTTTGTGCTTTTGTAACTTTTGTTTAATTTATAAATTGATTCAGTGTGTTTTTCTTAACTGTTGTAATTGATAACGTCTCAGCTTACTTCCTAATTTGTGTATGAATCTACCTCTGTCAATTAGAGATAAATACCTTCATCTTCTGTTGTGCTTTATAATGGTTTATCATTAGTAGGGCAATGTATCTTTTTGTTCTTATAATAAGTCTGCTTGGTAGAATGAATAGGATGTTTGTGTATCTTCCGTAACTTAAAACGTGTGACTTTGTATACTTTTATAAAATAATTGGGTTAAATATCTGATGCTGTTAGAGACGTTCACATCTGGAATTTGCCTGTCTTACTGAAAGTACTTGCAAGGATTCTCCAGGAATTGGTGAGACTGGTGAAAGAGGGGGCAATTAAGCATAGTGTCGTGGTCTGTGGATGGGAGAACGTTGAGCCTTTTTCTGTTTGAAAGAGCAGTTACCACCCATATTGCAGGTAAAAATACCAGTGTGAGATCTGCTTATAAGAAATAAGCTATTCCCACTGAATATGTTTGCTTTGGCTGCTGAGTTGACATTTTGTTGCTGCTCAGCATGACTGGACCGAAATAACGTATATGATGATGTATTTATATCAACTGATGGTACAGCAGTATTTTTTCCTGTGGTATAAATTTGGCTTAAGCAGGTTACTCGTGTGGCTATGCAGTCTTGTATTTTGTTGTATATTAAAGACAAGCTATTTTAAAACTCTTTGCTGGGGAAACTGTTCCTGACCTTGGACTGAATATAGCACCTGCAATTTTCAGTGTCTGTTTTTACCTGCCCCTTGTTTTGGGGATTAAACATAACTTTTTAATGGTGGCTGTGTCTTGCCAGTTAAAAGCTGCTCCTGATGGAGGAGTGTTAGTAGTAGTCCAGCAATGATAGTTTAATGACTATGAATAAAAGGGCCAGCAATGCAAAACGAAGTGGTTGTTGTCTTCTCAGTACGTGGCTGGACAATGCCACTGCGTAACAAGACAGCTATAAAAGTTTTAATGTATGTGCGTAACATAAAAGTGTAGAAATGCATTTTGGTTACAATTCTAGATAAATTTTAATATAATTAAAATTTAAATTTAATCGTACATCCTAACTCTTTTTGATTTAAGTGGTGACTTGTCAAATAGGCTTTGTCCTCAGAATGGTAATAGTTGTTCTAAAGATGTGTGTATGTCAGCAACCAGTATAGAACGGAAAAAGTGTTTGAAGGAGGAAGGGTTATAGAGACTGTATGAATTGATTCCATTTTCACCTGGAAATGGCAGGTAGATGGAGATCGGTTGCCATTTGCCTCCTTGAGTTTGGTCTGGTATGTGTATGGAGAGAAGTCTGAAAGAGGAGTGGAAAGGAAAGCATGGCCGGGGGAGTGGAGGTGGGAAGAAGAGGTTTTGAAAGCTTGCAAGGGGTGTTTGGGGCAGGAAGACTGAATGCGGTGATCTGGAGAGCCAAACCGCTCTTCAGAGTAAGAGTGATTTCACTAGCTAGTATGAAACTTTAGTAAGAGCATTTTCACATATCAGCTCATACGGAAGTGTCTATAATGTCTTAATGTCAGAATCAAGGTAACCTTTTTTAATGTAGTTTGTAGCAGCACACTTTTAGGACTTGGAGCACTTAAGGAACACGAATGCGCTTTTTCAGCTACAGTTTGGCCTAATAGTAATGGGTGTTGACAGAGGAGATACGTTGGGCTGTTGTGAAGGAATATGTTTCGCCAGAGTGTTTTGTATGGTATTATTTAGCACTAACCAGGCTGCATCACAGTTACATTGAAGGAGTGCAAGGCATGTATTTTATAAGGCAGTGTATTCAATTTTGAGTAGCTGTAAAAATTAACAGACACAGCTATTTGGAAGCTGTCTTAGAAAAACTAAGAAGTTGTTCCACAGGTTACCTTCAGAAAGGCTTCTTTTGTTCTCTCTGCAAGGTCAAGTTGTAAATGCAAATCTTCAGTAGTTTTACATTGCTTCCTGCTATATGCAGCTTATTGTAACGCTTGGACTTGGAAATGACTTTGTGCTTATGCAATGCAAAGCTACGTGCGATATAAATATTGGAGGTGGAAATAATTTGAACAGCGGACTAATGCAGTGATGTTTGACTCCCTTTTCTCCCATCCAAGGAAAAGGACTAATGTTTTTTAGCTATATGCTATGTAGATGTTCTAGTGAAAAACCTGGTCTTTACTCTTAAGACCTATATTCACAAAACACAAAGACATTGACTCCAGTTTCAAATGGAGAGAGAGATTTGTGAAGGATCTTTTGAAATGGTAAAGGAAGGATGTTTGCAGTGTGTAAATACTTTTTCCCTCTGCTTTTGTTGTGGTATTGTCTTGACCTTGGCCAAAGCATCCGTCAAAAGGTTTTGTGGCCTGCAGCATTTAGATCAATCTCATTGGTTTTAATAGAAACTGTTGTGTGTTTTTAATATGTTCCAACTGTTTTGGGACTGGTTGATTGTGAGAGAACATTCTGGTAACTTCAGAGGCTTGTGAAGCACTCGGTGTCCTGGCCGCTCACCAGAATAGGTTTCACATGATTCATCCTGCTGCACTCGGCCTGTTTTGAAAAACAGAAAGTCTTTAGGTGTCTAGAAGCTTCTTGGAACAAATTCTGCATCTCATCTGCTATCTTGGAATTGAGAGTTTTCTCCAGTTCCTTTTTCCAGGGTATTTTGTGATTTAGGCCTATTTCTGCAGCCTGGGGAAGCCACGTTGTACTGAGCCAGTGGAAAGCTAATTTTCAGTTGGTAGAGAGACAACGTTTGCATCTGGATTAACTTTAGACTAGCATTCAGGTATGCTTGCTGTTGCAATGAAATCTCATTTTCATTATTATTGCAAGACTTTGGCTTAAGCTGTTCATCCTGGTGGAAATGTTGCAAGACCTTGGGCTGAACTCTCATCATAATGTCAGTTCTCTTTGGCTGCATATTACCTAGAATTGGAAAAACAGGCCTTTTCTAGTCTTAATCCAACCCAAACTGGTTCTTTTCTGGGATTATCTCCACACACCAAAATGGGATTTGAGTTTCAGGTCTCGAAATGCCTCCGTGCACCTCAGCTCCAATATGCCTGGCTATGTTTGATGAGGACGGTCCTTTCAGACCAGGCTTGTGCTAGCACAAATGGTTAGCAACACTTGGTTTCCTGCTTGAACGTGTGAAAATCTTGTTTAACAATTTTATTTTCCCATAGTCTAGAGGGGAACTAAAGCTTTCAGAGCCTATGGTAACTAGTATGGCTGGAAATCTCATTTATTAGGAATTGAAATTCCATGTCTGACCACAAGAAAGAATTTGTTTAGACTCTCTTGTGGAGACAGAGTGAAACAGATGGAAGGTGTTTGAATGCTGCACGTCACTATTTAGGGGTGGTTATTTCAAGAGGGAGGAATGGCTATGATATTGTTAAGGGCAGGGTGATACACAGGAGGTTTAGAGTCTCCTCTGTTTATTGTCTGAGGTATTTGAGAACTAAACTAATACGCGCGTTTTTCCTTCCCTAAAGGTTCTGCCAATTCTTGAAATTCTCTATCACGTTGAAGAAAGGAATTCACACCATGTTTATATGGCTCTTATCATTTTGCTGATCCTTACAGAGGATGATGGCTTCAACCGATCCATTCATGAAGTGGTGAGTTGTTTTGGTAAATAATTCTTCAAGTCTAAAAATCGTTTAAGTATTTATTTTTATAAAGATACATCTGTATATCTCTCTCCTCAGCAGAGGCTGTGTTTGTCCAAATTTGATGGCATTATACGTATTTCTTTTGTAAGGACTAGTAGCCTGAAGTTAGAAGAGTAATTTCAAAGATTTCCTGAGTGAACAAATGCGCTCGCTCTTGTAGAGGAGATGCTGCATATACCTCTTTTTCTGTCTTTTTTTTGGTGCTTCCTGTTACAAATTAATGTAGTAATAGCCAGGCAGGCTGCCTCAAAGATGCTGAGTGTTTGCCATGGAAGTGGTGGGGCTAGAAGAGAGAGAAAAACAGAAAACCTTTTTTATTTCCCTTGAAAAACTTTGCTTAACCAGTTTGATGCAGCTGAGAGGAGCTTTTAGTTGGAGGGGGTTTTTTCCAGGCTGAATGTTACTTCCTCACTTGGCATTTCTTTTTCTGCCTTTCTGCTAGATTAATATCTATTTTATGTTGTCCATATAATATGATCCAAAGTTTGACTAGCTTTGATGGGCCTTGACCATCTGTGCTGGAGAATACCTGGGATAATTATGTTCTAGTTTCCTAGCTTCTAAAGCTATGATAATGCAGAAGATGTCTGCACTGATTTGATTTAATTTTTTGTCTGGGACATGGAAACTCTCATTCGGGGTTATGTGAAATTAATGAAATGCAAAAAGCTGGAAGCAAGTTTCAAGGTATCGAAACAGAGCTCTTCTCCCAGGTAAATTTCCAGCCTGTTTTGGAGGGAACTGGCATTTTTTTCTTGGTGCCAAGCAGTAGAGACTTACAGTGTTTATTCGCTGAAATTTCAGATTACTTCCTATAGCTCTCTATGTAGAAAGCAAGAAGAGATGATGTTTATATGCAATTTCCTGGGAGTACCTTTTAGGAAGCGGCTTTTAGGAGGAGCAGCTGTAGTAACCATGCAGTTGACTGAAACGACATTTTCCTGAAGCTCTCTTCTGCCTCATCTTCGTGTGCCTTGAACCTATACATATGCATGTGTGTGTACACATGTGATGTGTGTTTTGGGGTTCCATATCACTAAGTCGTTCAACTCCTCTCCTAAATTGAGCTTGTTGCGGGTTAGAGTACAGCAGACAAGGTTTCACTCCTTCCTCAGTCTCTTCCCCTGTCATTCTTCATTCATTTTAAAGACTTTACACATGGTCTTTCAATAAATTCCTTACTGGATAAGTAAAAGTGGAAGATTTCCCTAAAATTGTTCATGAGGATCCAGCTGTGGAATGAAAACATAAATCAAGTTTTCTTGTCCAGTTTATTCTTGCCTTTGCAGCTAACCCTGCCAATATAGTTGTAGTGTTTTCTGTGCAATGTGGATATTAGTTTACTGCCTCCATTTTAATAAAAACAAACCCAAACGCCACCTTGTTCCTTTTACCCTGCACTGATTTTCTCAGTCCTGCCTTTGCTTCTTCCATCATCTTCTCAATTTAATCTTTGATTTTGATTCAGACTTTCACTAACTGCTTCTTTTACTCTGTGGTTGCGTTTTCCCACTCCACAGTCTCTGGTGTGAAGCATCCATTCATTCAGAACGCTATGTGGCCAGAGTTTTGCTGGTTTTGCTTCTCAGCTAGATAATGAGGTGGCTGTAAAATGCCTGAGCCTACAGGCCTGTCTATGTCAACTTCTCCTGTCGGCCCTCCTGCAGAAAAAGCTGTGAAAGTGGAAACTTTTACCATCAAAAACCAATGGAGTGTTATGACACCGCAGAGGATAGATGTGGAATAACCTTAACCCTTCCTCCTGCCCTCCTCTGTTCCTTACTACTCTTTCTCTTCCCTTTTCTCCATTCTCAGATGGACAGGGCACGTTTCATGCCGGAGGAGAGCGCAGATTGCTTTTCCACCCTTGCTGTGCTTTTCTTACTGAATTGGAAGGCTTTTTCTTGCCCCATGTTCTTAATCTTGGTGTCATGGGGATGGACTGGATGCAGTGAAGGAGAAAGAAGAGGTCTCCTCTTGTTCAAATCTTAAACTGCACGCTCCGAAAGTCACCTAAATAAAGTATAATATAGAGTCGATGACCGTGAGACCAACTCTTACATAGGATTCCTTATTTATAGAAAAAACACATTATGTTATACTTCAAAAAAATAAAGTTACCTTTTTGATCTACGTGACCTGTGCCATTCCTGAACTTTACAGAAGGATGTGGATATCGGAAAACAAATGTGAGCATCACATCTTAGCTTGGGAACTGTTGGGGAATGGATATATGGGTAGGGGGTTCCTACAGATCCCGTGATGGGGAATAAGTGTAGTTAGTGCCCCACTTTGTGGAAGAAGGATTCAAAACCATATCGATAAATCACTTCCCACTCACCCATCTTTTTGAGGTTTTTTAAGTGGGTGTTTCCGGGTACGAATGACCAAGTTACTATTAAAAAAGTACAGTGTAAAGTAAGAAATTAGTCTCATACTTTCTTAAATAATAACTCCACATCTCCTAAAGGCTGAGAGGGTATTACAGGGCAGCAAAATGAAGGGAGTTGGGAAACCTGTTTAGGTATTTCTGTAAGATATAAACATCTAGTGTCAGTTACACAACTGAAATGAAACTCTTATTGTCTGCAAGTATTTATCAAATTTTAGCAATTGCAGCAGGATTATTTTCTTTTCCCCATCACTTGGGTACAGTATGAAGAAAAAAAGATTTGTTGTATTTTAGATCAACCTGTTTTTCTCTCTGCTGCTGTGTATCCTGTGTACTGTTCTTATAAGAAGCATGACTGTACAGTCCATTTATGGGCTATTTTCCTTTGTGGTATTTAACCCACATTTATTTATTGATTTTTAAGATTAATTTTAGTAAGCACAGTTTTATAAATCTTGTGATTATACCGACTGGTAAAGAGCTCAGGAAACCACAGAAACTCTTTTTGACTGCTGAAGCGTTTTTTGTTTAAAATGAATGTGGTCTTAACTGCCTGGAAAATATGATCAAAACCATAGGTCCTGTTCCTGCAATTGGCTAAATGCAGTTAGGTCCCTGTAACCACATAGAGTTCCATTTCTTTCACTAATAATAATAATAACAACAGAGTAAACGAGTAAATGCAAGAATTCCCTAAAGGGGACAAGTATTGGTGATTTTTCTTCTCTGATTTATGAAACCGTAAATAAAATTACACCAGATGTCAAAATAACATCATATAATACTTTATGTAGCAGTAACCTATAGTACTATCGTAGTACTTCATGCTGTAGTAAATAGCAATAGACTGTAAAATCACAATTTAACTGTGTTTATTTTTAATGTGTTAAGAAATATCTCACAAACAAAGTTATGGGAAACTGAGAATCTCGGTTCTCAGTATATATAGAACCGAGTTCCTGTTCTTTGCATCTGCAGTTCTTGCACCCTGAGTTGCAGGTGTCCAGGAGCTTGGTGCTAAAAAGAGTAATTAATCAAAACCTTTTAAAAAATTTTTTTTAATTATTCTTGCAAGACTATCCCAGGTCTGAGCTTTTTGTTTTTTCTTTTTTCCCCTTTTTAATATTATCTGCAAACCAATGAGATTGTTCAAATTGTGGCACTGATTTCAGGTAGATGATTTTGAAATTTAAGGTACTTTCATGTTTCATGCTTCTGAAACCCAAAACCAGGTGAGGGATGGTGGTGGTTGCTGCTGTTTTTTAAATAGGCATTTCATTACCTGCCTGCTATGGTTGCTTTCTTCAGTACAGGGGAGAGGAGACTAGAGGTGACAGGGACTGGTATGTAACTTTTTAACTTTGAATTTTTATTTTTTTTTTAAGAGTAGTGGACTATTCTAAGGCATAGTTGTCTCAGTGAATGTAATTTTCTGGGGCTGGTTCTCACTGAAACTTTAAAAACACCATTGGCCGTTTCTGGAGTGAGAGTAGGGATGAGCATGTCTTGTCCATGGTTACAACTGTCGACATGTTCTTTAACAAGCTCTGGTAACTTCATTTTTTGCATTAGGAATTTGAAATTTGGCAGGTAGCCTTTGTGCTAGGGCTGCGCTGCTGATAATCTGACTAAATTTGACCAAATTTTAAATCTCGGAGGGGGGAAGAGGAGCAGTCTGTTTCCATCTGCGGAGCAGATACGTAGCCGGAGGTGGCCTGATGTCCGTGGTGATTGCATATTCTCATTTTGCTGCTCCCAGAGCCAGCTGGGCTGTTTGCATCCTCCCCTCTCCAGGGGCCATGTATCAGGTGAGATACACAGGGACGAGCTGGAGCTTGCGTAGGTGCCGCTTCCATCTCCTGCGGAATGGGACTGTGCTCCCAGGGATGCTCCTGTTGCTGCTTGGCGATGGTGGAAGCCGCGTGGAGTCATTTAGGTTGGGAAAGACCTTTAAGATCATTGAGTGTGAATCAGGGAACTTCCACTGTGGTTGGTAAGGTACAGGGATGTGCCCCACAAAATAGCACCAAAGGGGGTGGGAGGAAACACGGCCCTCGTTTCGTTTGTGGGAGGAGGTTGCTTTCCTATTTCACTCAGAAATGAGAGGCTGTAAGAAATAGCTTATTAGAGATTTAATCAATAAGTTAATCTTTTTTTGTGGGGGTAAGTGTATTTTGTCTCAGAGGGGGGAAAAAAACCACCAACCCTTGGGTATCGTTTTTGAGAAGGTTGGGTGAATTTTCTTTTCAATAAGCATCTGGAAATATGTCCCTTTATGTGCTATTGGTTTGGATTGATATTGTGCGTCATGTCAAAACAAACAGTGTTTTATACTATCCATTTTCATAGTTCTATTTTGTTTTAAAGAGTATGCTAAATTTTCAGTAATCTAAGCATTCAGAAGTCAGGAAATGAAAGGTGCAACCACAACTTATCCCTCTTATATTTATCTATTACAGAGTGTAACCATTACTTAATGATCATACATGATTTTTCAGGTAACAGTATATTTTTCTTCTGGAAGGCTCAAGCGCATAGCTTGAGATATTTTTCATTGTCAAAGTGGTTCATTTATTTCTTTATATAAAATCTTGTCTTGAAAACAGATATATTCACATAGTCATAAGTAAGCTGTTTCTAAGAAATCGCAAACAATTAGTTGCAACCAAAGCGACTGTCTGCACTTGTTTTAGCATTTTGCAGTTGTGAAGTAACCCATTAATTTGCTATATCTGTTCATAGGTTTATGCTTAGCAGCCTTGGGATGATCAGGTTCTCTAGCAGAGCATCTTCTTGCAGTGAAGTTCGTATGTGTAATCCATGAATTACTCAATTAACAGCTTTTTAACTTTGCAGTCGCCTGTTTTGTGAAAATACACGTGGATTTTTCTTTGTCTTTCAGGCTGCTCCTGTTAATCATTTATGTTGTCCGTCCTGACTAGTTGTCCTTGTTTACCGAAACTGCTTGGATGACTTGCTTTCATTTATACCATAATCGCTTTCTCTTAAAATAGTATTAGTGACTTGTTATAACCAGAAATTATACCTGTTTCCACATCCATTCATAGCCTGCTATATGTGGAAACCTTTCTTGTAGTGATTTCATGTTTCCTATTTGCTCCTCAGCCTTGACCATTCTTCCCTTAAATACCTCTCAAGTCTTTCTCTTTTTTCCGTATTCTGATTTTTCTATCCTTTTAGCAAAAGGTGTTTACCAGAAATTGTCACACTTGAACCTGTTGCTGGGGATGTTTGTCACCTTAGCCAGCACTGCACTACTATTAAACAGTCGTTTTCCCATCTATAGGTTATAATTATTGGCTTCACTTCAGCTCCCTTGTGGGTAATGGGACAGTGCTGACAAAAAGTCAGGTACAAGGTAGCATGTGATAGCAGAGCTACTTTTTAAATTTTAATGGTTTGAACTTTTATTTTGTCTCTTCATATACGGTACAGAAATGACTTCTATATCTCGAACTGCATCAGCTTACCTACTAGCATTAATTTCCTGAGCCTCCTGGATGTCTTCAGTGGCTGTATCTTTTTTCATTTTAGTGTATCTAGTCTGTAATGATACTTGGGATGTACCTCTTGTTGCATAGGCCTTTTGTATGCATGATTTTCAAAGCATAAATGGGTAAGAATCCTTTTAGGAGGTTCCTGCTTTTTAGGAGGTTCATCAAAAAAACCCACCAGGATCTTTCAGCATAGGCAAATGCAGTCTTCTCTGAAATCCTTCAAGAAAGAGAGGCTTTTCGGTATGCTAGGAATAAAGTGAGGGAGGAGAGTGTTTGATGAATCCTAATTAAGATGCTATTTCAAATGTCTCTTGTACTGTCAAAGACCTTTGAGAGACACACAGTTAAGGTGAGAATGAGGGTGGGAGGTAAATGAAAGGAATGTATGTGCATGTGGAATTTGCAGAGCCTGGAAGGTGAAAAAATGTTTTTTTTAAAAAAAAAAAAAATCCAAAAAGGCATTTTAAAGATAGTACTTATAAAGTATTACCCTTGTTTAGAATAAGTTTCATAGGATTCTTTTTTTTCCACTTGGGTTTTGCTTTAGGATCTATTGACTAAGGTTTTTTGATAAAATATACGTGTAATTATGTCTTGACTATTAAGTATTACTTACGGTAGGATCCTACGCAGTGCTGAGGGAAATATAATCTCCCCCAGCACCTTGTGTTAAATAATACCCTGATTTTGCCAGCAATACCCCTATCCCAAATGCTAGGAAAAGCCATGATACCCATTGCAGAGCTCAGCTTGGGATGCTCTGCGGTGGAGTACTCGAAAAGCAAGTGCCTTGATGGGTGGCCTGGGCAGCTGGGCACTTACAGGGGCATCAAGTTGGGGGTAGCTGAGAAAAATTGGTTATGTGAAGGTGGTCACTGCTTTTCTGCCCCAAAGGAGGAGTCCTGTGAAAATGTTTCCGTTAAAAAAAATAATTTTTTTTTCCTTTTAATTCTGCTGGTTTGAATGTTTCTGATTAATCACGTGTAGGTCTGTCACGACTGCAAATTTTGCTGTGAGAGGAACTGTTGGATGCATTTCTCAAAGGTCTTCGTTGTCATCGTGCTGAGTATTTGATAGGATAGTCTTATTTGCTTTGGGTTTGGAGCTGATAGAGAAGGGATATAGTCAGAAGTGTGTTTTCATACAGCTTTTTAAGAGAAGAGGTTAATTAATGAAGTTGATCGGTGAGGTTGGTGGGGTTTGGATTTTTTTTTAAGACATCTGAACATGAAGTTTCAGTGAAACATACTTAATATATCAAATATATCAAAATGATATAGTGGATCTTCATGGTTCTTGGGCAGTTCCTTTTGACTAATTTTTACCAGTCCTTTTAAGGCAGGGGGGTTTTGTGCATGTGTTTGCTATATCACTCTAGGTTGATCGACTGAGGAAGAGGAAAGAGTGGATTGATTCTCCTTCTGCAATAAAGTCCAAAATGGTGGTAAACTCCATCCACCCTGATAGTGGAGAGCACTGAAAGATATGAAGCTCTTAACCTAGCTGATGACTTTTTCTAACCTATTAGGGGAAGAGACCTCACCTCTGGCAAGAGAAAGGCTTTGGTGTGAAGTCAACAGTTAACCTGTTGATCTGCCCTGCATCCTTCAGCATGTGCGCTCTTGCCCATCAGTCAGAGCTCGTACGTGCTGCCTCTTGCCCAACTTGTAATGAGGGAAAATGGGGAGGAATTGGCAACGTTATTCAGGTGGCTAGGGTGGAATTGGAGACTTTATAAAGTGTAAAGGATAGGATTAAAAAGAATATAGGAATGTGGTGGCACAGGGCATAGAAATTAGGGAATTGCCAAATTTAATCATCTTTCTACACTTGGTGTGTTTCCACATGACTTGTGATAAAGTTAATGAGATCTACTGGGTGATAATACTGCAGAGATCTGTCTCTTTTTTTTCTTTCTTTTTTTTTTTTTTTTTAGATCTTCTTGCTTTAGAATCCAGTTGGTTTTGGTCACATTAGAGGCTGGGAGCTAATTTACCTGTCTTAAGGAATGTGAGAGTCCAGGCAACTTTCTACGTTCTTATTCAGACCTAGGTGCTGAAGAACTTTGTTGTTTGTGGTTTTTTTTTCAGATATTGAAAAATATCACTTGGTATGCTGAGCGTGTCTTAACAGAGATCTCACTTGGGAGTCTCCTGATACTAGTTGTGATAAGAACCATCCAGTACAACATGACACGGACAAGGGTAAGAGTTGCGTGTAGCATTTCTGCACGTAGTGTGGATTTCTAACTCCGACAGCATTCATTCAGTTTCAAACAGGGTGTGGGATTTTTTCTCCATTCTGTTGCAACCAGCTGGCATCTGAATTTACAGGGGGGAAGGAACGGGAAGATCAGCTGTATTAGCTAAGCACAGTATTAATGGTTCTGAACTAGTAACACCATCTCTGTATTATCGTTCAATTCATTGAGTAGGTTTCTCTAAAGTCTGTGATCCAGGCACTGAACTGCTCATCCTCAGATGAGAAGGAAAAGTTCCTTAGGCTGATGAGTAGAAATGATTCCTTGTAGGCTGCTTGTCTCTATTCGGTTACTCAGAAGTGGGAATTTCAGCTCTATCTATTGTTAGTGTTTGTATGAATTAAGACAGTGACCAGGCCATAAAACCTTTCTGAGCTTTAGCAAAGCAAAACCACTTCAACTTTATAGCCTCGTATCAGATTTTGTACATTTGTCAAGTATTTGATTCTCTACCTTATCTCAAACATATAAGCATGGTTTCATGCACTTTTGAATACTTTCAACATTTAAAGGCACAGAAGTTTTTGCATGAAAAAGTAGCAACAAATATTTAAATATATTTTAAATTGGAAAACTTAAGGATTTCCCTTTTATGATCAGAAGAATTGGAAGAAATGAGGACATTCTTGGCATATATTTGTAGGGTTTGGAATCTGTTATGTTATGTAAATGCATATTTTAGACTTGAATAGGGAAATAAATCCCTATTGGATCGGATAAGTGGACACACCTGGTTCTGTGAAAACCTTTGACTTCAATAGGGCCATCCTCTAAATGCTTATCTGCTCAAATGGTTTCAGGGATGCTAGCAAGGGGACCAGACCTCCGAAGTATCGTACGGTTATAGTTGTGAGAGATATAGAATGCTTTGAAAGAGTTGATAGGGAGATGAGTTATGAAGTAGAAAATTCTAGGTTTAAGACTACAAAAAGGAGAGAGAGGAGAATGTCTTTCAGTATTTGTTACATTTATGATGTCATTGTGAATCAACATTACTAAAGATATGAAGACATACACATATACATATCTCTGTATACATACACGCTCTGAAATTTGTATGAAACAATCGCTCTTTTGTAAGCCTTATGTTTTAAGAAGACACATTTAAAATATGACCAACTATATACACTTTGCATGTCTGCTGTATGCTTTTGACAGTGTCCTTTAAAGCAACATATATTACTCAGTCTTTTGAATGGTTCCTGCAATAGGTGTCAGTATATACCAAAAGGACAGTTTGATGTGGGTTTTTTTTCTTTCCTCTTCTTTCCGACAGGACAAATACCTTCATACAAATTGTCTGGCAGCCTTAGCAAATATGTCAGCACAGTTCCGCTCACTTCATCAGTATGCTGCTCAGAGGATCATCAGGTAAATATAAAGACTTCTCTTGAAACTCATCTTTGCTGAAACTCAGGAGTAGAGAAACTTGAATTTTATATGCCTTAATAGATACTGATGAGCTAAATAGCTGAAATGATAACTGAATAACTAAATAATCCCAGAATAAACCTTATTTGCTTTATACTTGAATCTGTTCTGAATGCACAGAAAATACTAGTTTCTCTGAGAAACTTCTGATTCTCTGAACAGAACGGTACCTGCCTTCAAACTGGAAGGTTTTCAGGGATTTGTGTGAATTATGCTTTTTTTAGTCCTGTATCCCGTTACTATAAAAATGCACTGAGTGGTCGTTCTCGAGTCCTATGCAGACTGGATTTTCAACTTGCTTTACTTCTTCCTGCATATTTGGCAAAGGATCTATTTGTTAAATCAGACAAAACACAATGAACATTTTGTGACGGTGCCCTGCAAAGATGGGCAAAAAACCCCACACCAGTGCTTTTCAACTGATAAAGTTTATTAGTCTGTATACTAATAAATAGTCAATATCTGCTCTGGTTCTAAAACAGGGCCATAACTTTAAAGTAGATATTGAAGTTGGTCCTTCCTAGTTTGTATCTGTGCTGCAGAGCCCTTTGTAAAGGCAGGTAATCATGCATCGGGCATCCTTCTCATCTTGGCAGCAAGCCCTGCTCCATGCTCCAAGAGAAACCGGGAAGGTCCTTGTTAATGAGATCTGGAATAAACTGTTAAAGTGCTTGTCAAGTACAGACAGTGTGCCAAAAATAAGAAAATGATAATTGCGTGCCTGCACACTTTGTAAAGGACTGGGTTAACAAGAGATACATCTTGTTTCTAAATCACTGCTCTTTAGGATTTAATTCTCTCTGAGCCCCTTCTCTTTTGGAAATGGTTGGTTGTAAAAGTATGGACAAGTAACCAGGATGAATGCATTCTGCCATTACCTTTTCCCTGCTTGATACTTTGCCTTCCTTTCAAACCCTTGGCAGTGATAATGAGTGTTCAGAGTTTGAATTGGAGCTGTTTTCCCATTATCTGTTACAGACATTGTCTTACATCCCTGCTCTCTTCATTCTCAAATCATAGGCATGGAGTCTGAGTTTTCCAAGCATTTGCAAATGTTGACCTCTGAAGTCATAGATCTTGGCATGGTGTGAGATGCGCTACCTTGATGCTCAAAAACTTGGTCTGTTTTTTAGCGTGATACTTTGTTTGCAACTTCAGAGCTTTTTCTTATGTTCCCGGTTTCTGATTTTGTTCCATTTTATTCTACTGCTGTTTCTGCAGACCAAAGCAAGATGTGTTCCTCTGGCTATATTTGGGCCAGGAAGATGTTATCCTGCTAGTCCCGTTATAGCCGGCTGTTATCACCATTCAGTAATCTTGTAGTCATCTAGCATCACTGCATGTGTTTTTCTGGGTGGCTTGGCTTTTGTCAAAATGCTTTGAGTTTATGGACATCTACTGTTCAACATTTAAACTCATGGTTCAAAGTAAGCTCAGCTGGATTTTTTTGATTTAATTGGGTTCTGAAATGGCTAAGCATGTGGTCTGCTGGCTTATCGGAAGAGGTGGCAGCCATCAGTAGAGAAGCAGCAACCTCGGTACCTTTGTACATACGTCTCGCCTCAACCTTACAACTCAGTAACGTAAAAGGAGCCTTTATGTGCTGCGAGGCTCCTCCCCACACCAGCCTTCTCCAGCCTTTTCACATGCGGTTTTCACCATGTGTAATGGCATCTTTGAGGCAGATTGAGTCCCTGATGTATAAGACCCATCTCAAGACCTAAGGAAGGATGTGCAACACCCAGAAATTCTCTTGTACTCCTTGTATGCAGCTTTTCAACAATCTGCTGTGACGTTTGGGTGCCTTAGTCGTCATGTCTCTAGACATGAATAGTTATAATGAGACTTGAAGATTGCTGCTTGATTTTAGTTGTGAAATAATTGTGCTGATATTCTTATTGAAAGCGGGGAGACTTCTCTCGTTGCTTAACACTGATGCACACAGAAAGGAGGCAATAGGGGTGAATGGCAGAAAACAGGAAAAAAAAATTCTGTCACATTGAAATTGTCTGTCACATTATCTGTCTTTTATTGTGTGAAGGACTAACAAAGCCATGCTTGAAATGTGCCGAAGAGAGAGAAAGACTTTAGAGCAAACACGTAGTGGCTTATTTGAAACTCTTAGTTCTTCCAAAGTTGTCAGCTCTTAGTAGCTACTGTTGGGTGGTTTCTCTATGGCTTTTAGCGGCGAGACTTCACATGGGATCTGAGCTGGGCAGTATTACAAATAATAACCAAACAATATCCAACCAACTGTAGTGTGGTAGTATAGCAGTCTGAGAGGGATGCTGGTTATGCCAACCGTTGGGTGCCAGCAGGGTTGGACCTGTATTTTTATAGCTGGATGTAATGTAAGGATAGGCACAGAAAGTGGGCATACTCATAAACTGAAAAAGCAAAACAAAACGGCAATATGATATATATCGTATAGAATATGATATTCTTGCATAGTCCAAAGATACTCCATGGTGTTATTTTTAAGGTTCTGCCTTCTTGTAGCTGGATGCTCCGTATTGGTATAGTGTAGAAATTGTAATGGAGGAGGTGAATTTAAATTTAAAACAGAACCAGAAAAACAAGAGGAGCGTTAGGGAGTGTGTTTGATTTATTTTTCTTTTCCCCCTTTATGTTTAATGTTGAGCGAAGATCTTATTTTGCAGGTAGAAAACTGGACAATAGGCAAAAACGGCCACCAAGATTGCGGTTTAATTTGTCACTATGATCATGATTGCTTATAAGTCAAAAGACCCCACTATAAAAATATATTAAAATCTGTTGTAAAATGTCCTGTGGGGTTAGGACATGGGCAGGCTGGAAGGAATAGTCGTCTTACTTCCAGTAAGTCTTTATTGCTAGTATGGTAACATTTTCTTCTCAGGAGCTTTACAACCTTGGGTTCCCTGGCAGGCTTAAGCACCATAAAGGAAATATTTTAACCTGATTTCATTTCAGTATACACAGAATTTTTATAAAGTTTCCGTTATCAAGAAAAGCAATAGGAATAAATACTTACAAACACATACATTTCATGAGAGATTGATGTTTCGAGGCATACGTTGTCCTGCCTTTTCCTACCTTATGAAGTCTGTTAGCCACTGTTATTAAATTTAGCCAGCGCTGATGGACCCAGCTTGCTCTATGATTCCAAAGCAGAATATTTCTATTTAAATTCCCATTCTGGTTCTACCATCAGAGTGCAAGTATCTCTGAGAGAAGAGCCCACAGTATCCATAATCAAAAAGTGTTTGCCGTGAAGGAAAAGCCTAAAAAGAAGATGGTACTTTATATTACATAAAGCATTTTAGGGTATAGGTTTTTAAATTAAGTAGTTGTGAAACACTTAAAATCTGCTTAGCAATACAACTGAATAGACAGTCATAATTTAAGCCTCACCAGATGCTCTAATGATTCCTTCCTTAATGTGAGAAGTAATTCCATTTTCATGCAGGCTTTTTCCTAATCCTATTCTGAGCAGAGACTGCCAATTGTTTTAAATTCTGAAGACTATGTTCTGTGAAAGAATTGGCTGGGAGTATTCAATGTAGTGTACTTAAGAGCTCAGTAAAATACAACTTCATCATGTTGGGTAATTTGTATCACATTCCAGCAAGCATGAAAATTGACAGATTTGTATCAATCTATCAGAAGCAGCTGCTGGAAGTAAAAATAGATGTAATAGATGGCTTATAATAAGATCCAGGGCAGTATTCGTTTAATGTTGTATGTCCTCTATTGTAGACAGTCCTACCTTTGAGATCCTTCCCTTCTCTATCTGCTGTTACCACTGGTTTGGTTTTAATTACCTATTATTATATACCTAGCTATTTTATCGCCATAGTGCCAAGGGTGATATTGCACTGCACTGTCTCTCCCTTGCATTTGTGGAGGGCTGACATTTGTATTACCTTTAAATTATATTGGTAGACTGTTATAAAGAAATAAAATAAAATGTGTGTTCGTGTCATTATTGTCACAAATGACTGCCAGAATTGGCTGTATAGTCTCTAAGCAACAAAGCACAACCAGGTGGAGTGTTACACACCTGCAATAAGGGTAGGGGTTTTTTTTCCCTTGGTTTCTATTCTACAAGTACAATTACCAAAAAGTAAAGCTGTGCATCTAACTGGCATATTAGTGCAGGTATTTGCTTTGTCACTTAAAACTGCAAGTCAGTTCGCATTAATTCCTTTAACCTATTTGGGAAACACCTTTCATGATATTCAGCTTTTCTACAGCTAGCCTGGCTGCTCTAGTATGTGTGACAGTTGGAAATTAAGAGGAGAGTCTTTCCCCGAACAGCTGTATTCTGACATCTCATCACCATGTCATTCTAATAAAATTAGTGACAAGAAGATGACTGATTACTTAAGGCAAATGCTTTTCCTATAGCTTCATATATTGGAATGTTAGCTGTTTTCTAAGCAGGCATATACCACTAGAGGTTGCCATGCACCTCGCTAATTAGACATGCACATTTAACATTAAATGACTTTATGAGGCTAGAAACACTGTGCAGTTTTGGTTTTTTTTCTACACTGTCACCGCAGCTGTTCACATGCAGGGCTGTGTGAGCCGCTAAGGACAGTTCATCGGTTGCATTTCTCCCCGTTAGATGACTTAAGGAACTTAAGTATCAAAAGATAGCACGTAATTATATCAATGTTATATTTTGTTGATTTCATTGGCTTTCATAGAGAGTTCAGTGGGATTCAGGGACCGATAGGAAGAAAGGTTTCTGTCATCCTCCTGATGCTCATAGGAGCCAGGTGGAATTAGGAAAAAGGGTGTGCTTCAAAGGGATACACAACAGAGACTTTAACACGGCATGCTGTAGAATGCAGTATGTTGTACTTGGGTGTCATCGTAGCCCTCCTGTACCCGTTACGAGAGCAAAGCGTGACACGTAGAGCCGGCCGTGCTGATTCTGGTGCTGTCTGGAAGAAGCAGATGGTAATCCTACTTCTCACTGGTCAGCCAGCCTTGGAGGTGATGGTGATGAGTGCTGTAGGAGATCTTGGAGCATGATGCTGGGCACTGGAGTAGCTCAATGTTGTTTTTTTGTTGTTTTTTTTTAAATGCAGTTGTAAGCAGCGTGCTTAAATATCCATGCTTGTAGAGGATGGCTGCATCACTGTGGTTCCCCAAGTCCGCTTTCTGTCATCTGAGAGAAGGCTGAAGCCTTCCTTTCCCTTTGCGCTCTTCAGCAGTCTTCATCGTTTCATAGAGTCAATTGTGTTTCATAAGCTACCAAGAAAAATTCCCATCCGTTCTGATATCTGCTGCTGTATTTGAGAATTTTCATCTCCCCAGCCAAACCATTTGTTTTACGGTTTCCTATGTTAGTAATTTAATTCTTCTGCTACGGTTTCCTCTTATAGGAGTCTGAGATTTTCGTGAGTGCAAACATTTATCACAGTTCTTTAAGCATAAGAGTACATGATGTTGCTTTAAACTGCACTCTTAAACTCAGTTTAAAATTATGCTGGATTAAAAGTTGTCTTTAAGGTGGAATGTGTGAGTTTCTGTAGAAACACTGTATTGCTACTGCAATATATTTGTTAATTACTAGCTGCAGGTAGCTTTGATCAGCAAATTTCTTGCTGGCTGAGGAAAAAAAGCTTACTGTGGTTAATGCTACAGAAAGTAAAAAATACATATGGCGAGAAGGAAAAAATGTATTTCTCATAATTGGTCTTTTACCTTGATTTTTTCCTGAGGAAGTCTCTGAATTTTGATAATAGATGCATGTAGCTGTGTATTTTATGTTCCTGCATATGAAACCATGTAGCTAACTTTTTAAAAAATGGAGTAATGTGCATTCAGAGTCTAATGGTTCCAAGTTTATCAGCCATTTTTTCAATGATGGCCCTAATTGCTCTGAGTAAGATTGTTAGAGTACTGTAAAACTTTTATGATTAAAACAGTAACTCCGGATTAAAAAGTGAATTATGAAAGCATTTGCCGCGAAATTTTTTTTCTGTTTTAGCACACAATTTGTAATCATTTAAACGTGTGCCTTGTTCTTGGGTACTGGTGTAATTCTTGAGTGCTTGGGTTTGCAGAAATGAAAACTAGATTGTGTGCAGAACAGTTCACTGCTTATCCAAGAGTGGTTTTTGCTTCTGATATAAATATTTGTTGGGTTTGTGAATCTGAATTTTGGTTAGTTCACAGTGTCCCTCAATAAAGTGGTTAAATTTTTCTTGCAATGTTTTCCTTTTTCAGTCATCTTTATAGAATTGCACATCTTTGTAATACCCCCCATGTTATTTGATGGAGTGCACGACATGTCATTTTTCCTGCCTACCTTTTTATAGGCTGTAAGTAATCAGGTTAATTGTTATTATTGTCAATTTTCATATTCTATTGTCCTTAAAAGAAGAAAACTAATTACTTCCCTCTGCTTCCCCCTAGATTGTCAGTTGTTGCTTTTATAAATTAGGGATAAGGAGGAAACTAATCAAATTTTTCACATGTTGCTGTGTGTGGCAGAATGATAATGACTTTCTAACACATGTATTAATTATGTCTTCTACCATGGCCTTTTTTTTCTGGGCCTATGAGTATTTATTGAAAATATTTTTTATTTATTTTATGTGTACGTTGGTGAAGTGTTTTTAAACCTAAGCTTTCTTCAGTGAGGATCTCTGTGTATGGAGCAGAAGACATTTTGAGTTTGCCAGGCATTTGTTTATTCAAATAGTCCAGTATGTGTGTTCAGCAAAGAAGAAAAACGTTTATGCAGAAGCGAGACGTGTGATCTGACCTGCCTGCTTATTAAGGGCCACATTCAACCGAAAAATCTGAAATCGTTAGTGTGTGTGTGTGGTGAAAGGAGAACTTACCAATTGCTTAATAAAAGTTTTTAACGGTGCCAATAATGAGGTGTAATTATTGGCTTGAAACTCATTAGGGTGCTCACATAGGAAGATAAACAAATTTCTCTCCCACATGGCTTTACACTCGGTGAGCATTCTGGTTTTCCTGCCTTTTTTCTTTGATGTCCACGGTGCTTTCAGGAAGCTCTTTCACATAGAGCTTTCTCTTTCATTGGAGAATAGCGATGGGACAGTTGGTGCAGAAAACTAGTGAAATCAAGTTACCCGAATCAAAGGCACTTCTTAAGGCGAAAAACTTGAAAAAAACCCCAAGATTGCTGCATGAATGCTTCAAAGCTTTTTGGTTCCTAATTCTCATTTGTTTTTAATTCTTATTTGAATACTTAAGTGTAGGAACAGAGGAGTTGCTTCTCCTACAGGAATCATGATTTTTAAATGGTAAAATTTTAGCATAGCAAGCATTTCAAACTTTAAACGAGATGTGTGAATTGAGCAAAAGAAATTAGGTGAATAGGGTGTGCAGTACTTCTGTTAAACTTATCTTCGTGGCTTCTTTCTTACAACAGGGGAATGAATGGTGTTCAGTTAGAGCCATTTTTCAGATAGGAAATTTCCTAAAATTGTTCTGAATTTAGGGGTGGAACCCTTTGACCCTGTGAAACTTTATTTTGGAAAAGTCTTATTTCAGAGATACCAGCTTTCAGTTTTCAGTAATCAAAAAGCAACATAATACTAGTAAGATGTCAGTGATAGATTCGTAGCATAATAGCCAACCTATACCTTTGTTAACACACAATATGAAAACGAGTTCCTGCTCTCTTTATTACTTCTCTGTTGGTATTGTAACAAGGGATTTCTGTTGCTTAGAGCTGCGTGGCTCCGAGGATGCTTTGAAACACGCAGGTTTACGTCATACCATGCACGCTGGGAGCCTGGGCTTCGGATAGGCTTTAATGTCACCATAAGAACGATCAATAGACAAGTCTTTTATATTCTGGGTTCAAACCTTAATTGGACCATTAAATTAAATCTCAGTTTACTGATCTCTTAATCATAATAGAGGAGTGTTCATAATAGCGAACCCCAGAGAAAAGAGGCTGCTTCTGCTCTCACACCGGTGTACATCAAGAGATTTCACAAGTCAAATTATATAATAATAAAAGATCAAGCTCTGAAAGTGGCTCTTGGAATTAATGTCCTGTGGCCAGAGCTGTTAAATACTGAACCCTCTGAGCATCAGCTTGCCTCTTCCTTTTTTGTAATCAAAAGAAAAGAAAAAAGAAAGGAATTGAAGGTAATGAATAGTTTCACTAAACCCGTGATATCTGCCTCTGCAGGTATTGGGAGGGGCACAGTCACAAAGCCCTGGTTTCTGATAGCGAAAGATAAATATCTCCGGTCTGAGCTGTTCAAGGATAATAGGTAATTTTTTCTTCTCTTTTGCATCGCACATGGACTGTAGTTGTGCTAGAAGGAAATTACCTTAAGGAAAGTTAATGCAACAGTATGACTGTTTTCTAAGTTTTCTAAACACGAGGGGTTTTTTAACGTCAGGCTTATGTTGGATTTCACCGGCGGTTCTTACATGCAGGCCATGAACGTGCAGGATGCCCTGCAGCCCTGGACTCTGATTTGGTGTTTTGGGGGGACCTGTTGATACAAACAGTGGCTTTCAGTAATTCCTGTTCCTAAATATTTTCATGCAGACATCATGTCATTGAAATAAATAGGGGAAAAGCATCTTTCTGTGGATGCAATTTCTGGTGATTTATCTGCACCTCAAACAGCTTGTTTGATTTTTCTGTGTTTGCTTGAAAGCAATAGAAAATGGCCTGTTCATCCCAGCAAACTTTCATTGCCATGTAGTGCCCTGGCTGGTGAATGTGTTACTTTGAAATATTTGTGTTGATTTTTTTCTTAACACACACACACCCCCCCCCCCCCCCCCATGTCCTTTGCTTTGGTGCCATTTACCATGTGCTGTATGCCTTTAGATTTTAGCAATAAATTGTCTTCAGCGTGGAAGGCCACAGAATTGACTGGTTGACTTTGCCTCAAAAATAAGAATGAAAAACCTCAAAGACATTTTGCTTTTAATGCTTCTTAACTTTGAAATAGTTTTCTAGCATTTTAGTTTAGAGGAGAAAACCTGTATTATCTAACCTGGATATAAAATGATATTCTATTTATGAGAAGCTGCTTTATAATGAGATTTTTTACCCCCCATGCAGTGCAGTATGTTACAAAAGCGATAATCCCATTTTTATTAGATGTTCCAAGTAGAGTGAAAACTAATGGCTTCCCAGAGAAGGGCCTTCATGACATTCTCAAGTTCAGGTCGTGTTTGAAAGAGGACACTGTGGGAATGGAAGATCAAACAGCTCCAAGCCACTGAATCTGAACTTTGGTTTTAATCTGCGGACTCTCAGGAGTAGAAGTTGTGTGCCCAGCAGGATACCTGGAGAGATTTTGGCGTCAACTGGTCAACCTTGGGTAGCTTTGGCTTGCTCTTTCACGAGCTGTTCGCAGGCACAGACTGACTAGTCTATTTGCAGATGCTTTTTACACTCTTCATCCTCCACTGTGTCACTGTTACTTCTTATACAGAGGTTTCTGAGTCTGTGGAGTGGCTTTTGTTGGGAGACAGAAGCAATTTATAAAGATCTCAGTAGCGTTAAATAAAGGAAACATATGCTGGCCTTATTAGTAGCTTGTTGACCTAGATTAGCTGTGGGGAAGCTTATAAGCTGATCAGCCATTCCAAAATTGGGAGGTGTCATTGCAATTAGTAGGAAAGGCTGTGACAAAAGGGGAGACAACAATTCTTCAGATAAGGGAAAAGAGAATATTAGTAGCAAATGTCCTCTTGCTGGTATGACTTAGCAACATAATTCTAATTAAGTTATTTTTTAAAAGGCGTGAAGCATCCTTTGTTGCTATGCGTTGAGTGTAGTTGTGGTCAAACGTATTAAAATGCTGCTTTAGCTGTTATCAGCAGAAAGAGGAGTACTCCGTGTGGGCTCGCCTGTTTTTGCCTGTGCGTAACATATGGAGGTGAGGTTTTAGGCTGATATCAGCTGTTTCCAACATGGAACTATCATTGAACTTGGTTTAAGCCTGGTTGAACCTGCTGGGGATTCTGAGTGGGCACCTGATGGGTCAGTAATACCCTTGTCCCCCATCTGGTGTGAGCAGTTGAATGCCCTGCATGCCATTAGAAGTGTTCGGAGCCCAGGACCCCCAAGCTCACGGGTTATGGAGACTTCCCAGATGGACAGACAGACTCACAGCCTTATTCTGAGATAGATTGGATCAGCGTGAACCACAGAGGGGTCTTGGGCAAACTCTTGCTTCTCTCTGTCTCAGGGTGTTCTCGCATGAAGCAGAGCGGTTGAACTGTGTTACTCTCTGCCTTGCATGTCAGAGCACGGGACTCCTTAAAAATACCATTGCTGATCCGGCTTAAAAAGGTTTTTAATGCCTAAATATGTACGGCTCTAAAAGCTCAACTTTGGACAAGATAGTTTGCTCTTCCCTTGACCACTTTTTGTGTCTCTGCTGACTTGTAAGACATAGCCCTCGTGGTAATTCTGTCATTTTGTGGGGGGAAGTCATTACGACATCTCATTAGTCTTTGGCCATCCAGAAAATTGTGCGGTACTTCAGTGCCTTACAAGCTGCCAGCCATTGCTTGGCAGAATGTGCGATTAAATGAATGTGATGCAAATTAACACAGAATCTTGGCCATAGAACTGAAGTTTATCGCAGTCTTGATACCTGTTTCAGGGAACCTAGAGCATCACACAGATACTTGCGTGCAACGGAGAGCTGCAGTTTGGAGGTAGAAGATCCCGTTGTCCCGTCTTTAATGATCGTGAATGGCCCATTCATGGTTATTGTGCCACATCAGCTCTTTGGCAACAGTAGAGTTTGATAATAGTCTTCAAATTGGGGAATTAAACTTTTCTGCTTTTGGTGGAACCTTACAGCTTTTAAAACCGTTGATCTTGGGAATCTGTTAGGATGGAGAGGAAGAAATATATGAGGAAACCTGCAGAGAAATAACTGTTTTTGTGATAAACTTCCAGTGTTGCTTTACAGATGAATTTGCAGAGTAGACTCAGGTTCTGATTTGTCACTTAAGTTTTCTGCATGTTTAATAGTGAAACGAAGCAAAAATGAGAAAACCAGTAGCACTACTCCAGTACTGCTAATGCAATTTTGATTTCTTTTAGCTGGCCTGGAAAAAAAAGGTTAAGGGCACTGAAATGTTTACTGGGTTGTATCCCACTGTATTATTTGGGATTTGGGTGTATAATATGCAGTACACTGAAGATGTCTTACATTTTTTGCGTTTTAAAAAGTCTGGTTTATAGCAATAAATGAAATAAATAGTATAAGATTTTCTGAGATTTAAAAAACCCAAGGGAATTGTAATAGTCTACTATTATTTGCTATTCTAGTAGAATCCTAGAAACTGCAGTCTTGTCTTCTCGGTGTGTGTTGAATGGAATGTATTTATAGGACAGTGTTCCTTAACAGAAATAGAGGTGACTCAAGATAATGGCTTGCTTGAACCTGTCTTTTATCTTCAGTTGCAGGGTATTTGGCTCATTAACCACTTTATTCAGATACAACATGTACTCTTTCCCTTTTAGAAAATTTCTTTTTGGAAAAAACTGTGGAGTATGATCTAAAGTAATGAATGAGTAATGAACTTACAAGGATTTATCTGACAAACTAGAATATTATGGCTGCAAGTAAGCATTAGTACAAAACAAAAATATAACATTGATTATAAATCTTTTTTTTTTTTTCCCTTCTTGTCAGGGTGCTGCTTATTTCACACTTTAACTGATGTCATTGTATATGTCTAACGTTTTTCCAGCTTTGCAGTTCAGTGAACTAATTTCTCTCTCCAGGTATGTGAAGCCAGGATGGGTATGATTGGCTGCAGGGAGGGAAGTAGGGCAGTTACTGATAACACCCAACTGAACTGTGTCCGTGCCCTCCAAACTGCTCCTGAAAACCTTGCTTTCCACCAGACATGGAAATTTTGAGTTCATTCAGACCCCACACTTAAGTGAGGATTTTCAAGCAGGCTTTCTAACTGAATTTAAGAATACGAGATAACAGTTTATGAAATTTCTGAGTCTCTTGAGTACTCAAGCCAAGGTATTTCCCACTACCATATACTTTTACCATAGTTTGCGTGGCTCACATTGCACTTCGAAACATCTGACACCTTTAAATGGAGGGTGAAACTATAGGTACAGAAGAAAGAATCAGGATTTAACAACTTTAATGTGCATCAGGTCTTTATAACTGTTGAATGACTCAACCTTTTTAATGGTAATGGCCTTCAGCAAGTTTAGGAAAGAACAGGCTTTTAGGTAAAGTAAATACACTTAGTTCTGCAATGAATAAATAAATTTGCTGTGAAGTTGTGTAGAGACATGTTTCTGTAACTCATTAATTGTGCTCTTGGGTCCACAAGTAGGTCTTTTTCCAAATACCACAATTTACACGGGCTCAGATGAGATGCTGAATCCTGCTGCGGAACAGGGCGAGGGCTCAGGCAAGCGCTGCCGACTCGTCGCGCTGCCCTCTCTTGCCGTGCCGTAGCTGTTGTCTCGCGACGGAGGATTTTCAGGTTCACGCAGACTGAGATGCAAATGTCCACGTTAATGCGGGTGTCGTAGGCATCTCCTGTAATCCCGTGCAGAGCCTGTGAATTATCGCAAATGTCTAGCCAAAGGATAAGTGCGCAGGAGGTTTCAAAAGCAACATTCCCATAGTAGTGTCTCTTAAGCTGCCAGGGATGTGTGCCTTCCCAGTAACTGGTGCATCTGGGTGATTAAAGCCTTTGCTCTTTGTCTGAAACATCAGTACTGAATAGACACTTCCTCCGAGCTCTTTCATATCTTTTTTTTTCTTGTGGGTCATCAGTTGCTTGTGTCTGCTTCTAATATACAAATCCTTTTGTTCTTTTTGATAGAACTTCATCTGTGCAGAGGTAATTTGGCCTTTCTTTAGAAGAATCTCGTATTATTTATCGTTTGACTTTTCAGTCTATCAAAGAGCTCCAGAACTTGTTTGGTTTTCATTTCCTTGCCCTCCTTCACTATAAATACTTTCATGCATAAAGATAATATTCCTCTTATAAGGCTGTTGTGTACATTTGGCCAGTACTGTGACAGAGTGCTGCTTCGGGGCATGGGAACTTACGTCTGTGACACATTATCACAAATAATCGTTTCTTAAGTATTTAAATAATTTTCATGCTTCTCTGTTCTGGGTTGTTATGGCACCTTTAACCCTATAATGACCCCTCGCCCCCAAAATGCTGCTTTGCAATAATGTAGTTTAAAATCCTGTCATCACTAAGATACAAATTTCGTGATACTTGTATCTGAAGAGTAGGTTTGCAGGAATGAAGTTTTTTTAGAGAGCGAAGAGAAGTCACCCTATTACTTAGATTAGGAAGTTAGGTGGGGATCAAGGAGGAGGTAAAGTACTAGTAGTGAAAAAGGATTAAGTCAGGGATTACTTGAGAACTGACACATCCATGTCCATGGGACCTGGTGAAATGCATCTGAGAGCGCTGTGAGAATTGACTCATGGCATGGCAAGACCACTGTCTGTTGGATCGCATCTGGAGAACTGCATCCAGGTTTTGGACCCCTGGACGTAGGAAAGGTGTTGCCTCCAAGTTCAGTGGAGGGCTGCCACGATGGTTGGGGGCTGGAGGACTCGGTGTAGGAAGATGGGCTGAGGGAACTGGGCTTGTGTAGCCTGGAGAAGAGAAGGCTTTGGGGCAAGACGACGGCAGGAGTTTCAGAGAAAGGGTTAGCAGCGTTCCCACACGTAGGAGGAGGTTACTGAGAAGATGGAGCCAGGCTCTTTAAAGAAGTGTGCTGCAGGAAGATGAGAGAGAACGGTCAAGAGCTGAAGTCAGGAGGTTCCAGCCTGATGAAAGAAGACAATTTTTCATGGTCAGGGAAGCATTGGCACAGCAGACCAGAGAAGTTGTAGAGTCCCTCCCTGGAGGCTTTCAAGACCCAACTGGACAAAACCCTGGTCTGGTTTGGAATCAGTGTTAACCCTGCTTTGAGCAGGAGGTTGGGCTAGAGACCTCCTAAGGTCCCTGTCCTGGTTTCAGCTGGGATAGAGCTAACTGTCTTCCCAGTAGCTGGTACAGTGCTGTGTTTTGGGTTCAGTATGCGAAGAATGTTGATAACACACTGATGTTTTCAGTTGGTGCTCAGTATTGTTTAGACTAAAGTCAAGGATTTTTCAGCTTCTCATGGCCAGCCAGGGCACAAGAAGTTGGCACAGGACACAGCCAGGGCACCTGACCCAAACTGGCCAACGGTGTATTCCATACCATGGGACGTCCCATCTAGTTTTAGGAACTGGGAAGGGGGGGGCGGGGAATCGCCGCTCGGGGACTGGCGGGGTGTCGGTCGGCGGGTGGTGAGCAATTGCCCTGCGCATCATTTGTACATTCCAATCCTTTTATTACTACTGTTGTCATTTTATTAGTGTTATCATTATCGTTATTAGTTTCTTGTTTTCTGTTCTATTAAACCGTTCTTATCTCAACCCAGGAGTTTTACTACTTTTCCCGATTCCCTCCCCTATCCCACTGGATGGGGGGGAGTGAGTGAGCGGCTACGTGGTGCTTAGTTGCTGGCTGGGGTTAAACCACGACAGTCCCTTTCAACCTTAGTTATGACTCTAAGATAATAAAAAAAAATACTGAAACTGGCTAACAAAGGAGATATTGTTTTGAGTATGGTAAGTATGGTAAGTGCCAATGCAATCTCCTGCATCCCCACTACTGACTTTTGTTGTAGCTTAAGCAGCTTAGCTGTGCTAACGCTACAGTGGCAGAAACCCACCCCAAAGAACCCTAAACTGTATTCCATGGACATATGCACATAAATCTTTCATGACGGTCTTGGTACTGAAAAACAAATACATAGTATTCTTTCTACTGCCTGTCATCAGTGCCACAGTTCATCATGTCATCAATGGCAGAGTACTAATCAGAAATGAAAACTTTCATCCAAAATCCTCATTTTGGGTGAGGTATGTGATGTATTTTACTGTTGGTAAGAAGGTAGATAGGCCTTTGATGGTTTGCCTTTCTGCTGTTTATACTGTATGAAATAACATTAATAGGTGATACTTTAGGCAGACAATAAATTAACCATTCTTGTGGAGTGGATGATCTAATAAGTTGTCATCATCTATGTAGTACTTGAGTACAGAATGTATTTTGTTTGGGTTTGTCTTTGGGAACATACGAGTACTGACTAAGAGAACTTCCTAGAACATAAGTTATCTAACACGAATGGTAGTAAAATGGTCGTAGCACGTCATGACATTCTCCCCGCATGTATACAGGTAGTTTGGGGTTCTGACTAACGTGTGCTGGTTTAATTAGCTTATACTTTCATTGTTTTTCTCTAAAAAAGGCTTTCGTATTGGCTTTCCCATAGAGTCATGTTGTAGCATAACTCCCTTTTGAAAGTATAGTGATTAAGTCTTCAAACTCAGCGAAAGATGTTATTTGCTGTGCATTTTTCAAATTCTGCTGCAGAAACAATATGACCTAAATATTTAATCAGGCTTAGTAGAATTGGCTTTTTTTATTGCTGCAGATTAATCTAGTTTCTCTGAGCTAATGTATGTGGCATGTATGTCTTCAAGACCTTACTTTTTCTCAATAATGTTAAAGATTTATAGCCTTCATAAAATCTGGCATGCACCAAGAGGAAGATTATGAATTACAATTACTTAAACATTAGCACTGGGAATTTTTCTTTTGAATCCGGTATATGCTGTTTCAGACTGGGTTGTATTTATAGAGGGGTTAGTGAATACTGTTTTTATACCACTTTTCTATACCCTGCCCAGCGTTCTTCATTTCTGTGTTGTTAAAAGGATGGTGGCCTGGTGCTGTTCATGTTTTTGTCTTTGATATATTTATTCTAAAATTGCAGTTGACTTCACTAGAGAAGATATCAGCTTTCTACTTTAAATAAATAAGGATGTAAGTGGTTTTGCATGTTTTGCTTAGTGCTGTTGTCTTGTTCAAGCCTGTCCTTAAAAGTAATGTGGGGGTATCATGAATTTCAGCACTTCTTATTTTTTAACTCTTATTTTGCGAAGTGTTTAGTCTGTGGTTGTAGTCTTGTGTACACCTCTTGAATTACATGGAGTTCGAGTTAAAAATTGGAGTGATGTGATCACTTAAACCAAAACAATTGCAGTGACCATTTAGGACATGGAATTTTCTTCAGAAAAACAGGAGAAACAGCAGGTCTGGAAGAATCTTCAGCAAAGTCTCATTTGTGTGTTGGTTTTGATTATCTGCATGTTTCACACAAGGTTCTCGGAGAGCTTCCAGATGAGCAGGGAGACTCAGTAAAGCTGCAGGAACCCACGGCATCCATTCGTGCCCTGGCAGCCAAGAGGGCAAACCGCATCCTGGGGTGCGTCAAACACAGCGTAACCAGGTGGTCAAAAAGGGGATTATCCCGCTGTATTCAGCGTTGGTGCGGCCTCACCTTGAGTACTGCGTGCGGTCTGGGCCCCGCAATTTAAGAAGGATGTGAAGGTCCTTGAGTGCGACCAGAGGAGGGCAACCAAGCTGGTGAAAGGGCTGGAAGGAATGTCCTATGAAGAGCAGCTCAGGACTTTGGACTTCTCTAGTTTGGAGAAAAGGAGGCTGAGGGGCGACTTCATTGCTCTCTGCACCTGCCTGAGGAGGGGATGTGGAAAGGGAGGTGCTGAGCTCTTCTCCCTAGGATCCAGTGGTAGGATGCGTGGGAATGGTTCAAAGCAGCGCCGGGGGAGGTTTAGACTGGACGTTAGGGAGCATTTCTTTACCGAGAGAGTGGTCCAACCCTGGAACAGGCTTCCTCAAGAGGTGGACGATGCCCCAAGCCTGTCAGTGCTTACGAGGCATTTGGACAATGCCCTCAACAACATGCTTTAACTTTTGGTCAGCCCTGAAGGGGTCAGGCAGTTGGACTAGATGATCGTTGTAGGTCCCTTCCAACTGGAAATATTCTATTCTATTCACGTGAGATGAACTGTGCCATAATGTGAGTGGCAGTTCAGCTCACAGCTGACCTCTACCTCCCCAGTGGCTCTAGCCATCAAACTCCCATTGATTTTTTTTTTAGTGTTTCTTTGATGCCCTTGTTTAACTGCTGTCATCAGAATACCTTTACTGATTTGGATTGTCCAGACTCTATGGAAAGGAAACTTTTCTCTGCCTTCATCAAATCTACACTTACTTACAAATAAGTACAGATATATTGTGTTAATTTTTATACGTATATAAAAACTTTGTTTCCCCTACTTGTGCCTGGGTTGCAAGCAGGGAATAATGCGTACAGGAAAGGTCTCTGCCCTCTCTGACGTCGGAGTGATGATGAGAGCTTTCATTTTAGCTACTGCTGGTTCAGACAAATCTAAAAAGTTCTCAGGAAGAGAGGACCAGAGCTCCAGGATTACAGGAGATTGGTATAAGCAGGTGAGAGTATACTCACAGCAGTCAAGTGTAGGCGTTTGAAGATTTATGAGAACAGGCTGTCCTTGCAGGGTGGCAGCATGAAGGACGATTTGAGAAGTTGGGGAGAGTTACAAGGAAGAGCAATTTCCCTCTTGAGCATATTTACTTCTTTTTTTTTCTTTTTGTAAAAGAGTTTGTTGGGTTTTTTCCTTTTCCTTTTTTTTTTTTCTCATTTGCCCAGCCAATGCTGAAGTTTCCTCCGTGCCTTCTCATCTTATACCAGCTGCTGAGCAGGATTAGACAATGCTGGGATCAGGGAAGGAAACACTGTCATGGGTGCCAGAAACTTAAGTAGAAGATATTCTCAGGTAGTATGTAGTTTACAGGTCTCTTCAGAGATGTCAGGTTCTCTATGCTGTCTTTTCTACTGTCAAATTATTTTAGGCATAATTTTATTCAAAAATACGCGTTATTCATGGTTAGGAAATGAGCCTTTTCTGTGTTGGTTTTGGTGTGTTGTTCAATTTTGGTCTCTTTCTTTCAATTCCCCACCCACTATGTGTAGTAGAGAAAGTGAAAAACAAACAAGAAACCCACAAAAAAACACCCATGGGAGTATACCCTTGGAGACTTCTAAATGCTATGTTATGACTTGAAAAGGGTTGACTTTGGTGCTTTGGCATGATCCCTGTCAGTTTTGAGCATCTTCAGTTATCTTAAAGATGTTGTTGGGTTTCGATGTTCATGGTCATTTCCAAGCCATTTGTATTCTGGAATCACAGCTGATCAGATGTGAGAGATGGGTGATTACCAGACAGAGAGATTCCTGCCATTTTAGTCTCCAAAATCTTGATGCTAACCTCTGTTGGTTTGGATCTGAAAATTCTGAGGTTCTATGGCTTTAATAGCCTTGACTATTAAAGACAAAGAATGCTGATAACTTAAAGTGTAATGGAGCATATGGAATTTTTTTTCTTTAATAGATTTAAATTTCTAGAGAATATAGCTATGGTAATATTTCTGTAGTGAGAAGGCATTAGAGGAGCATTTTTTTTTTAGGTAATGAAAATAATAAAAAAGTGAACCTTTATTGTTATGTAAGAATGTATATGTTTTTTTAGCTGGGATAACTCAAGTCCACCCTGATTTCCCAGACTTATGTAACCAGACACTCTGCTTTTTAGCTATTAGAAGTTGACACTGTAATGTTTTCTTATCAGAATTCAAGATGTTGATCAGATGGCTTTTACTTTTTATAAGAGGGAATTATAATCTTCTTCTGGAGTGGGATTTTAGTACAGTATGAGCTGAAGTTTTGTCCTCAGGGTAAATAGAATACATGAATAATAAGTGCACACACACCATCAATCAAATATAGTGTTTCTTATTTTCTGCAGTATTGCTTTTTCAAAGTTTTCAGTACTGTATTGTAGTTGACGATTGTCTTTTGCTGTAAAGCAAAAGTAATATGCCCCATAAAACATACAGAAGACAAAAATTCCAGTAACATGTAACTGTAGATGTAGCAGCTGCTAGAAAACTGATTTCTGGTGATTCAGGTAAGTCTGATTTCAGACTCCATATCCGTGATTAGGCAGTGATAGTTGGATGTAAATTTTTCTTAATGTACATATCTGTTGAGGGATCTAAGCCTTGATTTTATTCAGGTGTAGCTTAGAGGTTTAAATAATGTAGATGCTTAGTCTTTAATATGATGTAAGCTATAATGGTCATAGTGGCTGTAATGCAAGTTAGAAGAGGCAGGTTTATGGGACTGCGTTGCTCTTGGTGTGGGTTTAAAATCACACCTTTCGGTAAACAAGTTCAGCTTTGAAAATAGGAATTGCCTTGTCCTTGTTACCTGAAATGGTGAAAGGGAGGATTGTAGAATTGCATTGGCTGTATTGTATAAACACCCAAGAGGACTGGTGACGCTTGAAGGTTGTTTTTCCAAAGTATGACACTTGAAGAAGTGGCACCTTCAGCCAGCAACTCCACCGACACCTGGAGCCGTCTCTGAAAGCCGTCTGCCTAAAGAACCGGTCCCTCCTGTGCTCGGTCCCATCCGTGCTGTGGCAGGACGAGGTGATGGCACCGAGGTTGGCCGTGGTGGGAGGGCAGCGCTGCTGGCACTGTCTCAACCTGCGTCTGTCTCAACAGGGCACGAAACTTCTGGGTCAAGTTTTGGGGAAATTTCTTCTCCTCCCACCGCGTTGCGTTCTCATCCAGTTTGTCAGTTAAGCCAAAATGTGGTCATCGTGCTTTGGGGATCAAGTCTTGTTCTTCCTATCTATGGAGAACATTGACGGGGGTCAAGATAAGTGATAATAGAAGGCGCTTTCAATTTTGTGACAAAAGCCAAACACGGTCAAATGGCTGGAATGAGACCTATAGAGGCTTGAAATAAAGTACAGTTTTCTAGTAGCAAGGCTGGTGCAATATACTAAATGGGAGTAGTGGACTCATGACCATTTACACCTTCTAAGCAACAGCATTCTGAAAGATGCTCTTTAATCTGGTTTTGGAAAAAATTCTGTGGCCTCTGTGGGTAGCTGGAAGGGCAGGCTCATGTGTTGAGGGTTCCTCTTGGTACGGGATCCTGTAAATACCATACTTTATCTTCTCCATCCTTGGCCTGTGGAGGGAAGAGAATAGGCTGTGTTGCTCAAAACATGCTGTGGTCAAAAAAAAAAAAAAAAAAAAAAGGCATGATGGCTTAAGAAATTGCCTCCTTGCAGCTGCTTCCTCTCCTGAAAACTAGTATATCTGCAAATCAAGTGCCAAAAGGGATTGTGTGTTCCTCACCTTCCAGAGCAGAGGTAGGTGACTGACTTCAACCCAGCAGTGAATTCTATTTAAACTAAAGCAATGAGAGACGGTGGTTTTGATTAAAGTCTTGGGCTTAGAGCCTCACTGATTGCACCCACGGATCAGCTGTTGGTGGCACTCTCTTCTGTCCTGTTCTTTGCCCAAGGTGCACGAATAATTTGGTCTCCTGAAAGAATGTTTTAGCGACGCGTGACTATGTCCAGTAGAGGGATTATAGAGAGATACTAGCCTGTGAAATGCAGACAGTTGGGTAGATAACCCATTGGCCAAGTTTCAACCTCCGAAGCTATAAAATGATGTTGTTTTGATTTGGTAAGGACGTTGTAGCCTAGAGTTCAGGTGTTTGCTGATCCTTGACAAAGTCGGCAGAGGAGGCTCTGTTTCACAAATCACTTAGTCTTCACTCTCTGCGCTGGAAACTTTCCCAGTTTAGCACTCCAAGGGTGTATGTCTGTACTGGAGAGATACCCAGGCTGCAATGGGGATAGCAAACAGTCTGGTAGGAGCATCTTGATGCTTATGAAGAGCTGTCTTAATTATCTCACAATGTATTAGGCTGCTTAAGGCACTTTCTGGAGGACTTGCCACACACTATACCGTGGGCTGTACACCATTATGCAGTCAAGTATTTTCTGTGTAAAACCTATAATAATAGAAGTTCGAGGTATATTATGTGTGTGCTTCATAGTTTACCGGTGATGCAGTTTGTTGCTGGTGAACTACTCTAATTAGTTTATTCTTCTTCCCATTATGAGTGGGAGGATATCCTGTGAATAGGCATAGGCGATATCTCTTGCTCAAGAACATTCAGAGTTGGTTAGTATGCATACTACATATTTTATTGATTGCTCTATAGATATTTCATGGAAGTGATTGTAGTTTTTCATGAAAAAGCTGACCAGGTCTTAAGTGTTTAACTCAGTTATGATAAAGCACCATGTTTGAAGGAATTAGAATTAACTACAGGAACACTCCACCACTGGAATCCCAGGCTGTGAGAGCAGGTTGCACTGATCAGTAATTCTGTAACAAAGCGAGATGTCAATTTCCATGAAAACCAGTTAAATTTTGTGAATACTCTTAAGGTTTTTTTAATGGTTAACTTTGTAAACAAGGTTCAGACTCGCGCATTTATATTTTCAGGGTGAATTGATAGAGGCAAAACCTTTTCTTAATACTACCAACTGGAGAGAAGAAAAAAAAAAAAAAGGCAAGCCCAATTTCTCGCATCTCTAACATGTGAGAGTTGGCGAGTTCTCTTTGCGGTAGTGACAGAACCAGCGTATGGGCAGAGGCTAACAGATCCTTCTGTCTTTTGAAACTGTTGCTTTATGTCAAACTGCTCCATTGCTTACTTGGCATCTTCCATTGACTCTTGGCACAAAAACCAAGGACGTTAAACCATAAATTAGCTTTCTTAAAGGAAAATACCTCTCTTTTCTGTTTTTTCTCCCTTTACCCTTGTCTTTCAGTTATACCTGCCGCCACTTGCGGAGATATGTATATGTCTTGGACAAACTGTATTTCCCCCACTCTCACTGCTCTACGCTGCAGCATTGCTTCTCGACCCTCAGTGACAATGGAGAGGAACTCTTGTCTTTAACTTGTTCTCACATTCTCAGATCCTATGCTTCCAGGTTATTAACCTCTGCTCTCCATTTACTGCATGCTGCATGCTCTGTGACTGATCTGTGCATGTTTTCAGTAAACCGATGAATAACATGAATTTCTAAGGGGATGGTTTGTGTCTTTATGGCATCCTCGATGTATGTCCTAAAAAGTGTGGTAGAAATGGGAGTCTAATAATGGTTTGGTTTTGGTTTGGGTTTTTTTTAATTTAGAAGACAACTTCTGGAATTAATGTGTGGCCTTTGGAAGTTTTAAATGCTTTTTATGTTAGAGTAAAAGTATTTTAATCCTTCTCCAAAGCTATGACATAAGAACGTAAGCTGTGATTCACAAAGCTTCCATAGAGTTATGTAGTTTGTTTGGAATTAGTGCAGAGATCTAAGTTGTCTTACATGTAAGTGTCTAATACTTTCTCGACGCCCGTTATTTGGTAACATTGTCTATACAAATTGCTTTTTGAGAATGGGAACGATAGAACTTTTTTCCTCAAGCTCAGTAAATTGTCATGACACTTAATGATAAATTAAGAAAGATCTGCCTTTTTTGATATGCCTGATCAGTTTTGATTATACAGAGTAAGAATGGTGAGAATCCACTAGCCCAAAATGACTGTAGCTACTCTACAGAAACAGTAAAATAGTGGGAATTTCAAAATAAATTCTACTTGCAATACCCAAATGTTTTTTTGTTTTAAATTTAAAAAAACATTTAAAAGCTCCAAGATGTTTAGTCCCAGTAAAAGTTTAAGTTTTACTATTTCACTGTTGACGCTGCAGATAATAAAATACATTGACCAAGATGCTAGAAGTTTTAGGAAAACAAGGAAAAAATTGCATGACAAAATTGATCAGAACATGGAAAGCATCCAGGGTGGAAATGCAGCTTTGCATAAGCCAGCATACAATAGCAATAGACCACACAGTAAACATAAGTAAAACCAGCTTGATTGTCAAGGGAAGAAAATATGGCATGCAAGCTGAAATAGCTCTTTTTGTACAAAAGAAATTTTATAGTAGTACATAATGATGGAGAGTTACACTGAAGCATCTCAACAGGAGATGAAAATCTAGCTGTCCCAGGGGCATTCTCCAGATTAATTTGGAACAGGGGTATGGTATTAAAGTAGGCAAAACCCTAAGATTTCAAAGGCGTTAGTTAAAAATGAATAATAATAATGAGGGCAGTCCACACCAAAATCGTGTTTACGATGGAATGTTTTACATGTAGAAGTGATATCCTGAAAACATAAAAGAAATGGCATTAATTATTCCAGCTTGTTTCAATGAAATTTTGGTAGTTTTGGTAATACAATGGCAACACTACAACATTAAGTTGTCAAAATCATCCTTGGGAGACTAAGTGCTACTCCATGGATTTTGCATCTTTCAAGTGGCTTTATGGATGAAAATAAGCACGATAACACTATAGGCATTTTCATGTAACAAGCTTGTAATGTCTTTAGAGCAAAAAGTTCATCTAGTTAGTCCCCATGCTGAAACTGATGGAGAAATAGTTTACTGGTATTACTTTCTGAAACGGGAGTTATGCATCAGTTGAGATATATTAGAATATATCAGCCTAGGAGATTGTAAAATCTCTGGTTTTCGTTAGAGGCTATCCTTTTATGAGATAGGAGGACAGAGTATTTGAAATGGAAATTGCTGCTTGTAAAAACATATAGGTAGCAGGTTTTAGTAGCTAATTCTCCGTTGGTTCTTTGGTAATATATGATTAGAAAAGTGTGTGCCCAGGAAACTTGTCTGCATAAGTCCATAATAGCATCAAATACAGTGGCATAAATGGAGAGTGCCCAAAAAAAAGTGGTTTTTGTGTGAATCTGTGCATCCGTCCCCTATTAAGTCCTGCAGTATTTTATCCTGTGAGCAGCCTGCTTAGGCAAGAGACGGAATGCATCAATTACTAAAGGCAGAGGATAATTAATTACGGCGGTTTATAAATCATGACACTCCCATCCAGGCCTCTTTGCAGTGCTCCTGGTAAAGAATATAAAACTTAGCCCTGAGTAACGGCTGGTCTCCAACACTGTCCTGATACCCCTAGATGATGTTGCCTATCTTCAGACATCCTATAGAATTAAAGTTTTTATTCCTATTTTGGTACATTTTGTGTGCAAACATGAATATGTATATGAATAGTTGTACCTTTAATTTGGAGGTGGGGAGAGGGAATTCATAAAAGTTAAACAAAGGAGAAAAGGTGAAGGCGGCTTTGGAATGATGGCACTGCCTAATTAATACTAGTTAATAACCACTCTTTTCCCTTAAAGGACTTACAAAAGTGCGTTTATGCTGCTGGCTGAGCAACGTTCACATTTTCAAGCTACCACAGATTTGTGTAAGATACTGGTGGTGACCTGTCAAATCTATAAGCACACCGCATCCCACACTTAGTGAACAGCTAACCCTGGTTCAAGTGGGGGAGAAGGGAAGGAAAATAGTATATATTCTGATATCCCACCCGGAGTAAGCCCGCAGCACCAGGTCTCCAGGCAGCTTTAATTGGGATTTAGTGCCAGCGTTGCTTTCGGTGGCTTTTCTAAATTATAAAACCAGGGGAGACACAACACCTATTTTATTATGCAATGCGTTAGCATAGCATAAATATTGAGCCTGGGATTGTAATCTGTCATTGCTACTGTCTAATAATTCTGTTGTGGCTCCGCTATTTATTGATTATTGCAGTAACTGTGCTTCGTGATGTGAAGTATGTTCTCCCACCCTTACCGTTACGGTTTCCTTTTGAATTGCATGTCCATCATGTGATGTTTTAATGCTCGTGTGTGTTCCCTTTTTCTTTTAAACCTCTTTGGGTTGCAGTCAATCTCAGGAATATTGTTTTTGAAAACGAAACTGGCTTAGTGCATGCGCTAGCAAAAGACAGCTAACAAGCAATGATTTGTTTTGGGATGCTGAACAAATTAAGGACAGTTTTATTTTCATAGCTAGCTTGACATTGTTTGTGTGAAAGCAGGAAATAATGGTCTTGCTGAGCCTTGTAAATTGAGTAAACATGTTCGTGAAGCAGTAGAGCAAGAGGAAAAATTATATGGATTCACTTGAATTAAGTTTTTTGCCCAGAAAATAAAAGACAAAGAAATACGATGTCAAATTTGCAGAGTTCACCCATTTTGCCTATCTTTTATTACTTAATGCTAGGTTTGTTTAAACAGCAAAAGGTATCTAATAAGATTTTAATACTTCCTTTCAGAAGTGTTCTGGCACATTGTCTGAAGCCTGTAGAGGATAAGCTTTGCAATCGTACTCCTCCCATGCCATCAGAGTCGATGGAATTCTGCAATTACATTAATTTAAGAATGTGCAGTCTTTGCAGGATCAGAGCCTTGGAGGTTAGCTTTGAAAAAATACTGCTCATTACCAGAAATGTTTCTGTCGCTGCAATGTGATGGTGAAGTACTGCGTAAAGCCAACTTGTATTCATTATCCAGTTGCCAGCTCCTTTTTTCCTTGGAGTGTGCTGGGGCATCGGAGCTGGAGCCCAGGAATGTATAGACAGCCCTTTGTGTCATCATACGGATTACCGGCCCGTCCTTCAGTACGTACAGGAAAGGTGTCAGAGTATCATCCTTGAAAACAGCCAAAACATTTGCAAGTCTGATATACTTGCTTTGGCTTTAGTCTGTGAAGGGAAGGTGGGGAGAAACATGAGGCAGATACGTTTATTATTGAACCTTAAATGGTTTTTATGTGGATTAATGCAATACAGGGAAGTACATCAGTATTCTTTCAAATGGGTTTTGACAAGTGTGGGTTCCTTTTCTCTGATTCTAGAGATCATCTTGAGCATTTGTTTACGTTCAGTTTTTAAGCAGTTAATATAATAATCTCACCTTCAGTTAGTGCAAGTAAAATGTCAGTACATCAGCCTTGCGTGAGTACTGGCTGGATAACAGAAGGGCCGGCTGTTTTCTTCAAGAGCCCCTTCAGCCTTCTGAAAACTGGTCCTTTTCTATTTTCCTGCTATTTCCAATTAAAGCACTCAGTTCTTTATAACTTTTAAAAATCGTTTATATCACTTCTGATACTTGCTTTGTGTGATATTTGAAATACGAAGTACCAAATATTGATCCTTGCTTCACTGGGAGCTTCACCCGTGAGAGGTGATATTGAAAACGTTCACCACGTAAAGAGAATCGAAGCATTATTGAGGAATACTAACAGTTAAATTATAAACATCTAGTAGGTGGGACAACACGTAAACACAGCAGTCAACAAGATGAGCAATATTATTTTGACTTTAATGATCATTTAAATGGGAAGGTCTCTATTTGGTATCACACCTTGGGTAAACACGGCTGTCTCTGCAAACAGGTTGCCCAAACAGAGTGAAGCCAGGGCAGGTAGGCTTCCATCCAAAGTGGTGTGTGAAAGCAAAAATGTTGCAAATTGGTGTAGGCAGATGAAATTGGTTGAGAACGAGACAACTTCCAAAGGTGACAAAAAGCCCTTACTTCTGCAGGAAAACGATGCTTGAGTCTTATCTCATAAGGGGCCCCGGTCACCACGGGGATCTTATCTTTATTGATAAATACCTGAATAAAAATCTGAGAAAGGAGAGTAATTTGTGTTGTAGTAATTGGACCTTATCGAAAAGGCTTTTTAAGTCTTTTTAAGTTTTGAACAACAGCTTGCTTTTTTCATGTTTTATGAATAAACCCACTTATGTCATAGGATTGGAAGTAGAATAATGAAAATGGCAGAGTCTGGACCTGTCACAGGCGAGAAATACCTTCACTTCATTTATCACCAAAGCAAACTATTTTTGGAATAGTAGATAACTTAGTTTAAAAAATGTTGGGTTTTTTTGTTTGGTGTTTTTTTTTAAAGAATATATATTTCTCCAATGAAAAAGTCTAAAAATCTTGGTGGATTTAAGGGCTTTTTAAGAATAAACTAGCTCGATACTCTCTTTTGACAACATGGATTAAAAACTTTTGTTCTGTGGGATATGTTAGTAAGATTCTGTGCCTCGCCTGCAAAACTGGCATCCGACCCATGGTCTGTGGGTCCTTTTCCTTTCCTTTTTCCTTTCTGCTCCCACAAGCGTTATTTCGTGTGCTCTGCTCAGCGTCCTGCCAAGCCAGAAGGCTGATGAGAACAGAATTGGTGCCCATTCAGGGATTACAATCTCATTGCATTATCATAGAGTATAATTATGGGTTGGTTGGGAAATTTTTCTGGTTATTGAGACATGTCATTATTCATCCAGCTTCTAATGTCAGAGTTGGAAATTGTGCATTTTTGTGGCAATTAAAAAAATTTTTCTCTTAACATGATCACCTGTACACTGACAAATTCCAACTGCTGCAATTACCAGTGTTTAACCTGAAGACTCAAAGATGGTCTTTTTCCTGATGGGTTTAATATTCATTGTGTAATTTATTTATGTTTTCCCCAATGCAAACCCAATGCTGTGGGTTGCTGTCATAATCATTGATTTCAGTGATTATGGTACATGCATTTTAAATTTCAGTCCTAGGTAGATAATGGAACAGCTGACAATTTAATTAACTTAAATAAAAGTAAGAATAAGTAAAAATGGACGAAAAAAAGAGAGACAATCAAGCTACGTTAATATTTCTTTGAGGATGCAGGCTGGTTTTGTAATACCAATATGCTGCGATTTCTATAGAGCAGCCTGTAAGTTTTTATGGAAACTGTTCTCTGAGCTTCCATGCAGGATGTTTTGTGTGGACTCAGTTCCCAATCTGGGATCACAGGTCAGGAGATGAGGCTTTTTCTTTGGCCACTGCAATGCTGTGGAACAACATTTCCCTGAAATCCAGTTCACTTAATCATTTTCCTTTGGGAAAAAAAATAGAAATTAAAAAACCCAACTGGTCAAAGGTCTGTTGAATGAATATAATTTAATGTTTAATTGCTTTTTGATGGTGATTTTTAGTCAGCTGCTGCTAATTTTATTGAAGGGTTGGAGTTTTTTTGTTAGGGAAAGATCACTTTACACTCAACATTGAGTGACTTGGCAGAGGGGACTTGTTTATAAATAATTCTATTACAAATTATTTGTCTTTGTGCTGCACAGCATATCGATCATGAAACCAGTGAGATATAAAATCAATGCTGTGGGTGTTCGGTGGGTGAAAAATTACCTAGCTTGTAGGTCTCAAAATGCAGTTTGACTGGATGTTCATCAAGTGGGTGCACCTCTAGTAGAAGCCCTTGTGCACTGGTTCATTAACTCCTACCCTGTTTAAAATAACGTACCGAGAACAGTTTTTAGGGAAGCAGTGATCAATGAAGGGGAAAGGCTGCCAATACCAAAAAGTAACCGTCTAAGCCTGATGCAAGCAAGGTGTGTTTTCATAGAGCCGGTAGAATTTCATGCACGTAGGTCACACTCTTGGGATAAGAGTTCCAGGTAAACATTGACTTTGAAAGGACTTGGAAGTACTCGGAGGCAGTTTTCCGAGTTTGCTCTGCAATGATTTGGGAGATTAAGGGTAAATAAATTCTTCAATAAGGAGCCTTTTAGTATGCAAAAGTGTAATGCACTCCAGTAGCTGGAAATTGAAGCAAAACCAATTGAGACTGGCTTGTATTTTTTTTACACGGTGGATGAGTCACTGGAATAGTTTAACAAGGGCTCTGGATTTCCCAAGATTGGAATTTTTAAATAAGATTGGATGTTTTCCTAAAAGATAGGTCCAAGTCCAGCCACAGCTATTGGACTTGAAGGAGGAAGTAGCTGCGGGAATTCCTATGGCTTGTGTCAGAGAAGCTGATCAAAGTGGCTTCTTCTGGTATTAAAAACTGGAGTTACAGGCAGATTGCCATGCAGGATTTTGTTGTTTTGTTTGTCTTACAGATTTCTTTGAAAGGCTACGTTTTGATTTGGAATTCTCCCTTTACAAATGTTACCTCTTCAGGTACTATCCCCCAGGTGATCTGACCCAAATAGCACAAAACAGCACAGGTTGCCAAAACCCTGCGTTCTCATGCACACACACAAAAATTAAATGGAAAGGGAAAAACGGCAAGAGCTATGTTTTTTCTCTATAATAATCTTAATTCTTCCCACCCTGGTAAAAATTTATCATATGATAATAGACATGATCTAGATGCATTCTACCACATTAGCATGTGAAACTAAAACGCATCTTGATCAGACGGAATTATTTTTAATTGAACGCTTATGATCACACGTTCCAACGAGATGAATTTGGAACAAAATTACTTTCACACATTTCCATTGTAGCAGTATGTTTGGAGTCCGGGGGGTTTTGCGTTCATACGTAATGTCTGGCAATTAATCAGGATTGGGGAGGGTGTCTTATTCTTTTATAAGTATGTAAATAAGCTATTGTTTGGAGACTAAAAAGAGAAATATTCTATAGCTTGCATGAGGAGTTCAGGAGAATGCTAATAAAATGAATGTCAGACTGAATATAGTTTAATAGTTTATAGCTGAAAGCAGAAGGGATTTATGCTCATGTAAGCCAATCTTCTGCTTAGATCAAAAAGCCTTACTGAGGTTCAGGTCCTCTGTAGTATCTGCTGACTTTCCTGGGGTGCAGAACATCCCCTCTCCAGCAGCTTCGATGTCGTTGTCACTGGCAGCATGGAGTGCAGTGTGGGAGTTCTTTGTTTTGTCCATCTAGGTGATGGCCTGTGATCTGTTTTGGTTTCCCAGACAGCATTGCATGAACTTTGGCTAGTGAAGGCAACTTAGTAAAATGTGTAATTATTGCCTAAATATAGAGAATTATTCCCGTAGAAAATAACAAACATATGTTACTGATTCAAAACATCTTCCAATTTGTCAAATTAAAGCACAGATTCTCACCAAAGCTACATTTTGGCTTATGCAGAAGTCCTCTTCATCATGAGCTCTTGTTGCAAATCTCAACAGACTGTAGCTGTGATTCCAGCACTCCTTATGTTTGGATGAAACTAGTCGAAAGTATTGACTGCAGCTAGAATTATCGCAATTGATAATTGCGATTAAGATGTTCCAACCAGAATGCCTGAAGTTAAGCATCAAAATGAATACTCCCCCCCCCCCCCCCCCCTTTTAACTAGTGAGGAGTATCTACCTCTTGCAATGAATTGAGAACTAAATGTTTAATCCATACCCGTGGATATCTACAGAGAGATCTGGGTGTCCACCTGGAACTGGGTAGTGACTTAAGTACTAAAATATTTCAAAGAACTTTGCAAACCTGAGTAACAAATGAGTCGCAAGTACCCTGGAAGAATGGTGGAGCAAATAACTTTGCAGGTGTCTCTTGGAGACAGAAATGCTGGTGATTAAGGGATTCAAATCATGCAGATGAACTGTGGTGATGAATGAAGTTTTAGGAAAGGACTTTGAAGAACAGAAGCAACAAGAGATTTCTGGTTTTAATGTAGGAGACAAGACATAAGCTTTTAAGGTTGGATGCAGAGTATCCCATTCCATAAAACCTGTAGAATTTTAGTTCAGCAGTAATTTTTAATCAATAAACCCAACAATCAATAGTGCAGTTAAAGAAGGGGAAAAAAAAAAAAAAAAAAAAGAAAACCTCACAACATACTCTTAACATCATACGTGGCTTTCAGTTGAAATGTAATTTGGTTAATGGGATTTTGGGCATAAGATGTGTGGCTGAATAATCTGCTGATTTTGGGCTGATAGTGCAAGCACACCTAGTTGTTTTACACATACTGGCTGACTTCAGGACACTTAATGGTACGTTAGTTTAAAAGTGATGAGTCCAAGAGATAAACCTTATATAGTAAAATCCAGATTTTTTTTTCAGTAAGCCCAGACTGTCTCAAAGCAGACGTTGTGATAAGTGCTGCGGAGATGTTCTTCACAGAAGCCACAGGGTAGAACTGCTGAGTGCAAATACCTGAGAGTTTTCATTTTCCTAATTAATTGCAGCTTCAAGTAGCATGAGTGTGGAAACATTTTAAAAAAAAAAAACAAACAACCAAAAACCAAAACCCCCCAAACAATAACAATATAAGTGATTAGAAGCATCATCCTCCTAGTTCTCCTTCTGGAGTAGTTCTGGGTGGTCTCACAGTTGTCCAGCCGTTCAATTTAAATTGCTGATTCTCCAGCAAAGAGGCAAATGCCACCAGTGCGGTGTCGCAAGCACGTGGCAGCGAAGGCAGAGCCCCCCGAGCTGCTGAGTCCTGCAGACCTGGCCTGGCTCCTCGGGGAGACGTGGAGGCTGCACAGCCCCTGGGTGGCCGGGGCAGGATGGGGAGGAAAGTTGCTGGATGGAGGGAACAGGGAATGTTGCCGACTTGCTTAGCGGAGGTGTAGAGGCTAAAGATTTGGAAACTGGCATCCGGATCCGTTCATAGTGATCTAAATGACCTGGAACGTTCCAGATTTGCAGAATTAGTAACACTTCAAGAACTATTTCTTCTGTTCGTTTCATTTCCAGCTTCTAAGGAGAACATCCAACTACAAGAACTGTCGTTTCTTCTCACATTTTGGTATCGCCATTTCGCACCACAGCCTGTTTGACCAAGAAATGCAGAGGTGGGGGGGGGGGGGGGGGGGGAAGGCGAGGAGGGGAATCAGTCAGCTTTTTATTTTAATCCTCCAAAGGATTGATTTAAGTTGTGTAAGGAGGTTTTGGATCCCCACGCTACAGCAGGATGTAGGGGTTGAGAGCTGTGAGCTATTCTTAAGTGTTTTTGTTCTTTCGTGTTTGTAAGCTGAATTTGTGAGAAAACATTGATGAGAATGCTCCCACTGCACCAGCCGCAGATCAGAAGAAGCAGTGGGAGAGGAAAATAAGAACAACCACAACTGGTTTCCAAAGATGACTAATCCTGCAGCCCCAGTGTAACCTCCAGGACAGTGATTAACATTTGGCTTTTCTTCTAAATGCTGGAAAAGTTTTCTGGGGCGTCAGCCTAGCTGAAAACTAGTTCAATACGTGTACACTAATGAAAGAAGATTTTAAAGTTTCCATTTAATGTTCCTGCCTCATGTACTTGGTTACTTTAAATACTTCTAGGTGCATAACATGCCGTATCACATCTCATCTATGTTCCGTATTAGTTATCAGAACATTTTATGAAAGAGGAAAATCCAATTTGGTAGGTAGGATAAAATAAGGTCCCCCTGAGGGAAGTGACCTGTCAGGAATTGTGGGATAGGTTTTTTTGACTTCCAGCGGGTGGAAATTCAACCCTTACATTTTGTAAGCTTGCATAGATTGAAGTGCAGTCCAGCTTATTGGTGTTCCACTGAGAAGTGAGCTTCAGACGAACCTCTGCGTTGCTGAAGGTGAACCTCAACCCTACTGACTCTTAAACACGACTAAAGTTCTTGTTATGTGTTTGGTAGTGCACAGTCCTACAAAGAGCTGTGCTTCCTTAAATTAGAGTTTTACTGTGAACTCTGCTGTGATTGCTCGTCAGTTTTGCAGAATAGTTTTAAGAGAATTCCACATAGATATTTTACTTTTCTCCACAGTTCAAAAAGATGCAGGCCCTTGCTTTCAATGTTGTGTTTGCCCAGCAGAAATTAAAAATTGATGATTATAAAACCCCCTAAAAATAAATAAATAAAATCAGATCTTTCTGATGCTGCATTTTTCTAATTAATCACGAAGCCATCCTTTTGCTACTGCAGGATTTTACCCTAAAATATATTTCCTGTATTTCCCAAAGTGCTTCACAGTGCAATTGTGGCTTTGCTGGTTTCTACACTGACTTGGTGTTCATTTCCAGCAGGCTGTGTTGCTTGCATTTTCTTGTTTGTTGCAACTGTGCTGATTGTTTAGCCATGCTTATGGTGATTTCAGGGAGTCACCAAGTGGCTGAGTTTGGGAGGCACCTCTGGAGATTGTCACGTCCAAGGCAGGGCCACCTAGAGCCAGTTGCCCAAGGCTATGTTCAATTGATTTTTATTATGTCCAAAGATGGTGACTCTGCAAACTCTCTGTTTAACTTGGTTGTTTTCTTACATTTAAATGCAATTTCCTGTATTTCAATTTGTGCCCATTTCCTCTTGTCCTTTCTCTGGGCACCACCGAGTCTGGCTTCATTCTCTTTCCACCTTTCCATCCGATATTTGTACGCACTGAGATCCCCTCAAGCCTTTTCTTCCCCAGGCTAATCAGTCCTAGGTCTCTCAGCCTCTCTTTGCGTGTCAGACGTTCCAATCACTTCATCGTCTTTGTGGCTCTTTGCTGGATTCGCTCCAGTATCTTCATGTCTCTACTACTGGGAAGCCCCAGTGCTGAGCAGAGAGGAAGGCTCACCTCCCTCGTTGGGCTGGCCGTTAACGCTCTGCGTAACGCAGCCCACGGTGCCGTGGGCTTTCTTTGCTGTCAGGGTGCGTTGCTGGCGTACATTCAACTCGGTGTCCGCCGGGACCCTTAGGTCCTCTTCTGCAAAGCTGCTTTCTAGCTGGTTGGCCCTCAACGTCCAGGATCTGGTATTTCCCTTTGTTGGGTTTCACGAGGATTCTGTTGGCCTGTGTCTCCAGCCCGTCCAGGTCCCCCTCAACAGCAGCGCGACCGTCTGGTGCGTCCACCCTCTCCTCCCGGTTCCGGGTCACCTGCAAATGTGCCGAGGGTGTGCTCTGTCCCACCAGCCGGGTCATTAATGAAGATGTTCAAGAGTGTTGGCCCCAGAATCAACCCATGGGGTTTGCCGCTCGTGACTGCCCTCCAGCTGGACTTTGTGCTGATCTCTGAGCCAACCCGTTCTGCCAGTATTCTGTCCGCTTCCCTAGCCTCAACTTCAACAGTTTGTCACAACTTGGCTTGATTTGAAAATACTACGATTAGCTTGAATGTACTTTAAAGCCTTTATACTGTCTGTATAACTGATCACATTTACAAATTGCTTTAGTATCCGGAATAGTGTTGGCTTCAGATTAATCCAGATTACACCAGCAGGATTGTGAAAACTCTCCTTTGCACACCTTTGGTTGTCACCTAGATAAATTTAAATTTAGAAGGATATTTGTATGTGCCTAGAAAGCCACGTTGTGTCTCTTCTGAATATCCCACTGAAATACAGTTTGTCTTCGGTCCCATGCTCTGTCTTTGTCATTTGTTTCCCAAGGTGGAGGGGAATTAACGTCCCAACCCGTGAGGGTTATACTTGCTTTTCGTACAGTATAGAATAGAAAACTGTTGGTGTTTGCTTTATCATCATGCTAATTCAGTTCTTGGAACTGTGTTCTTTGCTTTGGGAAGAACAGAGAATGACCTGGAACATCACAGAAATGTGTCTTTTTAAAAAGAACATTCTGGGGAGGGCATTTTTTTAGCAATTTGGGAGGATTTTTGAATTGATAGAGGCAGAAAGAATTACACGGGGGAATAAGATGTATAAAACTGAGTGGGAGGTAAAGCGCAAAAGCACAACCTCTTTTCTCTGTGGGAATGAGGTTAATTTCCAAATAAATTGAAGACAATGTAAATTTAATTACTGTGCAACTTGAGGGACTGGGACTTAAAAAAAAATATATCATGTTGGTTTTTAAGATGGAAAAATATTGCACAACTGCAAGTATGCTGAAATGAATCATTAAATCAAATCTGTATCAGTTTTCCCACCAATCTTGAGACTTGAGTGTGTTTGTCTGAAGGCAGTAAAATAACCTCTCTTTGGAATGACAAGTTCAGTAGTGAATAAGGTAATTTAGGATGACAGAGTATGTGGGAAATAATGACCATTTTCCTACTGAAAATGTAACGAACAATAACTTTGAAGTGTTACCTAAAATAAAATCTGCTTTCTCTTACATAAGGGCTCTTCATGCCCATGTTTCTAAATTTTACCGGTAACGTCTGTAACACCTTTTTAACTGAAGAACAAAATTAAAAACCCTGACAGGCAGACTACAGTCAAGAAACAGGATTACATTTTAGCTCTGTCAAGGTCGGATTACGAAACATGGGTAAGACGTGCTTTTTTCTAAATATGGAATGTATTTTTATAAAAGATGAAGGGACGGTCAAAGACGGAGCTCCTTCAGGATGCTGACAAGCCTTTTCCTGCTGCGAGCCACGGTGATTTTGATCGCACGCATTTGTCGTTTGGGAGCGCAGTACTGGTGATGGAGACAAAAGCTGGGCGAATTCAGTTCTGCAAACATTTTTCCTTCCTTAAAGGCTTCCAGATGATCTGTTCCGAAAGTGTCATCTTCCTGCAATGATGAGTAGTTTAGAGCATTTCAAACTGCCTGTAAGATATTTCTAAAAATGTTCTGTAGAAGCTGAAGATGATGCTATGTTCTTGATACGTATATGCCATACTTGGGAGTCGCGTTTGTAACCGTTACAGGTCCTTGTTCTATATTTGCACAGGTGGTTTTTTCCTTTTATGTTTGGGGGTTTTGTAAGAGCTGTAGAACAAGGGTGAGGAAACCACTGAGCTCTCCAAATTTAGCATGCGATGCAATGTTAGGAAGCGCAGCTTCGTTGTTCATAGTAAAGATGCGCAGAAAATGAAGCAGATGAAAAGCCCTGTCGTTATTTCTAACACACATGTAGGAATAGGCATGCGTGCTGTTGAGAAGCTCTAGCTACTAAGAAGAAAGAAATAGAGAAATTAAGAAAATAAAGAAAAATGTTAAGTAACAGGAATTAAGAAAATGCCGTGGGCTGGCTTCCCAGGATGTTGGCGCAGCACTTGTACTGAAATGGGCAAGGGCGGGCTGGGGCTTCCTAAAGCCAAATTAACCTCCATGTGGATCGTTAACTGTAGCTTTTTCCATAGTGAATTGAACTCTTACGAAATGCTTCATTATCCCGTGTTTTGTTCAGCATCTGCTGCTGTTGGATTCTGACTGGATATAAACATCCCTTAAAAAAAAAAAAAAAAAATTAGTGTTCTTGATAAATGTTTTCTTTCAATGACACGGATATTTTTGAGGATGAAGAGACCTATTTTTTATTTCCTATCTATTTTGACATGAATTTTCCTTTGGAAAGAGGTTTATGACTGGCTACGTTTTGCAGGTTTATATCTAGGTACATAAATCCACAGAAATTCAACAAAGGGGATTGATGTTGACATTACGATGAAGGATGTAGGCAATTTTTACTTGTGATATTTATTTTTAAAGTACAGTGTTGTTATGCTTTTACAGGAAAGGTTTAGTAATAGAGATTAAACTTAATCTTGGTCCTGGTGTTGAAAGGTATTTAATGCATTACATTATTTGACATTATCCTGCATTTTTCTTGCATTTTTCCTTTTTTCAAGTAGTAGTACCGTCAGGTACCTCTGAAAATTTTTAAGTATTTCAGTCTTTTTCAAAGTATGTATACCTGCATGTCAGTGCTTTTTGCAGACAGAAGTAATATTTCCAACAAATATCTCTCTTGAAGGAGGTTGTGTGTATCTGTAGGTATGTGCATACATTTGTGTTACACCAAATACTGTAGAGTGAATTTTGAGTTCATGATAAAGTACCATACGCTTTCAACAGAAAGCACTCTTCTTGATTCCTTTAGATGTATTTCATGTCCAACATGATTTATTCAGAAAGGAATGCATAAGTAAAATTTTAAATTTGCTTAGAAATTCTGTATTTGTTGGTTTGAATACATGTGCCTTGGGAATTGCAGTTTGTGTACCAAGAAGGAACATCCTGAATAACTGCCTGGTGAAATTGTAGGGGAATGAACAAACTGCTGCTCTGACATTAGCTTTTTTTAGTACTGCAGCTCAAACGATACATTTTTTTCATGCCTGGAAATACATTTAAACTAGATTTTTTGAGCAAAAAAATCACTAACACAGCATAGATGGAGATACTCTGCTGAAGGAGTTTATTACAAACTCAAGTCCCTTTTTTATGTTTTGCACGCTACATAAACAATTGCCTTGATCAATATCGAATTTCACTCAAAGTCTAGGAAATAATAGATTAAGGTTGTCTGTGAAGTTTTAATTCAGCATCTTTGTTTCAAAAGCAAAAACACAATCTTTAATTAAGTGACTATGCATTGTTTTTTGTTCTGAAGCAGAGCGTCATTCAGTGAATGTAGTATTATTCATGCTGCTTTTTTTTTTTTAATCGTCTTTATTCCCTGTGTGGCCTCAGGGCACACTGAACACATGCCATCTAAACTCTGTCTGGAAGACAAGAAATATTCATTTCCTTAATTAGTGATATTTTTTTTTTTAGATCCTGTGGTACTCATAACAGTTTCTCAGTGGTTCACAAATACTCACAAAGAAAATACAAGGTGTTTATGATTTGGATTTGGAAAAAAATTACTACCCATTACGAACAGTTACGGAAGTTCTCTACAGATGCAAATCCATAATCTTTCAAATTTTCTTTCCTTGTGGGGTTTTAGAAGTCTAGAATCGACCTCATTGTTATGCAAGAGACAGTCCTTGCATCCAAGATTATGTTTGGGAGCACGTCTTAGCGGTGAGACCTATGTGTGGTTTGAATTTTTGGTTATTTCTGTAAGGTCCTTAGCAAGAGTTTTACTATAGAGTCCTGATAGGTCCAACTGATTGTCTTTATTTCCTCAAAAAAAAAAAAAAAGGTTCCAATTTTAAATTTGAGAGGTTTTCTGTCAAATAAGGTAATTAACTGTAGTGATTAGGGAGAGGCACGTAGAGGCTTTTTGTGACTGTCAGCAGGACGCTACTAGGATCACTGTGGGGGGAGAAGGATGTGATCAGGAGGGACACCTGACCGAAGAGAAGGTAAATCCACGAGGAAAACAATAAAACTCATTCCTGGGAAGCAAGAATGGCAGAGACGCCATTAGGACAGGGCTTTGAAGGAGAAGAAAGTTGGGGAAATAAAGGTGTGAAAAAACCCTAATATTATCCATTTACAGCACAATAACGCGTTCTCCTAGCAGCTTGTTTCTTGTTCTCCTGCTTCAATATTGAAACTCAGTTTTATGAAGTTAGGTCAAAGCCATGATATTATTTCCAAGGTTCAGAGGGGAACGCATTGAACGATTCATTTTAACCATGTCGGAGCACTGAAAAGCCAAACCCGCACCGAGCGGGGTTGCTCTAAGGATGGGGTGTGGGTGACGTGCGATGTCAGCGGGGAGGACTCATGGTGATGGAAGCACGGTCCAAAAGTCGTGTTTTGCTCAAGTCTTAGCCTAAAGAGGGCTGTTAGCAACGCACGTACCCTGTGATCTTCTGCGTATGGAATGAGTCTGTTAACTCCTAATGTGGATCCAGATTCTTTCCTGTCAGAGTGAGTGCAGAGAGGCACAGCAATTTTCTTTGGAAGTGCAGCAGTGACACAAATACGTATAAATACGTACATATACGTACGCACACCCCCTGTGTGTTTGAGCAAAGCCACGCCAAATAAAAGCCGCTCAGAGGATAAGGTTTTGGACCTTAGATTGCATGGCAGTGATGGCTTTTTAATTTTCTTGTTGTTGTTTCATTGTTCAGTCTGTCTTTGGGTTTTTGGGTGGGAGTTTTGCTCAGGGTGCTTTTTCCAGCAATTTCCTCTGATTCTCACCCACAGAGTTTTGTCCTAATTCAAGACAAATGTCTTGTCTCAGCAGCTATGAAACACTTACCCTATTGAATTAAGAGCAAGTGGATGAAATGGAAGTATTGTGGACTCTGCCCATTCAATATCCTTATAAAAGATTAACAGGACAAACACAGGGAACATTGAAAGGAATTACGCTCATGCCTTGAGACACCTAACGCAGATTCAGGGATATTTAGCTCAGAATAAACCTTAAATTAGTCTGAGCTTTACAAACAAGTATTCTGTTTAACCTGGACTGCATACATTTTCCCCCACAGCTTTAAGCCTTCCTGAATTTAGTTTGCCACTTGCCACTCTCGGTTAGAGAAAAATACAGCAGATTTGCGTGGCGGGTTACATCTGTAGTAGATTGCAGTCTGGTTATTTATGGAGTTTATACTTTGATATGCTGTAGAGTTAGGAAGGTGTTGTTTCTAGGTAGTGCTCCCCATCCTTGCCTGAGTCTATCCTTTAAGTGGAATTACAAGGATGTTATTTGGCATGCCAGACAAAAGGGGAATGAAATTATCTGTAGCAAGATAGAGTGGAAGGATTTTACTGCTTTCTGTGCCTTTTACTTCTCTAGCAATAGCAGCACCCATTTCCCAACATTCGTTGGAAAGTGGCCATGAGCTGCCTAACAATGTATGCCTTCAGTTGAAAAATACATTTCCCGCTCTCTGCAAATTAAACTCTCGGCTTACTTTTGTAAATATTTACTTTTGTCTCACCACATCAAATTCCTTGCTTCCATGTTTTTTCTAGTCTCTTTGTCTTTTCGATTCCATTTTAACAGGAAATCCTGTTTGTTAATGCAAAGCCTCCATTAATTGTTCTAAGTTGCTTCTGAATTTGCTTATATTCTTTTGCCACGAGTGTATGGTGACTGCGTGTTTTTTGAGTTATTAATAAGAAAATTTCTTTAGGAGACAGAATTTGGAATGTCTTCATAGCACGTGAATTATAAATCTCTGTTCATATGCAAGCAGTGGCAGATAAAAGGATACTCTTTCAAATTGAGATTCTTTTGTCCTGAACTGAAGATACCTTGAAGTACTTTGTTTATTATGATCAAGTTTAGGACTGTAGAGTTAAAAGAGAATCGTCTTTAGTGTTTGGTGTTTAACAGGAAAATGGGATAGAAAGCATTTGTTTACCAGGTTGCATTAAAATCATTTGCGATGCTTTGGGATTTGCCCTGAAACAGCAGGCAGCTGAGGTGCACAGCCTGTTTCCAAGGGGACACAAACTTATATTTTTGAGAAGGCATTAGACAAGAAAAGTCAAAAAAATTCTGATCACTGACCAGCAAAGTCAGAATGTGGCAATACCAGTCTCACGTGGACCTTTTGCTACCTGGGAGAAGCCCTTTTCTTTCCCTGATCCTTTAAACACTCTTTGGTGAATAAGTTCATCGGTGATGCCCATACGAACCATTTTATTTGCATATATGACCTTTGTGGGGACTGCACACTGTAAGTCTCTTGTTTCACATCATCTCTGCAAGCCAGATGGACCTAATAGTAAATATAGCAAAGCTTTACTCAGCAGAAGTTAGTCATGCTTCGCTTGACAAGATTAGAAAGTAAGATAGAAAGTGCGTTCTTATTTGCTGTTTAGCAATTTGATATCTTAATTGGTTAGTTTCTCTTTCCTGAGATCCCAAATGTCTCCCAGGCGTTAGAGTTGGGCTCAAGTAAGTAAGAGCAGTGCCCCTCCATGGAGTAAACTGCCCCGCAGAGCCCGTGGAGTTCTCCATGGCTGTTCACTCTTGTGATTTCTATTTATGTGCCGTTACAGCTTGGATAATTCAAATGCAGAATGCCTCAAGCACTCTTCAGTAGACATGGGCATTTGGGGACTTTGTGATTTATTTTTTTTTAATTTTTTTTCTGCACTTACTCACGCTAAATGCATTTCTCCCAGGGCCTGGTTCCTTAAGTGCTTACAGAGCACTTCTCCGTCGCCCACAGAAAGGCTGCACAACTGTCCCTGCTGCGCTTGCTTGCAACCAGTCGTCCTATATAGGACTACAGGACAATGCATTTACTTTGAATATTTACTTTCATATGAAACAGCATGGTGCGTTTGTTGTGATGTGACTTCTTACGTGACCATACGTGAACCGTTATTCAGGCAGATGAGCGATTCGGATCCTCTGCTTGGAAGTGTCTGTGCAGGCATTCTACCCAGCACATGTGTAGAGTTCTCATGCCATAGCACTTTTTTTTGCTGTAATTCATTAAAAAAATAGGTCAAACCCAAGAAGTGTTCCTTACATATACAGGAATTAAGGTGTGGATTTAAATTTTAGATGTCAGGATTCAAAACTAAGATATTTTTAGAGCTTGCTGTATAGAGGGGTTTTTTTCCTAATATGATTGTGGTGTTCGTGCAGGCGTTGTAAAATCCTATTGTTTAAGGAGTATTTGCATAACATGGTTTCGGTGTTTAGGGCTTATATTTAATTTTTTAAAATTGAGAACAATAGTACATTTGGCATGTATATGACAGCAGAGAGAAGGAACAGCACGGAGTATTGCTGAATTGTTTGAGAACATTCATCATCAAATATTTTGATCCATGGAACTGGTTTTTTTCCACCACCAGATAGTGTTTTGTGTTTGTGAGCTGTTCCGTTTGTTTGCAGCATACATCTGAACTAGGAGAGCGAGGAGAAAAGATTCAGAACATCTGAATTTCCAATCTTCAAATGAATTCTGTGGATCAGTGCTTTAGTCCTCAAGTAATTCTCTACCCAGCGTATATAGAATGTTTTTAAGTATTCAGATAACTGAAATTTTTTCTCCTTGAGAAGCTCACTAGTGATTTGTATTGGCAGAAGTCTGATCTTTATTCCTTTTTTCTGTCATATAACTTGATCTGACCTTCCTCTGCTAATGTGCTGGGTTGGCCTTCCGCTCTTTGACAGTGGCCCTTTCTTGCAGACTTCCATCTCTTTCTTTTGGTCATAGCATCAGTCTAAGCTCAACTCAAACGCTCGGTATTGAGATCCTCTTCTATCCTCCCAGATTTTTCTCTCCTCTCTGCTGTTGCTCTGACAGTGTAAATAGGAATTTATTATGCCTCAAGCCTGGTTTCAACCACCTTTGTGAGAGAGAGATGTGCCCGTGCAACTGGTACTTTAGTTTCTGTTTCAATAACTTTTTCTTCTTCTGGTAGCTTAAAGTTCCTCTGTAAACAAACTTCTTTTCTCCATGTGCATATATCTGTATTTTGGTCAAATCACCCTTTCATCTTTTCTCAAATCTGTTGGGGTTGGGGTTGTTCAGCCTGGAGAAGAGAAGGCTCCGGGGAGACCTTCCAGCAGCCTCCCAGTACCTAAAGGGGCTACAGGAAAGGTGGGGAGGGACCGTATACAAGGGCATGTAGTGATCGGACAAGGGGTAACGGTTTTAAACTGAAAGAAGGTGGATTTAGATCGGATGTAAGGAAGAAATTCTTCCCTGTGAGGGTGGTGAGGCACTGGCACAGGTTGCCCAGAGAGGTTGTGGCTGCCCCATCCCTGGCAGTGTTCAAGGCCAGGCTGGATGGGGCTTGGAGCAACCTGGGCTGGTGGAAGGTGTCCCGGCCCACGGCAGGGGGGTGGAACTAGACGATCTTTAAGGTCCCTTCCAACCCAAACCATTCTGTGATGATTTTATGAAATAATTGAGGTTTTTGAACTTTTGATGGGAAGGTGTGTTTTCTGGTTTAATAATCAGTATCCTGATTCTTCTCTGAACCTTTGCATTTTCAAACCGTTGTGAAATCTGCACACTGGATGCCAGTGGCGGGTGCTGTAGAGCAAAACTTTGCTGGATATAGAACCATAGAATCATGTGGGTTGGAAAAGATCTTTAAGATCATCGAGTCCAACCGTTAGCCCACCACTACCAAGTCCACCACTAAACCATGTCCCTAAGAGCCACGTCTACGCATCCTTTAAATACCACCAGGGACGGGGACTCCAGCACTTCCCTGGGCAGCCTGGTCCAATGCCTGACAACCCTTCTGTTGAAGAAATTTTTCCTAATATCCAATGTAAACCTCCCCTGGCGCAGTCTGAGACCGTTTCCTCTCTTCCTATCGCTTGTTACTTGGGAGAACAGACCGACCCCAACCTTGCTACAACCCCAGTTCCCTCAGCCGCTCCTCATACGACTTGTGCTCCAGACCCTTCACCAGCTTCGTGGCCCTTCTCTGGACTCGCTCCAGCACCTCAAGGTCTGTCTTGTAGCGAGGGGCTGTATTTTTATTAATGCCAAAGACGGTTCCTCTTTCAGCAGCTTTATTGCATTCTGGGCAGCTGTTTGTTGGTCTGGTCATCTTTAGTTGCTGCTCCCAAGGTGAGATCCTTCACACTTAGGGAGCAGCTTGGATGCTTTGATGCTATATTTATGCCTTTGAGTTTGGCTGTGTTAAATCTCAGCAAGTTTATTTTGTGTGCAACTTCCTGAAAGATAAGGAAAAATTTAATAAAAATGTCCTTTTCTCTTCATTTGACACTCCTGTAATGACTGTGCCATTTGCAAAGTTTAACCATACTATTTCTTTATCTTTGATGTATATCAATGATATGCGTCATATATCATCTCTGTGTCATTGGAAGTATTTTGGTAGCTTTAGCAAATGTTAAACAGCTACTGCTATTTGGAAGGGCCAAGAATATATTCCTATTTGGCTCTATAAAGAAAACTCGTTTCCAGGTTCAAATTTGAAGATTTTTTCAAACTGTTGAGAAGTCTCATTTTCAGTTCATATAATGCATGCGTTGTTGCTTTTTATCATTCAAGTGTCTTAATAAAAAAAAAAATCCCATGTGGAACAAAGTCATATAAATGACGAGTAGAAGCTTGTTAGAACAAGGATAGTATCATATTTTATTTTATTTCTAGTCTCACTGAAAAAAAAATGAGTGTGCTTGACAAGGTTTATTTTTCTATGCCGGTGATATCCTCCTTTGAATGAGTCTCATGATCGCCGTTCCGTTATTATGCTCAGGATTAACTAGTAGGTCATTAATCTTGGGTCATCCTATTTACTTTCTTAAAATAAAGTACACTGGTACCTTTCCTTCTTGTTGTCCAAAGCTTTCAGACAGCCCCGGTTTTTGGCAAATTCTAACTTTGGATTTACTTTAAACTTCTAATTTCAATTCCCTTATCTTTTTTCTATTTTTTTTAGCTCTAAAAGTTCCATTTTATACATTCATTTTGTGTGTGTGAGGAGTGTATTTTATGAGCTGTTTCAATCTGCTGTAAATCAGACTTTCTGCAGAACTTGCAGAAGCTTCCCCCCCCCCCCCCCCCCCATGATTGTTGGCTTGTGATTTTTGGTGGACCAAGAAGAGAGTTGTTAAATAAGTTCTCATTATTGCGTTTTTGGTGGTTTGGTGTTTTTTTCTTTTTTGGATCCACTGGCTTTGTGGAATTGGCTTTATGAAAGCGTCAAGTTCGTATATTACTGGTTTGAATTTTATTGTGTGTGCAGATAACACATAATCAAATCACTTGCATTTAGGCAGCCATTGCTGTTTAGTCTGTAATCATTTCTTTATTGATCGAAGTTCAGCCTTGTGTTAAATTAAAAACTTCATCTATGTAGAGGGAGTTAAGAAACAAATGCTTTTTTAATTCCTAAAAATCAGAAACACAAGACCTTGGGATTGTTATTCAGCCTTGAGTCTTTCTCGTTGGTTGAGCTCATCCATGGTGCAATTTGATGATCTGTAATAGATGCCAGCTGTTATTTCATCTTGCTATTATTCCAACCTATTATTTTGCTTGGTAAACATTGGTCCATAAGTACTTCTGTGAGTGAGAGATGGGTCGAGGTACCAAGACGCTTTTATTGTTCTGAACATAATTTGTTATTATTATAAAATGTCCATAGTGGGTGAGATCAAAGGGCTGTCTATCTCCATAGCCTGTCTGACAGTCAATGGAGAAGAACACAAGAAAGAGGAAAAGTATTCTGGTAGAAAAATCTGTATTTTTGTCAACTTGTGCAGGCTGCCCTCTGGGACCATATAGTATATATATATTCAAATTTGGTCTCAACTTGATTTTTAGCGGGGCAAAACCAGAACTGTGACTCATGAGGGAAATTTGGGAGACAATCTTAATTTCCACCTCTGCATGAATTGGCATATGTCTCTTGTATCTTGTTGTGGGGAGGCAAACAACCTTGTTGTAAAATATTGTTGCCTTCTTTTTAATTGCCTTACTCATGCCTTAAATGTCAAAATAAAACCCAAAATCTTATAGACGCTGAAGATGTGACTGCCGTAAAATCACACATCTCCTTTAGAAGGCAATATTTGTCAATGATAAAAGATTTTTATGAGCTAAATTCATGTAAATGCCTTTTGAGGACTGTAATTAAATCTGTTCCAATACTTTAAAAATGAAGGTGATATTTATCAAGGTGGTTTTCAGAGACATAGTAAGTGAATTACTTGCTGGTGAAGTTTTACACCATTTCGGGAGGCAGTGCCATTTCCTTTGGACCTCCAAATTCAGTAGTTAATCACAGTATTTTGCCTTAATTTTTTCTGTTTCGTTGTAGTGAAGCTCTTTGAGGAATTGCAGTTTGCTCTGGGTGCAGTTCTGTGATATGTTTTTATTCTCAGTATGAAAATTTCCTGCCTACGTGTCCCTGCCCTCGTGGTCCTCTAAGGGATGGTTCTTTGAGAAGGATAACCAATTTATGAAGAAGAGAATTGTGCTGAGGTTTTTTTTAACCTGAATATTGGTGTTGTGGTCCCACAAAGAAGCGTCTCAGACAGGTGCGAAGGTGATGAGCTGTGGCAGGAAAGCAAAACTTTGCAAGGGAAAGCCCTGGTGCCAAAGGTGACGTATAATGGAGCGTACCCCCTCGCTGCTGCTTTGGAAAGACAAATCAGCCGCCAAGGGCTTGCTTATGCCGTAAACAAATACTCTAGTTTAGTTACGTTACACTTAATTAAAAAAAAAAGGAAAATATTTAAGGAAGCAAAAATAAGATATAAAGAAATGGTCTTCTGTCCTTTTCCTTCCACCTTCTTTTTCCTAGTTTTCTACATTTCTGTCAGAGAAAATAAATCTGCTCTTTGCTATTCCAGTTGCCCATGGAATACCACTGTATGTGCATTTTCCTCTTTACATGTATTGAATAAATGCACTTTTCAAAATCCTGATCCCACTTCTTTGCTTATATTTAAATTCCTTTATAGCCAAAAATGCTTTACATATTTTGGAGAAGAATCTACTCGTTGGAAGTCCTTTTTATTCCAAATTCTTCCTCTTTGTGAAATTATCTGTATCTTGTGAAGCAGAGAGACACCAGATTTAACCTGTTCTTGCTGCACCCCCACCCCATAAGCATCACCAGGTTGGTTTTAACCGATTATTCTGTCTCTGCAGCACTAGATGGTGCTGATGACAGTATCTCTGAAATCTGAGCCTTCAAAAACACCAGTGATTGGAAAAGTAGTGCTGCTGTTTCAGGCCAAGGACCAGTTTGCAAATCCAAATTACGATTTGAACGAAAATTTTAGTCTGTGGCTACAGGCTGATTACGGAGGGAAAAAGATGGAAACGCTAGTAGTCTATCTTATTTCTGTGTTGCTTCTTTTTATCAGGGAATGTTCTAGTGGTTTTGACGAATAGCTGTGAATTAGTGGGAGGTTGGCGTTTGGTCCCAGAAATGACACGTCTTGTCGAGGCTCTGTTGGATAGCACAAAGAAACAAAATAAGATTCCCGTTTTCATGACGTCAAATATATTGCGTTATCCTGAAAACACCAAACGTTCTCAAGCCTTGTAACCACCACAGAGGTCTCATAATGCCATTCGATGTTCTTGACGTATCAATCCAGTTGCGATTATCGCCGCCCCAGCGATAGTGTCCTGGTGGGACTGGGAGTCGGGCAGCCGCGGCACCGACCCTGGTTTTGGCCGTGCTGTTTCGAGCCCATTCCTCGTGCTGGCAGACTCTGGCTGAACCTTGAGGATGGTGCAACCTACCCAAGGGCTTTCACGTGGGTTAATTAGATGCCTTAAGACTGTCCTTAAAAGGAAGCTGTTCGTCTGTTCTAAGAAATACCTGACGGAAGAGGTGTTGGGAAATGGTGGAATTGACCGAGCTGGCTCTTGAGAAGTGAGATTTAGGCTTGAGAAGCGTAACTAATTCCTTGTGGCGGTGAGAAGCGTTCAAAAAGCCTTTTCCTGAGGCTTTGGGCCAGCAGCGAGGGGACAAGGACTGATAGTCCGAGGAATCTACTGTCTGTGAAGGATACAATATCAATGATAAATTTTAAGTAAAAATATAAATAGGGCCTCTTCGAACACCAAGCGTCATTTCTTGAGGCAGAAAAGATTTCCATGCACACACTTCTGAGCACTGAAGCTGTCCTCCAGTTCCAAGAAATAGAAGCTATCTAGATTATAACACGGAGGTAGTATTTTGCCACTTAGTTTTTTAATTACGAAACTGGCTTTAGTATTTTGTAACTGAATCTGGTGAACAAGAAGTCTGCCACTTCTCCTTGTCCCATCAACAAGTGTAAGCAACTCCAAGAGCGTCATGCTCAGGCATTAGTGCCTTTACTGGTGCTTATTTGTCAAGGCAGCCTTTTTACCCTCTAAGGACCAACACAGTCATCCTAGGAAAGCCTGGCAGGAGTCCTGTAATGCTCCAAAAAGAAGCCAGAAGAATGTTTTTGGACACAGAAAGCCTGAAAACATATGACTTCTGCCGCTATGGGGAGGAGGGAAAGTGGGTTATCTGTGAATCGAAAACCATGTTTGAGGTATCGGGGCTTTACAGAAGCTTCTGACTCCTCGAAGCTGCTGAGCACTAGCTGGTGGCCTTTGTCCGCTGCTTCTGCTTCCTACTCATCTCTCCTTCCACCATTGCAGTCAAGTTATATTGTCATACATCAGATTATACCAGCCTCCCTGAGTGTCATTGCCATGCTTTCTTTCAAAATGCATGAAAAAAATGTTTATTTCTCTGTATGTATGTGGTCCTCTGATTTCACAGATTATTTATAAAGCTAAGGTAATGCCTTATTCTTAAGCTAAAATAAATTTGGAAAGAATAGGTACTAGTAAAATGCAAAAACTCAGCCTCCAAATACCCAAAGTTTCTGTCGTACACTTGGATTCTTCCTGTACTAAGCAATTAGGTTATTGAAATGAATAATACACAAGATGCTTAAGAACATATTGCATGAGGTGCTGCACTTAAAAATTGCATTTTAGCGAACACATACTAGTTATGAACTGAAATTGCATGTATACATTCCTCTGCTCTAGTTTTTTAAGAATTTAACCATGAACATATGTTCCTCACATTGTTTATTGTATAGAATATTTCTAATTCAAATTCTGCTGTTGCTTAGCCCCGATGTTAAATAAATAAATAAATTCTCTAACTCTTGTGCATTGCATTCTAAAAATCTCTTTATTCAGGTTTGTGCGTGTAATAAAGCAACTCTTCTGACTGGATAGTCTAACTATTTCAGAACATTATTGTGAATTTATTTAAATATTTTTTCTCCTTTTTTCTTCCCTCCAGTTTATTTTCTTTGTTGTCTAAAAAACACAACAAAGTGCTGGAGCAAGCCACACAGTCCTTAAGAGGTTCCCTCGGTTCAAATGACTCTCCGCTTCCTGATTATGTGAGTATTGAACGTAATGTTTTAGTAGGTGCTTCAAAATAGAAGTGGTAACATCCCTAAATCTGCAAAGATTTATCAAAATGTGTGACAGCTAAGCAACCACCAACACCAAAATACAGGAACCTGTATGAATGATGTCATGTCTGAAACGTCTTTTAAAAAAAAAAATTACACTTACAAATGGCAAAACAAAACCGCAACTATTCATAGCTAAGAGACTTACAGTACCCTGTCAACTTGCAATTTTGAAGCCATTTGTGTTTCAGGATATTTAAATCATACAGTTAAAAACATTAATTTTAAGAACGGGGCTTTGGCATCCACAGTATGTTAAAATGCCTAAAAATGATTGAAAACAATTCCCAGTGAGCCTTTAGGGGGGAGTACTGCAGTCACAGGGCAAATTAGTATGTTCTGAACACATGGATACATACAGTCCTCTTCAGTTTACTGAGCCAATACCCACAAACAGGCAACGATTTTGTAATTTAATTGCACGGCTTGTTGGAAAATCTCTAGTTTCGGTACAAGAAGGAGATGTCTTCCGAGGACTTGAATAATATCTTTGTACTACTGAGGGATCTTTGGTTTGTACTCATTTGAACTCTCACTGCAATACTACTGTGTAAAAAACAAAAAAAATTGATTTATCTTGCTGTGGATTTTTGAGGATGAAAATGTAACAACTGTTTTATTTTCAGTGTTAACACGTGTTCCAGGACACTCCGGCCCAAGACTGTACATATCATATTACTCTAGCGCTAGGTATAAAAATACCTAAAAAGATAATTTGATATAGTAGTTTAATGACTTAAATCTAATTCAACTAACGAAGTTTCTTACCCCGCATCTTTTAGGTATTATTGCTGACACGTACTGTACAAACTAGAGGCGCTCGGTTATTCAGAGACCTGTAGGTTTATAGAACAAATGAAGCACTCACAGGTTTTCCCTGTGTATTCCTGCTGTCTTACCATGCCCTAATTCATGTGAAGCTCTTTACAACACTTGTGGTTTCTGATTTCTCTCCCAGAAGTTGCTATCTGACCTTTAATTTTTGGAACTTGTAAAACATTTCAGCAAGAACCCCCTCAAGTTAGGTTGTGGTTAAAGAGCAGGAGATCCCACTTCTGTTTGCCTGGTAAGGTGATACACGAGCTGGATAAAGCTCTTTCATCTGCGTGGGCATGAACAACTGAAGGCTCCCCAAGACTTCAGACCCCTTGGAGAGGACTTGATGACCCTTTCCCATGGGTTTGCTTCTCAAGGAATAGGGGTTCTTGGTATATGGGTTTCCACGGTGGTGAGGACTTGCAGTATTTTGGATGCACTGAGCGTTTCTGACTACTGTGATTGATAAGGCTCTTGGGGCTGTATTTCTCAGAGGTGATTAACGCCGCTGTCATGCCAGGGTCCAGCTTAAGCAATTCCACAGCTACGTGTTCAGATTTCTCCTGTGGTCTCATGGCTCTTTGTTGAGCTGTCTGGGAAAGCTATGGTGCTTCTCTTGGCTTCCAGAGCAAAGGGAGGCTGCCTTGGTGGAGGTGATGGCTTTTCATACCTGAGATCTATCACGTCATATATCACATCGTGAGACAGTTCTGCGTAACATGCGGTATCACAGCCCGGAGGGGCTGGAGTACCCATAAACCCAGGTTTATGGGTACAGGGGCTCCATAAACTGGAACTGCTGCTACAGACTCGGTATTTTGAAACTAACCTCTGAGACATTGTAGGGTCTTGGTTAAATGACTGTCAGGCATCTTCAGATGCCTAAAGAATAGGGCTGAAATTTCTAACACTAACTGATATAGTCCCTAATGCAGGGACTACAGTTGTATGTAGCCTGTTGTCAGAAGGAGGATATTCATATTTAGTTGAAGATGTTCCTGCTCATTGTGGGATAGTTGGACTAGATGATCTTTCGAGGTCCCTTCAGCCCAAACTGTTCTATGATTTATGAAAAGACACCCTTGTATTTTCTTCCCTAGAAGAAAACAAACAAATTAACAAATTACCATCCCCACTGTTCAGAGGAAAGAAAACGGCGTGATGCATGCATATCTTTGTAAAAGGGCACATATAAATAAATATGTATATATGCGCACACACACATAGGCATATATTTCAATATTTAATGTATATATTTCAGTGTGTGTTTGAATTTGGTGCTTGAAAACTATTTCATACATTTTGGACTTCTTTTTAACTTACTGGATGTGAACTACATACTGCAGCTAAGGAAAGACCCAAGGTGCTCTCCGATCAAAGTTATCTCCTTACAGATGGAGACAGCTGAGAAATCCAGTTTATGGAGCAGCGCTGGGGAAGAACTCTGGAGTGCAGCCCAGAGACTTAGATACTTCACTGAATTTCTTCCCTTTTATTGTTAGTATGACGTAGGGAAGAAGAGGAAGAGAGCAGTTGGAAAGATTGCTGTAGGGGAGAGTAAAATCACTGAAGTTCCTGTGAAAAAAGAATGTATACTTTTATGCATGGCTTTTTTTTTTTTTTCCTCCAAATTGCTCATGTTCCAGCTCAATCTGAGGCATAGGCAGTTGACTAAATAAAAGTTGAGGCCAGATTTCATTTAATTCAGCATGCTCTGCTTCTGAAAGCCCGTGTTTGTGTTGTCTGTAAGATGAGTGAAGAATCTAGGAACTGAAATAACTGAAGTGTCTGAAGTCCTGAAGCCTGTTCTACTTCTGTATCCCAGCGTGGAGCTAAAGAAAGGGATGGCACCGAGACTGCCTGTTCTGCCTCGATTTATGTCTAGAGAAGAGGAAGAGGATTGCTTAGCAGGCTATTCTCTTCATAGGTTTCATTCAGATCAGTCAAATACGTGTTTTAAAAATGTATTTCTCATGATTTCAATTCCTTTTATTATTTATTTAATTCATTTAATTTATAAATATTTTTTTCTCATGGAGTTGTCTAATCCAAAAGTGAGTTTTGATAGTACCTGGGTCACAAGGGTTAAATCGTACCTAAAATTATTCTAGGTGTTGCTTATGGTCTTGTCTTCCTTTCCATGGCTTTCTGCTCATTTGTGAGTACTAGACTTTGAAAAACAAATTATGGTAAATACTCCGTGTTCCTTCTTAGGGCCAGGAAGCCTATGGAAGGAAGGAGGCAGCATCAACCTTGAGTTCTTGAGTTTGAGCCCTGTCCATTGTGAACATCGTAGGACGGAGAGGTGTCGTGGCACAGTATGCCTGTGCCGTAACGCATACACACAAAGGGAGCAAATGGAGGTTAGATGAGATGGGCATCTCTTAATTTCTAAGATCTGGGGATCTGCCTTTACCAGGTTTTCTATGGTCTTTTTGTGAGTATCTGCCGTGGACTATGGTCCGGTGTCTGGTGTACCACCAAAGCTGCGGGTATCTTGCTGTGAACTAGAATAAGGAGCTGACCCGGTTGGTTTTTACATTGTTCTTATTGAGGTTTTCTGGGCTTTAAAAAAGAAAAAAGCAAGTTATTTCATTTATTAAGGCTGGACCATTTTCCTGGTCCTTTTCCTGATAAACTGTAGTCAACGCGATGGGATTCAGGAGCAGGACGGAAGAGCCAGCGGGGAAGAGAGAAGAACCCCCTGTCATCAAACCATTGGCTTGGAGACAGGAACTTTGGTTAGACCAATTCTCACGCTGCTTCATTTACTAGTTGTTTAATAAGCTTTATTATTAAGCATTATTTTCATAGCAGTAATGACCTGTTTTGAAATATCACACTTCAGTCAAGTTGTCCTTGTCCGCGAGTATCTCCAGACTTGAAGAAATGGGAAAAATCCAGTTAGGTTTTTTTTTTTTTATTGCTTTCTTGCATTCAATGAAAGCACATTCTCCAAAATTTTTAACAAACAAGAACACTGGTAATAAAATAATAGAGAATTTTGCTTCTTTCAGTTCAAATCAAGACAAATTACTTAAGTAAACATATTGATTATTTTCTTTGTAATTTTATTACAGCCTAATGTAATTTGTTTAAATCATGGATACTTAACAGTGTAACTGGAGGCATGCTAACTTCCCTTGGAAAGTAGCACGTCAGACCTGTTGTTGGTGCTACCGTCTACCCAAACGGTTGCTTTTTAAGCTTTTCAGAGCACTGGCTGCAAATTTCGAGTACTTCAGTACTTGTTATGCGGCAGCTGGTAATGAGGATTCTCCTTAACTATTTCTAGGGAGGGAGGGGAGAGAGAAGGAGATAGACAGTTTTTAATTTTGGCAAGTTTATGTCAGAAGTTCAGAATTCTCTTGCTGATGTAAGAAAAAAAAACAACTGCTTAATGCAAAAATTGAGGAAAATAAAAGTCAAATGTAGGAATAGTTTTAGATTCAAATGCTTTGGCACGCATCATCACTTGAGTCTGTATGCGAATACGTAGCTTTTGATTTGGTTTCTAAATTTATTTCAACATCATCTAATGCAACACAGGGACGAGGGATTTTATGTCAGCGGGAGCCCAAACTCTTGTTTACTGGTGGTGGGCGTGAAGGCTTAGTAGTTCAATGAAAACTCCTTGGAGCACATTTTGAGAATCACTCAACACCCAGGGCAGGGGTCACGGTTCTGAGCACCCCACGCTGCTGTCTGCTGGGAGTTCTCTCTACCATCCGTGGGGATTTTACCAACAGCCTTCAGTTGCTTTAATGGAATAATATTAACAGAAAATAATGTAGGTAGAATGATCACTAGCCACATGGGGAAAAATTCTGAAATTCACTTCAGTTTAACTTTTTTTTTACCTTCAAAATTTTGGCTATAAAAAAATGCATTGTTCTACGCAGATGAAGCTTAAATGTGTTAGGGAAAATTCTAAAAATAATCCCACTTAGTGCCAATATCTTCAATTATTTCATATGTAGGACTGTCACTTAACCAGCACTTCGGTGGTGGAGGAATTTTGTCAGTGATAGAAACAATGTAGTGCAGTGTTAGACTTTGCATATTTACAGATGTACTCCTGTGAATATATGAAGTGCCGTCCTTTAAGCCCCTGTCCAAAATCTGCTGTTTCTTTGCTAGTTAAGGTATAGAAGAAATAAGTGCATGGTGGCAATCTGAAGGGAAAAATGTAAAGAATATGAATGCAATGAGCTCTCTGTGTCTATGTATACACACACACGTGAATATATGCATGTATAAAAAATATAAATATATATATATTAAAAAAAAAAAATATATATATATATAAAGTCTGCAGTAGCAAAGCCTGGTGGTACTGGGAGAGCTCCCAATCAGAGGTGACTCTTTTCCTGGCTCCTTACCAATCCAGTTAAATCTACCTGCTGTGCGGCGCTGGTGTGACATGGAGGCTTGGAATTCTGTGCATGTCGATGAGGTTTTTCTCTCATCTTAATAACGAGAATTAAACTTTGCATTCGGGTGATGAGATTTCTATATTTCTTTTTTCTTTTCCTTCTCAGTTTGTGCTCCACAATGGGCTAAATGAAGTCCAATATTTAGATTCTTCTTTGATTTATCCTTGATTTATATGGTAAATAGAAAGCAGCTGTCTATTTAAGCATCTAATTCTTGAAGCTCCTAGGCCCCTCAAGCGTCATCTGGAAATAATGTAGCTTGTAAAACAAAGCTAAGAAGAAAAAGCAATGTTTGTTTTATGTGGGATGAATGACTTCAGTTGGGGTCCTTCTAATTCGGCCATTATGAGGGTTATTAAAAAGCAGTATTACAAAAGTGGTTTCAACAAAAAGAATTTTTTTTGTAACTTGTATCTTGTTATTACAGTTGATTATATTCAAAGCTGCAAGTACTTCATAAGTAGTCCTTCATTTTGGTTTCTCCAACAGAGAATAAACCTAATCTCCCTCCTATACGTGGGTAGATGTTAAAAGGTTCCCTGTTTAATTTACTCCCTAGGAAGAAATTGTCTTTTCTAAGTCGGGGTTCCATATTTGTCTTAGAAATTTGGAATTGCTAACGAATAGATAAAATAAGGTCTATGAATTGCAGTATTAGCTGTCTTTTCTAAAATCTATAAATTTTCTGGATTCAGTTACATTACAGTGGATGAAAGATGATAGTACTATAGATTCAAAAGACTGAAGTCAGCCTTATTTTCAGTATATGCAGTTTAGTCGTGGCCTTGCTAAACAACTAAAGCAAAATGAATAGAAATATGTAATATTAACAGCTGTAGACTAAAATCTTTTATCCGTGACATTTGCCTACCATTTCATTGTCATTTAAATTCTTTTCTGTCCCTTTCATGGCACTAACCAGAGTTTTTTCGTGTAATAGGTTCATATTTCAGTTAGGGTTGTGGGATCTTGGGCTGAAGACATGTTTTTATGAAGGATGCTGTGCAAAACAGTTAATGATTTTAGCCTGTCCAGCACGTAGGAAACAAGTATTTCATTTACTATCACTGTGAACAATATTTGAACTGTAAATAAATGTTGTGATGTTTTTCGGGTCCTATGATATATTCTGTGCTTACACATCTAATACTACATTAAATATGCTGCAGCTCTGTCTGATTTTTTTTTTAATTATCTAAAGAACTGGCTTAATGCTGAGCTCTGCCACCAGACATAAGTGTTTTCCTATAAATGCGTGCTATCGTGAAGAAGTAGGAAGCCTTCCCTGCGATCATCTGATGACTTTAGTAATGATGCAGAAATGAAATTAAATCCACTTCCAAATAAACTGGTCAGCCATAATAGAGTTAGTGTGATGCAATTAACGTTGTTTAGCTGGTAGTCTGTAAAAATACTGCTTAGTGGTAACTGCTGTGAATGTACAAAATGTGTATTACTTGTTTAGCTGTAGAATTGAATACACTGTTGGCAGAATGGGAAATTTTTACCAAATTAAATCAAGACTCCTAATGGAGAGATGTCCGTATTTGTCAAATACAGGATGGGGGCGGGAAGGGAAGCTAAGGTAGTTTATTTTGCCATAATGTTTCTTCAAAACTCAGAAGCCACCTGCTTTTCACCAAAGCACTGCCTAGGTCTCTTCAATACTTTTTTGTCTATAGTTTGTTGCATTTTTATATGTCACTAAGTAACTCGATAAGATTTTTTGATTGCATTAGCCATGCATTGTTAATAGTCTAAAAAAATTCATTTGTGTGTGTGAATTTTTAGATGCTTTTGTTGTCTATTGTAATGAACTTAAAACACGACTATGCAAGAAAAATTTTTTAGGATGTTGTTTACTGAAGGTTGTATAGGGTAAAACAATATAATATTTTAGTGGGTTTTGTACGGTATGTGGATTCTAGTCATTTAAGTTGCATTTAATAGGAGAATCACCTTGTTTTACAGTAAATTACCTTCTTTTTGATTACTCTGAGTTGATGGCTTATGAGTAGAAGTAACATTTTCAATATCAGGTTATTCTTGGGTATGGCTGTCTCCACTCCAGTATTGAGCCAAAGGCCTATAAATACATTTTCTAAATATTAGTCATGCACTCCTTCAGATGAGTTATATTTTAGTTGAAGAATATTACTCCTACCTAAAACCCCTATTTTTATATCATCAAAAAATAGCAATTTCAGAATAGACTGAAATAACCAACCTAACCCAAATCTAAAGCAAGCTTTTGTATTGAGTAATAGACAAATTCTGCAGTTCTGTCCGAATTTTTAATCAGTTCTTTTTTTGAAATGAATTGGAAACTTTCCTGAGAAAATGCTGCATAAATTATCCTTTCCTAACAGAAAGAACTATCCTAAAATCCTGTGATAAAGGTGTTGGTGAAGTTCAGTCTGTTTAAATTTCTGTATATTAGTATGAAGGACTAATAGTTATTTGCAGTTGGTCTTCGCATTTTTGTGTCTTTATCATTATGCTCGTGGTTGAAGGATTTTTGGACAAATATATTGAAGAGCATCAAGAAGATGTTCTTCAAAAAGATGTTGTTCTTTCATCGTTCAGAAGTTCCACAGAAGTCTCGCTGGCGTCTGGTATTCGTGTTACATAGATTTCATTAAGCCTTATTTCACTTAGAAATTCTCTATATTTGGGAAAATAAGGATGACAACTGCTATTCCGTTTAAAAAAAAAAAAAAAAAAAAAGTGTTGCAGCAGCATCTTATGACCATCTAATGAAAATCTTCCAGTCTTCAGATTTCTGAGATATGAGAACAAATTTGAAGAAGTGGGACATTCTGACATTAGCAGTACAAACGCCTACTAAAGTCTTTTCAAAAGCCAGTTATTTTGGTCATTACATACATTTGAAGGAAGCCAAACGTGAACATTATGATTTTGTACTTATTTTCCTCCTTCAATAGTTATATAGGTTTAGGGCATTGTGGTTATTTTGCAGTAAAGGGTGTAAACGATGGCATTTGTTTGCATTTTTGTATTCAAAACACATGGTTTTTATAAGACCACTTAAACGAGCGTCCTTAAAAGAGAAGATGATTAAGCTAAAGAAGATGCGAGAGCTTGTTTTAGAAATGGATGAGCACTATCTCAGGGTCCCTTCGTGTCTCCCCAAATTAAGCAGTAGAATTTTGTATGCTGATTTTCTACTCTGAGCCTACTTGTGCTGCGTTTGAGAGAGCTGGCAGCCTTCTGCAATACCGGGATTTTAGAAGAGCCCGAGGTGTGATACACCACAAGCTATAGATAGAATATGTGATATATTAAGAGAGACTTCACAAGCCTCTCTCTAAATACTGTTTATTACTGCCTTGTAAGCCAACATTTCAGACTAATGACAAATTTTGAAGTGCTTGGATGAAAAAAAAAGTTACAGTACCGATCTTCCGAAGCATCTTTCTTTGCTGATTTGGTCTTTAGACACTTTTCCGACTGCCTCCTTCACACGAGTGGGTTGTTCAGGGCTTTTCAGGAGAAGTTGATGGCTCCGGATGGTTTGTCTCTGTCAAACCTCCGTAGACAAACAGAAAGCCAGTGCAGTAGCTCTCCAAAGAGTAGGATTTATTTTTGTAACTGCTATGTATTTCAACAATGTAGTAAAACAAACTTTTCATGTTCCTAAAGCAAGGTTTTGATTGAAAAATGTAGTGCTTAAAAACCAGAAGTATGTTACCATATGTTATAAACATCTCGGTAATTCTTTTTTTAAACTTGCAGCCATATAAAATAAAGGAAATGGATGCAGAAGGAAGTCTGTTCAGACCCTTTTAGGCTGTTCGGTACTAAATACTTAATTGCAATTGGAATCTTTTTATGCTACTTTTTCTATATGAGATATTGGTGAAACATGAGAACTTTTTGATGTTTCACCTTCTATTTCCAACTTCTCTTCATTTTTTTTACAGGGACACTTAAGGACTAACTAGTGAGTTTCTAGAACTCTTTTAGCTGTTATTTTAAAAAAAATCAATCCATTTATTTCGAAGGGCAGTAAACAGTTACCAAAAAAAGTAGCATAACGGAGATCTTTCCAATTCCAAATCACAGATACTTGCAGTGAAGGGATCTAAAGACAGCCAGAGAAAATGAGAGAAATGAAGGTAAATCAAGGCTTGATTTTGCAAAAGATGGTAAGAGGAAGATAGTGTGCTGTAAAATCATGTACGAAATTGTTCACCTGGCAAATTGCTGCTCAAATCTGTCTGAACTGAAAATTAATTTAAACGGGACCATCTTAGATCTCCGCAGAGCCACGCTTAGTTCAGCTGTGTCCAAGGTACAGAAGCATGGTCCCATCCACTTAAAATTTATCTTCTTGGAGAGGTATTATGCCCCTGAACAGCTTTATCACAATGTCTCGCTGAGGGCAATTCTCCCACTAATGGTTGCTGTTCGTATCACTTATAATGTCATGCAACCGCTGTTAATTGGCAGTGTGGGTGGCCAAGGGACCGAATGATGGGATGAAGGAAAGGAGACTACTTTAAAGGGAATGAGTCAAATAAGATTGAAAGACAGTCTTGGTGTATGAAGGGAAAAAGAAAAAGGGTTGGATAAGGAAAATAATTGATACAGGCAGAAATTCAAACCCAAAAATACCCTGGCAGGGCTGGTTCCTCTCCTGCTGCATGTAAGAAGCATCACATGGCACAGACTAAGCCACTTACTGAAAACTGATTTCCTCATCACCTGGCCTGAAAAGCAGCATTAAAGAAATGCAGACCAGAGAATTGTAATTTTGTTTATCCCCCTTGACAGTGGTGGATTCTTGTTCTCTGGGAAATAACTTTGTGGAAAACCTGTCAAAACATGTGAAGAGTGTATTTAGAAGAAATAAATTTAGAAGAATCTCTGTTTTTCGTGTTTATTGAATTCTGTAAAGTCACCCTAATATTTTTCACAGGCAAAACTGGAAGGATAAACTTTTATTTCCCTTTCATGTAGCCAGTGATTTCTCTTAAGTTTCTAATTTCTCTGTAGTTTAGGGACTAAGCAAGATAGGGGAATACGTTGCTCATTTCATATGCTAAATCAGTTTTTGTAAATAGGAATTCTTCCATAGAATTGGTTAATTACAGAAGCAATAACCCAGAAATTGGACAAAAAGTATCAATTCTTAACATGCTAGGAATTAGATACAAACCTGATGGTTAGAGGACTCTGTGTGATGATAGTTATGTGAACTTGTAATTAAACTGTATCTTAACACATACACATTAGAACAAGGGGAAGGCTGTGCCTTCAGTCTGATGTCTGGCTTTTGAGGGTTTCACCCTGCAGCTTTAATTTTAAAGCAACAGCAGGAGAAGTTTGGGATTAACACATAAATAAATACTTTTTTTTTTTCATGATTTATACCAACATAAAACTTTCTAAGGTTTTTCAAGGGGGATAGAAATTTTTATTAAAAAAAAAAAAAAAAACCCACAAAAAAAAGCTCAGAGTCATATACTACATCTGTTTTCTGCCAGTGAAATACCAAACATAAAGCCGTTTCAGGGAAGCAGCTTTTAAAACATTCATAACAAGAAAAGACTCTAATATTACCATTATTTAATCCTGCTATATTCTTATCCCCAATGCTGTTGGGAGATGTCTGTGATTGCCTATGCTGCTCTGAAACAAAGCTGAGACAACTAAGAATTTTTTTATTTTTTTTTAAATTGCCCTTCAGATACGTTACTGGAATGTGGTGGAGGTTTTCCAGAACTGCTCTTGCACATATTTAGGCTTGAGCCCAAGCTGAGTGAGCTGTGGCCTGCTACTGAAGTGTATGACATCTTCAAAGACACTGTGTTCTGCTGCATTTTTCTTTATCAAGCTGGTACGGCGTGTACAGAGCCTGTTCCGCTCCAGCGCTTGTGTGCGTGCTAACCCAAACTCTTGAGCTTAAAGAATCTGTTTACTAACAACAACAAACAACCATCTTATTTGGGAAAAGAGAAGATGGACTGTAACGTTCCAGGTTAGATTTAATTTTTTCATTGCAATAGGAATAAAAATCATAGGTATATCTCTTCCCTCCGGATAAACTGAAAAGAGAATGGATGTTGCAGTTCCTAAAGGCAGCTTATCTGTGGCACTTGCAAAGAAATCAGATGCTTACTCAATGCAGAGAAAAAAATAATTGTTATCTGAACAAATAATGATAAGTTTTCCCATTCCCACAGTAGTCTTTTTAGATTTTGATAAATCAAGACCATAGGAAGAGTCATGTCACATTCCCGTGGGAAAAAGGTTCATTGAATTTTTCTGAAATATAACATTATTTTTCCACAATAAATTAGCCATCTTGCCTTGTGGTGGACTCTGTTAATTAGAATTCCTTAGAAAACTTAGCTTAATTTATAGGTAAACAATCATAATTGCTTACAGGATTTTGGTGAGGAACGGTTGACTGACTCCAGGATGGATGTACAAAATACCCAAGTGCTTCTCTGTCTTTCACACACAGTGATCTCTTACCTTGCCAATGTCCGGCACTGCAGTGCTTAATGAACCAGGCAACACAAAATTTAAGTTTTGTACTCAAATAGATGAGACTTCATAAATATTTCAGCAAATTTTATTTGGTTTTTCCATATTTCTATCAAGAGTGGTTTTCCTCAGCCTTTGAAAAAATGTCATCTGTTGCTTATAGTTCATTTTGGAATGGGTACCTGTGTACACAGCCTTCTAAAATTATTTTCTCTGAGTTTTGGGGTTTCTGCATCTCAGTTAAAGGTTCGTTTTTCAGCGTTCAGGCTACATTTGCTGTGTGATTCCAGACCGTTCTGCAGGAAGCAGAACGGTGGTCATCAGCTTCTTTGTTTATCAGAATTGATGCAGCATCCAGGGGAATGCACTTGAAAAATAAGATAGTATGTAGTAAAAACAACATTTAATCTAAAGGTTACTCCATTTATTTGCTTTGCGTGCTATCAGCTCTCAAAAGGCTAGTTCGCATCTCCTTCCTATTTGCATTTTGTTCAGCTGGAGAGCTGTTCCTGAAATTTGGTTATGGAGGTTTTTCAGGCCCATCTTAATAGAATAAATGATACTACTACTGGCAGTGACTAGTTTTGAAGAGATGGTAAGATATGAGGAAAACAAATAAAAACATGTTCTTATACTTTATTATATTTTAAAAGGGCTTACCTATAGATCCTTTAGACTGCAAACCACTTAAAAGATCAATAATGCAGGTTTTCCTTTTAATGTGATAGGTTTCTCACATCTTTGTTTATCTATACCCTTTAATTTTCAAAATATTTAACACCACTGAAAGAGTTAGTATAGTATGTATTCCATTTGGTCTCATAAAGAGTTGTATTTCTGAATTACTTTTTCTAACCGTGCTGCTGTATCTTAATATATCGGAAGAAATGAAAGCACTCTTCATGATTTATCGTCAGCTCTGGGGTAAAATGATGGCTGTAAAGCACCATATTCCTGCTCACAACAGTTTGGGAATCTTGTCCTGTAGTCCCTTATCAAGTGTCGATTATCTGGGACCTGATGTTTTTTATCATGTGCTGCTAGTATTTAAGGAACTACAACATGCAAAGAATACTGCACCATCATCAAAAGTTTTCTCTGTGCACACTGTCACCTTCTGGAAGAACAGAAATGGGTTAAATGACCTATCATTATTATTATTATTATTAAACATAGCTAATACTGTCAGGAGGCAGTCCATAGGTTGGGTTTTTTTTCTATTTTGTGGCGAGTTTTTCTATTAATGTCTTACTCAACTCAGTTTACCTTTGCAGTGATTTTTCTCGTTTGAGCAAAGCAGGAGTCTTACGCTGCGGAGGCACAGGAGGAATGCTGGGTGGTCTCAGCAGTAACACCGCTTCGCTTGCCTCCTTGACATTCCCCAGCCTGTAATGATGGAAATGTCTGCTCTGCAAGCTCCTTCTGACTTTCTTATGCCTCCCACAATAATTTCAATAGCGGTTTTCACCCTAAGGGCAAGAATACAGACTCTTTTGGCTGCTGAGTGTGTGGAGAGTAGCACTGACTTTTTCCACTGACATCCTGTGTGTCATCAGGACCAGAAGATCTTCTGCTTGGATGGTCTGCAAATTATGGAAACTTGATGCAGTCCGTGTTTATTATTGAGGACTTGGATTCTACAGTCTCACTTGTGATGTTTCTTCTCTTAAGTAGGGTCAAAATTATTCAGAGTGGTACTTTCAGTTGAAGACGGTTGTCATCGTTCCAAGGCATCGATGGTTTTGAAAGGTCACGGCAAAGATGCTGAACCACAGGATCTAATCAGTGAGGAACCAATGGAGAGCTTCTGACTTCAGCTTCTGTGCAGTTGACAGCTTTAGTGAGGAATGGGTATTTATTCAGCTAGTTTTGATACTTTTTCAATTCAAATAGCTTAGACACTGAAGGTAGGTCTGCAAAATCTGTAGCACTGAGTGATTTTCTTGAATGACAGCAGTTGGTTCATTGGAAAATCGCTCTTAGATGTATATACATTTTGCAATGAGTGTCATAGCTGTTACTGCCAAATGTAATACCAAGGGTGAAGAAAATAGTTGATAATATAGGCAGAGATGATGCTGGGGCTATAAGGAACTGGTGGATAAATTACATTCCTATAACTGTGATGTACTGTATGGAGGAAAGTTTGGGAGGTGTGAAAGGAAAATGTGAAGAAAACTGTTCGGTTTAAATTGCTAATTGGTCTTCTGTCTGTTTGCAACATGCAGTGTTTTTTCATCATATTCTTCATGATAGAAATAAGGGTTTCTATACTTTAGTTAAACATCACATAGGATAAAAAGGGATAAGAACCCGTTCAAACAAGCATTAGAGATATGATAAGGATTCTTAAATCTGGACTTAAGTACATACTAAAGCACAAACATCAGCACATGTGTTAGCAACTGTATCCGCCTGGAAAAAGTGTTAAGAGGTTCATCAGAAGTCATCTTTAACGAATACACTTTTAGGTCTAGAGGGTTTATTAAGTAACGCTTACATATTAAATGCAAAAATGCGAAACTTTATGTGTGTGTTATATAAGACCTGCCATGCAATTTAAAAAAAAAAAAAAAAAAAAGAATTAGGAAGTGTTGAAGTTTCAGTTCGTGTAGCAGTAATTACTGCTGAACACCTCCGAACAGTTTTGCTGGTGACATTTTACAGCTAAACTGCATGTGTAGTGCTGGAATCAGAAACTTTTTCACTTGAGTAACATCTTTGAAGTCCTTGAGCTCTACTCAAGGTAGACAGATTCTGTTAATTAAAGCCTGTATCATGATGATCTATTTACCTTTGTATGGTGGAGTTGGGGTTGTGTATGGAACTTGTCCTTTCCTGTTCTACCAGTCCAACCAAACAAAATCTTCCCATACCTCTAGGGAATACTGCTCAGTTTTAAGGAGAAATGGAGAATTCTCCATTTCCTTTTAACAGCAGGAAAACTTCATTATTATTTCAGGCATGATTTCAGAAAAATATGGATTCACAGTTTTAACTTTAATTTTTTTAGTATGAACTTTGTCATTTTCCTAGCAGCAGTTGCTTCCCAGGTTTTGTGGGAACCTTAGAAAATGATCGGGTTTAGTTCTACTAAATACTATTTGCATTTTGTTGTCATGGTTGCATGTGGCTTGGAAATACTGTGTTCTTGCATGGACAGTGTTGGAAATACTGTGTTCTTGCATGGACAGTGTTGGAGCCCCTAGCTGGTGAATATCAGGTATTTTGAAAACTGTGGTGGATCCCCTTATGCTGGAGCTTCTTGGTCGGCTTAGACCAGCCTCTGAAGCTTGACCTTGATTAAATGCCTTCCATAGTCATTTACTTTTTCTAAGCCAGTTGGGGTGAAAAGCATTTTACTTGATTTGATTTGTCATTTTGCCATCTTAGGAAATTACTGGAGAAGGAAACTTGTCAGCCCTTTGCTTTCCAGGGTGGAATTCAGCACTTCATGGGAGGTTCCCAAGAATGGAGTTTGGAAAAGCCGGGACGCCGGGATGAAATGCCAGAGAGGAGGACTATCTACAGGCCTGTTCGCTGGAACTGAACACCTTCTGCAGTTGTGATACTGAATCCCACCCTCAGAAAAATGCCAAAGTCCGCATCTCTCCGGCACTTAGGTGTCTCTCCATCCTTTTGGATCCAGATGGGTGCTCGTTCTTTCCTTTTAAAGCACAGGAGCCTTACTTGCAGAATACCTTAGTAGCTGTAGCATCCCCCCTGGGAAGCGAAACACCTTTAGGTCATATTTCCGTAATAACAAGGCTGTAGGTTCGGCAAGCGGGGTCAACGTCTGTCCTTCCTACTGAAGTTTTGCCATGCTGCCAACAGAGATCCTCTCTAAAAAGAGAGAATGTACTTCACTTTTCTTTCAGGGAAGGAGTTACTCTGGTAAAACTGTTTGCCAGTTAACTCCTCATGCCACCATTAATATCACACAGGGATATGCAGTACAAGAATTAGATAAACTAAAAGATTTCCCAATTGTAAAATCCTCAGTAAACAGGTAAAATGGTAACAGGGCTATGAGAGTGAAGCATCACCAAGAATCAGTAAAGCACTGTGGGAATTTAGGCCAATGTCTAGAAATTTTTGATTGATTTGGGAGCCTGACTTTGTAGGGAGATGGAAGATAAAGTATTGCAGTGTGAAGTGGTTTAGGATTGAAATTTGAAAGGTAGCAAGTGCATGGATGGAAGAAGAGATGAAGGTGAAGATATGGCCGAGTGATGAGCTGTGGATTAGCTGTAGGTTGGCCGAATAATAAACGTGGTATGGTGAAGTCGCTTGAGAAGTACCAATAAAGGAATTGTACCTTCACTCAGATATAGCCATGTCCTCAGAAACAGCTTTGTATTTTCTTGATCGGTGGCTACTGAAGTCAAACCCTGGGGCAAACAGGTCTTTGGAGAATCGAAGCAGTTGGGCTTGGTACCTTGGCAGGTGTTGTTCGGCTTCTTTTCCCTTGGAGCGAAGCGTTCCCAGGCTGTTTTCTTGGGGACAGGACACACCACCACGGCATTTCCTCTAGTGTAGCCTTGTCGCAGGCTGTCCTGGAGGTTTGCGTCATGATACGGGCTGAAAGCGTTGTGTTTCTCTCGGGAAATGTTGCATTACCCCATGGGCTGGCTTGACAAAATGGTGGGACATTGCTGAAAATCTGCTCTTTCAGCTTATTCGGTTATTTGGGAAGGCAACGATAATGAGCGTCAGGATGGTATTTTTATTTAGTACAGTGTCTGGCAACAAACTTTGCTCCCGGTGTGACAGCTCTACTTTCATTTCTGAGCAGTGATCAGAGATGCCAGGGTTAGTTTTTGAGGTTATTTTCACCATAAGCCCTGCAATTTTTCACTTAATACCTACTTTCCCACAATTCAGCATTATGGCCAAAAGTTATCTGGGTTTGAAATAGAACAGCAAAAGAGTATATGCCAGTAAAATAGATGAAGATAAGATTTCTGTCACCAAAGGCTTGGCTTGGAAGTTTGTTTGCGCATTAAATGTAAGAGCAGGTTTCTTGTGCGCTTCCTTCTTTCCCCTCTGCTCTTCCAGTCCTTTGGCAAAGCAAGTTTATTTTGTTGAAGGTTTTATTTTCTGCTGAAAATGCAGGAAATTCAGACAGCTTTCTTGGAAGCTCCCCAAAGCTAATACAAACAAGATACATATGCTTCTCTTAAAGTAACTAAAAATAAAGTAAATTATTTGAAACTCTTTCACTGTAGAAATTCCCCTGTAAAGAGGAAAGGGAAGTTTACATCATTATAATTGTGGATGCTGTTAAATTGTGTTATCAAGGTGAAATTCCCTGGAGTGCCAATTTGTCTATTCCATACAAAAGAGTACATCACCCTGGAGTTTATAATACCTGCGTTAGAGGCAGGCAAGGAAGAGCTAACTACTGAATGTCCAAAAACATAATCATTTGAAGTATTCCTTGGCATGTATAAAGCTAGCTGAAAAAAATGTAATGGAAAATGAACTGAAGCTGTCCGTTCATCTAGACTTTTTGTCGATGTGGCTGATGGATCTGGAACAGTTTAACAAATTTTTCCTCCTTGTTTCTCCCTGGTAAAAAGAAGAATGGCAGGAGCTGTTTGTTTGGGGTTACTTTGGCATTCTTAGTCTTTTTGATAAGTGTTACGTATATGCTGCGTGCATCCTTTTGTTTTCCATTGTTGACAAAATGCCTTTAAAGTCATATCTGCGTCATGAAGGAAGTAGTTGTTTAGGATTACAAGTTTTTGTTTTATGTTTGCAAATTATATTTTGGAGGGGAATCTCACTGAAAATATGACACGTGAAGAATTATAGCGAGGCATCGCGGGTAAGGGCTCAGAATGACAAAAAGCCAATAATTAAGGTTGCCTGCGCAACCTTCACCCTCACCTTCCCTCTCTCTATTCCCTCATCCATATGGTAGCCTTCAGCCTCAGATGCGAGGATGAGTGGTCCCCACCGCATGGATGCAGCAACACGGACGTGACGCAGTGGTACCCAGAGTCCCATACCCGCTGCTTTCTGCACCTTCCTCTGACTCTTTCCTCCACGCTACCTGGCTGGGAGAGGAGGACTGAACTTGCAGAGAGAGGCAAAGGGAGCAAATGACCTTGAGGGGGCAGTCAGAGCTAGCTGGGAAAGTGGAAAGTCAGAGATGGGTTTGCTGCTTTGAGTTCTGGAGTTGTTAGGACACAAACTATTAAAGCATCTCGAGCTAAAGCTCCTTTGAGTAGTTTCTTTACAGCTTTTGCGTGCCATATGCGCTCCTCGCTCTGCTGGAGAGGGGCCTGCAGTGTCAGTAATTGTGAACTAAAGCCACAGAGCTTCAACATAAAGAAACTTGCGCTTTTGAAAATTCAAATGTCAAGGCATCCTGTTACCTGCAGCAAGATACCACTCGCTAAAAGCCATTCATTGTCATAAGCAATAAGTTCAGAATTGTGTTTGAACATGTTTCTTTGTCAGCCTGCGTTTCCATCATGTATTTCTCTTGCTATTATAGGTGACATTTCCACTTTATTTCATCAGGTTTCTTTGGATTAAGACTTCACTACAGTGTGCCTTTCCTGGTTTGGGGTTGGTTTGGGGTTTTTTTACCCTATTTACATTGTGCAGTTGTAGCATATTGCATTACCCATCCCTGCTCGGGTTTTGTTTTTTTAGGCAGATAAGCTTCTTCCTGCTCAGATTATGCTAACTGTATAACTGCCTTTTTGATAGCAGTCGTCGTCATGCCATTTCAACAGGCAGAAACCCCTAGCAGTTATTTAGCTGAAAGTATCATTTGGCTGGAAAATTGCTGCGATGTGAATGCACGGTGAGAAGTGGGGTTTTTTTAGTTGGCAGTAGTGTCCTGGATGTATACACGTATTGTATGCTGCATAGCATCATTCATGTGGATCTTGCCATGAAGGAAAAGTTGCTCTGTTAGATAGCTGATTTTTAAAAAAGTTGCGAAGTAGACATGGTTAGGCTTACAATTAGTTGTTGCTTTGGATTGTGGATTACTATACATCCAGGTAAAAATGGGATGAAAAAAAAATTGTTGCATATAAGTGAATTTGAGCTCGCAATAAATAAATATTTAATCGTATTATAATACATGGTGCGGACATGATATGAGACTTAAGATTGTGCAGTAGTGGTTTTTAGAGTCATAGAATAGAATCACAGAACGGTTTGGCTTGGAAGGGACCTTTAGAGGTCACCTCGTCCAAAACCCCTGCCATGAGCAGGGACGTTTTCCACTAGATCAGGTTGCTCAGAGCCCCGTCCAACCTGACCTGGAATGTGCCCAGGGATGGGGCATCTCCTACCTCTCTGGAAAACCTGTGCCAGTGTCTCACCACCCTCATTGTAAAACATTTCTTCCTTCTGTCTAGCCTGAATCTCCCCTCTTTTAGTTTAAAACCATTACCCCTTGTCCTATCGCTTCAGGCCCTACTAAAAACTCTGTCCCCATCTTTCTTCTAAGCCCCCTTTAAGTATTGAAAAGCTAAATTTTTAGCCTGAAGAAAAATGTAATTATTTCATTCCTCACCGAAAATCAAGACTTCAATATTTCCTTGATTTTCAGCTGTACTGTCACTGCTGGTAACTGGTGGCTGGCAGTTGAACAGTCAGTCCAGCTCAGGTTGCATGGCCCTGGTGGGATGCTGTAGCTGAGCGTCCAGCAGATCTTTACCATCTTTCTGGGTAAATGGTCAAAAATGCAAAATGTCGTGAGGAAATCTAGCCCCATCCAGCTGGCATCCGTGCTATGAAATACCCCGGGTACCATGCCGAAACGGGGCAGCGCTCGGCTTATAGCCTGTCCCTAGGACCGAGGGTCAAAAGATGAGCCAGGCTCAAGCGAGGGGCTTCTCCGCGGCTCAGAGCCAAAGCGGGGACAGGAGCACTCGAATCGGGTGAAGACACAGCTCATGCGGCCGCCAAAGGTTGGCTGAGGTGGGCTGCTGAGATTGCAGGCTGCGATTGCGGAGAAAATGGCTTCAACGAGACATCTTAAAAAAAGTATTTCTTTCTCCAAAACTCAATACAAAGCTTATTGCATCATGAAAGACAGCCTCGTGTCCACCCTTGCGTAGAAATGTCTCTTCGTAACGTCGCAAGTGACTGAAATTCTGATTTTCCAACAACTTATTTTCCATATAAACTAGAAAGCAGAATAATTTTGTCTCGCTTTTATTAGACAGTACAAGCCGTCAGGGTTAGTTAAGCAAAGTTAACCCGAATGACACATGGAAATGCCTCCCTTTCTCTCCTAAAAATTCTTAACATTTAGAGGCTGGAGATTCGCATTCATTCCTAATAGAACTTTTAAAATCAGTTTTTTATTATTATAAAAATCAAAATCAATTTAATGTCAAATTAAATTAAAAGGATGAGCACTCAAAATGTTCCAGTGTAGGAAACAGAAGACGGGTACCATAAATTAAGCAGGTTTTTGGTGACGCTGAGGTCTTGCATCCTCCGCTGACAGTGATTCAACTGCTTTATTTTATTTGGTGGGTAACCATGCCTGTAAGGAACCAAACTGTGAGCATCTGCCCAGGGTTTGGCTTCTAGGCTGCTTCACTTCTCTGATATTTTATAAGCCGTATACCTTCAACTGTTTTTACACATCAGTGTCTTTCCAGCAGTAAGCATTGAATTCTCTGGAAGCCTTTGCCCTGGAGGATATCATGCTAATTATTAATTATATTGTAGTAAGGAAAGCAACAGTATTCCAGGATGGTCAGAGATGAGAACATCCAGCTCTGGCCGTAGTTTGCCTTGGCTTTGCACATTTGTGTGTTCCTTGTTAGTGTTTATCAAACTCAAATTATTTTTCTCCAGATAACGTTCTCATTCTTGTGCTCGTCCTGTTTTCCTCTGCATCATCTCAGCTTGTTTCCATTCTCTTTTCTCTGGCATTATCACTTGTTTGTTCCTTTTTCTTTTCACAAAAGAGACCCAGACTGTACCTGGATCTCCTGTAGCTGTCGCTGCTGGTTTGTTCCTCGTGCAACTAGAACATGACCAAGCATCTGTTTTTTTGCGTGAAAAATGAAAATCTTTGCAAAAAAACTACCACATTTAATTCCTATCCTGAGAAGGAACCATGAGGTGGTTACCTAGGATTACCCACAGTAATGTTAGTGTTGTGCCTACATTCCCATCCCTTTTGTAGGCACGATTTCAGTCTCAGGAAGTTGGTACCAGGCTTTAGCTTCCGCATTTCTTTTAATGATGGGTATAATTATTTCTATGGGCATAAACAAAAAAAAAGGCGGGGGAGGACTGGTACTCATCAGTATCAACAGAGGCAGCTGAGCCCTGTTTTTTAAAGGAATACTGTAATACTTTTGAATGCGAATGCCACATTGAATTTGTCAATTGTAAGCAATAGGAAAATGCCATTACTTCTAACTCCTCTCTCCTTTAAATATACCGTTCAATAGATTGAAACTTGTCTACCTGTCCCCCCAAAATCAATATCTGTCTTTTCTTTTCATATAACAGCTAATTCACTTTAAAAAATAGTCTTGCAAGGTTGCTGCGGATGATGTGGTAGTCCTTGTCTTGGCCATACACGGTCAGCATTTCAGCTGTGTTCAGCTGGTCTGAAAGTTAACACGCAGGGTGATAAACTTCGCTTCAACTGCAAAATGTTTTTGTAACCTTATTTATATCTGTCGTGACGCCATGTCTAGATGCAGAGGGGCCGAAGCTTGATACTGGTGATACAGAGCAACAAAAGCACACAGCATTTTATCAGCTCTTACAGCGTTTCTCCATTGTCTCATCCAAATGCTGTCCTTGGCTTTCTGCTTGTTTTTTCCTGTTTTGAAAACTTTTAAGCCTTTACAAATGCTTTAATTGCTAATTATAGGAGCGTACAGCTCTCCAGATAACGTATATGCAATACTAGGATTCAGTCCCACTTCTCTGTCTTTTATGGAGCTCGTTCCTCTTAGAAATGATTTTTTTGGTATAGTCAGTTATGGGTAAAAATCTTCACTGCAGCTCCTGGTTTTCTTCATTTGGGTCCCAGATTCTTCACCTGGAACACTGTCGCTGAAAAACAGATGGTTGGTTCTGTCCACCAGCTTCTAAAAACTTCAAATATGATTATTGAGCAATAACCTCTGGTAACTTCTAATTGTTTGAAGCTGACCAATAGCAGAGTCTGCCTTTTCTTGAAATAACACGTTTGGAGATGGTTAGCAATGCTTTCTGTTTAAACCAGCTGTACGCCCGGGTTTTAAGGTGAACATATTTCATTAAAAAGCATTTAGTTTTTGAAAAGCAATCGTGTGACTTGTTACCTTTCTGGTAACTGGATAGATCTCGCTTGATCCTGAATTATAATGTTTCTGCAAAAGCAATGCATTCTGTATTTTAGGATAGTGTCTCAGTCACCAGGTCATCCTGCTGCACTGGGGACAGAATTATGCCGATGCTCAGGGCTTTTTGAAAGCCACCATAATATACCATGTTCTGAATTAAATCCAAGTTGATAGGCACGTACCACTCCACAGATGAGTTAGCCAGATCTGGCTTTTTCTTCAGATTGCAGCTGAAGCAATTATTTCAGGTTTTGTCTAGTAATTTGCATTATACACATTTCATAGCATCTAACTGGGATGCTATTTTATAGGAAATACAGACGGAGGAACCACCTGTGTTTTGAATGCAAGGATTGTTTCTGTCACAGAAGAATGCAATCCCATTTGACAGACTAAGTAGCTGCGGTGCTCAGCTTTGTAAGGGTTTCTGCCAACATTGTGAGCTGCGCTACAACGGTTATTCAGGTGGCTGAGACAAAGCTATTAAAAAAAAAAGGAGGGGATCCTCACATTCAGAAAAAAAAAATCTGTAACCTCCACAGTCAGGCAGGCATCATTGCTAAAGAAGAAAATTTCATTGTAGCGTGTGCACCAAGTATTGTTCTTCAAACAAGAATTTCAAAAGGCTTTCATCCCTTAAATCTCCTTTGTACATGCAGAAGACAAGCGGTGGGGATAACCGAATTAGAGGGGTGCTGCTGCGTTTCGGCAGCGGTGTGATGATGGGCACTCCCTTCTCTGTGGTCCTCAGCGCCATGGAAGAGATGAAGGAGCAGGTTAGAGGAATGATGCTGCCTTCTGCAGGGCCGTATCGCCGCTTGCGGGAAGAAACGTATCTATGTTTCCCACTGAAAGTAGCCAGAGCAAAGCGGTAGCGAAGAATTTTGCTCTTTATATGAGTCTCACCAGGGTAACGACAAGTTGCCGTATTCTGTTCTGCTTTGGTAAGAGCATATATCTGACAAGTGACGATTCCTACAACGCTACCTTATAGTAGAAAATAACTCAGCTATGTACGGATTGACTGAAAGTCCAACAAAATGCTTTTGCAAATACAGCCTCGTTACGAAGTATTTAAGTGCCTTATGATAACTCGGAAAACGACTGCTTTGTAGGCAGTTGGCAAAAGGAAATGCCAGTGGTTTCAGGGTTCATACTAAGCTGAAAAACTCAAGCCGGTTTGGTATGATTCACATTCTTGCCAGACCTGTAAAGTCTCACAGTCCAACGTTTGATGTGGTGGAGAGACCTAACGATACGAACAAAGTAGATTTGCCTTTTTTACCCTACCCCAAGGGAGGACAGACAGCTCTCCGGTCTCAACAACCAGATTGGGCATATCCTGCAGCCCAAGGAGAGAAATCCAGAAGGCTAGCAGGGGTTCACATGCTAGCTTAGAAAGTTTGAGTTTCAAAATCATCAGGAATGGTTTGTCAAAGGCAAGGTGAAAAGCTCTACAAGTTTATCTTGAGCGTTAAGGCTTAGTGCGCTTACAAAAGGAGATTTCTTTTTTCATTTATTACAAGTATTCTTCATTGCCAAAAAAATACGGGGGGGGGAAAAAAAAGGCAAGGGACAAAGTCTGGAGAACGGTGGCAAATGTTCAAGGTGGAATGGGGTTTGATCCCAGTCAGTTTTCCTTCTCCTGTCTTTGCTTTTCTCTTTCACCAGCCACTTTTTGTCTGATTTTTTTTTTCTTTCTTTTTCTCCCTATCCCTCCTCCCCAAGCAGGGGCTCAACAGAAAATATATGAAATTAAATGTATGCTGAAGTGCTTTTACTTAGCATAGGAAGGGTTGAAAAGACTTAAGTTCACTTAACCCTTAGTGAATTTGGCTGACTGCAATATGTTAATGCTTTTTGGCATGAGAAGATGGCTTCTGTTGAGAGAATCAAGCTATGAAGCTGAATACTAGACTGCAATGCATTTCGGTTAAAATTTTGGTTATTACAGGAGAAAACAGATCTCTTTCCTGATACAGGCATGCCAGATTTGCTCACCATTGAGACGTTAACCAGCTAATAGCTCCATTAGTAATAATTACCTGTGCGCTGTCTTTATTACCTAATATATTTTACAACGGAAAAGGGCACACTAACCTTTTATTCCTTTCTTAAAGGCGCAAGACCTGAATGTGATCGAGGAAGTAATCCGAATGATGTTGGAGATCATCAACTCCTGCCTGACAAATTCTCTTCATCACAACCCAAACTTGGTGTATGCGCTGCTTTACAAGCGGGATCTGTTTGAGCAGTTTCGAACTCACCCTTCCTTCCAGGACATAATGCAAAATATAGATCTGGTGAGTGATACATTATTTAAAGGATGCTTACACGTTGTTATTTGATCTCTTTATCCTTTTGAGAGGTAGAAAATATTCATTATCTCTATCAGTTTCTTTTAGAAAGTATTAAAATGTTGAATTTCTCTCCCTTATTTTCTGGGCCTCCACTGTGACTTATTCTGGACAACCTCTTTAACTTGTCAGAGCCAGAGTGGGATTTGGGATGCATCTGGTAAGGAATTCCCAACCTGTGGCGCATCTTTCACTCCCCTAAGGAAGGACAGCGTCAGCTTCTCTTAACTGCCCCTTGTTACAATTCAGTCTTTCAGGGGAGAAAAAGCAGATTTTCATCATCAACCAATCTTTTTCTTTTCTCTTACTCCCATCACCAGCCTATTAATGATGACAGGGAATTTTTTTTCAAGTAGCTAAGAGCAGGCATTCAGCTGCCTTATTCCCTGGGTTGTGTCTGAATGTGTGTTGCTTTCACCTGCAAAGTGTCTCTCCACAGCAATCCCTTTGGCTAAGTAAACATTTTAGAAGAACACAAAAGGGAATAGCTGTGAATCAGAAGCTGTTACCAGTGTGGCTTTCCATGGAATATGACTTTGGAAAACTGTTAGTTGTTAATTAATTACTGCTGCATCTGATAGTAGCTTTCAGGTTCATATTGACAACCCGAGTTATGATTCCTGCTAGAAAAGAACAGATTTTAAGTGCAAGAAATATTTCTCTGTTGTCTAGTCAGTATTTACAGAGCTGAGCAATGCTTGAAGTCACACTATGACCACTGGATGCTAAATACTGGAAGGGGAGGCTGAACAGGACGCTGAATTTCTTGCTGCAGTGAATAGCACATTTATTCAGTGTGAATAAAAATCTGCTGAGGTTCTGGCTTGTTCTGCTTTTATTTTAAAATATTACAGGCGATTGACAGATTTCTGATGATCCATAAAGGAAAGTAATTTTAAATGTCAAACTGAAATCCTGCTTTGTGCCTATCCCTTCCTCTTCTGTTCTCACTTCATATTTTCTGGTCAAGCGAGAGCTTGGAGAGCAGAGGATTCAGAGCTCAAAACTCTCCCAACTTTTGGCAGCTGCAGACTACATCCAGCCCGATGCTGCCTGGATGATTAGGACAAGATGTCTTCAAGTTGTGTAAAGAGAGGATATGGTGCAGTGAAGATAACCATGTTCTTCATTCCCGACTGAGATAGGGACCTTTTCTGGTTACTTGTCCAGATCCAGGAAAACTAGCGGTGGCCAGAACCTTCTACATGACAGCCCTGTGCCTCCCACAGATAGCAGCACATCCTTTCCTTTGTAACACTTAAATGTAGGTTTTCCTCAACAATTTAAACAATTCCTCCCCAAAACTATTTAATATTGGGTTACAGCATAATGCCAGTTACATTCAGAAACTATTTAAAGCTTTCCAAGGGAGCATGCTGAATTTTTAAATAGCTCCTTTGTTAGAGAAGCGAGGATGTCAAAAAAAGATTTATTTTTTTTCTTTCTAAATGTACCTGTCACCAGCTGGCAAGTGGTGAGAGCTGTCAGGCTTGCAGATCTGAATAAAAGATTAGATTCAGCTGACTCCTCTTCTAACCTGTCACATCCTTCAGCTAATACAGGGTATCAGCAGCACTATCATCCCAGACAGAACCAGCCTTTGTTCTGGTTCTTGTTCTGACCAGCCAAAATGTTTTAACTAGTCTTGCTATCCCTTGAAAAAGTGGCAAATCATGTTAGTTTTACTATACACGTTGGGGGAGCTTGTCTGGGACCATGTGGGCAGTATCTGAGAAGAACCAAAATGAGTTTCTGGCTCCCAAACTTTGCTCAGGCTTTTCTCTGCAGCAGTGGATGTGGGGGCTCCATCCTCACAGCCGCATGGGACGTTGCGAATGTCTGAAGTGTAGATATGCTCAAAAAGGTGTCAGAAAATCGTGTCGGGGGGGTAATCTTTAAAGATTTGACTCAATAAATTCTGAAGCTGTATGTTGCTGGAAGCTGGGAGGATATATTCATGGGGAAGGATCTCCCTATTCTTGACTTATACTTATATTCTTATTTAAGCATCCATCCCAGCCTGCTCTCAGAGACAGAATAGTGAGCTGGCCACACTTTTCACGTGGCCACGGCTGGTTACTCAGAGGAGGATGGATCCACCAACTTCCCATGTATCGTGGAGCTATGTTGGGTTTCAGGCTGCTGTGCTCAATGTAATTTGGCGGCCCAAAGCGTAAATCGTGGGTGTAAATGGTAAATGTTGCGGCTTTTGGTAGTGGAAGGGTGGGGAAGAGCAGTTTGCTTTCTGAAGCCCCCAAAGCACATCTGCAGGGGCTGTGCTACATCCTGACTCCCTCCATTGGTACTTTTTGAGGTCGTTACACAGCAAAGTACGTTTGGATTATGTCCACCCGCACTACAGTGGAAGCATGAGCGTAAGTTCCATCATCAGATGCCACTAGAAGTCCACATGAGCAGAAGGTGTGTGTTATGCACTGGGTCACTCCTGACATCCCTCTGTGCTTCAGCAAAATCCTCCTTACATTGGGTGTAAGATTCTCTGATCCTACTCTGTAGTCCAGATTTGGTTTTCATATAGAAATACTAACAGACAGCATGGTAATGTTCTATATTGAAGAAATCTGACCAAAAATACAGAATATGTGCAATCTGTAATGAGTTTTGGACACCAGAACAGTTGCCAGGTTGCCTTGTCAAGTATGTATAAAATGGATATGACATATCTTGACTTTAATGCTTACTGTTTTTACTCTCTGTTGCACATAATGTTCTCATAAACCAAATAAGGAAGCACGGAAGAAGTGAAAATGCTAAAAGTTGGATGCAAAATTAGTTGGAAAATGCACTGAGAAGGTAGAAATGAGTAGTTGATGTAAAAAGTTGAAGTAAAAAGAGGCATCTGCTGCAGTCCTGTGTGGGTATGCAAAGGGAGAATAGCCCAGAGATGTTCTCTAAGCCTACTCGTGCTAGCGACATCTGAGCTGGATTACTCATAGAATCAGAGTCATTTCGGTTGGAAAGGACCTTTAAGACCGTCAAAAGGGAAAGGGAATAACCTTATTCATGTACTTGTGGATTCACAGGTCATAAGGAAAGACTTTCTAATGTTAATAATAACGAAGCACTGTGGTAGGTTTCCAGGGATTTCAGCATTGGAGACCTCTGGATAGCAGACGCCAGGGCAGAACGTGTCTGTAGGCACACGTGAATATGGGGATGGCTCTGTAGCTCCACCAGCTGCTCAGACCACAGCGGCAATTGCCCAGGTTAACTGCGATACAGACTTGGTCACAGTAATTGTGGACTTTGCCTCAGGATTTGGACCATTCAGTTTACTCTGGAGATGGCACGCGACCTCTGTGTGCTTCACCGTTGAGGCAAAAATGAGTGAGTGTTCAAGGGTCATCAGTGTATAGAACGCTTTTTTATTGAAAACTACTTATTTGTCTCTGGGTTTTTATAAATAAGCTAAAAATCACCATTGCCAGCTGATTGGGAACATATGGGAACAGTTAATGCTGTACAGAAGAAACTGAAATGCAAATACCTTCTGTTTCCTATTAATTTACTTTTCATTTTAGAAAGTCATCTTAATAGGATATTGTGCATCTTGTTTAGCTAAATGGGATATTCTTCCTCTGGATGGTGAACAAAGAGGAATGCTATGGTTCCTGTTCTGGCCTCCTGCAGAAATGTTTCAGCTGTGAACTATCTATATGCTCCGTTTCAGCGGTGGTCTATAATTTGGTCAGCAACCTCAGATGTGTCAGGAATTTGGTGTAGATACTTTTCGCTAGTAATTCCTAAAGATGAGTTTGGTTCATGGCCATCTTGAGAACGCAGTGCTTTTATTACTTTCATATTTCCTATGAGCTAGTGATAGATAGCATGTGGTTGAACAGGCTTAACTAGGAGCTGCTAGAATTTTGTTTGCAAAATAGTCTGATAGAAATCAGGAGGTCGGGAGCAATGGTTTAGTGATGCAAAGGATTGAATTGATGCAATTTCCTACTAGGAATTTAAGTCTCCAAAGACATTTCCCTGCTAGATATTTTAAAATCAGTTGAGTCGGCTTGGCTCTGGCATAGCAACTCCTATTTCAAGACCTGCAGGACTTGCAGTGAACATGAGAACTGATCTTTCGTGGTTTTCCTTAAAATGCCCGTAGAAAAACCTTGATCCTGCTGATTACTAGAGCCTGGCTAAATACTTTTAAGTGATTTTTTTCTTCTTCTTCTTCTTTCTGTTTTTTTCTCCCCACTCCTACCCACTCTCTTTGCTAGGAGTGGGGAGATGAGAAGAGCAGGGTACCTTAAAAAGTTCGTGTGTCTTTTAACACGCTTCTAGTTTCAAGGTGAATCTGAAAAACTTCAGTACTTCAAGTTTGCTGATAAACCTTTTGTGTTTCTCCTGCTATTGAATCACCTGAAAGCCGTTTCGTCCCTTCTTAAATCAGTGAGTGTTGGCTTTGCCTCACTTTTCTCCAGGACAGAAGGTATGACTATCGGCTACTGAACATAGCTGTGATTTATGGCTTCCTAAGGAAGCTACTTAGCTGAAGCGCTAATCCTATGGTACTTTACCACAAGAGGTTTGTTTTCTCCTTTTCTTCTCCTTTCAGCGTGCCATCAATACAGTATGTTACTCTCCCGGGGTGAACGCGGCTGGAAATGTAAAATAGCCAGTGTTAAAATGCACGTCTTTCTTTTTTCATCGCTTTCCAAAGGAAAAAAAAAAAAAAATGACAAAAAAGAAATCAGAACTTTTTCATTTGGTGCCAAGTTACTTTTTTTCTCTTTTGCAGAGTTAACCTTGACAGTTGCGGGCAGAGGAGGCAGCAGCAAATTGTACTGTTATTTTTAGCTGGAGGAGAAAGCGAGGAGCTGTAGTGTTAGTTAGGCAGCAGCACTGCCTGGGAATGGGCTGGGGCATCACACCACTTCAGCATCCACGAAAGAATCCAAGTGAAGAAAACATCTTGTCCTTGATAGCTCTGCTGCTTGGTGCATGCTATTGTAAACAGAAATATTTCTTTACTGCAGCCTTTCAGCCCTATGGAAACAATAGATGGGTGAAATCAGACATGGTGGTTATTTCCTCATAATCTTAAACAAAAAAAAGCTCCAAAACTACAATGTCTCTTTTAAATCATTGTAGCTTTCTTGTAGCACTTTTTATCTCTGGAAATACTTTTTAAATTTGTTGTTTAGAAAACAAAAGGACTAAAGATGAGTCTCTCAGGGAAAATTGACCTCTTAAATGGAAAAGCTTGATGACAACCAATTTTGGAAATCACTATAGAAAACAGGTTTTGTTTCGAGATCTTGATTATATTAATGGTATATTAATACAAAGCCTGGAAATCCCTGAGCTGATGGTGACCAAGCCATGTCGCTGCGTGCCCATCACACCACGTGGTTGGGTAGCTTGCACAACCAGAGTTAGGCTCTCTGCACAGGGCAAGGCGCTGTAGATACACCGTTTTATCTGGACGCTGATAAGATATTCCTGATGAGGGGTTGTCTAATCCAGGATTAGACGTGCCTTTTAATCTCTGTTAATATGGAAGCTAGATTGGGGAGAGAGCTTTTTAAAACGGGTTATGTTCCTTGCATGGAGAGGGCCTTTCAGCGCACAGCATGACTTGGATACAAGTAATGCACAGTGACATTAAGTTTCTTGTTATTCTTCTTCTTAAGCAGTCTTTGCAGTTATTTTCCGTTTTCTTAGACCAGTTGCCCAAATAATTAATGAGAACAATAATTTTCAGAATATCAAAAAATGGACACCATCTCTCAGCCTAGTTCGTTTGCCCTGAGATCTGTTTTTTTCTATACATTACAGGAATATGTTCAGCACTGGGTTTTAAAGCATGTGCTAAAACTTGAAACTCATTTAATACTATCCACCCAGTTTGCTTTCTCTGGTTCATTTTTCTTTTTAAGTGGACAAGGAGTTGAAATCTGTTAATTTTCATGATTATTTTAAACGCAGGTCTGTTACTTCTGTGTGGAAGATAATTAAAGCTCTTTCAAAGGAAAAGGCTACTCTTCCTTAATATTATGTTAAGCTTTTGTATTTTTATATTTAAACAGATTACTAGGTAAAGTGTTAGACCTTCTGCTACAGAAGAGATGGGAGCTTGGGCAGTAGGGATGTAATGCTTTTTGTTTTTATTACTGATCTAATGGGAGTAAGCAAATGCCTCTTTTAGGATCTCTGTATAACTCATCTTTTTTTTTTCTTTTTTCCCCTCCTCCCCTCCCTCCCCCATTTTCTCTTCTTTCATTTGAGGTACTCATTGGGTACCTGAGTATCTCATTGGGGTACTGTGCTATCAGGGTTAGAAAAAGAATTACTCCAGTTCCATGTTGTCTGAAGCAGTAAGGCAAATAAGGCTTAGAGATAAGAATTATTGAAGTAGATATTTTGAATTTCAGTCCTCAGCTACATACCAAAAATAGCCATTCGAAGTTCTGTGAAATGCTGACGTAGCCCGAAAATATTGGAAGCTTATCTTGCTTTTGTTCTTTGTGAAATGTAACTCAACCAAGATTAGTACCTTTACCACAAAAACATAAAAGTCTTTTTTGAAAACATGTTAAGATTGGAGGCTTTGACTTTCCAAAATAGGAATCACCAGAATTCAGGTTGTATCTGTGAGTTTCATTCAGTTTTTTATGCATATGTATTATGATACTATTTTATCCTTTTGATTAAAAGCCGAATATTAAATTCTGCTTTTGTTGTGGTTTAGCAGAACTTGAGCTAACAAGGCAGCACTAGTGGGATGGATTCTCTGCATGAGCCTGCCCTGGGCGAGGATAGGTTTCACCAGTGATTACTGACATCAGAGGAGTGTTGAAATGCAGGAAGATGTTTTTTTCTTTCGAAGTTTGTGGGCAACTTTCTCATTCCTCTATGAGCTGTGTATCCTCTACCAGCAATTTGTCCCAGACCCTATGCCAAAACCATGTCAGCCTTTCTCCGAGGTCCTCACGCTCTTTGCGCAAGCTGTTTCTTGCAATTTTCCTCTGTAATTTCTGGTTCCTCCCTCCAGCTCCTTTGCTTATGAACTCAGCACATCTTCCTACTCCTGTTTTTTTCAAGGATCAGAGATCACAGTGCTACACTGGGTCCTTATCTGTAAGAACGTAAAACCTACCTGCAGCATCTGCCAGAGGCAGTGAAATTCTCCCTTCTGTTCAACTGTGGAGATAATCGTAAGGACAGTACAGAAGGTTAAACCTGAATTTTCTCTTGACTGATTTCCTTCCTTCTGTTGTTTAAAACAGAACAACAAAAAAAACCCCACCAAAACCCCACAACCCCAAAAAGCTGCTTCCAGCAAGTGTCATCTGTTTCTATCTCGCTCGCCTGGCGCTTCCGTTTCTGGAAAAAACTACTCTGCAATCCAGCAAACGTACCTGCTCAAAACAAGGGCTAGGGTTTCGGGGATCACAAGAGAGGAACAACAAATTTGAATCTCACAGTAATCAAGCCATCAGCTGTCTTTGTTTTATTAACAGCAGCTGAGCTGGGAGGCATAATTAGGGTAATGGTTTCTGGCTCCAGCTGCGTCTCACTACAGAACAAAGAGAGCTCAGCAGAGATTTTGTAGTATAATACACTTTTCCCCCCCTTCTACTCGGGAGACTTAACAAAGATTACTCGACATGCTGGAGGCTGTGACTCAGATACAAGTGGACATTAGTATTTTTCCGAGGAGAGCGTGTCCAAAGCCTACGAGATGTTGGGGAACCTACCAGCAGCACGTGCAGCAAGCGAAAAAGCTGTGCGCGGCTCCAGCCAAGGGGTAGCTCGGTGTTCACGCGCGCGTGGGCTCTACCAAGTGGCTCTGACCATCTTCTGGTACTTTCAAAGGACTCTAAGTAGGTGTTGAAATTTTGCCCTGTACCCTTTTTGCGTTGTTTTGAGTTTCGGATCCTCTGCGTGACTGATGAGTTCCTCTGGGATAAGGGATGGGGTTTGCAAAGTGTGCTCTTTTGGGATGAAAGGAGCTATAGAAATGGAGGTTTTCTGATGTCCCACATGGAGAACTGCCGGTGGGATGTCTGCTTCTGGTGTGACCTACTGAGCTTGGAGAGGGATGAAAGTTAAAGCCTGACCTAACTGTGTTGTAGCTAACAAGGACCAGCTGGGTCACAGAAAAGGGGGTGGGGAGGGAAATATGGTGAAAATCAGCTTGGCCTCACCAGGGAGATGCATGGAGGGATGAGAGCATTGAGCGGGAACATACAGGTCCTTGGGCCTGGAATCTGTGATGGGGAAGGTACGTGGGGCACTTCAGGTGGTTAATTTGGGGAGAAGAGGAGCTTTCTGGGTTTTTTGGTGGTGGGTTTTTTTTTTTTGCTCCCCTCCAGTTGCTGTGGCTTTGAATGCTATAAAAGCCCCAGGAAGTCATGTAGACTCTTGTGGTTGTATTGAGATATCTAATAGTTACCTTAAAGCCCTGTGTCCAGGAGTTTTCGAAACTAGAAGGATTTTACTTTAAAGCTTGAAAATGAAAGTAGATTTCTAGCCCAAACTATAAAGAGTAGACTGGAAGGCCTCAAAAATCCTGATGTGCAGAAGTACTGAGAGAGAGAAATATAAGCATATGTCAGTACACAGGACTTGAAAATGTAAATTTATTAATTAATCTGTATGTGTTAAATTGTAAAATCATCTATCTGTTAAAAATGGCTGCAGGAGAATACTGATAATTGTGCTAATTTGACATTGACAAAGTCTCCCTGGCTGTGACACAAGCAATAACATGATTATTCTTTCAGAAGTACAGATACATTGATCCAGGGAAAGAAGATGACAACTTTGTGTGTAAATTGATACAAAGATCTCTCCTTTTCTATTTATTTATGTGCTCTGATTTTTCATTCCAGGTGATCAGCTTTTTCAGCTCCCGATTAGAGCAAGCTGGAGCTGAGCTGTCAGTGGAGCGAGTTCTGGAAATCATCAAGCAAGGAGCTGTTGCGTTGCCCAAAGACAGGCTAAGAGTAAGTGCTCAAGACCTCCTCAATTAAAGTGTACAGTTCCAGTCAATTACATACATCCCCTTTATATCTGTAAGGTCAAAACATCATTTCTCCTATCAATAGCGGCTGATAAGGGATTACGTTGTGGATTGCCATATTTGTACGTTTTAGTTTAAATTCCTAATTTGTGCTAAAAGTTTGAGTGAGTTTTCTTGATTAATTAGATTGAAGTGTGTGGAGGAATTAAAATTTGCTGAGGCTGAGGTTTTCTTCATCAGAGGCAGTCCCACTTCTCCATCTGTTGTTTAGTTAAGCTGTAACCAAACTTCGATCATTCTTTTCTTTTGTTAACTTCTTCTTCTTTCTCTGGTGTTCTGCACCTCCATCTGGGTCTACGTAAAATGCTACAAAGATACGTTTCTGCGGCTTTAGTTCAGAATTAACCAACCTAGTGAAAATCAGTTCAGGACCTGTAAGCCTGGTCAACATGATCACGAGCTTTCTGTGTAATCCTGAGCAGACCCCTCCATTCCCTTCTGAGAGTCTCTCAAATCTTGTGAGGGATTTACCAACTTGACAGGTTTTGTGAGGCTAAAATCCATTAATGGCTGTGTGATGTTTAAATACTGCAATAATGAAATCTGTGTAAGTAGGTAAGTAATTTGAGTTACGTGTGGTTTTTCAGCCCAGGACAAATTTTGCTTCTCCATTTTGCCAAGTGTATTTTAAATACTGTCTGCTTTTTCCAGAACCATTTTTGTTACTACTCTATGATAAAAGAGCGAGAGCGTCTTCTCAAGACCCATTTCTTTTGTGGTAACTTTAGGAAAATATCATCTGGTAAGGCACACTGAGTACACATGGCCATTGGTGGCGGCTGGTAATTTATTTATACCTTGATAATTTTAAAACACCCAGTGGGAATTGTCTAGCTGGCTGCATATACTAATGTCTTTCCTGCAGTTCCCTGTGTCCCTGAGGTGGCATGTATTTAGTCACTCAGACTGAATTACTTCGGGAGAGATTGGTCTAGAGCCTGAGTCCTGAGTCGCAGTACAGGAATAGCCTAAGTTACAGCAGAGGAGTTGTTGGATCCAAATTCAGCCCTTCAGGTTGTGTCCTTGCTACGCTGTGATGCTGTGAATACAGAGAAACACTGGACCTTTTGCTTTTTCTATGACAGCATATACTTACAGGCAGATAATTAAAAGCTCTTGCGTTAAGAGGCTACAGTGATTCCTTCTTGACATAGAGGCATCGCTAAATAAATTTCCTGCTTACAAAAAAATGAAGGTTTTATCGGTTACTTATTGTGCCAGATGACCTACATGTTGGGCCACAATTTCAAGAAGTTTCTGGAGTGAAATCCCATCAAGTTTGCGTTTTGGATATTAATTATATAAGGCGTTCAAAATGACATGTTTACGTTGCCTCTTAAATCAACAGATCAAAATGTTTTGACAAGTGCCAGGCTCACCCAGCGGTCTAGTACTGCCAATTTTAAGGATGGTTATAGTGTGACTTAAAGCACTTACCTTTCCTCTGAAGGACTTGAGTTTGGGGCAGGATTACCAAGTGAACACAGACAGTTTGGCACATAATTCTTCTATGCTGCCCGCTTAGACTTACTGGGTTTTGTCATTTATTTTTTTTTTCAAAATCCTTTTGCTGAGCAGCAGTTTGGCCAGAGCAGCTTACTCCTGCACGGAGAAAAGTTGGTGACGCTGACCTTGGTTATCTGTAATGTCATGCATTAATTTGTAAATGCAAATAGCACCCTTTCTTTGCACAGACGGTAATGATGAACGGCACGCGATTCCCTCTTATAGAAATGACCTTGTGAGCCTTCCCGCTCTCTGTCCTTGTACCTCTCTCCTTGGAGTCTCACAATTCCTCAGGCCCTTCCCACTTCAGTCTCTGAGGTTTTCAGGGGAAGCTATTCTAAAGCTCGACAAAATCATATTAAGATCAGACTAAAGATATAGTTACGCAACAACTCTGGCAACTCTGAGGAATTTCAGCAGCTAAATAAAGGAGAAAGCTTTAATCCACATGTCTTTAATGACACTCTCTGGGCATGTCTGGATGGGTGGGAGCAACCCTACCCACAGTCGCTTTGCCTGCACAATAGGCTTCGTGGCTGTTCGCGTCGCTAAGCTCACATCTGCGAGCTGGAAGCTGTCTAGCTGCGTAGACCAGCTAATATTGCCCGCCGAAAGGACAGTTTTCTAACGCAGGCTGGTTGGGGCACAGCCAATTCAGAGAGGTGGCCTCTGCACAGGAGTTGGCTTGTGCTTGACCAGCTTGGACGATGGGTGGAGGAGTTCAGGGTCTGTTGCATCTGGGTTGACGTGACCTCCACGTGCTTGCAACGTGCAAAGCTGTGGAGCTTAATCCTCAGAATTTATAGATCGGCTTTGCAGTTAATTGCTAATTAATTTTCAAGCCATCCTTGTCTTTCGCCATTGCATACTGAAGTGCTCTAAAGCAGAAGAGACCTTGCGGAGACGTGACTCCTACCTCCTAGAAATTACCATCTTCAGCTGAAGCGCTCTGAGGGAGGCGGGTGAAACACAAAGATGTTTTGATTTGGAAAACTGAGGAGTGAAGCAGCGCTTTTACTCACTTGCTTCCCTGCAGCTCAGACAATGGTGGTTTTTTTTCTTATGTATAAGTACCTGATGTATGCACAGATAAATATAGTGAATGTTTTCAAGTTGCTTATCTTGGCCTTTGTCGAGGAAGTGAGCATTCAAGAGGTGTTACATGTATTCAGATCGTAAGTCTGTTGCTTAGACCATAGTTCAAACATGAATAAACGTCAACTAAAAATAACAGCACTTAGAGCCACGATCCTGATCTGCATAATGGAGCTTATCAGTTTTGTAGCACACCCTGGTACTCCTGCTCCTTCTCAGTGTGGGAAGCAATATGGGATGCAAAGTGAGCGCATATATATATAATTTTGTGTGTGTTAGGAAACATAGCCTGCATTTTCTTAGCAAATAATTATTGGCAAATGGCAGATCTAACTCATATTTTCCTTCCAGTCCTGGAGCAATCTGACTGGAGACAAACAATATAATTAACATTATTTTAAGCGTATGCTTTTAGCCATGTACTGTGGAAGGCAGGGAAAGTCCAAGCTGAGTAATTAGCCTTTTAGAAGACTTCTGCATAAACAGAGAGATAAAGGGCAGGTGCTGAAATCAAGAGCTGGTTATTTCTCCTCCAGTCTGTGGGAGGAGATAAATGAAGTTAATATGCCCAGGATGGAGGCAGAAGCCATGGCGTGGAGATAGAGCTGTCTCCTTCGCAGACGAGCAGCCCACAACCCAGGCTCCCTGTTTTATTGCAGAAGCTTATTAAAGGCAATTTTAGAGATCATAGTGATAGGCGAAAATTGGCCTCATTTTTTTCTTTATTTTTATTTTTTTAAAGTTCTCAGGCTGCCTTTCTTCCCTTTGCTGAAGTAGCTGTACTTTCAGGATTAGGAGTGTGAGAGAAGTGGGACTGTGTCTGGAGTCTGCGAGTTATCACAGGATTTCAAGGGGAGTTAGCCAGCAGATAACCACTCTTTTACAATAAGTGGGAAAACTTGTTTTGAATGCCAGCTAGTGACTGGAAGCTGACGTTTGGGTTCATGGAATGATCACACCTGGGAGGCCCCATCTAATGCTTTAGGAAAGAAAAGTTCCCATTAGCTAAGCCACTTAAGGCAGAGATTTCATTTTCATGAACATACTCTTAGCTGCTCTTATTTTTCTCCTATTCCTTTGCTCCCTGTGTCAGTGAGCATTTTGTGATCAGTGTGCATTCTGTCGTATGTTCTTCATGTGCTATGCAGACATGCCATTATGCCATCAACTCGTACCTTTTTGGTATGGTACAAAATATTTATTGAAGTGCGTTCTAGTTCGACGGGCATTAAAATTTCACAGAATATGTAAAAGGAGCAGAGGTAAAAGCCTTCAGTCTCTTGACAGAACAAGTTTCGCTTTAGGTGTTAAAAGCACTTCTTGTAGGTTTCCCCTTCTATTAAGGATGTACTTCCAATTCCTTCAACTTCCATCTGTTTCATTAGAGAAAGCCCCTAATCACCGAGGCACCAGAGCGCGGGGGAAAAGACTAAATCGTCATCGGAGCGATGGTAGCTGGACCAGAACAGCTTTGTGTCCCCGGCACATCGCCCCGCTCCTGGGGAAGCAACCCTGACGTCAAAAGTTCAGCTACCAAAAATGTCATTAAAATTATACAGTTGTTGACTGAGGCGGCGGTGAATTCAATGGGGGACGTCAACTCTGGGAAGAAGGTATAGCCGTAAAAGAAAGTGCCTGTGGCGAAGTCCCCAAAACTGAGGGAGTCTAAACAGTCTCTTGGTTTAGCTACTGAGCTCTCCGTGCAATGGTTGCCCTGCTTCTGGAGATGCTCCTCCTAGGGACGAGACATCGTCTGTTCATCGCTCATTTGTACCATCACACCGTGCAGAAGGGCAGGGCGTGGGTAGAGCTCGGTGCCCCGGATTGCGAAGGAAATTGGTAACGTTTTAGATGTATGCATCCTCCCTAACGTGATGTTGATCCCAAGAGACCATCCATTGCCCTATCTTCCGTTACAATCGCTCATGATGATGGCTGGGGTTTTTTTTTCCCCAGAGTCCTGATGTCCTTAGTCCTTGGTGGTTGTTATTTGGCCACGGCAAGATGCTGGCTTGAGAGTCCAGACGAGTGGTCTTTAATGATCTAAATGAAACCCTGGGGCAGATCTGTAATTCCTAAGCTATGTACAGCTTTCTTGCATTTGGTTTACTGCCGTAACAGTACCTCACTACCGTGGGTTTTAGGTAGAAGACTGCGCAAATTAACTCGGTATGACACTGTAAAGAGGTAGGGGGCAGAGGAGTTGTGGAGACCAGCAACCTCTTTGGAGAGCTCTAGGGTGTAGCAGTAAGCAAGAGAGACAGAAAACTTCTTAAAAAATAAATTCATCAAATTCTTTGTGATATTTACGTTTTTCTGGCTGAAGGGTCAAAGATCTTGTTACAGTGGAAGCCAATTGCGTCTAACACATCTTCAGGTCTGACGCTAGGCAGGCATCTAGAACGCAGACTTCCCTTTTGCTGACCCTCAACTGCTGTTAACCCTTAACCTGAAGAAGATCGGATTAGTAAAAGAAGTGCAAGAAACTTTTAAACAAAGTGCTTTTTGGGCCTTTCCAAAACACCAAACATATGCTAAGAATAATAGTATTTATGGACTCTGTATTTCCTTTTGACAAGTTATACCGTCAATTAAGATGTCAAACTTCCCTGCTTCTGTGAGCTGACCTGTGAGTGATGAACAATAATTCACGTTTCTTTTGAAGGCACTTGTTTTAGAGGTCAGATTCTCAGAGACCTCGGGTAGAGAAGAATATACTCCCCATCCCTTGAGTAATATGATTTGGGGTAATCAAAATTCCAGGAAAAATGATCTTGAAAGTTTTGGTGGGCTTTGTGGTCAGAAAATAACTTATCATCATGAAGCTGTGAGCAGGCAGTCAAAGACATGTCTGCACTGAGCTCACTCGGGCTAATCTTAAAGTGGGATTAGAAACCTGTCTGTCTGTCTGAATCAGGGCAAACCCTTATGCAGGTGCTCTTCTATTAATATAAGCCCAGGTACTTAAATTGTTGAGACTGAGTTGAAACTAAACTGAATGACACCACTTTATAAGAAGTATGTCCAAGCAGGAGTTTGTATCATTTAAATCTACTTAATTAAATGGTGCAAACTTGTGTGTAGGCAAGAGCTAAAGTATGTGAAAAATATTATGGAACAACTGTGACTATTATAGTACTTAAAGTTAGATACTTGCTGACATACTACATCTTGACTGTGTTTAGTAAAAACTTACAGAAAGAAAGTCAGAAGTCAGGCTCTTAGCTCCATAATCCCAGAAGGGAGCCAAAACTTTGGAGCTGTGGTTCAGAAATAAATACCACCATCACTTTTGAACATTAATATGATAATCCACAGAAACACTTCCTTAGCAGGAGGTAGACTTGAGTGCCTAGTTGGAATATATAGCATGATAACAAATTTTGCAAATATTTTTAAGCAAAATTGCAACCCTTATGCTTGTTTAAACATTTTTCTTATATGCCTGGTTATTTTTCTTTAACACTGAAGAAGGCAAGGGCCAAAGTAAATTAGCTTTAGCATCTGTGGATTCAAAGCCTTTGAAATTTGGTGACTCCTTTGTTCCATGGTTAAAAGTGGGTTTCAGCAGTCTTTAGAGAGACTTGTTTGTAGCTGTGTATAATGCAAATACAGTTATGAGTTGGATTGAATACTAACAGCACTGCATTTTCAGAAGCATCCTTCACATAAGATAGAAGAAATCGGTTAACTGAGAAGCTTTAGGGAAAATGAAATAAATTATACTGCAATCCTGTGAAATGTAGTTTGTCTTGAAACTTGCAAGCCATGGAAAGCCACGGAGCTTCATATTGCTGGACTCGAGACATTTGAAATGTTGGCATAGTCTGGTAGTGTTGGTGAGTCACTTATAAAGCATATTTACTTATTTTTTTAAAGTTTGCCTTAATATTTTTAAGTAAAAAAGCCAACCAGAACTCTTCATACAGTTACCATTCCAGTAAGTGCTTGCATGGATTTTGGATGTCATGCATGTCAAGATTTGGTTTTCTTTGGTGTGGTATAAGATGAGCCCTTTTGCAGACAAGGTCTTAGTTACAGCTGAGTATAGTATCAGTTTGAATATTGCCAGGTCTAACAGTGGTGGTGTGTACCATGGCATTCACAACCTCTCTTTGGTGCTCCCAAAGAGAGTTAGCTAGCGCTGTAACCGATACCATATTTATATGTTACTCTCAAGGCTATTTGAAAAGGGGATGTGCTCTCCACCTCTCCCCAGTTGTCTTCTCAATGTGAAAATTATACAGTATCACATTTTTTAAATTATTTTTTTTAGCACTGGGGGAAGGGACCATAAAAAACCCCACCCCTCAAATGGCTCCAGGAAACTTCATTTTTCAAATGCGAATGCTCCTGAGAACCCAAACAAGTTAGGTTTGCTTTTACATAGCAGCTGTCAGTCAATTTTGGAATTAAAACCAGCTTTTTAACTTTAGTTTACTTCAGTGGTTATAAATTCTTCCATGGGGGTGGAGAAAAATAAACACTAACTTTTGGCATTGTTGACTAGAACAAGAGGGGGGGAAAAAAAGCTATTTTATTTTGCTTGTCTGCCTGGCGCACAGTTAAAAACATATTAATGCTTTTCTGACACCTCCCTATTGAAGAGTAATATAAACATCATTGCAGCATCAGCATAGGAAAATATGCATTAGCAAACTCTTGAATCTCTGATCTTTAAACTGTTTCTCATGTAATATCAGTTTCTTGCTGTAAAGGAGCCAAAATCTCTTTGAACAGAAAATAATAATCATGCTTTCAACTTGGAGGGAGCACTATATAAAGCTTTTCTTCACAGATCAAGAATAAATGGAGAACTTGTTTTCTTCCTAGTCACCGAAACATTTGCTGCTCTGTCTGAACGCTTCAGAGATCCATGGGAAAAACCCTGCTCTCGCTGGAGACTTTTGCTGTTGGCTTCAACAGTCTTAAGGTTTTCAAGCTCTCTGTCCTCACGCTGACGAGATGCTACCAGGCACGATGCGAGCAAGACACGGGGCAGGTGCCTCGGACTTTGCATCCCCCATGGTGGGGAGTATGTGGCTCATGCTGACTGGCGTTAATGATGAGGGAAGAGGGACTACGTGTCCCTTTTCTCTGTCCCTTTCCCCCCTCGTTTCCTTGGCTGCTGCTCTGTAGGAGTTGCATTGAGCACTAAGCGCAGAAAACTGAGAAGGTGCGTCCTGGCTTTGCGTCTCCTCCGTTGCTTTAAAGGACAGCGTAGGACTGGTTTTTTGCATTGCATCACTGTAGGTGTAAGGAGACCGGCTCCGTCGCCTATATCTGCAGTAGTTCAAAGGGCTACCGAGCAAAGCTGTCCGTGCCTTTGCAAGGCAGTCATGCCCACGGTGGTCAGCAGTCCGGTAAAGATCTCGGGGCACGAGATCTTTGTGTTTCTTCCTAGGCTGTGTGCGAACAGAGCAGGAGAAAATGAGTCTGTGAGCTGCTGGGCTTCAGCCGACTTGGTTGAAATGGGTTGAGAGAAGCAGCTGAAGGAGCAAAGAAGGTGGAGGTAGAGCCCTGTTAACTGGTGAACAATCAGCTGGAAGAACCTGGGAGTGAGCCTTGGTTACCCACACCAAATCCATTCAGCTTTTGCAAGCTCCCATGTTGAAATGGATGGTAAAATGTCAACTATTGAACGAGTCATTTCTTTTATACGGGTTATAATTGAAGTAAGACACTGATGGCTAAATCCTTTCAATGCGCTTTGACTGCTTTTCTTAGAAGTAGTATATGAATACTAATATTACAGTGCCGGTTTTTGCTTCCGCCAACCAGTCTATGGTATATCATGCCCTGCAGCATTATCCTCCATTCTAATGCCGCAACCTGAAGAGAGAAGAAAGTAGGCTACTTGTTTTCTTGCTTGCTCGCTCTGCCATGATGTGCGTGGAGCTGTTGCAGTATTTGGTAAAAGCATAGCAGTAGCCCAAAAAGTATCGAGGATACTTTCAAAGGCAGCAGTATTGTTAATATTAAAATGCTCTGAGAGAAGAACTGATCCTCTTCGTGTCCCTTTCAGGTATTCTCATTGCTTCTCTCATTTGGGGTCCCTAAATAACATGAGCAAAGTCACGGAAAGAGCAACGGCGATGGGACTCCTGGAGTTTCTTTGCTCTACGCGTAGACCTTGGTGTGTCTGGAGTCATTGCTCCGGTATTCCTCCAAGGCATGGACCTTGTTTACAAACCTGGGTATAGATAGTTAACATAGAGAACCGTCTTTTTTGATATTATTAGCTTGTGTTTTTCACAGTCTTGAGCAGAATGCATCAAAGATCCCAGCAAAGGAATGAGTAGTGGTGGTGTGACAAAGGGCAGACTGAGTCAAGTGAGCAGCATTTTCCATGGGAGCAAGAAAGAATTTATCCCAGGCTTTCCAGAGAACTGGAAGATGCAATAAAACTGAATTCAGACACTTTGGTTGAGAACAAGCATACTATTTCTTCAGTTTCCCCAACTTCCTTTTTAGAGATTTTGTTTTTCAGTGAAATGATGTTCTGCTTCCCAGTAAACTCTAGAACCAACAGTACTTTCTCCCTGTCACTGTGACATCTGGTTGTGCTGGGGTAGCTAATCAATTGCAGACGTTGTTGCTATTATAAGCCTGCAAGCCACTTGAAAAGTTACCCAGGATTTTGGTAATGAAGGGCCTGAAGTTATTATTTGAGCTATTTTTTTTGCCTTTTATCTTCCCTTCAGGGGTCATCAGACTGGCAATATTTTTTTTTACAAGCTCAAACTTTAGACTTTTAAAAGTTCAAATCTCTGTGTGTCAGGCTACTTGAATTTCCTGTAAAAATGTTGGAGTTGTGAATCAATTTGTAATAATACAAAAGTGAACAAACATTCAGGTTAACTGTATGAAAAGATGGCATTTGAATAGAACAGAAACTCACAGCTGAGCTTGCGTTGAGGCCCATTTGTCATTTTGCAATTAGAGCTGATATTTACTGTTAAGATTCAGTGAGGCTATCAGTCACATTTATGAGGATAACTTTTCAAAAAATCAATTTATAGTTTAAAACTGAGAGTGACGTTCGGCTTTCCACGCGACGCAGCCAATAGCTCCTATTGAAAATGCATCCTCTGCAGTCTCGCTGATGCCAAAATCTATCCAATAATGAATGATTTATCCTTCTGTATTTGGCTTTTTCCTGTTGGAAGGGCGGGGGGGAGATTCTAAACTCCAGAATACCGAGTCACTCCTAGCACTTGGCTTTAAAACACATAAACAACGCAGACCGTTACAAGTCACATCCCAACGCCTGTTTTCTACAACCATGTGTTTTCAGCCCGCTTGCTTAAAGTCTAACAGCAGACGTGTGCTGGAGCTGGTTTATTTTTTCAGGGGATCCCGCGTGTTGATGAAGCGCTATCACGTTGCGCCGCAGCTCCGGCTCGAAATGGAGTCTGGCAGCGCCGGCGTTCGGATGGTGCCGTTTGGCTGGGCGGCGATAAGCAAAGAGACAGTCTGGCTCCTTCCAGGAGCCTCTCGGTCATGTCTGAGCTCTCGACAGTTCCCAAAGCCTCTGGCTGACTTTCCCCTGTGGACCGTTCATTTATCAGGAAATGAAATTGGTTACAGGATTTCGCACGTTGCCAAACCTCACTGACGAAATCGGGTTCGTTCCTGCTTTCAGAAGTAGGAAGAACGCCTTAACTCTTTGTGCTTGGTACTTGTTTTTATTGCTTTTGCTGAAAAAAAAGCCAGGCTCTTTCTAACTCCTAAAGGTTTCTGGAAATCACTGACGTGCTTTCACCCTATATGAACATACTACCAATGCAGAGAACTCGATAATTTTCCCTGCTACATTTCTTCCTTTGCATCACGGTCGCCCCTGTCTTTCTAAATATTATTTTGGGACAGTTGAATTACTTTTAATGTGAGATTTGCCTACTGAACTCAGTGCATTCTCGCTTGAAATATGTCGTCTAAAGTAGAAGAGGGAAAATTAAGCCTTACTAGAAATACAAACAATGCTTTGTTGTTTACAGGGAGCTCTTAAAGCAGGTTATATAACTTACAGAAGCTTAACCAGAATTGACTAGGAACGCATCTTTAATTATGTAGATAGGATGACAACAAAAAACCCAAGTGCAAACAGGGTGCAGTTGTTTCTGAATGTATTGGCTGTGTTTGCATGTAGTTAGAAACCCAGTTGTCTTATGGCAATGCAGCCACCACTTTTTTTAGATGCTATTTGGATGTCATGACCTTTCATTATATATCGAGTTTTCAGCAACTTTCAAAAATGAAAAGCGCTTTTAGAAATCCAAATGGATGTTTTCCTGACATTCGCCAAACTTCAGGCTGCTCTGAAGTTCATAGGGTAGCGCTGGTTGGCAATCACTTCTACGTGAGCAAATCCTCAGCGGGGCAGATTGCAGTGGGAAATAAGAGCCGTTTTATTGGCGTTCATTGCTTTATATTGATAGGTACTCCCAGTGATTTTTCATTTCTCCAGTGGTCAACATCTGTCTCGAGACCCTATCACTTTTGTCCCTAAGCCGCTGTCATTTTCCTGTTGCAGTACTGTGTTTTGGTGTTTAAGAGGGGATGGAGAAATGAGCATTAGCAAGTTGCCCGCTGATGGGTGCAGATGGCTGTTTCTATATCCCTTAAACCATTTCAGTTTGTGCAACGATACGTTGCAGTGGGAGCATTTCTGTTGTAACATATCGATATGTTTTAATGCAATCAGTGGTTGTAACCTCCTGTGTATGAAATTAATAAGCCCAGAGGTAAAGCACAGTGCACATATGGTAATTATTATGTCTGGAAGTGGTTGCTGCATTAATTGATAGCAGTAGCAAGTAATACAGCCTTACTTAATTTTGTTGCTGCTTATACGAAGATCCTGTAAACAGAATTTTTGCACTCCATTATATCAGAGCTCTTTCTCCTTTTTATTAAGAATGGATCACTCTGAAAATATTTAGAGCTCCCTTAGCTCACTTAGCTTTGTTACAATTTTGGATCCTTTGTCCGTAAACAAAAAGTTGCTGAAAACAGCTCGTCCGCAACCTATGAAAGCACCATGTAAGTCTCATCTGCCACTCACCGAGGCTCAGTTGGTGTCGCAGGATCAGCGTGGGGCTGATGCCAGCGAGGGATCCCGTTCGCAGCCCGCGTCCTGCAAGGCTAAGCCGTTACAGAAGAAGATAAGTAGATGACTTGGCCTCCTTGCTGACATAACTGAGACTCGTAAAAAAAATCAGATGTTTTCAAAGCTGTGCCTACAGCTGAAGTTAACTTAAAAATATTACAAATTTAGCATTCCTTGCTTTTAAAAAAAATTGTGCTTTAGTAGTATAAATATGATTTTCCTTAAAAAACCCCCACATTTACAATAGTGTGCCATATACGCTACTGAGAATCTGAGAACTTTGGTCCTTTCCATTCTGAACCAGGGAAGCCAGAAGATCGCTAAGGGCTCTGTGTGCTTGGAGATCCCTCATGTCTGTTGATGAGAGACTATTGATGGTCAAGGCCAAAGTGGCACTAACACTCAAATCCACACTTGCTTTTACGTTGAAAAATCAGTGAACTTGTCATGGTCCCGAAAAGACCATTACTATCATCAGGGGAAGCTCCAAACAGTTTAATCCAGTTTCTTTCTTCAACCCTTGCATAAGATCTTCATTTTCTTTAATACCTACAAGATAAATGACTAGCTGAAAATAGACTAATTTGGCGTAATAGCTAATAATAACAAGAAGTGAATTGTATAAATGCCAATATAATGTAGGAAAACCTTACATGTAGGGTTTGCAGAAGCACTGGCAAAGCTTTCCTTAGCTTCAGGATTATGATGGCAGTTGTGGTTTTTAAATCCAATATTTTACATATTTTTATTATCTCCGTTACATCCTACTCGTAGTTTGATCACAGGAAAGATGCATCTTGATCATACGCAGGGCTTTGTTTATCTTACTGGAATCCAGAGAAGCAAATTTCATCCCGAGATGGAGGCACGCAGCGGGAGCTGGGTATTGCACAAGAAGACAAGGTAGCTTGGGAGGGTGGTGCCTTGGGTGAGCAACTTGAGTAACAGTGATTCCGCAGTTCAGGAATGAGGTGCATTGGCCAAGATGAAGATGAAGGGTGGGCTAGCACGGGACACTCCTATTCCCAAGCTGTTGTCTACATGGAGACTAATATTTACATGGAGGCTTAATGTCTGTCCCCTCCACCCCTGAAAAGTCTTCCAGTTACCTTCTGGAAGCTGCGTTCTGGATTCAGTCACTTCATTCCCCAGTAATTGCTTTCTTCACAAAGCTGAACAATTATACTGGAATGAAATCACCTTATCCTGGAGTTACCATAGCTGCTTCAGAAGAGCTATTCAATAATATTGTTATGCAGGTCAGCCTTCCACAGAAATCTGGACAGTGTTCTGGTTATCCAAAACCAGTTTGGAGAATAAACTGAAATGTTCAGATGACAAGGTCCTCTCTACCCAGCCAGGAGAAACGTAAAGCATAATAATAACAATTAAATTGTATCAATGCAAATACAATAACGTTATATTAATACAATAATAGATACTGTTAGTGATTCTGAGACTTAACTCTTCAAACCCAGAAAAATGTAAAAGGGAAAATAAACCCTTCTAGGAGCAGGGTGATGAGCAGTGCAAGAGTTTTGCTGTTCCCCGGTGGGTTTCTCCTGTGGTTGTCTTCACTTTGCCGTCGCCTGGGTTTAGTCCCTTCACTGCTCCGCAGAACTGTAACTGCAGTTATAGCCCCGTACCCAGCCAAGCTGATTAATGTCTCAGCCTTGCCTGTGGCAGCTTGTGGATTGTAATTAACTGCTTCCCATTAAGACAACAGATGAGAATTCATGCAGTTACATGCAGAGGCTTTAGAAGATGGAGTAGTGTCCTATAACAGCAGTTATTAAAGGTGGGGTTTTTTCTTTCTGACCCAGGACTAGGCCATCGGGAAACTATCGATGTTGTAAAGTTAAGAATTCCTTTGAACCTGAGCAGGAGCAGAGCTGGGGTCTGGGCGGAACGGGAGAGAGTGGAGGGCTGGTTATCGGGATTTTCAAATGCATCATGTGGCCAGGTAATAATAAAGTCATTTATTCGTGTTTGTGATGAAAGTTCATAACACCAAAAAAATGGGGTGAAAGAGCTATTCAACAAGTAGCCTGGGAAAGAGCAGCACTGGTAGCAGCATAGAACTGGCCGTTCAGCATTTGGTAAGGGTTTAGTTACCATCCTTTCGCCCCCGGTGATAAAAACTAGGGAGTGTGGGGGAAAGTATAACATACGATAATGAAGCAGCAGCAGCAGCGGTACTCTCGTGGAGGCTGGTTACCTCTTAACTGTTAACCTTTGCCTTTTCTCCTGAAATAGAGCAACAAATACAAAATTGGTGTTATATAAAACCATCCAGGTATCTAAATATGAATCTTAAAAAATAAGTATGTAATTCTTTATGCATCCTGTAGGGAGCAGAAAAATATTTCGGTAATGGCCACAAGAGAAGTCCATTGCAATGATCCTCTCCTTCCCTGAATGAGAAGAGTCTGGTTGTGCTCTCCCGGTGACACAGTCAGCATGAGAGGGGCCCGTCAGCATCTTCGTTTCATGGCCGGTGTAAGGTGCCTCAACCAGTTCTTACCCAGAAGGAGGCAGTTTTGCAGCGACGAGCAGGAACCACCGCTGTTAGGAATGTTGGTTTAGAGGAGAAAAAAGCGGTAAGTGGTGGCATTTTCCTACTGTCACCCAGGATGAGGGAGGTTTTCCTTCCTGCTGCTGCTCCCCAGATGGCAGAACATCCTCGCACAAGGTGGTGATAAACGTGGGACGTGATGTTAGGTGCTCTGCAGACTTTGTGGAGGGGAAGGCTCAGGAGATGACATACAAGCTCCAGTCGCTAAAAGGAGTATGGGTTGCCAGAAGAGATCAATCAAATATTTCTTTATGCACAACTAGAGTCTGGTCTTGGCCTTCCATTGCACTGTGAAATACCCAACGAGACTGGAAGCAAGTGTCGCAACAGAATCCAATTTTTCCATGTGCGGTCTTGAGAAGCAGTGTTGCTTGTCAGTGCGTCTACTTTGATTTAGCTGTGCAATTTAAAAATAAAGAAATATTCCCTACATTTAGGTTTTCAGTGCACATAGAAAGATAGGGTTATTCTCTTACTTTATAGGAAGGAAGGGCACATGTAGAGACTTTGAGCAGAAGATTTTAAACTTTACACAGATTCTAACGTGCAACAGTCTATCTTTGTGTATCTGGTTGGTTGTCACCAGCTACATTAAATTTGGTTGATTTCATTGGTTTAAGGAAGCCACTACAAGAAAGACATATAAAATATAAGGCAGAAAGAAAGCACTGGAGCAAGGAGAGGATGGGAAAGCAGCGTGAGAGTTTCCAAGGCGCTCCCCATAGTAACAGATCTCTGACACCGGTAAACAACATTTTGCACGCGTACGTTTCTCAAAGCTACTGCCATTCTGCTAACCGCTCGCCTGCCACATAATTTGAACTCTGTTAACCTTCAAGGATGATCCCATTTTTTTTTTTGAAAGAGAGCACAGAGGAGCTTCCCTGCCCAGAGCTGCAGAGCTTTGCTGGCTTGGCAGGAGCCCAGCGCTCATGAGCAGCCCATAACTCCCCGGCCAGTGCGTCTTACGGGAGGGAGGGCTCCGAGCCAGAGCCCTTCCCCTATTAACTTAGGAGCTATACATTTGCTCAAGCTAAATAACATTTCCCAAGTTTCCCTCCTCCTCCGTACCCTAGAAAGCCACCCTATACTTTTATTATGTTTTTTCGCTGCGACTGAATCTGCTTCGCATGTGTTGCGCAGCCTTCCCTTACTTAGTTGCATATGTTGTGAGTCTAATGAAAAGGCCAGTGCCAAATGCACTGCATGTGCATGACGTGTTGTTTCCAAATATCTTGCAACTTTGGTCAAAGCAAAGTAAAATTACGCTGAAATGCTCTGACTTTTTTTTTTTTTTCTTCTCCTGGGTTGAGACCTATTTCCAACCCATGCGTTCGTTTTCTACTGCAAGGCTTCAGTATAGGCAGGGTAGCTGAAAAGGAAAAAAAGTTGCATTTAAAATGGATTTATTACTTTCTTCCGTTAAAAAAAAAACCCACATTTTTTCTCATTCCATTAAAAAAAAAAAAAAAGGAAAGAAAAAGGATTAAACTCTTTTTTACAAAATGAAATAATGTGGCAGAGGCCAACAGTTTTATCCCAGAAGGTGCAAGATTTGGCAAGTTATGAACTGAATACAAGATAGAGGGAGGAAAAATCATGTAACCAACTTCCAATTATACCGGTCCAATTGCTCTTCCACTTTTAAGGTTTAGCTGTCTTTTCTGAATTAGTCTTTTAAATTAAGTTTCCCTAACATGTGGCAGATTGAGAAAAACAGTCCTCAGAAGATTTTTGCCCTGGTTGACAGATGAACTAGATAATGGAGTATAATCTTTTCCATTTTCATGATTTGACACATTTTCACTTCTGTGTGTATGTTTAAATCAAGGAATCAAAATAAATTTGAGTACAGAATATAAATCCCCGACAAAATTACAGCTTTCATTGCAGTGTTGGGTTAAATGTAAACAGCATGAATGTTATAGATATCTTTTAATTAAATGCATAAATCAGAGAAATGTCTTGAATGTTTACAGCAGCTATACCAAGAAGTGAGAATGAGGAAGAAATGTACTTTGTCAGCTGATGGCTGCCTCAACTGCATTCCCATACTGAGTTTAATTTTGTCACAACCTTTGGTACAAGTTGCAGCGCTTCTCCCCAGTTGATTTAGAGGCTGTTTGTTCCTGCTTAGGATGATTAGTGATGTAGATGGCTTTTTCCTGGCCAAGCAGGGGATTTCTCACGTATATCAGCATCGCTGCTGAGGTCTCTGCTGTTAGGATCTAGAGGGCAGCTGGTTTAGGTCACCATGCCTTTCCTGTAGCTGTATTTGTTATGTAGAGTCAGATAATTGCATTGAAACTCGAACCCATGTGGATTTAGGCTGGGTTTATGGTTCCTGAGGTTGTAATGCTCAACCCACAATCTGTTGAGCTTGCAAACAAGGAGTGATTTTTCTTGACCATCTTCTCACGTTGACTCCTTACCCTAATAAACCCTACTATACTCTCCTCTACCCAACTTTTCTCCTTGCACTTGGTGACCGTACTACCACTCCAGGTAGGTGCTAAGTGTTTCCAGCCACCGTGGGCTTGTAGGGCACGGGAGATGAGGAAAGACGGGGAGTCCTGCGGGACGTACTCCTTGCATGCCAGCTAGGTGATTTATACTAGTTCTTTGTCACAAAAGATGTCTCAACTATGAGGAGAGCAATCGACCCGTGGCTCGTGAGCTGTCTTCGGCTTGAGGACAGACAGTATAGCAGTGAGGTGAGAATTTCCCAGCTTGATAATGGTGCAGCAGCATCCAGAAGCTCCAGGAGGAAGATTTCCCTTCCTTTGCCGTGGTGTGTTAGGTATCAAAAACCCCAGCAAGGATTGGCTTTTTACAGATGGGAAACAGAGGCTTATATCAGAGAGCTCGCTGAAGGAAGCTCTGCTAGATGGTATGAGCACCTGGCAGCTCCAAAACAGCAGAAAATTTGTGTATCTGTGGAGAAGAGTGGAAGAAGAGCGCACTCCTGACACTTAGGTGTTCTCTCTAATATTAGACCCGAGAGATTCAAGTGGTGCCTGTAGCTCTGAGCTTGGAGTCAGGCAGCAGAACTTTGAATTCCTCGTGCTTATCTGTCCCATCAGGTTTTGCCAAGCCCCGTCCTCCTGTGCTAAGACCAGCAAAGACTGAGTGTTGTCACCAGGGTAAAAATTCTTGACCTGAGTGCACAGGGAGGAAGGGGGCAGATATGTTGGGTAACAAAGGGACCTAATAGCATTTGTGAATAAATGAGTTTTAAAATTCCCTAGCCTAAGGTGGGGAGTTTTCTAGAACTGTTTGATTCATGTCCTAAAGACAGTCTTTAGCAGAATAGGAGGTCTTAATACAGTTAACATCAGTGAAGGCAAACAAATCTGGAAATACTCTATCTAAAGGATAGTAAAACAGAAAACACAAGTAATTTTTCTGCATTATTGAAGGAGCACCTCACGTGAGGCCCTTTTTCAGATTGCGGTGATTGTTTGCATCAGGAAAAACACAGTTTCACTATAGGAGAGCGCTGCTTTTTAAACTGGTTTTAACTGGCTACTCCTTAGTAGCTATCCCTTTCTCTGTCCTACACGCTACTTGCCTCTATCATTGATAAAGGCTTGTTTCCAGTAGCTAATTTGAACATGCTATCACAACCTTTGTGTCCTTCGTGAATAGTATAGAACATAGAATAGAATGAACAATGAAAAAAATCCATTTAAGAGAAGGCACCCTCGTTATATGTTGAGGTCAACTTAAACCCCCCTGGCTCGAGTCTGCCTTCACAGGACTCTCAGCATTAGGGCAAATGAAAAAAAAAAAAAAAAAAAAAAAGCTGTGAAGTCCACATCCGCACAATAAAGAGCATAAACGTCCACATTTGGCACCGATTCCTCGCCTCGCGGTCCCAGCAGAGATAAGGCTGCAGTCTGGCACCGCGTGCTACGACTGGAGAGGTTTTTCAGTCCTTTCACGTTTCGCTCCTCAAGACAAATAAATAGGATTTCCTGCATGTAGCGGGGCAGCGCTGCTCATCTCACGGCACGGTTTGTCTGTTTGCTGAGCCTTGAAAATACTTAAGAAGGGAGTATGTCCGTCGGGGTGTACGTTTTCCAGTTTGGGGAGATTAGGGAGCCAAAGGTCTGCGGACTCAATAGGGGTGTTAGTCAGCATGTCCTGAACCTCGGGCAGATAAGGGTCCGCTTCCTAGGCTGCCCTGATCGGAGAGTTAACAGTTGGTGACAGCGAGTCTGTCTCCCTTCTTAAGTCATTGTTATCGTTTTTCGTAATATTTACAGGCCTGGCTCTCTCCGATTAAAAAGTACAAAATCAAAAAGAGGTCTTCCTCCACGGGCGCTCGGGGAGGTGGGGGGAAGGATGTTTGGGCTTGGCGTGCCGCCCCGCCGCCGTGCTGGGAGGGCCGGGGGGGGGGGGGGACCGGAGGAGGATGTCGGCTCGGGCTTCGTCTTTGCGGCTGCCGTTATGTAAAAGTCAAACCTCGTAAAACGAGCCGCGAGGAGCCCTCTGCGCGAGGAAAGGCGTTGTAAATGTCAGCCTCCGCCAGGCAAAGCGAAGGTGTTAAACTCAGCGGGGAGAGGGGTCTCGTTTCCCCGGTTGATGCACAAAGCCGAAGTCCGGGCGGTGTTTTGGACCCCTGTACAGTGATAACGGAGAGGAGCTCGGTCCCAGTTGTCCAAAGGAATGTTCTTTTTGGCTTGGTGGGATGTTTTGGATGCTGCTGCAGCATTGCACCAATTTCCAGTGAAAGCATGTCTGGGACCTCGTCACTGGAAAAATATGCAAACTGAATCACTCTGCTCTTCTCCTGCCACCTTTTGTGTTGGGGGAATATGTTCTACGCAACTAAATGAGAAAACAAACAACTGTGACATTGTAGTAACTCTGACTTTTGGTTGAAAGAAACAGGCGGTTGAAAACAGCATTTTGATCTCTCGCTCCTCTGCGCTTCACCTGGATAATCCCAAGGTTGTATTAGGGCAGCAGAGAGAGCTCATATAGGTAGTTTCCAAAGGCGAAAATCCTTTTACTATGAAATTAGTGTGGGTTTATGCTGTCAGCATACTTCGCTCCCTTCCCATCTTAGATCCCGAAGAGCAGGGAGATCAGCGCTAGAGACTTCATAGGTGGTCACCAACTTCACCAGCGAGCGCAAGGTGGGACTGAGTCTGTGGATGGACGGCGATATCTCCAGCTCCTTTCCCGGCCTGGGGGAAGAAAAATCTAACCCTGGGCATGGCAATTCCTATGAAAATGAGAAAAGGGTAATATTTACATATTACTGGGTCAGAATTTGTCCATTGTCCAGAGAGGGCTCCTGAGGCAAGTCCCTCTTGCAGCGAGGCAGAGTGCTCGCTCCGGCGCCTTACCGAAACACAAAAATGTGGGTCATGTTCTTGAAATTTAACGGTTTTCTTCATTGCCACACTCGTAGCAAACGCCCTGTGCTCATTTTGCGTTGCTGATTGCGTGACGCACCATGGCAAGAGTTCTATTTGCACAACTGCTGAGTTTTTGGTGGGAGTAGAAGAGGTCGGGCAGCAGTGAGAGGTTTATCTGGGGCTTGTTTTAGGACGATGGGATGGCACGTTAGCCTAGGTGGAGCAGTCGTCGGTGACGTTATCTGGAGCGCAAAGCGTTTCCATGATCAACAACGTTCCTCATATTTTAGACTAGTCTGCTGCCAAAATCAAAACAGCTGCTGTGATTTAAAACAGTAGCACTCGCTGCTAGAAATTTAAAATATATAGTTGGCGCTAAGATTTGTGTATTGTAGACTCGCCCTGTCTGTGACTATATAGCTACACATATCAGTATGCATTCATTATTCAGCAGGATTATTTTTTCCAAACCTTCCATTGTTCATGTTTCATTGACCTTTTTAAAACTTTTCAGGTAAGGTTTTCTTTATTGTTAAAGTGTAATAACTTATATCAATTAGACTAAAAGCATGCAACTCCCTTTTCAGAAAATAATGAGCAGGTAGTTGTCTCTGATGTGACAACTGGGTTATTGGTTGGCAGCTATAGTACTGGTTCTGTTTTAAAAAAAAAGGTTGATGAAGGGAACACAGATCTGTAATTTTTATCCAGAAGCTAGAGCAGACTTTGTAGCCCAGATCCACGAGTTAATTCTTCTCTGCTGTCTTCACGGCGCAGGCTTCTCTTGTCATCTACGATATCTCCAGGAGGAGACTTTGCCTTTTTCACCCCTACTTTATCCTCCTTTGAGTTTCTCCACATTGTTGCAAATAATCAAATTGTATGGGAGGAATTCTTTTGAATTTTGGCAAGTTCTGACCCATAAAAAGCCCTTTTTGGTTTATATAAGGGTTTCCCCACTGCCCAGGTGATGCTGGGGCACCGTGACCTTTCTCTGGAGGGACCAAGCATCTCAGCTTCTCACGGATCTGTGCGTAACTGATCTTCCCCTGCCTCCACTTGCTTGCTAAACTTAATATTTTCTGTCTTTGGCAGAGCGATCCAAACAACGCACGTAAGGATTTAGGACAGCTTAAGTTTTTGCCCGATTCAAGACCTTCAAAGAGTTGATATTCCTGCCCCCCCCCGCCTTGATTTACACAATATGCAGAAGTGAGCGAGAGGTTCCGAACTGAGTTATTAAAGCCAATTTCTTTGTTTAAAGTTTACATTTTGCATACTTGAAAAGTGGCAGATTTTCAACTGTCTCATTCATAAAATTCTGGAAAGAAAATATTCAGCCTTGAATCTGCTTTGTTTGGGGGGAGAGTGGTATTTTAGGTTTGGGGAAGTCTTCATAAGGTTGCAGGGTTTAATTCTGAGATGCAGGAAATTCCTGGATGCCCGAGCCCTTTTTTGAGGGTACTGCTAAAGCATCATTGACTTAATGGTACGTTACAGCAGAGTAAAGTGTCCAAAATCTACTCCTAATCTTGTAACCTTTTCTTAGCAATTATACAAATCTTCTATACAAAGTTGGCAGCGACTGAGCGATTTCTAAATGCATTCCAGTTTTAACAAAAATATTTGCTGCAAACATACTGGTTTTCACTGCTGTGTAAAGCTTTGCACGTTATTGAGAGAAGGATGGGTTGTGAGCTGAAATGCAGGAAGCCAGGGCTTAAACTCATTTACATTTTCCTTAGCACTGGTAAAAATAGGGTCTGCTGTTATGAAATGTGCATTTTTTGCAAATCCCGTGGTAGGAAGACTTACACATCCACTTCATATCGATAAAAGTTTTCTGAGTTGATAGGTTCGTCCCCATTTGTGCAGTGGTGCCCTTTAATGCTACTGAGAAATGGGTCCAGGGATTATTTTGGTTTTCAGATTTTAATTCCCTAAATTCAAAAGCACACAAAGGATTTTACATATTTATCCGAGTAGTTGGTGTGTGTACATAAGAGGATCGCAAATGCTCAAGCGAGGTCAGGCACTAGAACCGTTTTTGGGAGTTGGGCCAGTAGCTTTCTTCATTCCACATGTTTAAATCTTTTCTTGGTTAGTTTTATTTCAATTTTAGAAACATTCCTCATTTTTACCTGTCGTCATGTTGAGGTTGTTCATTTTTTGCTCAGATCCCACGCCTATGTTTTTTCTTCTAAAAGGCCTCTGTATTTTCAAAGAATTATTGTTGTTTCAGGTGAAGCCCTGAAGTGGATGAACATTCCATTTTTTTGTTGATGGTACCTCATCTACACATCACGCCTTCATACTCAAGCTTAAAGTGTAATTACGTATATCAGTCTCTAGTCCTATTTTGCTTATTATTTGGCAAAGCCAGCATATATTGTATTTTCTGCAGTGTTGCAGACGTCCCTGTAGTGTTCCCATGGCTGTTCCCTGTCTCTCTGGTCTGGCAGCAAGTCACAGCTCTGTCTGGCTCCTAGCTGTTGAGCTGTCATCTTGGAAGTGTTCTGAAAAGATGTGTATCCATCTAGACAACACCATATACAGAACAATCCTGAAAATTGTAATTGTGACTATATATGTATAATAGGTACAATGTTACATAGAGGTTAATGATGCTTAACAGCGCATAATATGCGAGTCCTGCTTTAGTCTTTCATCATCTTCTTAATCTTCTCTTCCCATTCCAGAATTTCTCCAGGTAGATGTAGTATCCCCGAAGCTGAGCAGGGATCCCCCTGTTTTCTCAAACTAACCGCTTAAGGGATTTTCTCTAGATCAGCTCCTCAGGTGGCACGTTTTCGGCCGGGTTTGCTGAAAAAGCTGCTGACCAATGGTCCAATTTATTTCCTGTCCTGTCTAGAAGTAGCCCAGAGACAGAGGTTTCTGAGGTGGACCCAGGACAGCCTGCAGTGGGTACCTGGCCTCATCCGAAGCTCAAATTTATACTTCTGTACAGCTCTTTTGGAATTTGTACAGAGTAACAGCTCGGTATGAAGACAAAAATAATTTCTATGGCGCAATTTGGAGCTATTGACATTTATCAGCAATATTTCCTTGCTGTAAGGAAAAGAATCAAGTGTGTATGTATGTGCATCCCTGACTCTCTAGAAGGACTTTAAAGCTGTCAGTGTTTGCCATCTTATCTCAGAAAGAAATGCCGTCTTTTTCGTTTTAGCAATGTGGTACTCCGCAAAGCTTTGCGCCCTGGCAGGATTAACTGCAAATACTTCGCTTCTTCAAATCATTGTGTCTTTACCAATAAACATCTAGGCACAGCTGTTTGGTTGATTTTTCCAAAACTGACCTGGCTTTTCGGTACTCTATAAAAAAAAATTATAATTGCTGAACTCTCACTAGAGGCACATCTGCTTCTCTGGTGGTAGTTCACATCTTAGAGCAGAAATTCACTGTTGGCTCCCGGAGCATTTATTTTCTTGCAGCTGTAGTTGTGCAAAGCTTTGAGTGATCTGAAAATGGAATTTGCATATCAAAGATCCTAACTTGCTAAAAGAGTTGTCTCTCTGTAGATAAACTTCCCTGCCCTTCTGGACCAGGAAGATTGTATCTCAGTAGTTGAGTGTGGGTTACTTACTGAATTTTACTCTGTGGGAAAAAATGTTGTTTTCTACTACAGCTCATGTGATTTCTTAAAGTGGGGATATTTAGCCCGTGCATAGATTGTTTTGAACCTCTTCTTATCATCTTCTATTTCTTTTTCAAAACCTCCTGACACGCTCCGAGCCACTGTTTTCTTCTCTGTCTTTAAATTTGCACCTATTCCTTACACAGCTCTCTGAACAAGATGTGCAGCTCGTGCTTAGTCTAGCAGATTTCCTGTTTGCTTCCTTCATCTCCCCACCATCATCTTCTGCCGGGCTGTCTGTGCTTCAAGCCTGAGCAGGAGACAGAGATGGTATCAGGCAGGTGTGGTGTACCCCATACAGATATTTCACCAAAGCCGTATAGACTTTCCGTCTTAAGTCAAAGAGAAGCACTGTAATGAAACGCAAAGAGAACCGGAGAAAGATGAAATGGCGTTATCTCCCCAGAAGAATTAAATAATTAGAAAAAATTCAATCTGTCAGTATCTTAGAAGAACTACTGAGAAATTTTCTTCCATAAATTGTGCTCTGTCAAAGCACTTAAATGCTTATATTTATATAAAAATTAAAAATATCAATGTTTACGTATGTACGTGTCTATCTGTACCATGAACAGTGTAGCAGACGTGACTGTTGAGTTGTTTTCAAGACCATTAGCCATTAATTTGACTCAGATTGGGATTTTGGGAACCAGATTTCAAAGTGGCATCGTGGATTTTGCAGACGAATGTAAATGTTCTTCCTCAGCCCAAACTCCTTTCAGGTTGGTATGTTTGGTGCAAGGCATGTTGTAGGACTAAACCTTGCTGGGGTAAATATTTGTTATGGCACCTATAATGAAGACTTGGTACGGTGCTGAATCTGAGTTCCCCCTCCCTTTTCTTTTCTTTGCCAGTTTACATATATGTATTGCTAATAAGGTCCAATCCTGCAGATGCTCCCCAGGCAATAATACTATATATAGCTGAAGCAATATGAAACACATAATTTGCCAGCATGTCATTAGGTTACCAAACAAGACTCAGGGTAAGCTTTTCAAACACACACAAATCCCATTTTCAGAAAGACTTTGAAGCTTTGGATTCATGGAGAGTTAATGTGAATTTGACTCTCAAATGTGTTCGGACTCCTCTGGAAATGGTCCTTTTCTCCTAAACCAGTCACATGCTTTTGAAAATACTGACTCACGTTGGATTGCTGTTTCAGAAACCAGTGTTTCTATCTAACCGAGGACTTGAGGAAAAGAAGATTCTCCAGGTTTAAGTTAAGCCAATTCTTTGATTTCTTTCCTTTCCACGTGCCCCATTTCTTTGATGAAGGCTGCTTTTCATCCAGTCGGGCATCTAGATCACTGAACGAGCAAAGACGTAGCTTCACTCCATCGCTCCTAAAGCAGCTCCATCTGCCCTTGCTTATGTTATCTGAGTGAAGAGCATCCACTGACATGACACTGCAGCCTCACAGCAGCTCTGATGGTTCATTTGGGAAGGGAAGGGGATTTTTATTTAATGTATGGCTCAAGTCTTCTAGCTCAAATGCCACTGAGTTGCCTGGAGCCGTGCCAGGTGCTGTTGACTGGCCGTGATGCTATCTTCCTAATCGTTAACTGAAAAAAAAAAAAAAAAAACGAAAAAAAAACCAACCAAAAAACCCCGATGTTGTTGAACTTTTGCGGTAGGGGAGTTATTGCAGTTCAGTTCTGCATCTGTTCATCGGACTTCCTGTGGTTTTTCATCGAATCATGTGATTGACAGTGCAGACAGTCTGCAAAGTTCTTGGTCTGTCTAGTTTATACCCTCGTCCCAACCACTAAATCTGACTTCTGCTTTGTCTGGCAGAAGAAAACAAGATAGGGTGCTGTGGTAGGTTGATTCACCAGGGCTGGTAAGTGGTGTCTGTGTTTAAATTGTGCAGTTCAAATCCTAGTGTTAACCCTGGCTCTCAGGTTTTCAAGTACTGTCTCAGGTTGGTTTGTTTTAAACTAGCTGGGGTTGTCTCTCCTCTGGTAATGACTGGAGAGAAATGCAAATAATGACTCGGTTGGACCCATTTATGTCAGGGCAATGAGTTCAAAAACTTAATAGCGAAGCGAATGGGTAACGAACTATTTGTACATCTTTCAACACCATCCAGCTGAACGAATAGAGCTGTGAAGGAAAAAAAAAAAAGATGATTTCTCCCATGCCAAGGCTTTTCCTCTATTATTAAGACTACCATTTAAGATGCCTTAGAGTGGTCCCTCTTTTCAGAAAGTGCTAAAAATCAGGTTCATTTGGGTGTCACCAGCTGGGGAGCAAATGTCTTTCCAGAATTGAGATGGACACAAGAGTAGCAAAGCGGAAGAAATTGCTGCTTTGACGTGCCACTTTGGGAATTTTGTTAACCACAAAAAAAACCCTCACCAGTGCTGGCTGGGGTGTTTTCTGGGAGTGCCCTGAGACTCCTGTGACCTGGTGGTTTTACGGCTCTCCTGAAACATTCATTTGGTGTCATCTCCTGTCTGTCTGCAACATGCGGTGAAGGCTCCTGATCACTCATTTGGAAGCAGTACGTGCAGGAGGTAAATGGCACAGAGCTGAATTTAAACATTCCTTGAACTATCACCCATCAAAAATCTTAAAGCTTTATGGCATCGGTCAAGCTTTTTAGGTGGTGTTTAACCCTTGCCATTATAAATTGTTTTAAAGTCAGTCTGATAAGTCAGAGACTTTCCAAGGTGACTTAAATTTGATGATTTTGAAAGTTAACAAATTTCGTTTTCAGTGAACACCCTAGCAGTGAAACAGTATGGGTAGTTTTTTATCTTAACAGTAGATAACTGCCATGCTGGTAAATCATGCAAGATAGAGGTTGGTACAGTTCTCTCCATGCTGGGCCTCAAGGATTTCTTGGTTTAAATGAACGAGAAAACATGGCCACCACGTAGCCATAGATCATTGCAGTCATCCAAAGAAGTTGGGTTTGAATTATTGGCCTCAAAGTCAAATTCTCTGTGTCTCGTTAGCAGTACATTGAGCTATCCTGGGTCAATGTTCAGGTGGACCATCAAAAATCCTTCACTTCTGCCATTACTTACCTTCTTTTTATACAGATATATTTGAAATGGTGTGTTTGTAATGGCAACGTGTATTGTATCTCTCCTTAAGAAATCTCATTATCCTTGTCTACGTTTCCAAGATAAACCTGCAGAGTGTTCAAGGCATATGGTGAGTGTGAGAGAGTCCAGGCTGATTGCAGTGAGTTATAGTCTTTAATCTGAAATTGATTATTAAATTGCTATGGTACGATCACAATAGATGGCAACATTGATCAGTCTGAAGAAAGGCTTAATAATAAAATCAATGCATGACTGTTACTGCCTGAAAACACGAATGCTACCTGATTTATTTTATGCTGTCCTTCCAGCTGGGAGATAATGGGATAGTAAGAGCTGAGCATCTCAGATGTAGCTATTGGAATTTCTAATACAATTTTCCCTACTGTTTTAAAGCTAAAGATGTTTGTCAAGCTGCACGAGAGTCCAGAATGGTCCCAGGCTACTGCCATGAGTGTTTGCAAAACCAGTAGCTATAATCTGTGACCCTGAAGGTGAAAAAAGTTATCTGTGTTTAATTCAACTCAAATTAGCATCTTTAATCACTTTTTTCCCCTTCCCTCCCAGAAGGACTACTACAGGCTGCAGTACTGGCGTGCAGCCACCTTTGGGGTGAAGAATGACAGCTGTGTAAGGGCTTTTCTCTGCTAGGAAATGTTGCAGTGGTTTAATCATGAGGTTTAACCATTCATTCTGCTGATGCAATGCTGAACAGAACGTGTTCCTGTCTACAGTGACCACAAGTCAGGAAGCATTTAGGAGGGAAGTGGGGAAGATTATACTGAGGATAAGCAGAGTAGAATATCAGTTTTAAAAAAAAAAATAAATTAAAATCTACATGAGGGCTTGATTGGAGTGAGGCTTAACCTGCCAAAAGAATCGTGCTGTCCTGAGAGGAGAGGCGGGGTGGCAGCGGGGGAAGGCAGGCTCAGCTTGAGGCTTTGGAGCCGAGGTGGGAAGGGATAGAGGATGTTTTAATGAAAAGGACGATCTCATAAGGCTGATGAGAAAAAAGAAAACTTGGGCAAGTATAAAATAGAAGGATACACTAAAGAGAGACCGTGAAGTGGAAGGGAGTTGGGGATGGGAAAGTAGAAGACAGGATATTAGAGATGGGGTGGGTATAGGTGCAAGACGCCTAAGAGGAAACCAAATGATGTAGAAGATTAAACAGGCTGGTCAAAAGCGACTCGGGGAGGGAGGTTGTAGAGAGGTGGTAGAAAACGGTTTAGGGGCACAAAAGGGCTATGGGAGAGCTTCTCCACCACAAACTGCATGTCTGATGCAGGAAATGAAACTTGCTGATGTACCTTTGAGGTTCTGGGCTTTGAACTCAACAGGAGTTAGATGCAGAAGTGCCTTGAACAACCTTATCTTTTAGCTGCCTTAGTTCCTTAAACAGAGATAATAGTGCTGGAAACAATGCCGGCCTCCTTCCCTCCCCGACTGCTATGAGGATGAGCTCCCCACAAGTTCCCAAGTCATCCAGCACAATAATGACAGCCGCACCGATGGCCAAAATGGTTCCTCCCAGGCTGAATGTTGGCCTCAAGGAAGGAGTAGAATAGTTCCCATGTTTTCTGGCTCCAAGAATACAAATAACCTGGGTGTGTAAAAGTTAACTAAATAACCCTGAAAGCCAAGTGGCCGAGAAGTGCTCCTTCAAAGGAGACTGTTCCAGCCAGAAGGGTCTTGTACCCTAACGCAAGGAAACAGGACACTGTGAGCTCCAGAAAGATGATAGGGTATCCCTTCATTATTAATGGGCAAAGAGGCTTCTTGGCCATTGCTGTGCTTGTTCTGATCATGTCACACCGTAGAGTTTATTCTTAGTCTTAGCCACAGCCTTATAAATAATAAAATGGGTCATGTTTTATCTTACCCCAGTGATCATTGTAATGCGGCTTTTATCTGAGACTCTGCCAAGCTCTTGACACAGGCAGCATTTAGAAGTAGATAAAATGATTGAAGAGCACAGTACAAAAGTAGGCTCAGCTCTTCCCCAAAACACAGGCTTACCAGGAGTTGAACGCAGTAGGTTTGCAGTGTACGTGCTGCTTTGGGAGGGAAGAAATGGGAGAAGATTGGAAAATTGAGGATGCAGCGTGTCTATCCAGTTAGGATGGGCTGGGCTAGGACATCTGATGTGTGTTAATCCTGGAAGTGCTTTGCTTAAAGCTGCTACTGAAAAACAGGGCTTTTGTGGAAACTATATTGCCTGGCCTGTAATTTCCAGGGGGGGGGGGGGGGGGGGGTATCTGCACGGATGGGCAATAAGGTCTACGTGCACGGGTCTTGCAGTTACAGCCTTCGAGCCTGAAGCGGGATAGATGCGTGACGTGTTGCAGTTGAGGATCTTGCAGGGTTTTGCAATCTTAATTGCCACAGTCATGCCGTTAGTGTGCTCCTCAGCAATGGGAAAGCCAAGGCACAGAGGTAAATGACCTACCCAAAAGTACAGAAGAATCTGTAGCAAAACTGGAAGTGGCCTCCTGGACCCCAGGAGCCCACCCACGGAGCCTAGACGTGCTTCCCACCGTGCTTCCTAGAAACTTCTACATACATAAAGGCTTTGAGAATTAGATGGAAAAAGTCAGTTTGCCATAACACTGGGTTCCTGAAAACTTATCACGGCCTTTCCAAAGGATTGTCCTGCTAAGGAGCTGAGTATAACTAATAGCAAAATGCTTTTTAGGGAGAACTGCAATAAGCAGGTCTGTACGTGTGCAAGCAAGAAGGCTTTTGTGGGGCTGCTAAAAATGACAGTTTTCCTTGAGACCTTTGTGTTTTGTAAAGGATTCACATGTTTAGTCTTTGTTAACAGGCAAATTGAGTGTGACCAACGGTAAAAGGGTTGAATACAATACGCCAATGTAGCGTTCAGTTCAAAGAAGAAATAATAAACGATCTCTTTATCCCCTAATTATTTTCCTCAGGGTCTAATGGTTCAGTTCCTTCCATTATTTTTTTCACCGGACCTCTTTCTTCAGTGTTTACATAGGCTGCGTGTTTGCAGACATGCAAATCTTCTCTCAGCGGACTTTGGTTTCTTGTTGCAGAAGTTCCCTGAGCTGAAGTTCAAGTACGTGGAGGAGGAGCAACCTGAGGAGTTCTTCATCCCCTACGTTTGGTCCTTGGTCTACAACTCCGCCGTGGCCCTGTACTGGAACCCGCATGACATCCAGCTCTTCACTATGGACTCCGGCTGAAGGAGACGCCTCAGTCAAGCCAACACAACGCTGTCTTACAGAAAACGAAACTCTGCACCGCGTGTTAATACGTGACCCCTTCCAGCGTGCACCCTCTGACCCCAAAGCTTACGGAGAATGAAGCTTGCCGCTAGTGTACAGTCCAACATCGATGTTTTGGAAGCAGATTGCCACCGTCACGCTGGCAACAGACTGTGGTGTGAGGAACTGATGGCTTGTAGGCAACCTTGTATTCCTAGTCCTATAACCTAGAGCTTGTTTGATGAAAATGAGGCCTTACACATGGGGTGTGATGTTACTACCAACCACAAACCCAATTGTTCTTTTAACTTAACGGGGTAAATAAGGAAAGCGTTTGTGAACTTTGATTTGGAAGCAGCATTTGTATTTTCGTTTCTTAAAAGCGCGGCAGCTTCGTTGGGACAAGCTTTCTATGGTCTGTTGGATTCTGCCATGGGTTGCTCATTACCTAATCCCGTGCTTTCACTCACAGCCCTTTATTTCGGTGGCACTGTCAAGGCTGCAGTCGTTAAATTGGTGTCTACACTGTCATCCGAGTGAACTAAGCAAGCAGCATACTAATCAGATTAGCTCCCAGGCAGATTCAAAACACTTGATTTAGATGTCAAAATGTTTGTGGGAGGATTTTCAATAGCAAGTCTTTTTTTGTTGTTGTTTGACTGGCAAATACTCTGTAGAGAGCTAGAAACACCAGCTTTCAGAGTCAGGTCCCTTACAGACTTGTTTTACTGTGCTTCTGTGCAAAAGTTGTTCCTGGAAATTGAATGTGTGGGGAAAAAAAAAATCTCCAAAGAAAATAGTTATAAGATTGTAAAATAGACCAACGTCCTGTAAAACTGTGTGTAATGGTGACAGTGTGTCCTGGGGATCCTTGGCAAAGTTCTGTGTTGAAAATCCCCTGTTTGCTATTAAAGGTTTTATGGCAGAAGTATAAATTTATCTGAATGTAGAATACTTCTCTTTTATGTTGTTTTAAAGTGTCCTTTCCTGATATACCTGTTTCTGCAGTTGGAAGAACAAAAGAAGTGGCTTGACCTGATTTTGAAAGAACATCTCATTTTTCAAAATGAGGATCATTTCTTCTCTGGGGAGGCTCCTGACGGTGCCTGTTGCACATGCGTGCAAACACTCTAATCCCACGTGCTGCTATGTGAAGGACTGTCACCAGTTCGTTGCATGCCAAAACATAAATATCAAGGAATTACTTCCTAAACATACATGGCAACCCCCTGTATCCACTGCCTGCTCCAGCATGTTCTGTCTATTGACCTGAAGAATTGGGTGCATTTGCTTTCAGACAGTCCTTCGAGCAGCTTTAAATAGAATTTCTTGCACCCCCCTTTTTTTTATTTTCCCCTGAAGGATACACTAGGTTTGTACTTTCCTTTTATCTGCTTGTTTAGAGGTGGAAGTCCATTTGAGTCCTACACAAATGGAAATGCTGGCTTAAAAAAAAAAGAAAAAAATAAAAGCTTTCCAAATTTATTTAAATATAGCTACAAAGCGGCATATACAGCCCAGGAGCATTTAAGACTTTAAAATGGCAGAAGCTTTTGAGAAATGGCAATAGTAAGACTGGAGATGCAGTTTTTCTTAGGAAAATATGAGAAATGAATGAACCATGACTGAGCTGCACGTGAGTTTATGCTGTGTTTTGGATTTATGGTGGGGGTTTTTTTGTCTTTGAGCAACCGTCAAAGGGGAATAACTCTTCTTGGTTCTTGTAGTGATTCGTAATTTTGTCTTTATTAAAAGACTTAAGAGTGTTTGTGAGTCAGCATGGCTGCCCAGCCTTTGGAAAGCTCAGTCCAAAGATGCACTTTTAAACGGTGAATTCTGAAGCTACTGGGATGGCTCGGTTTTCATCTGGCTTAACCGCCCGTGAGCACCTGAACCTGCCCCGAGGTGAGCACCCTCCACCCCGCCGCCTGCAGCAGAAGCAGAGCACTTCATGAAAGAGGGCTCAGCCAGAGCAGATGCTTATCAGCCAGGTGTCAAACTGGAGAGAACCCGATTTGTCTTTGAAAGGGCTTTTTATAGAGAGAAGGGTACATAAAGCAGCAATCTGATAGAATAGGTCAAACCAGCTGCTGAATCGATGAAGGAGTCGCACAGTAAATTATTGCTCGCAGTCCTCTTGTTGTGATGACATTGAGTTGAAGTACAGAAGGAACAGGTTTGTTCCGATTGCATAATTTCCTTGTGCATTTAATTAATGTGCAATGCTCCCAGGGCCCAGCTGGTTTGGAACAGCTGGAGTTACAATCCAAAGCCGAAACAGCAAAGCCAGACCAAGATTTATGCTGAAATCCATGCTAGCCCCATTGGCCCTTCCGAGGGTTTGAACGCTATGTGGGTCTGGCAGTGTCCTGATGTCTGCAGTCTGGCACGGTCACAAATACTCTGTTTTCCTTCAGATCTGTAAAGTATCACCTTAGGGATCCTTTTCATTACTTTGTGTGAAAGATTTATTATGCGTAATAAAAAAAAAAAATTAAAACAGTAAATACAGGGTGTAGTTGTATTTGTTTTACGTGATAGCTGCCACGTGGTGATATTCAGCCAGCGGGTCTTGGTGTGGTCATCAGACCTAACGTGCACGAGGTTTTATAACGTTCTCCGTGACATGCGATAAAAAGAACGTTATTTATAGTATTAAGTAGACGGTTGTTTAAATCTCTGCTCGGTGAAAGAAGGGACGTGTCGTGCTGCAACGTCATGCTGAATCCCGCCTAACGGAGGGCTCTCGCCGACTCAGCTTCTACGGTCGCGATAGGTACAGCCTGGAGAAGGCACTGGGAACGTGCAGTCGTAGGAGGGAGCAGAGGCGGGACAGGATCGTCCTCTTCAGACCAGACCAGGCGTGGGGTGTTGCTGCAGCCTCGGTTGCTCTTTCCTGCTCTTCTGGCCGCACCATTTAGGCAGATGGTGTCTCCCTGGTTTTTGGGGCTTGGGTTGGGTGTTGAACCAGGACTTTAGGCTTAACGTGCCCATATTGTTGCTCCGAGGGCTGATCGCTAGTGACACCATCTGCTTAGGCTACTTGAGTAGCATTAGAGAGGGAAATCCGTTGCGTCGGGGTTGGGGAGGAGAAGGGAGGTCTGCTGTGTCCTCGCTCAGAGGACCATCCCTTCCATGAGTCTCCTCTGGGTTTGAAGCTTTTGGGAGAACGGTCAGGAAACCAAGTTGCTGTGTAAGTTGTTAATGAAGTGGAGGTTGTGCACGTGAAGCCTGATGCACGTGTCCCTGTTGAGGGAGAAATTGTCCTTCCTCAGTTAACTGAGAGAAACTCTGATCTTGCTGTGAAAACAAGGTGGTGGGTTGGAAGCTACAGGTGAGTCGGGCATCATTCACTTTGGCAAAAGCACTCCAAAACCCTTCCAGATTTCATGGCATTTCTCGATCCTACTAGCTTAATACCGAAGAGTATTGGGCAAGTTTCGGGGAAAAAAACCAACCTTGTTTTCTACGTGCCTGCTAGATTGTTGATCTACCAGTTAAACAGGAGAAGAAGCAGCAAACAACCCCCCCTCACTTCTTTGGAAAATCTAAAGCTTTTTGTACAACCTTTTCTACTGGGTGACTCAGTTTTATTCTTGCATATGTTGTCTAATTCAGCCAACTAAAGGTCAAATGCCATCTTATAGCTGGTCAACCCCAGGCTCTCTCCTGATTGATTGGGCTCAGTCTGCAAACACCCTGGCTTCTGTGCTTGAAGACCAGGAGTTTTCTATACGATTGCACTTCCATAATCGCCTGACCACCGTAAATCCTTTCCCATCTTCACCCATTAGCAGGACTTTGGCCACCTTACCTAGCTAGCTTTAAAAATTTGTACCATTGGTACCCATAATACTGTAAAATTCAGGGTCCCAGCTACTTTTTATGTTTGGTTTGTTGTTAACTTGTTTTGGGGGGAGTTGTTATAATAGTAATTATTCTCTATTATAACAGACTCTACGAATTCACAACTAGCAATGTTTAAGGTAACAGCTCCGTGTCTGATAGCAACACACAACAGCCTTGACAGAGTTACCAGATTCAGAGGAAGGAAGCGTTTCCTCGGTACGTTCCTGTTCATCGTTGTGGTCTCTCCCCCTCCTCCCCAAGACCAGATCAGGGTGCCAAGATCTGGATCAGGGCATTCATCTGGCTACAACTCTTCAGTTGGTGGAGCTTTTCCTTGTACTGAAAGCTGCATGAAGGTTTTTACCTTAGAGGTTTCTCCAGCCAAAATTATTGGGTTAAATTCTGTATCAAGCACCTGTCCGCACCCAAAAGGCTCCAAGAGGTTCCTTTTCCTTTATTTTTTTTTTTAAATTTCCTTTAATTACACAACAGAAAATCCATAAAATTGTCTTCAGCAGCATGACACAGACCCAATCATTTTTGACGTTTCTGGCAGTCAAATGTCATTTGTCATTTAAAGGGTGGGGGGGAAATACCTACCTGCTCCCTTGGCAAGCTGCAGTCAGCTGGTGAGACAGGAGCGATGTTCTCCTCGGCTCCACCGGCGTCGGCCTCTAGATCCAACCAGACTGCTCCATCTTGACCATCAAGAGCTGGCTGGGGGCACCAGTTGGGTTTACTGCCAAAGAGCTCTTAGCAGCAAATTTGCTCAGGGCGTCCTGAGCACCTGGACGATGACGCATCAGCTCCTGGACATCTTCTAGCAGAAGCCGTGGTGGCTGCGAGCTCTCGGTACAGTACAAATATCCCTTGAGATGAAATTCTGCGGAGAAGGATATCCCGGATGTCACAAGGTTGGTTGTCTGGGTTATGCTGGATGGGGCTGGGAATTATTTTGGGCTTGGCTAAAAGGCTGGCTTTTAACTCTAAGAATTACTCATTCACGGTGCTTTGGCACAGTTCATTCATGACATTCAGATTCAGTAGCAGTGCTCCAGGGGCAGCAGCATGCGGATGGGTTCAGGGAAAGGATCATGAAAGCAGGGAGTTGGCCTCTTTTTTTCCCTTTCAGAAAAGGAGCCTGTTGGCAGGACGTCCCCAGGCTGCTGTGGCATCGCCGAGACGCTGCCCGAGTTCTCCGGGGTTGTCCTCCTTGCGCGTGAGACATCGACGCACATCACCAGCGTCATTCATTACGCTGCTAACAGTTCTGTTATCAGAAGATAATATTTCAAAGGCAAAAGGGCAATTCTTACAACCTCGGTTGACCTGACCGGCAGGGCTGTACTTCCCGCTGTGACTTTGGGTCATTAGGAGCGGGGCAGGGAGGTGCTATGGGCTGTGGAGGCGATGGTTTAAGGTAATCGTGGAAATGTCTGCATGATTGCATGAGCTGGGGTCTCAAAAGCAGCAACACGTGAGCTACATCCCTCCTTTGCATGGCCCTGACTACAGATTTTTGGGATCCCTTCCCTGGGAAAACCTGGGACTATTCTGGAGTAAGAGTGTGGTAAATACTTTGCTCTTTGAGAGTAGTTAACCCTGAACTGCAAGGCTCCAGCTGAGATTACAGCATGAAAAGCTTGCAAGCATTCAATCATAGATGCTAGGTTATTGCTGGATGGATGCTTTTCATATGGTGAAGCTATACTGCGTTCTTGCAAATGAATTACTTCAAGTAGCCATGTTTAATATTGAAGGCACTGCTGCTACTCACGGGTTGTGCCAGCGCTTACATGTACTCAGATAAATGAAAATGTCACTAACGGTGAATCCCTCCAAATCACAAATCAAATACACCGCTGAGCTGCCAAACTGGGACAATTTGAATGAGAGATTTAAAAAGAAGAGAGATTTTTTTCTTTTTTTTTTTTTTTTTAATGCTGCTGAAGCGCACGGCATAATCCTTCATCATCACTTTAAAAACTGTCTTAAAATTAATCCAAAATGAATATGGCTTGGCAGACGTGATGAAATGTTCAGCTGTACATAAAGTTTTTGCCAGCTTTATTGGCAAACTCAGTGGCAGACTTCAAGTCTTCCTTATAGTCACTTTGTGCTGCTGAAAACCCTAAATCCGACAGCACCGGGAGAAAAGCGGAGGTCTTCGAGCATCCAGAGAGGAGCTACAGAGCGGTGACAAACTCGGTGACGTCCCCGATGATGCCACCCCGGCCCCTCCTCCTGTTTACGAAACGACGGAACAAATGCTTTTCAAAGAGCAAAACAGCTTATTAAAAACTGGCAATTTAAACTAGGAACAGCTGGCCTCACCCTGCTGCTTCTATTTTCGTCCCTGAAGCCATTGGCAGGGTCCGTCCCCTCTCCTGGCGCAGCTCCTGCATCCCAGTCTGCAGTGCCCCTCTCCGTGAGTCCTGCCCAGCGCGGGTGCTCGGGGTACTGGGGACCTGGGGTGCTCAGCCCCACCAGAGCCGGCTGTCCCTGTTTTTAAGGACTGTCTCAACCGGTGAATAATGGGAATAAACCATCCGGGGTCAAAACTGGATCTGAAAATTCAAAGCTTCTTCCAAACCAGGTGCTTGAGGACCACCGGTGGCATCTTCAGATGGGATCTGGGTCAGCAAAACCAGTAGGGAAAGAGGGACTGCACCTGGGATGGTGGCCCTGGGTGCCAGCGTGGCAAAGGCACCTCTCTGGGGAAATGGGGAATAAATGGTGGGCAAAGAATGGGTCACTAGGAATTGCCTGAAAATGTGGGGGTTTTCCTAATACAGCCTTGCGTGTTGTTTTGTTGCTCAGGCTGTTCCTACCGGGTGGAAAACCCACCGTCATTCCTTGATGTGGGATATTCAGTATCCAGTATATTTACTTGGCGGAGCTTCAGCTTAAATATTCTGGTTAGTGCCTTGTGTCTCCTAGTGTCTCTGCAGTGCTGAGCATTGGAGCGGAGAGAAGCAACAGAGCCATTTTCACCCTGAAACGAAGCTCGCTCTTTGTGATGGCTGCAGAAAAAAACCCCTCAGCCTCTCCCCAAGAAAAAGCAGCTTTGGCGTCTGCAATCTTGCAAGTTTCTCCCAACTGAAATACGAAGTGAAAATTAAATTTAAATTCTTTTCTTTCTGCTAAATCAAATCTCACAGGCGCCAATTGCCCTTTAAAAGGTCAACCTTTTAGCCCACAAAATAGGTAATCAATACGTTATTGACCTAAACAATAGCCATAAACTTCAGGCTGCCTTTATCTCCTTGCTTGGCTTCTTCTCCTTCCTGAGATAACACGTTTGGGCCAGGAAAGTGGCAGCTCCTGATGGAGGTGGCGTGGACAGAGCTCATAAAACCCCACGTCCCCAGCGGTCCTGGAGGAACACGACTATCACCAGTGCCACACGAGGCAGGATTGCCCCTTTTCTTTCTTTTGTTGTCTTTCTTGCTTGCTTTGGTTTCCTGGAGGACAGGTTAGCAGTTTCAGAGGCCGCTTGCATGTCTTGGAGAACCATTACTGTAGGACCAGAGAAATTGAGTTTAACAAATGTTCTCCCAGCTGTTTGAGTCTGGCCAGTTTGGGACTGGAAATCGTTTCTGGTGGAGCAGCTACTCTGGTCAGGAGCTGGATTTGCAGCATGTCCATCCCTCCCATAGACCCAGAAGGTGTTTGCCAGTAGGACTTCTTACGCTCATCACAGCGTTGTGTTTCTCCGTTCGGTTAGGTGTGCTAATACACACACGGGACGTACAACCACAGCGGTGCCAAACCAGCGCGCGTCAGCAGCAAGAGCAAGGGACCCACGTCCAGGTCACCGTGGCCACCAGGACCAAGGGTGGCCTTGAGATGATGGAGGTGATGCTCTCCTGAAAAGTGACCCTTTCCCAGGGAAGAGAGGGGCAGAGGCTGGCCCATGGCTCCCCGCAGCAGGGGAGAAGGTAGGAGGCTGGAGCATGGGGACGGTTGGGTTGATGCCACATTTGAGGCTACCAACTTCCCCGCTGGCGCGTACTGGAGAGAGGTGGCAGAGGCCTTTCTTGACTATTTGGGGAAGAAACAGCCATTTTCAAGCAATACCTTCCTGCTTGTTGTCACTGATTCTGTGCAGCCAAATGAAAGTCCGGTGAGTACACAGAGGAGCAGCGCTAGAGAATAAACCACAAACCGTGGTCCGGACCCAAAGAGCTAATAATTAGGAAGAAAATACACTGATTGGGAAGGGACCGAGCCTAGACAGGCAGCTTGGATGTATATGTATGTGCATATGTATAGTATGTACATATATGTCAAAATGGCACGTCGTTATTATTTATTATTCTGTTGCTATCTATAAAATGACTCCCTTTCATGGTACCACCCTATCTGTTGAAGGGCCATGAGTGGAGGCAGACCGCTGGTTGGGTTTGGGTGGGTGCCTTATAGTACATTATATATATATATATATTTATATATATATGAGATGATGGGTGAGTAGTGGCTACAGGTAGCATCTCAGTTGCATTTGGGGCAGGACTTTTAGGGGATGCCAGGCTTTTCCCAGGCTGGTTTCAGCCAAGCTGGCCACCACGCTGGCCCTTCGGGAGGGCAGCAGGAGGGTGCCGGGGAGCAGGAGCCGCGGGCGGTGAGGCAGCGCGCCCCGTGTAATGAGGCTGCCGATGACGGATTTACCTCATCTATTACCTTGTGCGGCGCGTATGTTTATGTTGTGGCTACGAGCATTAAACGAGGGCAGATTAGTTGTGTTTGTGCAGCTGCCAAGCTCGCTGTTGTGACATTTCCATCTGCCTCGCTGTTGTATAACCCTCTGCTCCCGCTGAAATTAAGAACAAGGAAGAAATCCCCTCCTTCCTCGCTCCTCACGCCGGGGCTGGCAGGCCAGCTTATCCCCCAGCCCTCGGCATCGAGTCCCAAAACCTTCCCTCCAACCTAGACTTGAAATCCCATGTCTTGCCCCATGGCCTTGGGCTTCTCTGCAGCCAATGGAGAGCAAAAACCCCGTTTGCACTGATGTATTTCAGCATCGCAACTGGCTCTGATAAGCTTTGAGGGCTGACGGTCATCTTCAGGTCAAAATAATTTAGGACCTGGTCTTGAGAAGCTCTTATTTTCACCTCTCTGGTGTGCATCGGCAGCAGCTAAAGGCAGCAGCCGTTCGTGCCATGGCAGACCCTTACCTTACCCTCCCCCCCCCCCCCCCAAAAAAAAAAGGCAGAGTAGGATGCAGAGCATCTCTGAAACGTCCCAGATCGTGGCCTGCAGAGATCTACCGGCAATGGCTGGTGGACCCAGGGCTTTTTCTTCAGGTCTCCACGGTCCGGGTCTTGGATCTGGGACTCATGAAGTTAGGAAATGTGGGCAGGCAACCCTAGCAGTGCCTCCGTCCCCCATCATAGACCATAAGGACCAGAAGTTGCCCAGTGAATCCTCTTGATTTAAGAGACTCAGAAGAGGATTTGGCACCCTGCACTCCCTGGAGAAGGCCAGACGGAGAGGGGTTAGTCTTAGGACAGGTGGATAGGGATTAGGGTTTTTAATGATGTCTTTGCAGCCCTGCCCTTCGAAGTATTGAGTGTCTTCGCTTACTCGCTTTCTCCTACCTCGACAGTAACCTTTGGGATGGCAAGTTGGTGGGGTGAGTGTGGGAGATGATGAAAGACGGGGAGGTGAAGAAACTTGTACCGAACATACTGTTGGCTCTTGGCCTGAGACGCTGGGCCCACTCAAGGTCTTGCCAAGATCGTTTTCGCTGGGAGGATAGGCTGATGATGACAGCCAGGTATTTCTTTGATGCAATTCTGTGTATTAATCGGGAAAGTACGTAAAGTCCCGTTTCCCTGAACACCGCAGGACCAAGTAGGCTGCAACAGCCTTGAGCCCAAGCCCGAGCCTGCCTGGAGCCACTCCTGCACGCTCCGTGTGCTCCCTCGCTTCACGTTGCATTTCCCCAGCTCCCTTTCTGGTACCTTCCTGGCACTTTGCTGGCTTTCTTTTTGCTTTCTCAGCCCTCTGACATAGATGAAAATACGCACACGTGCACCCTTTTGTGGAAGCAACAGCAACCCAAGCAGAGCCCTGGGCGAAAGAGGAGTCGCTTGTCCGTCCTTTACCGAGATTCCCAGGGAAATCGCTCATTTTCCAGCTCAGTTTTGGCATAGTGGTTTGTGGCCCGTGTGAGAGTTTTTTGCTGTTTTGGCTTTCACCAAACAAGGCTGAGGAACGCTTCTCTCCTTTAGACCCAAGGCCACGTAGCAAATTGGCCAACAAGATGCTCGGCTTAAGTGAAACGTGCCCTCGGATCAAGATGAGGACCGATGGCTGCACAACTGCACCTCTGCAAGGTGCCTCTCTCTGTCCTGCCTGGTGGAAAGGGTCGTGGGTTCCTCACCAGCATCACTGTCCCTCGGAGAGCTGCCCCGCGGGATGTCCAGCCCACACCGCGTGGGTACCATGACCCTGGGTGCGGAGCAGAAGAACTCAAAGAGGGGTTACCTCTGGGGTCAGTCAGCACTTGTGATGGAAAAATCCCATCTTGGGGTGGAGAGGAAAACCCAAGGAGATATTTGCAAAGAGCAGTCCTCCCAGAGGCTGCCCAGGACTGGGAGGAACAGGAGCCTGTATAAGCCATGCTTGGAAATTTCTCTGGATGGATGCTCAGAGGGATACAGGGACCAACGACTGCAGCAATGCAGTGCAGGAGAAAAAGGAATTTATTTTTGAGGGGAAAAGGTACTGAATTTGGGGGTCTGCATCCACCAAGATAAATTTATGCATGGGACATCCCGCAGATGGAGGAAACCGGGGGGCTGCTCGGGGCATTAAGTAACCCAGATTCCTACCATTTGTTTAGCGTGAGACGTTTTTTTCTGGGGAAAAAAACCAAACCCTTCTTTTGCAGCATTCATGAGAGTGGCCCACGCACGAAACAATGTAAGAAGGGAATGGTCTTTTTTGGCTGCCGTGCTCAGGACAGAGTGTCTCGGGACTTCTGACAAATAACGAATGAAAGACAAATGTTGTGGGACTGATGCTGACGACGCTGTGCGTTACCCCATCGGAATCAAGACGTGAGCTGGGGGTCACGACCAGCAGAATCCCACATGAAGCAGCACGATGGAGGTGGATATTTTTTTTTTTTTTCTGCATGTCGGATGCCTGAGCTCCTTTACGGGGCAGCGCACCATCAAACACTGAGCACAACCGAATGCACCGTGCACAAGAGCAAAACATCTGGACATGCTGTACAATAAACAAGACGTTGGCAAGTCACGCCCCTCCAGATAATCCATTGTTCAAAGTGAAAGCTCACCACAGAAATTTGGAAAAGGGGGGGAGCAGGGCAGGACTCTTATTATGCTTGGAAACTATTTAAATATGTCAATATTAAGGGAGCATAATCACCACTCAAGCAATTCCAGCAAACAAGTCGGTAACAGCGCCTACTTTACGGGAAGTGCATTTCCTCTTGGCAATCTTCTGGCTGGGAATTATTGAGTACGCAGCTCTCCCGCTCCCCTCCATCCGCTTCATCGCCGGCACCGGGGGGGACCAGCATCTTCCAGCCAAGCGGGGCCATGGAGCGATGTGTGCTGGGATGCAGGTAATTGCACATGGGGGACCTTGCTGGTCAACGTAACCCACTTGGAAGTGATGCCCTAACCCCCGAGCAAGGTTCTGCTGTGGGTCTGAGAACATCAAGCTGCCCCGTGGTGCTGAGGAGACCCATCCCGTGCTCTCCTTGGGGTCAGTGCCGACCGTCGTGTCTGTGGTCGAGGTCACCAGGAGTAGCTCAGTGCTGCTCTGCTTTCCAGAGCATCTGCCCGGAGCATCCCTTGCAGCTGTGCTGCGGGAAGAGTCCGAGGAAGCAGAGGACTGCGGTTAAGGGACCGGACGCCGTACCCAGATCTCCCGAGTCAGCTCCCAGCATCGCCACCAACGTCCCGTATCCCACCAAGCGAGTTGCTTCACCCTCGGTGACACCGGCTCCTGCCTTGTAAAGCCCTTCTATGGTCAGTTGTGCGGCAATGCAGAGTTGTGTCCGGCTTGGGGAAGTTACTAATGGTCTTTGACTCCTGTTTTGAAAACACTGAACCCAAAAATGAGGTTCCTTGAACCATTAGTCATCGAAGGAAACAGCGGCTTCCCTAAGCTGCTGAGAATCTTCCCGGGGCTGCTGGGAGGGGACGATATTCCCCTCCCTATTGGAGATGCTTGGGGCGCACCCAGGCTGGCACCTGGTCCAGGGAGAGGCTGAAACTGGACAACTCCTATGAATAAAAGCCATCTCATGGGAAAGCTACCCTGTGGACTGGCCACCCTGCAGCCCTCCCCTCCGGGATCACCCACGGGTGCTGCTGACCCCTCAGCTACCTAGTGCCATTTATGCGAGAACCCATTGAGACAGCAAAAAAAAAATCTTCAACCAAAGCAGTGGCAATTAAGCTCACCCCTCTTTAGCTAGGGTCTGTATGTAATCCTTATTATTTAATCTGAGCGTTTTCCAGCATCCCTGTGTGTTGTGGAAGTACTTTCATCCACGCTTTGCAGACGGTGAACCAAGATTTCAGGGGTTTGTCCCAGACCACCCAGGAAGCTCACCCATCTCCACCAAGATGCTGGGCCACTCTCCCCTCTGCTGGGACCCAATGCTGGGTGACAGCAGTGGTCACTGCCCATCCTTCATCAAAGACAGGTCCCAAAGTCCATGTGGGGCAACATGATGCTCAGATGAGGTCCAGGCATTTGGGTTTGGTCAGTGGCTCTTCACAGTCCTGATTTTGCCACCACTTCGGCTAGTTTTGAATTGCATTGACTCGATGTTGCCCAGGATATTCTCACAAGTCCGACGTGAAGTGTGTGGGTGCTCATTATTGTTCGTAATGCATGGGTCATGGCATAGGTCCTTAAAAATTTGTTAAAAGCACTTGAATATTTTTAATTGATTCTTTTTTTTTTCAATATCCACCCAATTTGAGTCCTAATCCCATCTAATGGCTGTAGAGGAGCTATAACAAAAGATTAGCTCATGTTTAATGTCTGGTTAGTGCCTGAAAGGCATCTTGAAAATGTAAAATGCCACAGAAATGCTGAATAATCTTATTTTTGTTGTCAACACTCCCCTTGAGCAATGCCCTTAAGCCTGACAAATGCTCACTGCAAGTGAAGCGAACGTCCTCTCATTATATTTGAACAATGAAATCTCATGCCCTGATGTACAGAAAACCCCCTGCGATGGTGCCTGTCTAGCTGGGGACATTATTTTTGCTGGGCAGCCTCATTTTTGAGTCGCCCCAGAATTTCTCATTGCAAAGCTGAAATTTCTATCGGTCGCTTAATTGCTGCCTGCAGTAGCTGCTGCCGTGTGAGGTCCAGCCTTCAGTGCCCCAGCAGAAAGATGACGGATGGGGTCGCCATCCATACCCGGGGGGGGGGGGAGGGAACCTGAGCTGAGCTGCTTCATTTTCCTCTGTTTCACCCTTTGTGAAGGGTGTTGGCAAATGTTATGCTAAATCCTTGCTGAAAAGCCACCATTGAGACAACAAATATTTGTAAAGCATATTTTTCCATTATATTTTGCCCGTTTTGGGGGGGATAGCAGCCCCATTCCCCGCACGCAGAAGACACCCCACTCCATATTCATTGATTTTTTTTTTCTTACATCCCTCACATCATACCAACTGATCCCATACGTGCGTCCACGTGTTTTTTCCCCAAACAGCCCCAGCTCGTGGCATTTGGGGGAACCGGGGCTGCCCGCAGCCGCGCACTCCACACCGCATCGATCGGCACGGTAATTCCTCCAGCGGCGCAGGGCACGCTGTGCATTAATCTGCTCCCGTTAGCTGTAATTTGATAACATTAATGCTTGGAGCCCAGCCTGCGGGAGCATATGGATGGCTTCCCACTTGCGCCGGGCTCCTGCTCTTTCTCATGGCATGTTGTGACGCAGGGCCGGGCGCCGTAATGCGTGCAAGTTGTTGGGGTTTTTTTTTTTTGGGGGGGGGGGGGGGGGGGATGTCTCTTAATGTGGGTAATGCACTCAGGAAGTCAGCTGTGGAAAAGAAAATCAACAAAACCTTAGAGGAGGCAACAGGGGAAGGTCCTTTCCATCGCCCATCAACGCAGCTGCCGTGCTGCTGCGGGGTCAGAGTGATGATGATGGACCCTCGCAGCCATCACAGCATCAGGTCCCAGCTGATTACGGTGAGTTTTGGAGTTCAAGTGAGCAGTAACTCAGTACAAGAAGGACTCCCTGTTGGAGCAGGTCCAGAGGAGGCCATGAAAATAGTCAGAGGGATGGAACATCTCTCCCATGAGGACGGGCTGAGAGAGTTGAGGGTTGTTCAGCCTGGAGAAGAGAAGGATCTGGGGAGACCTTCTAGCAGCCTTCCAGTGCCTAAAGGGGGAGACAGAGTTTTCAGTAGGGCCTGAAGCCAGAGGGCAAGGGGAAATGGTTTTAAACTAAAAGAGGGGAGGTTCAGACTGGATAGAAGGGAGAAATGTTTTATGATGAGGGTGGTGAGGCACTGGAGGAGGTTGCGCAGAGAGGCGGTGGATGCCCCATCCCTGGGAACGTTCCAGGTCAGGTTGGACGGGGCTCTGAGCAACCTGATCTAGTGGAAGATGTCCCTGCTCATGGCAGGGGGGCTGGACTAGGTGACCTTTAAAAGTCCCTTCCAACCCAATCCATTCTGTGATTCCATGAATAACAGTGATGCAGATGGACGCAGTGGTGGTGAACACTGAGTGCCTCCACCAGGGCCGAAGGTCTCAAGCGGACAGAGGAGCTGGTCAGTGAAATGAGGACAAATATACTGATGCTGATGGCGATGCCGAGGCAGGGAGCTTGCTCCCAGACCGGATGGCAGGAGGGATGCTGATTTTTTACAGCACGGACCAAACTATTCTGATTTGATCCCCTTTGCCCGTCGCATTGTCTTAATATTGCCCGGTCACTGCAAATGGGGAGGAGGAGGCAGGAGAGCACAGCCCCGGCTGCACCAGTACGTGCTGGGCTGTCTCGGGGCTCTCTGCCTCCACAGTAGGTGCAGGGATGTAGAGAGGGATGTAATGACATGCGTGCCAAGGGGGGATGTAATCAAGTGCACGTTAACGAGAAGAGAAGAGGCCCCCGTGTAAGGGTCACGTCGCCCTGCTTTCCTGCCCCTCCCCAGTTATTCAGAAACTTGGAGAAAATAAGCTGCAGGCTACTGTCACGTTTTTTCAGGAGTAGCCCTCCCGTCTCTCAGCAAGCGGAGCGCGTGGGGAGAGCTGCTGCGAGTTTCGCAGCGGGAATCGCAGCTTCTGCAAGGTGCGAGACTGTCTGGCTCCCACCGCCCAGGGATGCTCCGCGGCTCTTCCCTCGCCGGCGGAGGTCACGGTCCTGGATCTGGATGTCCAAGGTTGCGCTGGCCTTGTCCCAACTGTAATTAAGGTGCGGGGAATCACTCCAGTCTGGCAGTTTAATTATTAGACAGCTAAAATTAGGAGAGATGAATCCCAGCCAAAAAGTGCAACTTTTGGCCCTGTAATATAATATAATATAATATAATATAATGTAATATAATATAATATATTGCATCCCACCACGCCATCCTGAGAAGAGAGGCTGGTCCGTGATGGTTGCTCCACCTTCGTCACTGCTGGTGGCCACAGGGGATGTGAGCGCAGGAGATTTGGGCTACTCGCTGCTTTGGCTGGATGAGAGCATCCTGCAGCCGTGAGCTGCTTTCTTGACCTTTGCTGATGGGAGACGCGGCTCAGTAAGGACAGACTTTCTCAAGGCAGGACAATAGTAGTTGGTGGCTGAAATCAAGGAATTTCTTTTAAATTTAAGGTCTGTTAGGAACAGCCTGGCTAAAACCTAATGTAGATGGAAATACAGGAGCTGGAAGCTTGAATCCTTTGAGATCAATGATGAAACTGCTGATGTCTTCAGTAGGGCCAGAGCACAAAGAAAAACCCAGCTGTGTTACAGGGCGTAATCATTCTCCTAAAGCAGCGGGTCACGCAAAAGAGTGATTTCTGGCTGTAATCCCAACAGTATTGCACTCAGAGATGGACTGAGATGCTAATACCGAGGAAGCTTGATGCTTCGTGTCTGTTTTATTTGTTTGATGAAAAGTTATCAAGGAACGAATGGGAAAAGCAGTTCTTCTTTTCTCTAATATGTAAATGTTATCCCGCAAAATAATTTCTTTTCCCTGTAATAAATCTTGGGGATGAACTTCTCTGACAGGCATTTCACCCTGGCTGTCAGCTGAGATAGATGTATGGGAAGATGTAGAAACAAAATAAGGAGATTTAAAAATAATATAGATTCCATTTCTCTATCAGACATAATTTAAAGTGAGTCTAACCATCCACGTTTCATTGCCTGCAGACAAAACAAGGTGTAACATATATCCCTTCAGAAGCACTTGAGATGATTAAGAGAAAGGCTTTCATAGAGCGTAATTCCTTGAATAAACACCAGCTCTCCTTTCCGGCTTCAGCACCAGGTACCCGACCACGGTGATCTTAGCATCTCGCAAAATGAATTTCAGATGGAAAAAAATAAACGGGGGGTGCAAAACGCACCAAGGAAAGCAGATCGCGCCCTTAGGCAATGCAAGGTCTCCAGGGAGAACCACAGCCAGCCTGGTTTTCAAGCAAATATTAAATATCCAGCTCTAAACGGCCTCAGACACCCTTGGCCTGGAAAGCCCTGCCGAGGCAGAGCATCTTGCTTGTGTCACGCTTTCATATGGATGCAAGCTTGGATTTTAACCAAAGCGCTCTAATGGAGATTAAACAACTCCACAAGCAGCTGCTCTATGGTGATATTAAGTGGAGACTGGATAAAGTTATCAATTTAGATTGAACTGGGGAAGTTCTGCTAATGCACTTGAACAACAAAGGTGCACAGATGGCAACTGAAATGCTTAGGGAACTTCTTAAGAAAAATCCAGCTGAGCCTTATAAACAAATGTCCTTTGTAAAAGCGGCATCTAAGGAGCGAGCGAGGGAGACTCTGTCTGAACTACTTCAATTAATATTATTTTTTTTTTTGCCATCAGAGACCTGCCTGAAGTGTGAGATGTTTAAATTATCAGTACCATTGCAACAGCCACATGGCTGCGGGGAGTAAAAAGGGAAGGCAGGATTTGCATGTGGTCCATCGGTGCTTGTTAAGGAAACGGCAATTCTGTTTTTTCTAAAAAAAAATAAGGTAAAGAAACCAGCTTTATACAATTCTTTTCTGCTCATTTTCTGTTCGGCAGAGGCATTTCTAAGCACAGCACCTTGCATCCATTCGTGGAGGTCTTTGAAGCTGCCCAAACACGAAACATCAGGCTGAAGACCTGACGGAGGTTGCCTCGCTTGACACGCACACAACTAATGACAGAAGAAGGCGACGTGGCTTAGCCGATGGCTTTGAACTCATGCATATGCCTTGCAATTATTTAAATGGCCTGGTTAGATAAACATCAGTACCCAGGGATAGCCGTTAATATGCACAAGAACAAATGTTCCGGATTTTTAGTCTGTAACTTATTCAAACCAGTTGGTCAGGGAACGGGGCTGGTGGACTCGTGTTGCCTTCAGACCTGAAGCCTCCTGGAGAAGGGACTTGTCTGGCCCTGTTCACTTGTCCATGTACTCTTATATAGAGACAAAGATAATTGCTGGTGTCAAGTGATCCTGCGTTTGAAAGATCTGCAAGTGTGCTTCAACATCATCCGCGAGAGGTCATTAGCAGGCGTTTGTATTTTGCCGGGGTATCGAGCGGGCTGCATCATCAGCATCCTTCTGTTGCTGCTCCCCTCGGAGGCTGGATCTGCTCTCCTCCAGCCGGAGCCCGTGTTTCAATGCCAGGTCCCCAGCAGGACCGGGAGGATGCTGCCTGCTGTGGCTCCTGTCACCCTGGCCGAGTCCCTCCTTTGGCCGTACAAAGATCTAAGGGCAACCAGGCTCTTCATGGGGTGCTGCGGCTCTTGCTGCCCATGGCAAGGTTTGAGGCCAACGGGGGACCCAAGACGTTGACAAAGAAGCGCTAATTCAATGTAATTAAGCTTCTGGTCTGCGGCTCACCAGGATATCCAGAGGTGGTCTACAACATGATTGCCACTCCCAACGTGCATTATCGGGTGGAATTAGCAATATGTCTCATTAAATGTTCATTCCGGGCGATGGTGCCCTGCGGAAGGGGAGGAGCACACACATCCTAGTGTGATGTCCAGGAGCCCGGGCTCAGCCTGCCTTCATCAGCCATCCCACACCAAGCTCCGTGCCCTCCAGCAGCAGGGTGGAAGCAGAGGGCTGGAGGTTAGAGACATGATAAAACACTGCCGCTCTTCGCTCAATGGCTGTGTCGGTCCTCGTACAGCTCCTCCTCGCAAGCTTGACCCCAACCCTGGCACCTTTGGTCAGCTCCCCAACACCCGGCATTCCCGCTGTGTCCCTCATCCCCATCACCCTTCCCGCAAACCATTTAAACCACCGGCGAAGGGAGGTTTGCACAAGGACATTATTCCTGGAGCAGAGATGGTTGCGGTTGGGCACCGGCACCACCTCAACTCTTGCAGGATCCCCACCACTACCACCAGCAAGGTTGAGCTCTGAGCTTTTCCAGCTGCCAGGGAGAAACGGTCTTCTACAGCCTGGGCCAAGCAGAGGACAACGATGACTATTCATTGCTTCCAACTAAACCAAGGCAGAGCAGGTGGGACAAGAAAGGGCTAGCTATCACAGGCACGTGCTTGAAGTGATACAATAGGACAATAAATGAAAGCAACAAGCGGGCAGCACTTTCAGATCACTAGTTTTCCGAATATCGCCTGACACTGTTTAGCTAATTTTATCCTTGGTCTGCGTGGGGAGGTGAGTTCATCCTACATGCCTGAAATACAGCACCTTGATACAGACACGGGCCAGATTTACAAATGTATATTTGATGTGGTTTGCACGTCTGTTAAGTTGTTAGGTCTAAGCTCTGGTATAACCTGGGCTTTCTGGGCCATGAGACCTTCCTTTGGTGGAGACCAATGGAGGAAGGAGAAGGTGAAAGGTGGGTTCTGCAGACAGCCAAGAGAAAGAGTTTGCTGTTCCAGTTAATAGGTTGTCAGTGTTAAACTAGTCTTTATGTACTGGTATTTCTTACCTTTGCAAATCCAACCGGTTGAGGAAAAAACACCACCACATTGACAAGGTCTTTAAAAATTGATTTTGCTATATGTTGAAATGATACAAGCCAACGGCAGAGATGTGTATTGACATTTCTGAAAGCCGAGTGACGTATGTCGTACGTGGACTGGGGCCAGTGGTTTAAATTTTCATGGGTTAAGGGGTCTGTGTCTTCATTGCTTAACCACAACCAGCCACATGCCGACAATAGGGACTTTCTTGTCTTATTCGGAAGCACAATAAAATCACTCACATGCTGGAAGAGGGTGTTAGATGGAGCAGTTATGCCATAATAATAAAAATTACTATAATTACTATACAGGCTGTGCTAGTCAACTTCCCCTTGAAAACAAGCCCTACCATGTGCCTTATTCCCCGGCTTTCAATTTAAAAAGTATTTCCCATTCCTTTTTTGAGCCTGGACAGCGAATGCTGTGATGTTAGGGGATTTTTCACTGTGCAAAGCAATTCTTTTTTTACTTCACAAACAGCCATGTGTATCAGCTCGGATGCCTTACATCAGCCACTGCCCTATTATCTTGAAACCTTCGTGATAAAAGGACTCCAATAGCCCCCCCAGTTTCTCAGCAGCCGTGGAAGTAATGCACCGGGCATTCCTGTAAACTGTTGCTATTTAGATTAGATGCACTTCATAGGATACGTGGAGACTCCTTTTCCTCCAAAAATGAATTAGACATTGATGTTTGGCTTTTTCATACTTCCAAACACATACTAATGTTATCAAATGCAACATAATGGCCGTGTGCTGTGAACCTTGGCCCAGGTGAGGAATTCCCAAAGTCCACAGAGCTGCTCGCTCGAGTAAAGACCACTTGCATCAATGAGAGCTTGGCCTCTGCAAGCATCAGTGATTAACTCGAAACACAAATGGTTGAGATCAAAACTTTTCAGAAACCCATTAAAGAAAAGGCTGGTGCCAAATCAATAAAAGACACTGTTTGCAAGACCAATTAGCTGATGAATGAATCATATATTCACCTTTTCTGGACTCATTTTGGGCACAGCCTAACTGTCCGTATTACTGTGTGTTACTGTATTCCCTAACTGTCTGCCTGGGTACCTTATTCACATTACACATGTACTTCCATATAATCAGAGGGGGGGAGGGTGTTGCACTTTTCTTTAAAATACTCCTTGATTTGGGAAAAGGAGGGCTTCCTTGTTGCATTTGGATGCACCTTGGTCACAGCAGCCCTCTATGTTTCATGGCAAATATTTTCAGAGCAAGTCAGAACGATGCTGACCTTCCTCGCGTGCATCGCAACCTGTGCAGAGCTACACCCAACATCTCCGATGCATCGCTGCGCACCAGGTCCTTGCTGGTGAAGAGCGTGGGCAGTGAGAGTTCACAGCTGCTTGAATTCCGACGACACCAAAAGTGCCTCGATCTGCAGAAGTTTTCATAAACCTGTCCTTGAACAGTAAGAGATGGGGATCCCCAGCGGCACACAGGGCTGGCATCCTATCTGCCCCCAAGGTGAGGGTCCAACGCCAAAGGCAGACTGGGGGGAGATCAGGCTGGTGTTCGTGGGTACCCAAAATATTACCCCAAGGAACTGGACTCAGTGTTTTTAGCACAGGGTTGTACCTCCAATTGCGTATAGTCACATATAAATTCTTTGTGCTTCTTTGCACGCTGAGCTGACCCAGAGGCTAATTCATAGGGTATTTAGTGCAAATCGATGCTGACAACAGTAACCCATTGTCTTTGGGGTTAGCCGGTATGAACCAAATATCAGGATCCCTGCTCTTGCTCTTAAGTCACAACTGTTACACTTGGAAAAGGCTGTGCAGGTTTTAGTACTACACATTGGTTGACGTGATCTTATTTTCCAGCCATTCTTAGAAAAGAAGAAATTGTATATAATATTTTGGTGTCTAATTATGAGGTCCGTTTTAGTACTCCATCTGCTGGTCTTGTGCACTGATACTTATATGGTAATATATGTTGAAAAATGCCTTTACAACTTATCATCTGGTAAAGCAGACTGGTGTACCGGTCAAGTCACTCTGAACGGCAGAGATGTTCTTGCCCTCAGGGCACCAGTCCCCATTTTCTCCTTATTTGTGGTCCAGCAGAGCAGTGACCCTACTGATGTTGGAGTTTCCTGAGATGCTGAGAAGCCATCCAGCTTTTCTCTCAGGAAGGGGGCTCTGAGGACACAGGAATATCTTGTGCAAAGGTCCATATATCACAAATAACGGTGGCTGTTGGTTTGGTGGGATTTTCTTATTGAAGTGCAACGGGGGCAATTCCCAGAGAGCCTGCCATCATCGAAAGACATTCAGGAGTCTTGCATACCGAGGACCGATTTCAAGGAAAATGAGTGAACCCTAGAGATGCAGCAATGGAAATAATAATAATCATCATCATCCAGTTCTGGATTTGGCAAGTGGACAAGGGCTTATGTCCGGAAACAGGGTGGAGGCACGACGGGCTGATGCCGCCCAGCAGGGAGCCAGGACTGCCAGTGCTCTGCGACCATGGGGATTGTTTGCTCTGGTTGCTTTCCAAAGTCATTCTGATGCCTCCAAGGTGAAAGGTTTTCAAGGAAACATTCGAGATGCTCATTCGGTCACATCCGAACCTTTTTTTTTTTTTTTTTTTAAAAAACGTGCCTCAGCAAAATGACTCGCCGTTTCGCACGGGAAGGCATGTCGTACACGGCGCGGCAGCGGTGGAAAGTGCCGGAGGCAGAGCAATGCCGCGTGGACGGCGCTGGGTCTGTCGGGCGTCTGGAGCGGTCAAAGGCCAACGAGATTTTCCAATATCCTCTAACGGGTGCTAGAAGGAGAAATATGAAAAGTCTTTGGGGTGCAATATGAGCTGATTAAAAGAAAAATAAAACAAAGCACTAATTAACTGTGCTATTAAAGGTCCATCCACTTCGCTGGAGGAAAGAGCAACATCTCCTAGGATGGATGCTCGCTAATAAATCAGGAGGGCTTTGTTCATCTGCCAGCTCCCCCACAGGCTGTCTGGGTGGTCTTGCTGCGAGTCAAATCTCTTTAACTTCAGTTTCTCTATCTGCAAGATGGGGAGGAAAACTATGTATTCCCCTCTCCCCTTTAATGCATGTTGAGCTCCAAAGAAAAATTAAAAAAAATTAGAAAGTGCTATAGAAGTCTGAGTTGTTGCTGCTATATGTTACATAGCAAAAGCCAAAGTTCCTGGGTGAGGAGTTTTTCTACCCTTTATTATCACAGAGATTTTTTTTTAAGATAGAGGGGATCCAAGAGAGGAAATATGTCAGCTGCTCCCTAAGGAAGGAGATGGACAAAAACTGCCAAATCCTGAATGGGACCCCTCCCAAACTGGAGGAATTGGGCCGAAGTCTTCCATCAGCAAACTGATAATCTGCTGCTTAGAAAGGTGGCTGGCAGGAACTGCCTCAAAACATTTATACCACCTTGGATCTGGTGGGGTTTCCCGCAGGAGTGCCATGACCCGATTCCCATGACAAAGAGGTCAACGCATGGAAACCCAAAGGCCGTAACGACTCCAGCTCGGCTGCCGGGATGTCCTACGAGACACCGAGGCTGGGGAGGTGGATGGAGTACGCGAGCTTTGCAGGACGAAGGAGAGACGTGGGCTGCAGCGGGTCCTCGTGCTAAGCTCTACCCCACCTGGTGAAAGAGCAGAGGGAGAAAGAGCTGGTGGAAGCGGCGTAGGAAGAGAAGACCTCTGGGCGTGAAGACAGATGGGGTTAAACCCAAACCCGGTGGGTCACTTCCAACTTCTTGCAGGAACAACGGATGGCCAGACATCAGGACGCTCATTAAACCAGATCAGGTTTCCCTCCGCTCGCTAAGCCAGGGCTCGCTCAGCCTCTTTATTAGTTTATAGTTTTTCCTGATCCAGTCTGTTTTTTAGTTAATTGCTTTTTACCTTGGATTATCTAGAACAAGCTTTTTATGTAACAGCCCTTGCCGAGATAGAAAGTGTGATAGGTGGAGCCTGGGTCCTGCAATTTGGTATTTAGGCAGCTCTGTCAAGAGTGTGGTCAAGAACGTTGTAAAAAATGGTAAATCTGAACATCCACGGTGTCTGCCGAGTCAAAGGGTTGCAACTCAAACACAAAGGCAGCCCTCCAGAGGGAACTCGATTTGTTTTTCAAGGTAGCCAGTCTAGATGTAATTTGACCACTTGCACCTTCATATTCTCGTGCTCTCTTCTTATTGTCCTTTGGGGGAAATTCTGAGACTGCATTTCATTATTTTCTACCATCAGCTCCACGATTTGCGAACACAAACTGCAAGATGTTAGCAAACAGTAGGAACAGTAAAAATACTTCGCTGCTGTTGTGAAAGCATAGGTATAATGCATCTATTTACTGAATTACAGAAAATTGCTCTCCTCCTGCAGGTGAGTGTTGGCAAAATTGGTCACTTAATTCTGAAAGACTGAGAGAAAGGTAACAGCAATTACTTCAGTGTCATGGCAACATATGCCAGCACTGTGAGGATCTCAACATCTCCTCGCTGCTGTTCTCCCTCAGGAAAAAATAAAAAAACCAACGTATTTTTGGCAGCAGTTTAGCACTGAGGTTTCCTGGGAGCAGCGCTCCTGGGGAAGCATTAGGCACGCTACCAGGTCTGCTAAATTTGGGGGAGCCAGCCCCATTTCGAGCATCCTTCAGGCAGCCGCCTCTGCTCTGCCCAACCCAGAATTACTATCGGCAGGCGTTTGACAGCACCTCCCTGCCTGCTATTAAAATCCTCCCCGGAGCATGCACAGAGCTTTTCAACAGAGCAACCTCTGGGAGAGCACAGCACCAACATTTTGTCGTTGTGGCCATCTCACGCGATCAAGCCCTTGAAGGGGCTTTGCTGAGTGGGGTGATGACGGCTGGGTGTGGGGGCTCAGGCTTTTGGCTTCTCCATGTGGGAGTAAATGTAAATTATCTTGCTATCCAAGCTAATTGTCTGGGAATAAAATCCTTACAGGCTGTAAATTACACTGAGTCTCTAGGATCTACAACGCACCCTCCCAAAAATCAGCTCTCTTGCCTTCAGCCAGGGCTCAGCCGACCGTATGGGTGGAGTATGGGTGGATTCCCAATGATATCATGGAAGGATGTGGGTTTGCCTGCGAATTCCTGTGTCTTCTCCTGAGCTAATTTCACTCTTTGTTTACTCTTATCAGGACCTCCGCAGCCAAGAATTAATTAGCAGCACTGCCTCAGTACATCAGGGTCCTACCAGTTCAAGGCATTGTACGCACACAAAGCCAAGAAGATCTGCACAGCTTAAACCAATTTTTTAAAGGAAACCATTACTAAGCACTATTACCAGTAAAAAAATCAGCTAATTTTACCAGCAAAAATAAACACTTACGTGGGGAATGTCTCCCCAGCTTCACTGTGTAAAGCAAGCAGCGCTAGTGGTTAGGAAGAAGATGTTTTTGTAAGGACTTACTTGGCATTTTTTTGCTTGCTGAAGAGTTTTTCTACTCCCCTCCACCATGCCTGGTACCTGGATAAGCCAGGCTAGATAGCCTCAGTTATTGCATTGCCTGGGGCTGTGGATTTTTGCTTTTGTCTTTTGTAGTTGTTTTTTTTTTTTTTTAAGAAGGATAAGAAGCATCCTAAACAGAGTGATACTGTATCGCACAGCATTAATGCAGTTACTTGAAGTGAGACACGCAGAGGTTATTTGCTTCCTCTCTTTGCTAAAATAAATAAATCGTGTGTAGATTAAGTGCCGTGCAATGAAGGCGGCATTGTACACAATATTCCCCGGCAGACGCTTACATTTCCTAGATAAGATACGTGGCAGCGAAGGCTGATGAACTACAGACTTTCACATGAAACTGCTACTAACTGCTATTACTACTAAAAATATCACCTAGCTATACTTGCTAAAATAAACATTTATATGCACAGATAATCCCCAAGCTTCAATGTATAAACCAACCGGTGGTGGATAACTCTTAGAAGAAGCTGTGCCAGTTAAGTACGTTGCTGCAATTTGCCTGTTATGGGCTCTCTTCTGGCATCACGTCCAAACTATTGACAGGAGTTGGGACACCTCGGCAAGTGGAAGCAAATCCAGACTGCGTCTGTCCCAAACCAAACAAAAAATGTAATTTCTTTTTTTATTGGTTTTAATTAGAAGAAAATCATTAGTAAATATTTTCACATCATCATTTTCATGCCGATGAGAGCATCAGACCAAAATAATAGGAGTCTTATTTCCTCTTAGGAAACTAAATGAAAAATGAGGCTTGGAAAGAAGTTCATGAAGTCAGCTAATTGTGTTGCACAGCTCCAGGAGAGGATTACCCGCAGCAAACGGGGCTTCAGGAGCCTTTTTCCTTCACGGACAGTGTGCTGGGAAGCTCTGTATAAGCCAGCTCCAGGATAAAAGCCCCCATCCCAGTGTGCTCCCGCCTCCGTGTATCTCCTCTTGAGAGAAAGTCCATCTTCCCTGTCTGGCAAGTAGACATCCTTAGCCATAAAAAGGTTTCTGACCTACAGGCATTTTTTTGGTTTTTTCTGTTGTATGGAAAGACAGGACATTAAGTAGGCATTTGCCAGACAAAATCAACTCCAGAACCCAAAACCTTCTACAATGGGAGACCAAAAGCCAGATAAGAAACTTACTCAAGCGTCCTTGTGTAATGTTTCTGCTCAGTGAAGACTATGGCTATGGTTCCATCCGAATATTTTGCAAGTGCCTGTGAAATAATAATGTGATTGAAGTTACCTTTCGTAACGCTGATCTTGCTATTTTAATTTTTTTTTTTTCCCCCAGGATTGACTGAATTTAGCCATTAATGTAATTCTAGCTTCAAGCAAGATGATCTAAACCACCTTGGAAGCATCACTGAAGTGCCCCAATAAACATTTTGTTGGTGGTGCCCAAAGACACGACCATCTCAGGCAAGGTAGAGCCAGATACGTTGCTATGTTCGTTCTTTCGGACCAATCCTATCAACAGCAACCTGTTATTTTAGGCAAATCAGATCAAATGCAGCTATCAGTTCTCTTAAACTACTTTTGACCCCGTGCTTCTGCCTATTTTTGCATGCCTGGGATGGCAATACCGCATGTGAGGCAGCACCATGGCCTTGAGATAGAACAGTACCGCTCCTGAAGCACGAGAGAAATAGCTGTCAGTGCTTACACAAGGAAGAGTTTGTTAGGTAAATCTGAATGCAAAAATAGCAAGATACATGTCAAAATCATGTACTGGGGCTCAGTACATACAAATCCCGGTATAAAGATAAGCCAGCCTAACCATCTGGATACGTATGTCATACAACAATCTATGCAATTTGGTTTTTGCTCTTAAATCCTTCTGTCCTTAAAAAAAAAAAAAAAAAAAAAAAAAGCAAGTTAACTTTAAACAGGTTTTTTCTACCACAAACATCTAAATTGGAAAATCCTCGAGCAAGCTGTTCCTTTTCTATTCCAAATCTTAAAAAAAAACCCCAAACCCCTGAACAATTAAATTTTGCCACAGAAATCAATGCAGACAGGCCTCCTCTCAATGCTAGGTATTTGTTTTCCTGTATTAAGTGTTCCTAGTAGACGCGTGAAAGAAAATATCTCAATTTTTGCCTTTCACAATGTGACTTCTAAGAAGCATTTTTTCAGTGCCAAGAAAGATCAGTACATTATCGCTGGCAGTAAGTAGCACTCCCACAAGCTGTTAAATTCTTTACCTGCAGACGAGTGGCTCTTGAATAGGTAAAAAAACTATTTCCTGCCTTTTGAAGATATGAAAGAGACCCAAAAGGATTATGAAATCGCTGTAACTGATAACCTTCAGACAGCAGCGTTATCAAAAGGCAAGGATAAATGACGAAATTCATCCAACATCTAACTGTTTAAAGTCAGTAAGTTCAAACTGGAGATGAATTGCCTTCAGCAAAGCCAGGGTCTACAAGGTGTTGTGTTAATGAGTACAGCGAAAGGATAGCAGATATTATGATTGACAGCAGTAGTATATATATATATATATATATAAAAATATATGTGTGTGTGTGTATATATATAAATCTGGAAATAGCATACAACACTTCAGAGGAATGAAACCACAGATCTGGGGTAAAATTAACAAAGGTGCCAGCATGATACAGGAGCCTATTTCCTGATTTAAAAGGAAAAAACCCTACAGTCTAGACTGGGAGTCTGGAGCCAAGAAACTCCTGGGGTCGCTTTGTCCAGAAGAAGAGACAAGCTCGCCCACAGCGTGCCAGCTCAGAAAGCGTTCATTCGTTGTGCCTATCCTACAATCACATACCACCAGGCGGTTACCCGAAAAGATTTTTGATGGGTTACTGTTGTATTAAAGCCCGTAAGTCCAAGTCCTACGCCTGCGGTGAGCGTTGGGACTGGAATTGGGCTGTAGACGTGTCTCTCCCCTCCTTCTTGCTAGGACCTACCACCTTCGTTGCTCGTTTCATTTATGGCTGGCCCATGGTTACCCATCTGCCAGTAAGGTCAACATCAGGAAAATGAGGTCCGTGCCACCATGCACTCCTCATGGCGTGACACAGACCAAACCCAACTTTGCAGGCAGGGACGGCTCTATCTTTAAAAGCGCTGTGCCCCCAACAAAAGTTGTAAATACTTTCAAGGTCTCCCTGATATCGGCAGTAATTGAGGACGCTCTACCTCCCATGGGAACAAGCTTTGTTTCCAGGCATATTAAAAGCGCTTCAGGTTATTTTGGCATCTCATTTGAAATAATCCCATTGGGCTCTTGCTTTGACCATGCATACTAGGTTTGTCCGGCACTCCACAGAGCACGAGGCTACGGCACGAGGACTAAGTAACTCAATCCTCTGCTTCTGTGTTATCGTCCTCTCACCCGTGATATTTTGAAAATTCACAAGAAAACCATAACTGGTGTTATTTATTATCTGTCAGTGTTAGCACCCTCACAATTCTGGAGGATTTCTTCATTCTCAAGAGGCAGCAGTTCCTGCTCCAGAAATGGCTTAGCATCCAAGTGGCTGGGCAAGTCAACAGAGGACTGTGAACCAACACCTTGGAAATTAAAAGAAAGAAAGTGGCCTGTTGATAAGGCTTGAGGTTTTCTTGGCAGAGCTAACGTGTATCAGCAGAAATATCCTCGCAGTGGCGTAAACTTTGATTATCAACACAGACAGGTAGGTCCTCCTGTTCTTCTAGCTCATGCCATTTGGAAGATCAGTTTAAGCTACACATGAGGAAGAGTTTTAAAGTCCCCATTTCCCGAGCGAGGGGTATCTGGTTGCAATGGTACAGTTCTGCTGCTAACTCCTCTAAACATCAGCAAACCCAGTTCCTGCCCTACCTAGCCTCACCTGGAGGGCTAAATCTGCTGAAAAGGCCTGAATTCAGAACGATTCACCTGGAGCCACACCTGACCGGAGTTTGCACCAACGACCGAGCCAGAAAAAGGGCAGACCAGGCAGGGAGAGGGACTGGGGGAAGAGGCACTTTGCAAGGACCCTATAAGCAGAGCTGCAGGAGGGCAAGGAGAAGCCCTGGTGACAACCAGCATGTTTTCAGATGTCCTTTGATCCCAGTCCAGATGTTCTTCTCTCTGTGCCGTCCACATTGCTCCAGGAACGAGCTCTGGATGAGTGAAGCTGAGCGAAGGATGGCCTATGCTTGCCTTCACAGAGGATGAACCGTGTACCAGCAGGTAAGAGCAGGCCAGCAGTTAGAGATTAATATTCTGGTAGCTAATATTTTATCTGTCATAGCTAACAGGGGACTTGCAGACAGATGTGTCGCCTGCAGTGACAAATGAACTCGTATTTTGAAGCTAGCAGCTTCCCTTGTGTTCCTCTCTATACCATAGACTGCCATCACGTTATGGACGTCTTCTCTTGAGCCACCCCTATCAGAAAGACTGGATTTATTATTATATCACAAAGTGACAGGAGGAGATAGTGATACGTGTCCCCTCTACATGCCATTTCCCACGAGGCCTAGAAAAGATCCTCATACTTTATTTTATGATCGGTGGGTCATTTATCTATATCTGCTTTGAAGCCACAGTAGACTTTTTGCCAATCACTAATAGAAACTAAATAAACACAGCCAAACAGTGTCATCTATCTGTGTAGTGAGTAATTATGAGGGATTCCTCTTTAAATAGATGCTTAAGTAAATATAGAAATATCATTTTACAAATGCTGGCTCAAGAAGAGATGTTGGGGAATTACAAAGAAGGGACACCTCACGTATGTACATATATAAGTGCAAACGTGAGCCTACGCTGATATCAAGTACACAGCAAAGGAATTTATTTCTACTTTTATAGTCATATGTGTGCTTTCTTCAATGCACCATGTTCAAGATGGAAAAGTACTTTTCTATTTCCAAAGCTTCATTCATAAAAATGACCTTTTCATTGAATGTTTTCGTTCTAGTATGCAACATTATTTAATTCCCAAGGAGGCTACTGGGGGACTATTTCATATAATACATTATGAGTTTGTGCAGTACGATGGAGGGTTATAACGCAGCTGTATGATCCTTCTATACCCTATATAGATATATATGTGTGTGTGTGTTCATTAATGACCTTGTAGCACTGAGCCCAAAGCACTGGGTGTTCTGGCTGACCCAAATTATGTTGCTCTGCCCACTGCAGTCCTCCCTCCGTGTCACCGGGACGCGGTATTCGCCCTCATCTCTGCTCCTGCAACGTCAGGCTGGGCTGCGGGCCGAGGTGTGGACGTTTCTCAGCGCCATGCGGAGCCGTTTGCTACCTGTAACGCAGTAATTTAAATATTAAGGATGGGTTGGTTTGGGAAGTTCAGCTCTTGGTGAGCAAAACTCAATTCACTGCGGGAAGAGGGAAGCAGGAATAGGGAAGGGGAAGCAAGAAGGGTTTCAAATGCCTCCGTAATCGCCTGCGGATCAGACGAGTGACTGGTGACTCCCATTGACGCCTGCCAGCATAACACCACGCTGGCTCACCCGGCCAGCTGAGTTCGACTGAAAGATTTATCTCCCAGACAAAGAATGGAGGTGGTGGTATAGAGGGAATGGGCAGACGCGCAAGAGAGAGCGGGGCACGGAGAACCGCTGCCAGGCGGAAAACCAGGGCACCCCAATCTGGAGAGAGAAGGGAACGGGTCCCTGCCATGGGCAAGCGAATGGATGAGCTTGGAGCATCGGGGGGTTGAGCATTGACTGACGTTGTATTTCTACCGTCGTTGTTCTTCCCCTCCGCAGCTCAGTCCCTTCAACCTCCGTGCGCTCACGGTCCCCTGCTATTCCTACTGATAAAACTCTTGAACCAGAAAGGAAGAAAAATGCAGACCTTTTGCAATATCGCGGCCGTGGCATGAAAATAAGTTGGCAGGGAAGCCAGGAGTCAGGATTCCTGGGACTCGCAGCCACGCAGAGGGAGACGGCAATAGGGCACGGACTATTGCGAGAAGACGTCCCCGCTTCTCCAGCGCTCGGTGGCTCTGAGCTCAGCAGGATTACGTGGCGAAACACCATATCATCGTGTGCTTTCCATCAAACGGGGCTGTGCCATCACTTTTTTTTTTTAGGGAAACAGCTGCTTTCTGACTGCCTGCAGCTGTGGCTGGGGACACGGGCCAGGCACAGCCCGGACTGTGACCAGCAGGTTGATGGAGGGGATTCTGTTCCGCTCTGGTGAGAGCCCACCTGCGGGACTGCATCCAGCTCTGGGGCCCTTGGCACAGGGAAGACGTGGACCTGTTGGAGCAAGTCCAGGGGAAGGCCACGAAGATGATCGGAGGGCTGGAGCGGCTCTCCTGTGAGGACAGGCTGAGAGAGTTGGGGTTGTTCAGCCTGGAGAAGAGAAGGCTCCGGGGAGATCTTGTAGTTGCCTTCCGGTACCTAAAAAGAGCTTGGAAGGAAGATGGGCACAGTGGTTTTAGTAGGGCCTGTAGCGATAGGGCAAGGGGTAATGGTTTTAAACTAAAAGAAGGGAGATTTAGACTAGGTATATAAGGAAGAAATGTTTTACAATGAGGGTGGTGAGGCACTGGGAGAGGTTGCCCAGAGAGGTGGTAGATGCCCCATCCCTGGGAACGTTCCAGGTCAGGTTGGACGGGGCTCTGAGCAACCTGATCTAGTGGAAGATGTCCCCACTCACGGCAGCGGGGTTGGACGAGATGACCTTCAGAGATCCCTTCCCACCCAAACCGTTCCGTGATTCTGTGAAAGAGCTGCTCCCAGCTGGGCAGCGGTACCATCTCCCCCCACGCTGCAGCAGACCTCCCGCGCATCTCCTGGGAACGAGCAGGATGCCACCAAGGGTGCCTCACCCATGCTGTGATGGGTGTTGAGGAGAAGGGAGAGGAATTGCCCTCTGGAGGGATTTGTCTCCTCTTAGGGACCCTGAAGAGATCCTAGATGACAGTAGACCAGAAATCTAACTTTCTTCTGGCCAAATTTAGGTAAGGTGAACACCATCTTATAAATGGCTCGGCCAGGTAAGTACCAATAGTGACATTAATTATTTCAATCAATGTCACACGGTCTGTGAGTTAATTGAGTTTTTCCTATCGAGTCTAGAGAGTAGAGATGAAGTGCCTTGGAAGATGCTGGAACAGAAATACACACTGCCCTCAGGGGTGCATATAATGGCATGGGATTACTGTACGTTACAACATTCCTTTAAAACCATGTCATCTAATGACAGACTTTCTTCTCTTTGTTTGGGGGGAGGGAGAGAGAAATTAGCTTTGTTATACGATTCCCTCCCTCTTAGCTATTTCTCATTTTAGTTTTCAGACAAATGCACGCCATAGAACGCGTGTTAACTGCAAATAAAAAATATGTTCTGCTTTGTAGTACCTGCCTTTTGAGAGTCTTGGGGGAGTAACTGCATCTCTGGACTGCAAGCAGTTCATCAGCCTTGGAGTAATAACTCGGCGAGGTGCCTGTTAGTAAGCAAGGTTACAGCCTGGTAAACTGAGGCAGGGGTTTGGCCCTATTAAAAAGGGGTCTCATGGACCAGGGATTAAACCAGCAATTCTGTAGAATGTATGAAAATCTCTCTGAATGTATGAAAATCTCTATGAATCTTAAGTTATTTAATACAGTACGACATACTTTCAATCTGAAATGAATATTTATTTTTTTTTTTAATATTTACCTGCTTCCCCCCACACCAGGGCAGTCAATATTCCTTCTTAAACGCCGTGACAATTCCACCCCAGCAATGCAGCAGCATTCCCCAGTCCCACCAGCGCCAGCAGGGCTGCACCAGCCAGCGATTGCTCAGACAGACGGACGACAGACAGACCCCGCAGTGGGGCCGGGGAGGCAGTGGTGGTTCTCCCCACCCAAAATAAGACCCGATGGGCAGGTGGTCACTGGTTCAAGCTGCACCCAGACTGGCAGGGGTCATGTGTGGGGCTGAGCAAGGCAAGTACCATCGGTGGTAATTTTATTATATGTTAAATAAAAAATAACTAATTTTATTATTTAGCTTGCCAAATACTTCATGTTTGTGCAACTGAAAGGTGCTCTGAAGGCGTGGAGCAGCTTACACCTGGGGTTGCATCCCAACTGGTGCTGTGCAAGAGCCTTGGGGGGGTGCTGTCAGCAAAATTTTGTCCATGGGGAGGTAGCACTTAAAATAGTTCAGACCTATAGAAAGCACATCCTTGCTTCTGCGACTCCGAGTAGCCTTGTGTTCACGGTAAGTCAAAGCAATTAAGAGGGCTTTCTGGCTTTACTTAATCTAATTTACCACATTTTTCTGTAATGAATATGTTGCAAAATAGTTTAACTAGTCCAAACGAAACGAACCTTCAAATCGATGCCAATTTACCTTACCTGCTGTTCTCGCTCACCAGTGCGAGATGGAGGAAGATGATGCGCTCAGACTCACCCTAACACTCACCAGAGGAATCGGGACAGCGTGTCGTGATGTTTCTAGCCTGAACTTAGAAGCTGAGGTCTTGCTGTCCCTTCTTTTTCTCTCTGTTCAAATTTTGCGTTGAATTTATGGATTCAGTTATTGGAGCGGAACGCGAAAAGTTTGCAAGCATAACCGGCCAGCTGTATATTTGCTTGCCGTATATATGGGTCAAATCTGTAACCAGGCTGATGTAACCGGTCCTATCAATTAAGGCCGTGTTGGAATTGGTGCTGCAGTCTAACAAAACTATCTCCCTAAGCAGGACCTTGCTGGTGGGGAAGCCCTGAGAGCTCTCAGCTCCCATTGACACCCTTTGGAGGTGAGGCTACTCCCAGTAGGAGTCACTATGGTCTTGAGAAACCTGAGCTGCAGACTTCCTAGCACATCCCTATAAACAAAGGGACTAATAGTAGTAATAATAATAATACTTAGCGCGTAAGGACAATAGCTGTTGGGGCTGTGAATGGGATGGTTCTCGCAAACCTCTCTCTGTGGTGCCGGTGATATCACTCCGTCTGGCGGGAGGGCTGCTGCTCCCATTTCTTAAGGCCTTCAGGAGGTGGGAATTGTCTCACTTTTGCTTTAAACACAGTGTTAATTATGTTTTTTTAACAATGGCTATGAACTTGTCCTTTAATTCTTTGGAAAGTGCTCTTCCCTGTCTCTATGATTTGGGGGGGTGAGTTGTTGGAAGGCATTGGGGGGGGGGGGGGGGGTTACAGTGAAATACATTACTAGGGCCATCAAAGGAGGAAAAAAACCCAACCCTTTTTAATTTTGCCCATTGTAGTTGATACGCTTTAATCTCAAAGTTGTGTCCTTCTTTGAACTTGAAGGCACAGTTAGCATAGGATTCATTACAGCGCACTTTCCCTCTTTGCTTCAAATTGGTTTTCTCCTCTATTCCATGGATGATGTTGGGTGGTTCAACTTTGTGTCATTAAATTATGCCAGCATCCCCCCCCCCAAATCATAAAATGGGGGGGGGGGGGGGAAGTGCCTGTAATATCCTTTGGATATTTCAGATCCAAGGTTACTTTTATGGCTTTGGAAAAACAAATATTAATACGTTTGGGAAATGGTGGGCCATGTTCTGCAGTCCCCAGAAGATCCATCCAGCAGCCCACAGGTATCTCGACCAGTATGGCTGCTTTTGCCTTCTCACAGACTGTGTAATTTTTCCTCTTAAACAAGGAGAACAAGTCTGGGCCTCCTTTGGATTAATCATTGCTATCAGATGGCATGCCTTCTTCCCTCCAGATGAAATGAATGTGCAGGTTTGGGTAATGTGCTTTTGAAAATCCAATCTTTAAATTACACTTTACTATTAATATCTTTTTTTTCTGCAGTTTATGCAATTTGAATTGTGAAATCAGGGTAGCCGGTTCCTGTCCGATCCTATATTTCTTGTTTACCTGAAACTCCCTCCTTTCAGGTTCAAAGGAAATGTCTCGTCCTGGAGGCAGCGACTATCAGATCGGGTCCCAATTTCATTTCAGTGCCGCTCTCCACTTCTCAGGCAATTTCTGTCACTTGGATATTTTAGAGAAAAAATTCAGTTCCGAGCAGGTTGTTTTCCCTGGAACTGAGCCATGTGGAAGACTGTCATGAAAGCATTTCTGTTGGGTTTAATATTTATAAAAAGCTATTAAAAAATCCCAACCCTACATTTAGACAAATGAGGACTTTTCAATTATCTGTTTTAATACACTGGCTCTACTAATTCATAAATTATCGGGTATGAAGGGCTATTCCTACTGTCTAGACTACCCACCCGAGTAACTCAGGGCAGAAAGACTCCCTGCATCCGTACAGGTTTAAACCAGCTGAAGCTCATCTTCTGAATACCACCAAAACCTCACTTCAAAATAATTATTGACAGAGCATCCACCACAACCAGTGGTTAATTACTCTACCTGGATCGTTACCGGTGAAAAATGATGTTTTGTTTCTCACTTGTATTCTCCTAGCAGAACATCCAGCTTTTGGTTCATCCTGTATCTTTGAGAGACTCAAGAAACCATTATCAAAGCCTTTTCTTTTTTTTTTTTTTTTTTTTCTCCCCCCCCCCCCCCCCCGCAGATATTTTGTGACTAAGTCATTGCAGACTTCTAGATAAAAGACATTACTTGTCTGCAATTGTCCTGATTTTGGAGCATCTTTTAATTATTTGGTTGCAGTTCCCTCTTAAGCGCATCATAGGGGTGTATCATACAGAGCCCAAAATGTTGTCATATAGAATGCTCCCATAAAAATGCAATATAAAGAAGCATCCAAGAATTTGTTATTTAAAATGAGAATTTGTATTGGATTTAAGGACAAGAAACCTAAAACATGTTCTTTAAAGCAGACTGTTGCACAACGTAACTGCAATGCACTACACTTAAAATGTCAGTGCTTTATAAAGTGCTTGCATTGCAGATTCCTGATCGTTGAATTTTTTCTTTTTTTTTTTTTTATGTCAAGCTGTAGGTCAGTATGAGGAACACCGATCCCAAACAACCCATCATAAACATGAGAATTTTCTTTTTTACAACAGGCTGATCCCAGTCTCCCTCTGGATCAAATTCCCATTAGCCTCAGTGGGAATTTTCCCTGGGAAAGTCAATGAAAAGCATAAGCTGGTATCTCGCCGCCCGTGAGGACATGGCTAATGTCTGAGGAAGAGAAACCACCTCCACAATGCATCTGGCCAGGCCGCCGCAATAAATACAGAAAGACACATAAATGATGGTAAGGTTATGACCTATCCCATTAAAAAGGAAGGAACTCCAAAATTACACCCCTACCTGCTAGCAATAGGAAATACAGAAGCTGGCCATTTTCCTCTTGCTTTGCCTGCTACTCTCCCATCCCCTTTACAACGATTTCCTTCTGCCAAAAAAGGGGTTCGGTAGTTTTGTTTGATCTTAAGGAAGGAACTGTGGGTTCCTCCCGCTGGTAAACTGGTGTGCAGAGCGGTGGTGCCACCTCAGTCCCCTCTTTCTGGGTAAGCAGCTGATGCTGAAGAAGGGCACAGCCCTGCCTTGTGGCTGCCAGCCCAGCAGCCCCACTTTCAGGATCTGATAAATTCCCCTAAAGCTCGATACCTCCCACCAGAAGTCAGGGAGCAGCTTGATAACGTTAGGACTGAAATGCTGCTTTTAAGTGATGGACACCCCCACCCTTCCTCAGCCCCCTTGGGCATAGGTGTTGCAATGTGGTATAGACCATATATTCAGCCGTTCCACGTGTGGGATGTACCCTGAGGTCCACAGGCAAATTGGGACCACTGGTTGAAACCAGAAAGTAGCTGTCTCCATCTCCACTCTGGACTCTAGAGGTTTCAGGGGAAAGGAATTGTAGGGTAACAGACCCCCACCCCCCTATTTCCCATGTCAGCCCCAGTTCTTTATGTGTACCCCATTATTTGGTCCAGAGCTTGCCATAGGTAATTACAAATAAAACATTGCAGTTCATTGTACTTACTTGAAACAGGATTTTGATTTATGCCACTGAAACTAAAATGCTGAAAGGGGGATACCGGCTATATTGTCCCCTTGTGCCTGCCTTTCAACTGTGCCAGCAAAGCCACTTTGCTTTCTGTTACCCTATAGAAAAAAAAAAAAAAAAAATCCCTTTTTGAGAGCTTACACACCAAAACAAGTCTGAAAACATATATTTACTATTTCAGACAGCTGAAACACAGAAGTACAGGTACAATACCAATGAAGCAAGAGTTACAAGTAAGGTGGTGCATTAGGGCTGTATATTTCATATTAATATTGAGCCTCCCACTCTGCAAGATCCTAAGGCGCTCCACAGAATACACGCAGATCCCAAAGGCATGGGGATCTCTGGGTCGGACTGCCGGAGGAAGAAGCCGGTCTCTTCCTCAGCATAGTATGTCCCAGGCAAAAGGGATTTGCAGGCTGTCCTTCACCTGTAAAGTTCAATATTGCTCCCGAACGGCGTCACGCTCTCCTGCGCTGCCATCCCCGGCTCCTGGGTCATCCCCTCCCAGACTGCCTGACCTAAATCCTTTTCCTCTCACCTCCCGGTCACAAATCCCACCGGTGACATTCAGGGGGAGCTGGGGGCCGAACCTCGACCCCCACTAGTGACACGGCGCCGCGGTCGCGGGTTATGTGGGGGGACGGCGGTGTGACGTGGGCAAAGACGTAGATGTGACACGGATTAAGGGATGCTACGGCTGTGAGCGACTGCCGGAGATGCCACGAAGGGCAGGCACGGCTCCTCCTGCCCACCTCGGCTACCCCAGATTCTTTTTTGCGGCTCCGACGCCAGCCCCCGTTCGTTCGTCCCTTCCCTTCGTAGAGCGCTGGGTCCGGCCTGATCCCTGCACCGTGTATATTCCTCTTGGATGGGCGTCGTTATACCAGCGTCTTCTGTTCAAACCAGCAAACTGGGGAGAGATTGTACCGATTTAATGTATATTTTTATATATATAATTTCCTTTATGTTGGCATGAGGGAGTCCAGGTAAGGAGACTGCCTTGCGTTTAACCCCTCTCTAGCCAGAAAACCTAAGCAACACAACATTTGTGTGGTCGAACCATAAAGCGAACAAAATTTCAGCGAGCAAAGCACATATGTAAAGTCAGGCACGTGTGAGTGCGTTGACGGATCCAGGTATTCCCGTGACTGATGAGTCCTCCCGAGCCAGTGCCGATGGACCACTCGATTTGGCTGGAGAAAGGAGTTGTTTTCCCCATGCCTGATCAGCAAAGGCAAGGGTCCACCTCGCTACGCCTTTTTCTTTTGGCTCATTTATTCTACTCCCTTGCAGTGAATCTCTTTCCAACAGATGCAGCCTTGGAGTGGCTGAGAGCACCCAAGAGCACCAGCACCGAAATGATGATTTTTTTTTTTTTTTTTTTTTTTTTTCCACTTGCAGCGAATCTCTTTCCAACAGATGCAGCCTTGGAGTGGCTGAGAGCACCGGCACCAAAATGATGATTTTTTTCGCTTGCCGCGATGGGTGAGAAGAGCGAGAGCGTGTGAGGTCCGCGTGTCCCCGTGACCTACCGCTCAGCACGTAGCAAGGTTGCCCGGCGAAGAGTTTTCTTTGCAGACCTGAGGTCTCGCAGCTTGAATTCGCTGTGTCGGTGGGAGCTGCTGGAGCCGAAGGAGACCTCGGATACAGCCAAAATGGCATCGTAACCCAGACTTTGAACGTTGCTTGAGAGCTCTGCTCTGAAAATAATGCGTAAAAATAGAAGCAGGGCCACAAGCTTAGCTATTCCTAATGTGCACAAAAGGATGGGAGAGTGCCAGGAGCCTGCCTGCACTGCCTCTGCCCTGCCTTCAGCCCGGGTTGTTCTCTCCTACCTCCCCTGAATGGCTTTTCAGCGCTGTTAAAAAAGAGAGACATACCCCCAAAAGAGCAAAGTGTGTTTGTTATTGACCCTCGCCTCGAAAGAGTATGAAGAGGGATCAGCTCTGTTTGTTTGTACCCGGTAATGATGTCAGTAAATGTTTTTTTTTTTCTTTTTTTTTTTTTTTTTTTTTTTTTTTCCCCCCCCCCAAGTCTGGTTTTATCCCCTTTGTTGGAAGTGCCTTTGGTGAGTCTCACACCCTGGTGCTGTTAGCAAAACAATTAGGTTAACAGTGCCTTGGCTCCAACTGTCTGTCAAAGGCTGAATTGCAATGCAAATGAACTCGGCTTTAGCTCTTCAAAGACAGCTGGGTTCAGGAAAGGTCCCCAGAAACCTCCATGAGAATTGAGGGCTAGGGATGGGGAGCGTGGGCTCGGTGGGATTTTACACGCGGGACCTAATGCATTTCGCGTGAGGGATGCGATACCTTACACAAATACGTTATACAAATGCGATATATCATACAAATCCTTCCAGTACCTAGAGGGGGCTTAGCAGAAAGATGGGGACAGAGTTTTTAGTAGGGCCTGTAGCGAGAGGACGAGGGTAATGGATTTAAATTAAAAGAGGGGAGATTCAGGCGAGACAGAAGGAAGAAATGTTTTACGATGAGGGTGGCGAGGCACTGGGAGAGGTTGCCCAGAGAGGTGGTGGATGCCCCGTCCCTGGGAACGTTCCAGGTCAGGTTGGACGGGGCTCCGAGCAACCTGATCTAGTGGAAGATGTCCCTGCTCATGGCAGGGGGGCTGGACTAGGTGACCTTCAGAGGTCCCTTCCGACCCAAACCCTTCCGTGATTCAAACAGGTTTTATTCCTTCTCTTGGGTTAGCAGCAACCCCGATACGTTTTGGGAGAGGTTTCTGGTCCGGGCTGACATTTACCTGCCCGTGAGCAATGCGGGGTATCGCCCCGCTTTCAGAGCATCTCCCCAACCCAGGTCCCATGCTCTTTTTTTATCGGCTTCATTACGCTTATTTCTGTATTTTCCATATGGGCACGTACATATGGTCTGTTTAAACAAGTTTGCAAGGTTAATTAGAAAAGAGTTCTTTACCAGTTATTTTTTAGCACTTTTGGAGTAATTTTCACCTGCAGACATCACGATGACAGCTGTACGGATGGGCAACCAGAGCTGCCAGAGCCCAGCTCACGGGGAAAGGGATGTGCCCAAGATCCCCTAAAGTACCTATGGCAGGGCCCAAAAAAAATGTATTATTAACTCCCGGACCCCCGTTCCTATTCTCCGTCCCTTCACAGCATACACCACGC